>NC_090924.1:1368497079-1369215789 GCF_040938575.1 Ambystoma mexicanum | reverse complement strand
TAAGTGTGATATTCAATTATTAATTTATTATAAAGTGTGATATATATATTTTAATTTATCAAATAAACCTTTTAAACTTGCAAAACAGAACTACTTCTTGGCTCAGTGGGGTCAGGGGGATTCCAAGAGAGGGGTGTTATACAAGGGTAGTCATCCAGGACGCATGAACTGGACCTAAAGATATATCAATAAGGGTTTTCATTCAGTATTCTAGACTAGGCGTTAACTTGGCTGTAGTGCTGAATTGAATCCTCTTACAAAGTGGGGGCTCGAGCCGAGACGTTGGGTTAGATTTACCATTTGTGCAGATTAATACAGTGTGCTAACTGACGGGATACATACATCCAGTCGGATCACCACGCTGCATTACGCTGTGAAGCATTCCTCAAAAGGGACACTCCAAGAAAAGTTCTGTTCTGCAAAAATAAAATACAAACTTCTGTAAGTCAGGACAGAGACCAATCTCTAGAATGACGACCTTAGTAGACATGAAAATAGCCAGAGAGCACCTCTTGCATAAGCTATTTGTGAGAGGTGAATGGACCTAACAGGGCCAGGATGTGTGGTTGCAGGCCATCACACAACAGGTCACT
The DNA here is from genome assembly GCF_040938575.1 of Ambystoma mexicanum. NCBI lineage: Eukaryota > Metazoa > Chordata > Amphibia > Caudata > Ambystomatidae > Ambystoma > Ambystoma mexicanum. Next base: position 1,369,215,196 of record NC_090924.1, on the reverse strand, counting down.
GAAACAGGGTCAGATATATATAGAGATCAGGGTCCCTTACATGTGGCCCTGAGTGAACTATATATGGCTCCTAAAGCCAAAGAGGAACACAATAAGATTGCCAGGATAGCAGCATACCTGTACCTATACGTTGGAGACATGCAGGATAGATGTGCGGAAAGCCAAAATCTGGCAAATAGGCAACAGATGGCATTACAGAAGGCCCAATCTGATCTGGACTCTTCTGAGCAGAGGCTGCAGAGGAGCCAGGAGTCAGAAAATGACAGCAGACGGTACATCACTAAAATAAAGGAGGATATGGATGTGCTGCAAAAGGAAAAGTCAGAACAGGATACCAGATTTCTGGCCCTACAGAAGGAGCACCAAGACAGTTTGGACTCCTTACTGCAGAGCCAGAAAAAGCTGGAGCAACAATTAGACTTTAACAGGGCATGCACGGAGCAGGTAGCCACCCTGCAAAGTCATCTAGATAGAGTGAAGGCAGAGAGCAACAAGCTGATTTTGAAAGACCTGGATACCCAGGCAGAGTTTGATGAAGAGCGCCAAAAAGCTGGTGCCTTCCAAAGGCAAAGGGACGACCTGGCGGCACAAATGCAGGCTCTTAGTCAGGAAAGAGACGCCTTAGGCCAGGAAGTCTGCCATTTAAAAAGAAAAATGGAAGAAAATCACCTGGCCCACCAGGGACTGGGTGACCTCCAAAAAGAACACGAGAACTTGGTAGAGCACACCAGAAGGGTGGAAGATGCTCTAGCAAGAAAGGAGCAGGCCAATAGGGACATTGCCCAGGAGGTAAACCTCCTGCAGCAAAGACTGGCCCAGTTCTCCAGGACCAACCAGGAAGCACAGAGGGAGAATGAGGCCCTCTGTCAACACAATGATAGGCTCCAGCAACAGGTAGCGATGCAGGAGAAACTGATAGAGTCGAGTAAGGCCTTAACAGAGGAACTGAAGGCACAAATGCAGGCTCTTGCATTGCAACAGGGAGCAGGGGCGGATAGAGATGAGGTTCGCTGGGAAAGGGAAACTCCGGAGCATAACCTCAGGAGCCCTAGTACCAGAGGCCCTCATACCTCTCAGTCCCTGGACTCTGCCACCCCCATGTTCCCTGGCGCACATGAGCACAGGGCCACAGGGATGGCAGATTACTATCCAGCTAAGAGTATGGGGCTCATAGGCCAGTACCACTCAGGAATGGAGGGGTGGGCATCCGGGTATGGGCACCCAAGTACAGTACAGTTCAATGGGGAACCCCGGGAGAGTAGGCCCATTAAGGGCATCCTGAAAACCTCTGCCCAGTTAGGTCAGTGGAGGGGGCACCCATCAAATCCTGGCAGCAAGGAGGAATCTGAAGACTCCTCTGAACTGCGCAGGACACAGGAGACCAGGTCCCCACATTCTGCCAGCCATTCCCAGGCTCGCAGAATCCGGGAAAACCTGGAAGAACAGACGGGAACCTCTGGGAGCAGTGCCTCTGAGTCCGAGGAAGAATGGACAAGGGTTACCCGAACCAAAAAGGCCAATAAGGCAAAAAGGGCCTTGCTTAAGGACCCCTTAAAGCAGATTAAGGCGATCAGGAGCGTCATCACGCCTTACCATAAGAACGCTAAGTATTCTGTTTGGGAGCACTTAGAGTTGTTTGAACAAATGATGGAGACTTTCCATTTGAAGGACAGCCAAAGCTGTATTCAATATGTAAAGTGGACATTCTCCCCGGAATACTCCAGTTTCTTTGCGGGGCTGGAGGACCAAAATCATTTAAGATGGTCCACATATAAGGCGGCCATCCTGAAACATTTTTCTGTTCACAGAAATCCTCAAGAGGCTCGCAAGGCGGCCTACAATTTGCAATGTGGGGAGGATCAGGCCCCACGAGAATTTGTGCAGGAGTTAAAGCGTGCTTTTGCGCAAACCACCAGAAGGGTGCGCACAGATAGTAGAGAGTTTGTCAATACATTTTTCCATGCCTTGCCCAAATATATAATGACCCAGCTCGTGAGAGATTTTCATGAGAAAAGATCTTTAGACTGGGTCATTGAACAGGCTACTCGCATCTATGAGGTGCAGAAGCCCATAGAAAATAAAAGCAATGCCCAGAAAAACCCCAAAGCCAACAGCACCCCTGCTGCTGCCAAGGTGGCAGAGGTAAAGGTCACCCCCGTTTTGGATTTGGAGATGGGGGGGCCTAAAAACCTACCTGCACCTAATAATGCTAGGCCCAGAAGGTCCTCGGGCCAGTCGCAGACAGGGAGCCAGGGAGGCAGCCCCACAAATGGGGTCCCTCGCTCTCCTGACTATGTAAGTCCTCGCTACAAAGGTAACAGACCCATCCTGGGTTATGTGTGGACTCCTCCAGCCCAAGGGGGGGGATCCAGCCAAGCACCTAACCCAGGGAACTTCCCTCCAAACTTCCCACAGGAGGGCAGAAATTTACCAAACCCTGGGCAGAACTTTTTCCCCAGATATCCACCCGACTTCCAACCCCAAAATCATCCATCCTTCTTTCCTCAATTCCCTGAGCCCAGACCACTGAATCCGGGAGAGGGGAGGCCAAGGGTGGAGGGGTACCAAAATCTTCCCAACCAGGGGTACTACCAGAGGAGGGACAGCTACCCTTCCCGGGATCAGCCCAGGGGAGAAAACAGGGCCCCGTATCAGCCTGAGCGGGTTTCCCAGTTAGAGCGCCAGGTTCAAAACATGGCGCGGGATATGGGTCATATACTGAGGGCACAGCAGAACCCTCAGATCAGCATGCCGGCGCAGAACGCACCCAACTCTGGACCTGGTGCTCCAGAACAATGACGGGGGCAGCACCCCGATAAATCACCGGTTCCCAGGGAGGAGGCACAAAGGGAAGGGGGGTGTAAAGCCTTGGAGGAAGCTTCCTTCCTCACTTGTAAACAGCCCCTGGAAACCCAGGAACCGGAAACAAAATCTCTTGCCCCTGAAAGTCTGCCTCCTAAGGAGCAGAGGGGGGGTAGGAGAAACAAAAGACCCAAACAGACTCAGTTTGAGGAGGAGGTACAGATCTTCCAATTTGAGGGAGAGGGATCCTCAGAGGATCCTGGGAAAAGGATCTTCTCCTTCAGAGAGGGGGGAACTCCTCCCAAAGAAAAATGGGTCCCTAGGGATGCAAATCCAGACTGGGGAGATGTGGAGACTGAGCTACCGCCGCCCACCATCTCATCCCAGAACCAACAGCAAGAAAATCCCCTGGTTCAAACCCATCCTGGCGACTGCCTCCAAAAAGGGGGGGGCGGCCCAGAAACGGAGCCAGGGGAACCCACAATGGCTCTGATCTCCAGTTGCAAATTTTTTCTTTCAGATTCCCAAGACTCTCCACAGAATTCTGCCCAAATCTCCTCGCTAGCGATGTCCAAAACCAGAAAGTTAGCCCACCAGTTGTCCAAAAATGTGCATTATCTGTGCCCCCTTGAGGAGAAGGAGGGAAGATATTATGCCCCGGTACAAGTACAGGGGCAGGGTACAATCTCAGCGCTGGTGGACACTGGATCTCAAGCTACCCTTCTGTCCAGAAGGGCCTTTGACGAACTGAATGCAGGAAGGGGAGAGAATTACCAAATTCCTCTCACCTCTCTTCCTGGACAACTGCAGAACTTTGACGGGAAGGAAATTCCCGTCGAGGGGACGGCAGACTTGGACATTAAGATCGGGCGACACAAGTTGAAACACCCGGTCATAGTTGTGACCCCAGAGGGCACCCCTTGTTTACTAGGGAATGACCTCCTGAGAAGGTTGTCACCCCTAATAGATTGCGTAAACAAGGTCCTCTGGACCCAGACTAGCCGACCAATAAAATTAAAACAGAGTGCCAACCATGTTAGTTTAAACGGCACATGCCACATGGTTGAACAAAAATCTGACCAAGTAGAATTTCACTTCCAGAATAGCCAAATTCCAGACGTGACAGTAATAGCAGTAGGACAACAGACTGGTGATGGGGGGTCCTCTCTATTTCTGAAAATCAACCTTCCTTCCAGTCTAAAGTGGTACTCCACGCTGGAAGGAAACACTCTGAAATTCTATACCAATCCACAATCTGAAACTCCCACTCCTATAGTCCAGAAAGATGTGAAATCAGCTCAGAGCCTGGCTGATATTCAGCAAATTGGAGAGCAGTTGTTCATCCCTGTTCAGTTAAATGATGGGAAGGACTCTGTTCTCGCTCGAGTGTGTGTGAACAACGGTAAGAGCTTCATCAGCGAAGCCATGTTTCGCCAACTCCCAAAAGAACCAGCCATTCCCACCTTCAAACTGATAGACAAATGGGAAATGGACCTGGAAGTACCTAATTCCAAACATCTCCTGCCAAGCAGGTGTATGCTCAAAATCTCCATTGGCAACAAGAGCATAGTCCATAATTGTTGGGTCGTGCGAGACGTCCCTGCCGCCTTTTACTTAGGCAGTGACATTCTCAATCGCTTTGCCATTAGTTTGGACCTAATAAACTTCAAAGCTTGGTCCCGATTAGCGGATAATCCCATGGGCTTTGATGATCCAGAAAAAGCATTTAGGTCAGCTCAATTGCTACCTTATGCAGTTGAAATTCAGGTTAAAGAGGAAGTCACCATCCCAGAAAGGACCCGACAATTCTCCCTGGAAGTGAAAGTTAAAAGGGGACAAGAGTTGAAAAACCCTGATGCTTACATACATCTAAATGCTTCTCTCCAACAGCAAGGGTTGGGGGTAAACCCGACTCCATTAGTCAACATAGAACATGACCCCATTCTAATAGAGGTGGATAACAGCGACTTAAAGAGTATTACTCTAGCCGCAGGCACCATTATTGGAATGGCGGTTGATGACCGACATTTCTCCATTGATCTTGTAAATGAACTGTTAGGACCCATCCCCAAGGACTGTTTTGACAGTGACAGTGATGACAATACAACACCAGACAGGATTTTTACCCGGCATGGGGGGAACTTCCTGGTGTACACTTCCTGCCCCTATGGTAAGGAAGATGTGACTTGTGACTTCAGGAGGGATGAGGTGATTTTCCAGGTCCATGAGGGCTGCCTTTCCCACCTGAAGCCTCCAGTCCAAATCAGCACTCTGACCAGGGACTTCTCCACCCAGCTGGAGGAGGCCGCGGAAATAGCCAAACCAGAAGTCTTTCCAGGCTTCAGGCAGATGGTGGAAGAGAGAGTCAACCTAGCTGATGCCTGTGTGACTCTGGAACAAAAGCAAAAGTTGAAACAAGTTTTCTTGGATTTCCAAGATCTCTTTGCGGTAGACTCATATGACTGTGGTCGCACCGACATCCACACCACAACAATCCCCACGGACCCTGGCATGACTCCAGTGTTTGTGAAGCAATATCGCTTGCCTCTCGCATCAATGGAGTCCCTTACTGAAATAATTAAGAACCTTGAGTCCCGGGGAATAATCCGTCCAGTCCACAGCACCTTCAATAATCCGGTGCTGGGAATATTGAAGCCAAACGGCCAGTGGAGACTCTGCGCCGACCTCAGGGAGCTCAACAAACGGGTCCATACTTCCCGATGGCCTCTGCCCTACATTGACCAAGGGCTGGCCCAGATCCAGGGGTCACAGGTATTCACTGCAATAGACCTGACCAATGGATACTGGACCGTGCCTGTCAGTAGGGAGGACCAATACAAGCTGGCTTTTACCTTTGGGGGCCAGCAGTACACATGGACCCGGACTCCCTTCGGATACCTTAACTCCGGTAATGAGTTCAATATTTTCCTACATAAGGCCATGCCCGACCTGGGTACGAGGGGTAACCTGGCTTATGTAGATGATGTCCTCATCAAAAGTTCATCTGTGGAGGAACACATAGCGGAGATCCGTTATGTTCTGACACAGTTGAGGGCCGCCGGAGCAAAACTTTCCTTTCAAAAAGCACAGTGGTGTAGAACCCGTGTTAATTTCTTGGGGCATGAGATTACTCCTCAGGGTCTCTGTCCCCAGGAAAAGAAAGTGGAAGCACTTCAGAAACTGAAAGACCCCACAACTCTGCGAGAACTAAGGAGCCTCCTTGGACTGACTAATTACAGCAGAAAGTTCATTGAGGGCTACGCAGAGATCACCAGACCCCTGATTCATCTCCTGAAGGGGGGGGTCAAGTGGGAATGGGGTCCAGAACAAGCCGAGGCAGTAAGACAACTCAAGAGAAGCCTCTCACAAGCGCCTTGCCTAGCTTACCCTGTCAGAAACAAGGAGTTCTTCCTGGAGACAGGGTTCTCTAATACGTGCTTGACGGCAGTATTATACCAAAAGCATGACAAGGTCAATAAAGTAATCTCCTATGCGAGCAAAACTTTATCCTCTGTGGAGGAAAAATTCAACGATTGTGAGAAGGCACTCCTGGCAACGGTGTGGGCATTGAAGAATTACCGCCCGTTTATCCAGGGGGAACACATCATAGTGGAGACTCCACACCAGCCTCTGCAATATCTCCAAAGTGACAGAATCCGGGCCGGAAATGTGAGTAATTCCCGAATTACTTCCTGGATTCTGTCAATGCAAGGCTTTCCTGTGGAGGTCCGATATGGCCAAAACAAGAAGAGTCCCCTCGCGCAAGGTCTGGCTGACTTGCATGATTGTGCCAGAGAAAACTGTCTCGAGGACGAAAGTCTAAAAATCAAGGACAACATGGAGGCATACCTTAATTCCCCCCACAAAGTCTTTGAAGAGGACAAGTGTGAGGGAATGCCCACTGTCTATGTGGATGGATGCTCTTACCATGTTGACAACGACGGGGAGAAAGAACTGGTGGCCGGCGTAGGGAATGCATGGGTGAATGAGTCCCCAGAACCCTCCGCTGGATACAAAATTGGTCCCCGAAGTAGTCAGGTGGCAGAATTGATGGCTGTGCATCAGGCCATCCTCACTGCTGTCCAGCATCAACTCCACGAACTGGTCATAATCACAGATTCGGATTATGTACGGAACGGGTTCGTGGAGCACCTGGTTAATTGGAAAACCAGAGGCATGTTATGTGCTAACAACAAACCCTTGAAACATGGGAAGTTGATCCAAAACATTGATGATCTGGTCACATCGAATGGGATGACCATCTATTGGAAAAAGATCAAGGGTCATTCCAAAGTAGAGGGACCAGACAAAACTGGAAATGACTTAGCTGATCAGCTGGCCAAAACCGGGGCCATCCAAGGGGATCTAATTGAGATTGAGTCCCTGTTGGGGGAAATCCAGGTCACTGCTATCACTAGGTCCCAGACAAATGCTCACAACGACCTTTCAATTGCACAATGGAGTAAGGAGACCCCTGATGCTGATTTGATTACCGCTCAGAAGGGGGATCCAATTATTGGTAAATTTTACCAGCACCTTGAGGACCCTGAGAACTTTCCCCTGACGGATACCGATTACATTGGGAAAGAGGACCTAAGAGTGTTGATGAAATGTCCAAAAATGTTCCGAATCCAAGACGGTTTGTTGGTAAGGAAATCCAAAGCTGGCCACGACCAGTGGGTGGTTCCTACCTCATTCCGAAGCCTGATGTTAAGTCACGCCCATGATGCGGCCACCGCCGGTCATAGGGGGTTTCACACAACATTGGAAATCTTAAGAGAGGTTGCATACTGGGCACACATGGGCCAGGACCTCAACCAATATTTGAAGGGGTGTCTTGTGTGTGCACAATTTCAGCCATCATCCCTCACGCACCGGGCGCCTTTACAAAAGAGGGGAATGACACTGCCATGGTCAGATTTACAGATCGACTTTGTAGGCCCTGTGATTCGCTCGGCTAGGGGGAATAAGTACATGTTGACTGTGACATGCTTGTTTACCAAGTGGGTGGAATGTCTCCCAGCCCCAAATTGCAAGGCAGAAACTGCAGCGGCCTTGATGATTAACCACATCTTTTCCCGTTTTGGTCTACCTCAAAGGATTGAGTCAGACAGAGGTAGCCACTTCACCAGTGAAGTAATGACAAAGATGTGGGAGATACTGGGGGTCAAGAGAAAGCTGCATATTGCTTATAGACCAGCTTCTTCTGGGGCAGTAGAGAGATATAACCGGACAATTGTGAGCATATTAAAGAAGTTTGTGGCAGATTCTGGGCCAAGTTGGGATATCCGATTACCTCTGGTCCTAATGGCTATCAGATCTACCCCTTCATCTGCAACCAAAATGTCACCATTTGAGTTGATGACTGGGCGCAAGATGGTGCTTCCTCAGCATTTGCTCTATAGGACCCAAGAGCAGACACTGATAAATGCCTCCACTACTCATGAGTATGTAGAGAATTTAAGGAAACACCTTCAACATGCTTTTGCTTATGCTCAGCGGAATCTAGAAAGATCGGCTGATAGCATGAAGACCCATTATGACCTGAAAACTTCCAGGAAGGAATATCAGGTGGGAGACCGGGTCTATCTATACAACTTCCAAAGGAACCAGGCCAAGCAGCGCAAATTTTTGCCTACATGGAAGGGACCCTTTGAGATCGTCGATAAGATCTCCCCTGTGGCCTACAAGATCCGCATCCCCAAAGGCGGTTCGGCAGAGGGGGAAGACAAGTGGGTCCACATAAACCAGTTGAAATGTTGCCATCCCAGGCACACTCTGCAACAACTGGAGGAATCCTCTGGAATCCTAGCAGGCACTGTCTCAGACTAATTCAGTTCCAACCATAAAACATACCACATCTAGTCTCTAAAATATTGTGATTTGCATGAAACTGTCTCTTAGTTATACTGTTTTTTTTTTCTCAAAATAAGAATGTAATGTTTCGTTATGATAAAATGCATATGCTGCCCCACTACCTCAACAGTGGTGGAAAAACGTCTATGAGTAGATATTGCCGCTTTTGCTTTATCATCCTAGGAGAGATGAAACCATGAAGGATGACCAAGAAGAACGATCCGGAGACCGGGAGCAGAGACGCAACGGGCCCGGGGTACCGCCCAATCTTCCCATCAGGACCGGCGAGGAGAACCGATCGATCAGTACCGGATGGAGAAGAAAACGCTGAACTGTGTCATCTACAGAAGAGGAAGAAGATTATGCGGACAGACCGGTGCATGGGTCAAAACCCTTGTGCACGCGACTCCCCATCGACTCAAATTCAAAGTGCTGTCGCGTGGGGGGGACTTGTTGGGTGTCCTGACCCACGTTTAAGCTACCCTGCTACAACATTTGGTGCTGTGGGCTTAGAAAATTCAAGATGGCGGAAAACCCACATGTGCGCTGAAATCCAGGAAAGCTGCGCAGTTTGTGCGCCCACCAAAATGGTTGCCTCACTTGCCACCCACCAGTGCGAGAATGAAAGGCCGGGTTGCCATGAGGGAAATGGGTTGCCAAAGGAAAAACAGTAGCGCCGGTTAGCTTCAAAGCGCTTTAAAACCACCATTGGACTACCCGCACAGTAGTCTGAAACCATTGGGAATGGCAATGCTGATTGCCAAATGCAACCTAGAATTGTGGGGAATTCATTTCTTAAATCCCAAAAATGGGTGCAGTACCAGTACTCACCACTATCCAAAAGCCGGCGTTTTAAAACCACTCTGTGTGTTTTTCTGAAGGCAAGCCAAATGCCTATTTCAAACCTTGCAACATGTGCAAAATATTTACTGAACACCAGCAGACATTGGCAGAATGGAGTTTTGTGTGCCTACAAAATCTGGGAAATGAAGAGCCCAAAAACAATGCTTATAACAAAAATGCTATGGAGTCAGCAGCTTAAGCCTAACTACAACTGGATTTAAAACCACCAAAATCGAAAATGTTAAATTAAATGAGTGACCTATGTTTGGTGTCACATGCCTTTGTAACTGTTGAAATGTCATAGTTTTGCGCTTAGAATCAGCATTCTGCGGTTCCTTTGTAATAGCGCTCGGCGCATCCGCGAATTTTACCGCGATTTGCAATTTCTTCACATGTAAAAACTGCTGCTGTTTGCTTTCCATTGGCCAGAAATTCGTTTAACCTGCTAACTATCCCTGCATCATTGCTAGTGTGAGCCTGGACTAATATTAACTAGATACCCCTCATCCTGAACCTCTAAAAGGGAATTAAGAGCGTTTCCAGCATATTTCTCATTCATTGCTAGCACCTATCAAAGCATTTGCCTGTGTTTTCAAACTTAAGTTTAAGCTCGTGGGATTGAACTGAATTACAGTTGATTGCATTTCTGAGGACTGTGTGTTTTCCTTCCATTTCCTTGCATTGCATAAAGAGGGGGGGAGGGAATAGCCCGAGAAAAGTGATTACATTGTCTGGTTGAATCATATTGCGTATTTTCTGTACTGCATTCATTGAATATTGCATCCACCTGAGCTACATAAAGCATCCTCTACCACATTATACTTTTGTTCCTATTTACCAGTGTGCTACCTTATCCATTTCAGGTCAACTCATTAGTCATTATAAAGAAGTGTGCTAGTGCCAGATTCTCCATTGTTAATATTTACCATATCAGATTAAGTGTGATATTCAATTATTAATTTATTAAAAAGTGTGATATATATTTTAATTTATCAAATAAACCTTTTAAACTTGCAAAACAGAACTACTTCTTGGCTCAGTGGGGTCAGGGGGATTCCAAGAGAGGGGTGTTATACAAGGGTAGTCATCCAGGACGCATGAACTGGACCTAAAGATATATCAATAAGGGTTTTCATTCAGTATTCTAGACTAGGCGTTAACTTGGCTGTAGTGCTGAATTGAATCCTCTTACAAAGTGGGGGCTCGTATCCGGGATTCTGGGTTAGAATACCACTTGTGCAGCTTAATACAGTGTGCTAACTGACGGGATACATACATCCAGTCGGATCACCACGCTGCATTACGCTGTGAAGCATTCCTCAAAAGGGACACTCCAAGAAAAGTTCTGTTCTGCAAAAATAAAATACTAACTTCTGTAAGTCAGGACAGAGACCAATCTCTAGAATGACGACCTTAGTAGACATGAAAATAGCCAGAGAGCACCTCTTGCATAAGCTATTTGTGAGAGGTGAATGGACCGAACAGGGCCAGGATGTGTGGTTGCAGGCCATCACACAACAGGTCACTGAAACAGGGTCAGATATATATAGAGATCAGGGTCCCTTACATGTGGCCCTGAGTGAACTATATATGGCTCCTAAAGCCAAAGAGGAACACAATAAGATCGCCAGGATAGCAGCATACCTGTACCTATATATGGGAGACATGCAGGATAGATGTGCTGAAAGCCAAAATCTGGCAAATAGGCAACAGATGGCATTACAGAAGGCCCAATCTGATCTGGACTCTTCTGAGCAGAGGCTGCAGAGGAGCCAGGAGTCAGAAAATGACAGCAGACGGTACATCACTAAAATAAAGGAGGATATGGATGTGCTGCAAAAGGAAAAGTCAGAACAGGATACCAGATTTCTGGCCCTACAGAAGGAGCACCAAGACAGTTTGGACTCCTTACTGCAGAGCCAGAAAAAGCTGGAGCAACAATTAGACTTTAACAGGGCATGCACGGAGCAGGTAGCCACCCTGCAAAGTCATCTAGATAGAGTGAAGGTAGAGAGCAACAAGCTGATCTTGAAAGACCTGGATACCCAGGCAGAGTTTGATGAGGAGCGCCAAAAAGCTGGTGCCCTTCAACGGCAAAGGGACGACCTGGCGGCACAAATGCAGGCTCTTAGTCAGGAAAGAGACGCCTTAGGCCAGGAAGTCTGCCATTTAAAAAGAAAAATGGAAGAAAATCACCTGGCCCACCAGGGACTGGGTGACCTCCAAAAAGAACACGAGAACTTGGTAGAGCACACCAGAAGGGTGGAAGATGCTCTAGCAAGAAAGGAGCAGGCCAATAGGGACATTGCCCAGGAGGTAAACCTCCTGCAGCAAAGACTGGCCCAGTTCTCCAGGACCAACCAGGAAGCACAGAGGGAGAATGAGGCCCTCTGTCAACACAATGATAGGCTCCAGCAACAGGTAGCGATGCAGGAGAAACTGATAGAGTCGAGTAAGGCCTTAACAGAGGAACTGAAGGCACAAATGCAGGCTCTTGCATTGCAACAGGGAGCAGGGGCGGATAGAGATGAGGTTCGCTGGGAAAGGGAAACTCCGGAGCATAACCTCAGGAGCCCTAGTACCAGAGGCCCTCATACCTCTCAGTCCCTGGACTCTGCCACCCCCATGTTCCCTGGCGCACATGAGCACAGGGCCACAGGGATGGCAGATTACTATCCAGCTAAGAGTATGGGGCTCATAGGCCAGTACCACTCAGGAATGGAGGGGTGGGCATCCGGGTATGGGCACCCAAGTACAGTACAGTTCAATGGGGAACCCCGGGAGAGTAGGCCCATTAAGGGCATCCTGAAAACCTCTGCCCAGTTAGGTCAGTGGAGGGGGCACCCATCAAATCCTGGCAGCAAGGAGGAATCTGAAGACTCCTCTGAACTGCGCAGGACACAGGAGACCAGGTCCCCACATTCTGCCAGCCATTCCCAGGCTCGCAGAATCCGGGAAAACCTGGAAGAACAGACGGGAACCTCTGGGAGCAGTGCCTCTGAGTCCGAGGAAGAATGGACAAGGGTTACCCGAACCAAAAAGGCCAATAAGGCAAAAAGGGCCTTGCTTAAGGACCCCTTAAAGCAGATTAAGGCGATCAGGAGCGTCATCACGCCTTACCATAAGAACGCTAAGTATTCTGTTTGGGAGCACTTAGAGTTGTTTGAACAAATGATGGAGACTTTCCATTTGAAGGACAGCCAAAGCTGTATTCAATATGTAAAGTGGACATTCTCCCCGGAATACTCCAGTTTCTTTGCGGGGCTGGAGGACCAAAATCATTTAAGATGGTCCACATATAAGGCGGCCATCCTGAAACATTTTTCTGTTCACAGAAATCCTCAAGAGGCTCGCAAGGCGGCCTACAATTTGCAATGTGGGGAGGATCAGGCCCCACGAGAATTTGTGCAGGAGTTAAAGCGTGCTTTTGCGCAAACCACCAGAAGGGTGCGCACAGATAGTAGAGAGTTTGTCAATACATTTTTCCATGCCTTGCCCAAATATATAATGACCCAGCTCGTGAGAGATTTTCATGAGAAAAGATCTTTAGACTGGGTCATTGAACAGGCTACTCGCATCTATGAGGTGCAGAAGCCCATAGAAAATAAAAGCAATGCCCAGAAAAACCCCAAAGCCAACAGCACCCCTGCTGCTGCCAAGGTGGCAGAGGTAAAGGTCACCCCCGTTTTGGATTTGGAGATGGGGGGGCCTAAAAACCTACCTGCACCTAATAATGCTAGGCCCAGAAGGTCCTCGGGCCAGTCGCAGACAGGGAGCCAGGGAGGCAGCCCCACAAATGGGGTCCCTCGCTCTCCTGACTATGTAAGTCCTCGCTACAAAGGTAACAGACCCATCCTGGGTTATGTGTGGACTCCTCCAGCCCAAGGGGGGGGATCCAGCCAAGCACCTAACCCAGGGAACTTCCCTCCAAACTTCCCACAGGAGGGCAGAAATTTACCAAACCCTGGGCAGAACTTTTTCCCCAGATATCCACCCGACTTCCAACCCCAAAATCATCCATCCTTCTTTCCTCAATTCCCTGAGCCCAGACCACTGAATCCGGGAGAGGGGAGGCCAAGGGTGGAGGGGTACCAAAATCTTCCCAACCAGGGGTACTACCAGAGGAGGGACAGCTACCCTTCCCGGGATCAGCCCAGGGGAGAAAACAGGGCCCCGTATCAGCCTGAGCGGGTTTCCCAGTTAGAGCGCCAGGTTCAAAACATGGCGCGGGATATGGGTCATATACTGAGGGCACAGCAGAACCCTCAGATCAGCATGCCGGCGCAGAACGCACCCAACTCTGGACCTGGTGCTCCAGAACAATGACGGGGGCAGCACCCCGATAAATCACCGGTTCCCAGGGAGGAGGCACAAAGGGAAGGGGGGTGTAAAGCCTTGGAGGAAGCTTCCTTCCTCACTTGTAAACAGCCCCTGGAAACCCAGGAACCGGAAACAAAATCTCTTGCCCCTGAAAGTCTGCCTCCTAAGGAGCAGAGGGGGGGTAGGAGAAACAAAAGACCCAAACAGACTCAGTTTGAGGAGGAGGTACAGATCTTCCAATTTGAGGGAGAGGGATCCTCAGAGGATCCTGGGAAAAGGATCTTCTCCTTCAGAGAGGGGGGAACTCCTCCCAAAGAAAAATGGGTCCCTAGGGATGCAAATCCAGACTGGGGAGATGTGGAGACTGAGCTACCGCCGCCCACCATCTCATCCCAGAACCAACAGCAAGAAAATCCCCTGGTTCAAACCCATCCTGGCGACTGCCTCCAAAAAGGGGGGGGCGGCCCAGAAACGGAGCCAGGGGAACCCACAATGGCTCTGATCTCCAGTTGCAAATTTTTTCTTTCAGATTCCCAAGACTCTCCACAGAATTCTGCCCAAATCTCCTCGCTAGCGATGTCCAAAACCAGAAAGTTAGCCCACCAGTTGTCCAAAAATGTGCATTATCTGTGCCCCCTTGAGGAGAAGGAGGGAAGATATTATGCCCCGGTACAAGTACAGGGGCAGGGTACAATCTCAGCGCTGGTGGACACTGGATCTCAAGCTACCCTTCTGTCCAGAAGGGCCTTTGACGAACTGAATGCAGGAAGGGGAGAGAATTACCAAATTCCTCTCACCTCTCTTCCTGGACAACTGCAGAACTTTGACGGGAAGGAAATTCCCGTCGAGGGGACGGCAGACTTGGACATTAAGATCGGGCGACACAAGTTGAAACACCCGGTCATAGTTGTGACCCCAGAGGGCACCCCTTGTTTACTAGGGAATGACCTCCTGAGAAGGTTGTCACCCCTAATAGATTGCGTAAACAAGGTCCTCTGGACCCAGACTAGCCGACCAATAAAATTAAAACAGAGTGCCAACCATGTTAGTTTAAACGGCACATGCCACATGGTTGAACAAAAATCTGACCAAGTAGAATTTCACTTCCAGAATAGCCAAATTCCAGACGTGACAGTAATAGCAGTAGGACAACAGACTGGTGATGGGGGGTCCTCTCTATTTCTGAAAATCAACCTTCCTTCCAGTCTAAAGTGGTACTCCACGCTGGAAGGAAACACTCTGAAATTCTATACCAATCCACAATCTGAAACTCCCACTCCTATAGTCCAGAAAGATGTGAAATCAGCTCAGAGCCTGGCTGATATTCAGCAAATTGGAGAGCAGTTGTTCATCCCTGTTCAGTTAAATGATGGGAAGGACTCTGTTCTCGCTCGAGTGTGTGTGAACAACGGTAAGAGCTTCATCAGCGAAGCCATGTTTCGCCAACTCCCAAAAGAACCAGCCATTCCCACCTTCAAACTGATAGACAAATGGGAAATGGACCTGGAAGTACCTAATTCCAAACATCTCCTGCCAAGCAGGTGTATGCTCAAAATCTCCATTGGCAACAAGAGCATAGTCCATAATTGTTGGGTCGTGCGAGACGTCCCTGCCGCCTTTTACTTAGGCAGTGACATTCTCAATCGCTTTGCCATTAGTTTGGACCTAATAAACTTCAAAGCTTGGTCCCGATTAGCGGATAATCCCATGGGCTTTGATGATCCAGAAAAAGCATTTAGGTCAGCTCAATTGCTACCTTATGCAGTTGAAATTCAGGTTAAAGAGGAAGTCACCATCCCAGAAAGGACCCGACAATTCTCCCTGGAAGTGAAAGTTAAAAGGGGACAAGAGTTGAAAAACCCTGATGCTTACATACATCTAAATGCTTCTCT
This sequence comes from Ambystoma mexicanum, assembly GCF_040938575.1. Classification (NCBI taxonomy): domain Eukaryota; kingdom Metazoa; phylum Chordata; class Amphibia; order Caudata; family Ambystomatidae; genus Ambystoma; species Ambystoma mexicanum. The sequence goes on along the minus strand of NC_090924.1, from coordinate 1,369,199,483 downwards.
CCAACAGCAAGGGTTGGGGGTAAACCCGACTCCATTAGTCAACATAGAACATGACCCCATTCTAATAGAGGTGGATAACAGCGACTTAAAGAGTATTACTCTAGCCGCAGGCACCATTATTGGAATGGCGGTTGATGACCGACATTTCTCCATTGATCTTGTAAATGAACTGTTAGGACCCATCCCCAAGGACTGTTTTGACAGTGACAGTGATGACAATACAACACCAGACAGGATTTTTACCCGGCATGGGGGGAACTTCCTGGTGTACACTTCCTGCCCCTATGGTAAGGAAGATGTGACTTGTGACTTCAGGAGGGATGAGGTGATTTTCCAGGTCCATGAGGGCTGCCTTTCCCACCTGAAGCCTCCAGTCCAAATCAGCACTCTGACCAGGGACTTCTCCACCCAGCTGGAGGAGGCCGCGGAAATAGCCAAACCAGAAGTCTTTCCAGGCTTCAGGCAGATGGTGGAAGAGAGAGTCAACCTAGCTGATGCCTGTGTGACTCTGGAACAAAAGCAAAAGTTGAAACAAGTTTTCTTGGATTTCCAAGATCTCTTTGCGGTAGACTCATATGACTGTGGTCGCACCGACATCCACACCACAACAATCCCCACGGACCCTGGCATGACTCCAGTGTTTGTGAAGCAATATCGCTTGCCTCTCGCATCAATGGAGTCCCTTACTGAAATAATTAAGAACCTTGAGTCCCGGGGAATAATCCGTCCAGTCCACAGCACCTTCAATAATCCGGTGCTGGGAATATTGAAGCCAAACGGCCAGTGGAGACTCTGCGCCGACCTCAGGGAGCTCAACAAACGGGTCCATACTTCCCGATGGCCTCTGCCCTACATTGACCAAGGGCTGGCCCAGATCCAGGGGTCACAGGTATTCACTGCAATAGACCTGACCAATGGATACTGGACCGTGCCTGTCAGTAGGGAGGACCAATACAAGCTGGCTTTTACCTTTGGGGGCCAGCAGTACACATGGACCCGGACTCCCTTCGGATACCTTAACTCCGGTAATGAGTTCAATATTTTCCTACATAAGGCCATGCCCGACCTGGGTACGAGGGGTAACCTGGCTTATGTAGATGATGTCCTCATCAAAAGTTCATCTGTGGAGGAACACATAGCGGAGATCCGTTATGTTCTGACACAGTTGAGGGCCGCCGGAGCAAAACTTTCCTTTCAAAAAGCACAGTGGTGTAGAACCCGTGTTAATTTCTTGGGGCATGAGATTACTCCTCAGGGTCTCTGTCCCCAGGAAAAGAAAGTGGAAGCACTTCAGAAACTGAAAGACCCCACAACTCTGCGAGAACTAAGGAGCCTCCTTGGACTGACTAATTACAGCAGAAAGTTCATTGAGGGCTACGCAGAGATCACCAGACCCCTGATTCATCTCCTGAAGGGGGGGGTCAAGTGGGAATGGGGTCCAGAACAAGCCGAGGCAGTAAGACAACTCAAGAGAAGCCTCTCACAAGCGCCTTGCCTAGCTTACCCTGTCAGAAACAAGGAGTTCTTCCTGGAGACAGGGTTCTCTAATACGTGCTTGACGGCAGTATTATACCAAAAGCATGACAAGGTCAATAAAGTAATCTCCTATGCGAGCAAAACTTTATCCTCTGTGGAGGAAAAATTCAACGATTGTGAGAAGGCACTCCTGGCAACGGTGTGGGCATTGAAGAATTACCGCCCGTTTATCCAGGGGGAACACATCATAGTGGAGACTCCACACCAGCCTCTGCAATATCTCCAAAGTGACAGAATCCGGGCCGGAAATGTGAGTAATTCCCGAATTACTTCCTGGATTCTGTCAATGCAAGGCTTTCCTGTGGAGGTCCGATATGGCCAAAACAAGAAGAGTCCCCTCGCGCAAGGTCTGGCTGACTTGCATGATTGTGCCAGAGAAAACTGTCTCGAGGACGAAAGTCTAAAAATCAAGGACAACATGGAGGCATACCTTAATTCCCCCCACAAAGTCTTTGAAGAGGACAAGTGTGAGGGAATGCCCACTGTCTATGTGGATGGATGCTCTTACCATGTTGACAACGACGGGGAGAAAGAACTGGTGGCCGGCGTAGGGAATGCATGGGTGAATGAGTCCCCAGAACCCTCCGCTGGATACAAAATTGGTCCCCGAAGTAGTCAGGTGGCAGAATTGATGGCTGTGCATCAGGCCATCCTCACTGCTGTCCAGCATCAACTCCACGAACTGGTCATAATCACAGATTCGGATTATGTACGGAACGGGTTCGTGGAGCACCTGGTTAATTGGAAAACCAGAGGCATGTTATGTGCTAACAACAAACCCTTGAAACATGGGAAGTTGATCCAAAACATTGATGATCTGGTCACATCGAATGGGATGACCATCTATTGGAAAAAGATCAAGGGTCATTCCAAAGTAGAGGGACCAGACAAAACTGGAAATGACTTAGCTGATCAGCTGGCCAAAACCGGGGCCATCCAAGGGGATCTAATTGAGATTGAGTCCCTGTTGGGGGAAATCCAGGTCACTGCTATCACTAGGTCCCAGACAAATGCTCACAACGACCTTTCAATTGCACAATGGAGTAAGGAGACCCCTGATGCTGATTTGATTACCGCTCAGAAGGGGGATCCAATTATTGGTAAATTTTACCAGCACCTTGAGGACCCTGAGAACTTTCCCCTGACGGATACCGATTACATTGGGAAAGAGGACCTAAGAGTGTTGATGAAATGTCCAAAAATGTTCCGAATCCAAGACGGTTTGTTGGTAAGGAAATCCAAAGCTGGCCACGACCAGTGGGTGGTTCCTACCTCATTCCGAAGCCTGATGTTAAGTCACGCCCATGATGCGGCCACCGCCGGTCATAGGGGGTTTCACACAACATTGGAAATCTTAAGAGAGGTTGCATACTGGGCACACATGGGCCAGGACCTCAACCAATATTTGAAGGGGTGTCTTGTGTGTGCACAATTTCAGCCATCATCCCTCACGCACCGGGCGCCTTTACAAAAGAGGGGAATGACACTGCCATGGTCAGATTTACAGATCGACTTTGTAGGCCCTGTGATTCGCTCGGCTAGGGGGAATAAGTACATGTTGACTGTGACATGCTTGTTTACCAAGTGGGTGGAATGTCTCCCAGCCCCAAATTGCAAGGCAGAAACTGCAGCGGCCTTGATGATTAACCACATCTTTTCCCGTTTTGGTCTACCTCAAAGGATTGAGTCAGACAGAGGTAGCCACTTCACCAGTGAAGTAATGACAAAGATGTGGGAGATACTGGGGGTCAAGAGAAAGCTGCATATTGCTTATAGACCAGCTTCTTCTGGGGCAGTAGAGAGATATAACCGGACAATTGTGAGCATATTAAAGAAGTTTGTGGCAGATTCTGGGCCAAGTTGGGATATCCGATTACCTCTGGTCCTAATGGCTATCAGATCTACCCCTTCATCTGCAACCAAAATGTCACCATTTGAGTTGATGACTGGGCGCAAGATGGTGCTTCCTCAGCATTTGCTCTATAGGACCCAAGAGCAGACACTGATAAATGCCTCCACTACTCATGAGTATGTAGAGAATTTAAGGAAACACCTTCAACATGCTTTTGCTTATGCTCAGCGGAATCTAGAAAGATCGGCTGATAGCATGAAGACCCATTATGACCTGAAAACTTCCAGGAAGGAATATCAGGTGGGAGACCGGGTCTATCTATACAACTTCCAAAGGAACCAGGCCAAGCAGCGCAAATTTTTGCCTACATGGAAGGGACCCTTTGAGATCGTCGATAAGATCTCCCCTGTGGCCTACAAGATCCGCATCCCCAAAGGCGGTTCGGCAGAGGGGGAAGACAAGTGGGTCCACATAAACCAGTTGAAATGTTGCCATCCCAGGCACACTCTGCAACAACTGGAGGAATCCTCTGGAATCCTAGCAGGCACTGTCTCAGACTAATTCAGTTCCAACCATAAAACATACCACATCTAGTCTCTAAAATATTGTGATTTGCATGAAACTGTCTCTTAGTTATACTGTTTTTTTTTTCTCAAAATAAGAATGTAATGTTTCGTTATGATAAAATGCATATGCTGCCCCACTACCTCAACAGTGGTGGAAAAACGTCTATGAGTAGATATTGCCGCTTTTGCTTTATCATCCTAGGAGAGATGAAACCATGAAGGATGACCAAGAAGAACGATCCGGAGACCGGGAGCAGAGACGCAACGGGCCCGGGGTACCGCCCAATCTTCCCATCAGGACCGGCGAGGAGAACCGATCGATCAGTACCGGATGGAGAAGAAAACGCTGAACTGTGTCATCTACAGAAGAGGAAGAAGATTATGCGGACAGACCGGTGCATGGGTCAAAACCCTTGTGCACGCGACTCCCCATCGACTCAAATTCAAAGTGCTGTCGCGTGGGGGGGACTTGTTGGGTGTCCTGACCCACGTTTAAGCTACCCTGCTACAACATTTGGTGCTGTGGGCTTAGAAAATTCAAGATGGCGGAAAACCCACATGTGCGCTGAAATCCAGGAAAGCTGCGCAGTTTGTGCGCCCACCAAAATGGTTGCCTCACTTGCCACCCACCAGTGCGAGAATGAAAGGCCGGGTTGCCATGAGGGAAATGGGTTGCCAAAGGAAAAACAGTAGCGCCGGTTAGCTTCAAAGCGCTTTAAAACCACCATTGGACTACCCGCACAGTAGTCTGAAACCATTGGGAATGGCAATGCTGATTGCCAAATGCAACCTAGAATTGTGGGGAATTCATTTCTTAAATCCCAAAAATGGGTGCAGTACCAGTACTCACCACTATCCAAAAGCCGGCGTTTTAAAACCACTCTGTGTGTTTTTCTGAAGGCAAGCCAAATGCCTATTTCAAACCTTGCAACATGTGCAAAATATTTACTGAACACCAGCAGACATTGGCAGAATGGAGTTTTGTGTGCCTACAAAATCTGGGAAATGAAGAGCCCAAAAACAATGCTTATAACAAAAATGCTATGGAGTCAGCAGCTTAAGCCTAACTACAACTGGATTTAAAACCACCAAAATCGAAAATGTTAAATTAAATGAGTGACCTATGTTTGGTGTCACATGCCTTTGTAACTGTTGAAATGTCATAGTTTTGCGCTTAGAATCAGCATTCTGCGGTTCCTTTGTAATAGCGCTCGGCGCATCCGCGAATTTTACCGCGATTTGCAATTTCTTCACATGTAAAAACTGCTGCTGTTTGCTTTCCATTGGCCAGAAATTCGTTTAACCTGCTAACTATCCCTGCATCATTGCTAGTGTGAGCCTGGACTAATATTAACTAGATACCCCTCATCCTGAACCTCTAAAAGGGAATTAAGAGCGTTTCCAGCATATTTCTCATTCATTGCTAGCACCTATCAAAGCATTTGCCTGTGTTTTCAAACTTAAGTTTAAGCTCGTGGGATTGAACTGAATTACAGTTGATTGCATTTCTGAGGACTGTGTGTTTTCCTTCCATTTCCTTGCATTGCATAAAGAGGGGGGGAGGGAATAGCCCGAGAAAAGTGATTACATTGTCTGGTTGAATCATATTGCGTATTTTCTGTACTGCATTCATTGAATATTGCATCCACCTGAGCTACATAAAGCATCCTCTACCACATTATACTTTTGTTCCTATTTACCAGTGTGCTACCTTATCCATTTCAGGTCAACTCATTAGTCATTATAAAGAAGTGTGCTAGTGCCAGATTCTCCATTGTTAATATTTACCATATCAGATTAAGTGTGATATTCAATTATTAATTTATTAAAAAGTGTGATATATATTTTAATTTATCAAATAAACCTTTTAAACTTGCAAAACAGAACTACTTCTTGGCTCAGTGGGGTCAGGGGGATTCCAAGAGAGGGTCGTTATACAAGGGTAGTCATCCAGGACGCATGAACTGGACCTAAAGATATATCAATAAGGGTTTTCATTCAGTATTCTAGACTAGGCGTTAACTTGGCTGTAGTGCTGAATTGAATCCTCTTACAGACTGTATACATTACTTTTTTTGGTTAGAACGTCTTGTTATGGTTAATTTGTAGCACATTCTAGGCACAGGGTTGGGTGTCCAATATTGTTATAGGTCTTCTGCCATGTTAAGAATGTTTATCAGAAATGTGGGGTCCTAGCATGGGTGACAGCAGATGATTGTCACAATGTGGGATGTGGTGGTATTGATATTGTATGTAATGGCAATTTGCAGGAAAATTGCATTGGTTTTATTTGCATGTCTAGACACTTTAGCTATTGTTTCTTTTGCAAATCAGAAAGCAAAATAATGCATGGTTGCACATTATGCTCCAATTGTGGGCATGTTACACAGGTGCGCATGTATTGTGGACTGGGTGCAATTATTAAACTATCTGCGGCTCTGTGGGAATTGTTTTTGATAGATGTTTAGTTTCTTGAAAATGATTTAATGGCACTAACAGCCTCATTTCTACTGGTTGTTTGGTAAAGACCCTGACCATTGCCTCTTCTCTGGTGTTGGCTTTTGCAGAGGGGATATTATGCTTCATCACATGATGCAGCTTTCGGCACGAAAACCACATGCATACCCTGTGTTCTGTTGCCTAGCACCACATCGATCGATGAATCCTCGATCTCCACAGTGCGTGTATGAACATACCGCGGAAACCAACAATGGCGGCGGCCATGACAGTGGAACCCTATGATGTCCTAAGCAGGCAGAGTTTGTAGGGATCGTTGCCACACCACCTGCATCAGAATTCTGATGTGCATGGAGACACATTCAGATTCTTTGCACGGAGCGGGGAAATGCGCAAAGTGGATTTCACACTGTGATTCCTGCTCTGAGTTGGGGAATCTGTTCCATCATTCACAAACATTTCAAAAGAAATAAGAGATACAACAAAAATCGTATAGCTGGTCTAGAAAACCTGGAACGGTTCTATGGTGGAGTGGAATTGTGTTAGACGTAGACGATTTCTAATAGTGTGGTGGACACTCGCGAAAGAATGTTCATCTATTGTTCGATCCAATGCCATGAGCCGAATAGCGAGCGGTACACTTACCTAAACACAGTCAGGCAGCCAATCAGCTCATCCCGAGTACAGCAATCATGGAGCGGCTCATTTCCTGTCTTGGCACCTATGGTTTCCTATTCTTCCTACCCGGGCCAGGCATTTAACCCTTTATTTTTATTTTTATTTTATTGGTTATTTGTAATGCACCTATACATCAAATAGTGTTTTAAAGGGCAACAAGTCAAAGGGACAAGGATGAAGGATAGCAGAAACGGTCCTACTAGTCCATGAGACATTCGGCTCGTGCAAGTGCAATGAACATTAGAATGGGTGCAGAAAATGGGAAAAAGCTATGCCGTGTGATAACATTGGCTACATCAAGTATGCAGGTGACATAGGTAGAATGCAACATTAGGATGGGTGAATAAAATGGGAAAGCCGCACCCCATGATATGGGGGGCTACATCAAGTATGCTGGTGACACACGTAGAATGCAACATAAGGATGGGTGCATAAAATGAGAAAGCCTTGCCCCGTGATATGGGAGGCTACATCAAATATGCAGGTGACATAGGTAGAATGCAACATTAGGATGAGTACATAAAATGGGAAAACCTCAACCCATAATATGGGGGGGGGGTTACATCAAATATGCAGGTGACATAGGTAGAATGCAACATTAGGATGGGTGCATACAATGGGAAAGCCTTGCCCTGTGATATGGGAGGCTATATCAAATATGCAGGTGACATAGGTAGAATGCAACATTGGGATGAGTACATAAAATGGGAAAACCTCAACCCATAATATGGGGGGGTTACATCAAATATGCAAGTGACAAAGGTAGAATGCAAGATTGGGATAGGTGCATAAAATTGGAAAGCCACCCCACGTGATATGGGGGACTACATCAAGTATGCTGGTGACATACGTAGAATACAACATTAGGATGGGTGCATAAAATGAGAAAGCCTTGCCCCGTGATATGGGAGGCTACATCAAATATGCAGGTGACATAGGTAGAATGCAAGATTGGGATAGGTGCATAAAATGGGAAAGCCACCCCACGTGATATGGGGGACTACATAAAGTATGCAGGTGACATACGTAGAATGCAACATTAGGATGGGTGCATAAAATAAGAAAGCATTGCCCCGTGATATGGGAGGCTACATCAAATATGCAGGTGACATAGGTAGAATGCAAGATTGGGATAGGTGCATAAAATGGGAAAGCCACCCCACGTGATATGGGGGACTACATAAAGTATGCAGGTGACATACGTAGAATGCAACATTAGGATGGGTGCATAAAATGAGAAAGCCGCAACCCCTGATATGGGAGGCTACATCAAATATGCAGGTGACATAGGTAGAATGCAAGATTGGGATAGGTGCATATAATTGGAAAGCCACTCCACGTGATATGGGGGACTACATCAAGTATGCAGGTGATATAGGTAGAATGCAACATTAGGATGGGTGCATAAAATGGGAAAGCCGCAACCCCTGATATGGGGGGGCTACATCAAATATGCTGGTGACATAGGTAGAATGCAAGATTGGGATGGGTTCATAAAATGGGAAAGCCACACCCCATGATATGGGGGGCTACATCAAATATGCTGGTGACATACTTAGAATGCAACATTAGGATGGGTGCATAAAATGAGAAAGCCTTGCCCCGTGATATGGGAGGCTACATCAAACATGCAGGTGACATAGGTAGAATGCAACATTAGGATGGGTGCATAAAATGGGAAAGCCGCAACCCCTGATATGGGGGGGCTACATCAAATATGCTGGTGACATAGGTAGAATGCAAGATTGGGATGGGTGCATAAAATGGGAAAGCCACACCCCATGATATGGGGGGCTACATCAAATATGCTGGTGACATACTTAGAATGCAACATTAGGATGGGTGCATAAAATGAGAAAGCCTTGCCCCGTGATATGGGAGGCTACATCAAACATGCAGGTGACATAGGTAGAATGCAACATTAGGATGGGTGCATAAAATGGGAAAACCACAACCCATAATATGGGGGGCTACATCAAATATGCAGGTGACATGGGTAGAATGCAACAGTAGGATGGTGCATAAAATTGGAAAGCAACGCCACGTGATATGGGGGGGGGCTACATCAAGTATGCAGGTGACATAGGTAGAATGCAACATTATAATGGGTGCTTAAAATGGGAAAAACTCAACCCATAATATTGGGGGGCTGCATCAAATATGCAGGTGACATGGGTAAAATGCAACATTGGGATAGGTGCATAAAATGGGAAGCCACCCCACGTGATATGGGGGGCTACATCAGATATGCAGGTGACATAGGTAGAATGCAATATTAGGGAGGATGCACAAAATGAGAAAGCCTCACTGCATGGTGAGGGGGTACATCAATAGACTAGTGCAATAGGTAGAACAGCACAGGGCTGAGACACCCCAGAATTATGAAGGCAGCCAAGCTGTTAGGTCCCATCCAGGAAAGTGCCACAAGGGCTGCGAGTGTTGTAGGAAGTCAAAATGTTACAGGCAAGGACAGCGCGAGCTGCGATGGACAATCCAGTAGTTACTGCTGCCACCTGTTGAGGGACAAGTTCAAGTTCAGAGGATCCAAAAAAAAAGGATGGATATCAGTACAGGGAGGGGCAGTGCTGACCATAGCAAGGAGAGACAGAAGCACTAGTGGAGTCAGTAGGTAAACCAACTAGATCGGCACGTTGCTGGGTCAAGTCGAGTCGGTTGAAGAAGGCGGGAACAGGCGAGCATGCCAAGGGCCGTATTAAATGATAGTGAACGCAAAGATCACGGTAGCAAGTGGCTGCCTCAGCTCCTCATGGGATGGTGAGGAGGTCAGGAGGGGAAACAGCAGGCTGACCCATGGGCACTGAGGTGCTCAAATCCGAGGGGTGTAATAGTGAAAAGCAGCACAGGTGAGGAGCTGTTAGGGGCACAGGCGAGAGAGAAGGAGGTGGGAAGGAAAGGGAGAATCGATACGGTAAGTGCAGGCACGGGAAATGGAAGGGGTAGTCCTCCTTGACTTGCGTTACATTAAGAATAACTAGCGCAGCAACATAGACGGAGTGGGGATCTCATGAAGAAAGATGGTGTTACAAGTCGATACGTCACAGGATAGAACGTAGAGTAAGTTGGCTGTGTGCTGCCATCTGCACCCGCACAGGCCCAGAGAAGGTACGTCGATACCCTTATAGGTGGTTCTTGGAGGAGGACGACTTTGCCAGCCGGCTCCTGTGCCTCAGGAGGAAATGCAAAACCCTAGCCAATCGGCAATCTGCAGGGCGGGCTCATGGTGCAGACAGGGCACTGTGGTCTTCTGGTCACAGCAGCAGCAGGCATCTTACAGAGCGCACGCCTTTCTTTAAAATAATGAGCCCAGCATGGGCCCATCTGTTGCAGCAGAGTTGTTTCTTCAATGGCACCAGTTGTTCAGAGGGCCCAGACAGTGTACGTCAATACCCTTATAGGTGGCCCATGGAGCCAGCAGGTGAAGCCGGCCCCCTCATGGGCCTCAGGAGGAAATGCAAAGCCCTAGCCAATCGGCAATCTGCTTAGGCAGGCTCATGGTGCAGACAAGGCACTGTGGTCTTCTGGTCGCAGCGACAACGGCCATTTTACAGAGCGCACACCACTCTTTAAAATAATAAGGAGCCCAGCATGGGCCCATCTGTGGCAGCAGAGTTGTTTCTTCAATGGCACCAGTTGCTAAGAAGGCCCAGACAGGGTACATCAATAGCCTTATAGATGGCCCTGGGAGTGAACCGGCTTCTCCTGCCGGAACCCGGGCCTCAGGAGGACTAATGGCATATATTTTCATCCGTGAGAGCAGGGATTGTTTAATTTTGCACAATTGTTACAGGCAACAGCAACTGACTTACACCGGCATAGGATAGAAGCCTGCCTTGCCCATATCAATACAGCCCCCATGATGAAGCCAAAGACTTAATAGTTATGCTCACCTTTTAAATGACTCACACCAGAGGGTTGTTACAACCTAGTGTCCGGGAATCCAATACTCAGGTGGACAGGGAAAGGACACCGCTTTTGGATCCCGATCCTGGGGGTAGACAAGTGAGGAAGAATCACCTGGGTATAGGGTTCTCAGAGAATGCGGGAGAAGCACCCAATGGTGAGACATGGTATCCCCCTTTTTCCACAACTCATCTAACCTCTATCTCTGCTCTGCTTATTTTATGGGAAACTACAGCTCCCATAATTTCTCCCCACTTTACATTGACAACACTACTGAGCCGAGGAAGATGAGGAATTAGGCCAGAAAGATGACCTCACTGACTTGCAATGGCTCTGTCCCTGTAATGTGGTCAGGCTGAGCCAGGCATGTCATCCTAACTATGCTCACCTGCCACTTTTTAAAACTCCCGGTAAGGATAAAAGGTGGCGTGAACAGGCACACTCTGAATGAGGCTGGGTACGAGAAGGAACAGCTCTTTTGGGGCTGATGCGAACCAGGCTATGGAAGTTGGAAGGCCAAGGGGCTGATCGACAGTTGGAAAGATTGAGGGAGAGGCAGGTGAGAATTCCACTCTGTCGGGAAGCCGTAAGTGTAACAAGACTGAAACCGAGTAAGCGGAAGAAAGAAACCTTCAAGTTGCTTGAAATCGGCCCGTGACCCTCCTGGGTGGACGGCAGAGTTGGCGAGGAGCAGAGGAGGGGTTGGTAACGGCCTTGACTGCTGTATATAGAGCATTGATGAAAGAAGACCAATTAACATGACCAGTGAGTTATTGCGAGCAACAAAAGCCTGGTTTGTGTTAAAAGCAAAAGTAACTGTAACCCAAATGTTGAAGGTTGCACGTGTGCCGATATAAAAGAGGACGAGATATCCACCGACGGGACCATAGGTCAGTGCTCACCCTCTAGTACTTGTAAGACAAGATAGCTGCACCATGTGAGGGATGGGGGTTCATGATTCACTTACTCGAACACGACTCAATAACGAGGACTCAGTAATTTGGCAAAGGGAAGTCCGTTTAATGACAAGTACATCAAACAGGGAAGCAGTTGGGAATCAGCATCGTTGTGATCACCTGTCTCGCTCCGACTTCTTCGAACTTCAGTTGAACAACTATTTTTATGCACAAAACTCGTCATCATTGACGTCTAATTCTAATAAAACTTGTCATGCAATATAATTGGTTAGGAAAGGTAACTTAAATATAGGTGTTATATCTGTATGTGATAATGGAGCATGCAGATTGGATAACTCTAATCGGGTGGGCGTCTGCACCCCTCTCTCTACATCACACGTGATAGACGTCACTAAAAGTACGATGTCTCATTGGTTCTACGATATATATGACCCTAGATAACTTGGTCCATTGTGATTGGGTAGGTTACACCCCTAGACATAAATTTCCACTTTTAATTAGCAGCATGCAGAATGGACACCCAGGTGCCTGGTGTCCCAAGTTTCACCCTGCCTCCCTTCCATCAATCAGTATCTTGGGGCTATGTGTCAATTAGTTGGCTGGACATGGCCTCGAAACTGTAGCCTCTTATCTGGAGAGGTTATGGCACCCTTGGATCTGGGTGAAATCAGACATTGGTAATTCTTTACGCCTGTCTAGGTCACATGTCTGTTCACCGTGAATCTGCTTCAGTTTCCAGCTTTTAGTGTATTTAATTCTGTTTTCGGCCTCGCCACCTGCATGGGCCTCCCTTATCTTGACCTTCACGGGGCAGGCTGGTATGCTCTGAAGTTTCAATTCCTGTTAGGTGACGCTCTCCTCCCCATCTCTGGTTGACCTCGATTTCCCAGGCATGAGCAGCTCTTTGTTGAGTTTCGATTCCGCTCCTTCTCCTGGCTTTTGGCTGGGATATGAACCCAGGCCTTTTAAGCATCTGGCCATCTGGGCATACTTCTGCTTTTACAAAATGGAGTCGCACTTGTATAGCGTGCCTTATTGAGGTAGATATAGTTGGCGCTTGCCGCTCTATTTTTAACTAAGCATTGCAAACAGTATCGTTTTCTTAGCTTCTTGCATTCCAAGCCTATTTACACGCGTTTAACTGGTTGGTTACTTCCATCTTGTCTCATAGCAACATTTCCTCACGTTTTAACATCGTCTCTTTCCTGTGTCCATTCCATCTATTTTCATAGCTACTCGCACTGGCATGCTATCTTCGATAGCTGCTTTCGTTCATTCGTGAGTCTGTCCAGTCCCTTGTGTCATTTCCACTGGCCTTCCATTACAGCTCTTTGGGTCTCTTCATGGACCGTCTGTAGGTACTCTTCATTTTGTCTCAGCGGCTGGTACGGCTGTCCGATAGGGTACCGTGCTGCCCAGGGCTGTCTGGTTATGGGCGCTTCTATCATTATGGATCTTCTGATGTACACTGGGCAGAGTCCCAGTGCAGTTCTTTGTTGGTTCATCTGCTCCTCATACGTCACATACCTTGGCGAGTCCGTTCCTGGTACCTCGAAATGAGGGGCAGGGGTGCAGGCCATGTCTGGGACCTCCTCTACACTCTTCTGGTTGGTTCCTCGACCCCTCCTGCGATCTCTTTTGCATTTATTTCCTTTGATTCTTCGGTGTCATGTTCATCATCTTCAGGGTTTGTACATGATGGTGTGAATGTGTGAGTCTTTGGAGTCCATATTTTTATCACCCCTTTCAAACTCCCTGCTATTTCACGTGTTCGTCTTTGTTCCATGTCATTAGCTGACATTGTCCATTTGGACTGCAGTAGATCCATTTTCCTTCATACCTTCGTCGTTTCTTAGGATATGTGAATCTTGTTCCTTCTGGCGCAAATTTGCTGGCCTTCACAGAGTCTCTTATTTCTTCATCAGTCAGGTCCCTGGGTTTCCATCCTGGTTCGACATCAACCATTATTTTCATCCCTATGGCTTTCTTCGCAGTTTTCTGGCACTGTGTAATGATTATCTTGATAACAGAGCAACCTAGCAGTACAATTGCTAGTAAAGCTCCCAGAAACTTGAATATATCTGCCATCCATTGTGGGACCCATGAGAACAGGGATCCAAACCAGCTGTCATTGTCCACTTCAGCACTTTCATCGATCATCTGGTTTTTCAAGTTTGTCAACATACTTATGGCATCTGTTAGGGTTCCATTTTCTTCATCGTGCGATGGTACAAATGTGCAACATGATTCTCCGATTTTCTGGAGGGTCATCAGTCTGATTGCTCTCAGTTCTTCCTTGATCGCGTTAAATCCTTTTATAGTGGTATTGATGGTCTGCAATAACTCCCATCTGGTTATCTGCAACCATTTAGCATTCACTCCAATTTGAACGTGGGGCAGGAGTAGTGTTGTGAATACTGTTGAGGTGAGGCTAAACAGTCTGTGCTCGTATGGGATTGCATGGAATGCATCTTCTGATTTGGTAGAAAAGTAATTTTCTCTCTTCATTCTGGATACCAGTTCCACAGATCTCCTTCTTCTTAGATGAGCATCTGCTTTCGGGAAACTGTCCAACTTCAGGTCATTCTTAGGGATTACTAGCGCGGGAACGTGGACGTTCACCAGTGTGCATATGCCTCCCCAATTTTTCGGCAACCTTATGTAAGCTTTGGATCCACACGCCCAGTAATGGTCCATAATTACTGCGGTTCCTTGTGTCATTCCTGGAGCTTCAAAGATTCGTCCGCAGTTTAGATTCTCTCCCATATTCCTTGTGCCATTGTTTCTGAAGCATAGTTTCAGGCTCTAAGTGGCACTATCTGCAGGGGTCCCCCTCTATCTTTGACCCATGTTAGTAACTTTACTAGCTTTGGCCATAGGGGTTTGCACAGTTTTTGAGAGTTTTCTATTGCTTCCTTGCAGGCTCCAAGGACCATCCAAGCTCGGCAGATCACTATTCCTTCTTCCCATCCATATGGGGAAACCACTGTTCCTCAGAACTGCATTTGGCCTCTGTTCTTCCAGATTCTGCAGTTTTTCCTTGAATGTTCAGTCTCGGGTTTGTTACCCATCGTGTTCCTGATCCTTTGACGTCAGGATTCTCGTATCTGATCACGTGATTCCTGGTGTGCGCCCTGTTTCTTGTTTTAATGTCTTGGACATAGCCAAGGGTAGTCTTTTTCGGTGGCCCATATCAGTGAAGCGTCTCTTCCCATTGTTGTCTTCATGTGAGTTTCTCTTGATCCTCAATGTCCTTTTTTAGTTAGCTATAACCACGTCTCTAAATGCGTCTATATGACTCTTTCTTGCTGGAGGATTCTTGGGCATGCTTGTTAGAGGAGCGGGTTTCATTACCTGTATCACTGTGGTAGAAGGTTTTGTGTTTCTTTTCCCTTCCTTTTGTAATCTTTCGTAGATGTTCTCTAACCACTGTTGGCTCACCAACTCCCCAATGCGTGGCTGTGTCTTAAGTCTGGTGCTTGTTCCTTGCGTCTGAGATGGCGTGCTTACTGTTATAGTCTCTGTAGTTCTAGTTTCAGTTCCTCGTGTAGTTTCTTAGCTCTGACTATGAACGGGAACAGAGGGTCCATTAGCATTTGTGTTTTCTCTGTGAGTTCCTTTGTGGCTACTTCTGTTCTTTTGAGGGATTTTGCTATGCCCTCTCCCTTTGGTTTCTCACTTGGCTCCTCTTGGTTATTTCCACTATTTTCTGGAGCTGTTTGTTCTGTAGGCAGTTTCCCTTTCTCTGTTGCCCTTGTTTGAGGCCCTGTTGCCATTGACACTTGCCCTTGTTTGTGTGTGTTCAGTGTGCGTGTGTGTGCAGTGGTCAGTGCTACATTTTCATTCACTCCGTGCTGACCCTGTCTCCAGCCTTTTTCTTCATTCATTACCTCAAGTGTGTATGAATCACAGCTAATTACATTTAGTTTTATCTCGTTTGTTTTACCATCAGCTTTTCTGGGGACTGGGATCACTATATAGGGTCTGGGTGCTTTCGTAGACCCCAGACATTCATTATCTGGTGGATGCACTAAAACTGGGATGCTTCGTGCACCAATAAAGAAAGCAGTTCTGATAGTCAACGATAGAAAGACAATGATTATTGCTAGGCATATACACATAATAGACTTGTAGGACATCTGGCAGCATTTCCTTCCATGGAAGCGAGGGCGCCCCTCTGCTGGTGGTAAAACTAAGTTACTGTTCTGGGCCCCCATTTCGAACAAGTCCATAGTCAGTTATTTATTCCTTCTCTTGCTCTGATCTCGTAGCTCAAGAGTTCATTACTTGCGGGTGATGTCAGTAATCTCTGAGTGTGCAGTACAGTTCCTTTTGCTAGTCTATGGAAGAAAGGGTTAGGCTAGTGTTGACGAGGAGAGATAATTACTGACAGGCCCATTGGTCAGCACTCACCCTCGAAAATTTGTAATACAAGATAGATGCACCATGCAAGGACAGAGTGCAGGATTCACACACTCCGGCAAGAATCATTAATCAGGACTCAGTAAATTGGCAAAGGGAAGTCCGTTTAATGATACATACATCAGTTTATGGAAATCAGCAGCATCGCGAACACCTGTCTCGCCCCGACTTCCCCAAACTTCAGGCAAACAGCCTCTTTTATTGGCAAATTCCGTCATCATTGACGTACACTTCTATAAAAAATCATCATGCAATATAATTGCGTGGGAAAGGTAACTTAAGTATAGGGGTTATATCTGTATATGGAAATAAAGCATACGGATTGGATAACTCTTATCGGGTGGGCATCTACGCCCATCCCTCTACAACACACGTGATTGATGTCACTGAAAGTACGACGTCCAATTGGTTACAGTTTCTATAGGACCCTAGATTACATGGTCCATTGTGATTGGGCATGTTACACCCCTAAACATAAATCTCCACTTTAATTAGCAGCATGCAGAATAGACACCCAGGTGCCTAGTGTCCCAAGATTCACCCTTCCTCCCTTCCATCAACCAATGTTTTAGGGCTATGTGTCAATTAGTTGTCTGGGTATAGCCTCGGATCTGTAGTCTCTTATCAGGAAAAGTTATGGCATCCTCGGGTTCTGGATGACATCAGGCGGTGGTACATCTTCGCGCCTGTCTGGTCACGTGTTTGTTCACCGTGAATCTGCTTCAGTTCTCAGTCTTTTCGTGCATTTGATTCTGTGTTCGCTTGGCCACCTGCATGGGCCTCTCTTATCTTGACCTTCACAGGGCAGGCTGGTATGCTCTGAAGTTTTGACTCTCTTTTGTTGAGCTTGCCTTCCCCTCGCGGGTTGACCTCGATTCCCCAGGCTTAAGCCATCCTTTGTTAGGTTTCGATTCCGCTCCTTCCCTCGGCTTGGGCCTGGATATGAAACCTGGCCAGTCAGGCCTTGGCCGCCTGGGAGTACTTCTGCTCATACAAAATGGAATCGCACGTGTACATTGTGCTGCATTGGGGTAGACATATATAGTTGGCGCATGCCGCTCTATTCTTCTACTTAAGCATTGCAGGCGGTATCTATTACTTAGCTTCTTGCGTTTCAAGCTTATTTACACACGTTCAATAAGACGGTTGCTTCCATCTTGTCTCATGGCACCATTCTCATACGTTTTTCACAGTGTCTCTCCCCTTCGTCCATTACAATTATCCTCGCAGTTGTCGGTACTGGCATGCATAGCTTTCAGTAGCCACTTCTGGTTGTTCTCGGGGCTGCCTAGGCCCTTAGTCTATTTCCATTGGCCTTCCATTAAGGCCTTTCGGGTTTCCTCTTGGACAGTCTTTAAATACTCGTCGTTTCATACCAATGGCAGGTACGGTTGTCTGATTGGGTACCATGCTGCCCAGAGTTGCCTGGTTATGGGCATTTCAACAGGTATTGATCTTCTTATGTACCCAGGGCAGCGGCCCATTGCAGCCCTTTGTTGGTCCAGCTGCTCCTCGTACATCACATACCACGGCGAGTACCTTACTGGCAACTCGCAATGAGGGGCAGGGGTGCGGGTCATATCTGGGGCCTCTTCTACACTCCCCCCTCTGGTCGGTTCATCGACAACTCCTACTTCCTCCTTTATATTCAGTTTCTTTGATTCCTCAGCTTCTTGCTCATCGTCTCCTGGGTTTACACAAGAAGGCGTGAAAGTATGCAATTTTGGTGTTCATAACTTTATCACCCCTTTCAAGCATCCTGCTGTTTTCACATGCTCATCCTTGTTCCAGGTCATCAACTGGCATTGTCCATTTGGACTGCAGTAAATCCATTTGCCTTCATACCTTCTTCGTTTCTTGGGATAAGTCAATTTTGTTCCCTCTGGTGCAAATTCACTGGTCTTCACGAAGTCCTTTATCTCCTCATCTTTCAGGTCTCTGGGCTTCCAGCCTGGTTCGACATTGACCATAATTTTCATCCCAATGGCCTTCTTTGCAGTTTTCTGGCATTGTGTGATAATTATCTTGATAACACAGACTCCTAGCAGCACCATTGCTAGAAAAGCTCCCAGAAACTTGAATATATCGCCCATCCATTGCGGGACCCATGAGAATAGGTTCCCAAACCAGCTGTCATCATCTACTTCATCTGTTTCCTCAGTCATCTGGTTTTTCAGTGTCATTAACATGCTTATGGCCTCTGTGAGGGTTCCATTTTCTTCGTTGTGTGATGGTATAAAAGTGCAGCATGATTCTCCAATTCTTTCGCAAACACCTCCATCCATTGCGGTGATCATGTCAAGCACATATCTGTTCTGGAGGGTCATCAGTCTGACTGCTCTCAGTTCTTCCTTGATTGCGTTGAACCCTTTTATGGTGGTATTGTGGTCTGCAGTAACTCCCATCTGGTTATCTGCAACCATTTAGCATTCACTCCAATTTGGATGTGTGGCAGGAGCATTGTGGTGAATACTGTTGAAGTGAGGCTGAACAGCCTGTGTTCATATGGAATCGCATAGAATGCTTCTTCTGATTTGGCAGAAAAGTAGTTTTCTCTCTTCATTCTGGATATCAGCTCTGCGGATCTCCTCCTTCTCAGATGAGCATCTGCTTTCGGGAAGCTGTCCAGATTCAGATCGTTTTTTGGAATCATCAGTGCGGGAACATGGACAGTGACCAATGTACATATGCCCCCCCAATTTTTTGGCAGTCTTATGTATGCTTTGGATCCAGATGCCCAATAGCGGTCCATCAGGACTGCGGTTCCTTGTGCCATTCCTGGTGCCTCATATATTCGTCCATAGTTTTGATTTTCCTCCATTTTCCTTGTGCCATTACTTCTGAAGCACAGTTTCGGGTTCTCCAACGGTACTATTTGCAGGGGCCCTCCTCTGTCTTCGACCCATGTTAACAGCTTCACCAACTTCGGCCATAGAGGTTTACATAACCTCTGTGAGTTTTCTACTGCTTTCTTGCAGGCTCCAAGGACCATCCAAATTCAGCAGATTACGACTCCTTCCTCCCATCAGTTAGGGGAAACTACTGATCCCCAGATCTGCATTTGTCCCTGGTTCCTCCATATTTGAGCTTCTTCTGCCGTTTTTCCTTGGACGTTCAGTCTTGAGTTAATTTCCCACCTTATTCCTGATCCTTTGACGTCGGGGTTTTCATATCTAATAACGTGATTCTTGGTGTGCGCCCTGTTTCTTGTTTTGATGTCCTGGACAAACCCGTCTTCATCAGGGTAGTCCTTTTCATTGGCCCATATCAATGAGGCATCTCTTCCCATGAATTGTCCTCTGATGTTGCATATAGCTACGTGTGACATACAGTGTGTTGTGGGGACATCTTCTTCTACAGCCACGAAGATCTTGGACTTTCCCATGCTGTATGGCAGGAGTGCACAGACGAAACATTCTCCTTCTGATTTCTTCGTCCAACTTCCTTCATATGCTGGTACCATATGTTGTTTCCAAGATGGGCTGTGCTGTCCAAGTAGTCGTTTAGTTCATTGTCCGTTTCATATGGGCTTCTCTTGATTCTTAACGTTTTTCTGTAGTTGGCCAACACTATGTCTCTGAATGCGTCTGTACTGCTCTTTCGTTCAGGTAGTTTCTCGGGTATTATCCTTGGAGGGGCAGGTTTCATTTCCTGCCCTGCAGTTCTATGGGGAGGTCTTGTGTTTCTTCTTCTTCCCTCGTCCATTCTCTCGTAGACCTCCTTCCACATGTGGCTCATCATCCTTCCAACATGTGGCGGTGTCGCAGGCTCCATAGTTACTTCTGGCGTTGGAGCTGGCGTACTTGTTATCACAGTTGTGGTGGTTGTCTTGCTCAGCTCTTCGTGTAGCTTCTTTGCTCTAAGTATGAGCTGACACAGATACTTGACTTCCGCATGTGTCTTCCCCATGAGTTCTTTTGTGGCTTCCTCTGTTCTCTTGAGGGATTTTGTCATGCCATCTCTGTCTTGTTGCTCGCTTGGTTCTCTGTTCTCTGGAGCTGTTCGTTTCACATGTATCTTTTTGTTTTCTGTCAGTTCGGCCTGGGGTCTCACAGCCATTGACACTTGCCCTTGCTCATGTGCACTCAGTGTGTGGGCGCGATTTGTGGATAGTGCTATGTTATCATTCATTCCGTGCTGACCCTGTCTCCAGCTTTTCTCGTCATTCATAATTTCAGGTGCATCCATATCACTCCTAATTAAATTCAACTGTAAATCATTTGCTTTATCATACATTTTTCTTGGAACAGGGATGACAATATAAGGTCTGGGTGCCTTTGTGGGGCTCAGACGCTCATTACCTGGTGGATGCATGGACATTGGGATGCTTCGTGCACCAATAAAAAATGCAGTTCTGATCGTTAACAACAAAAATACTACAATAATCACTATACATATACATATGATTGCCTTGAAGGACAGTTTGCAGCACTTCCTTCCAGGAAAGCGGGGGCACCCATCCACTGGTGGCACAACTAAATTACTGTTTTGGGCCCCCATCTCGAACAAGTTCATAGTGAATAGTTTATTTCTTTTCTTATCTTGATTTTGTTACTTAAAAAGTTCAGCAAACACTAAAGTGGCGGGTGCAGTTTAATGTCCCCCCTCTTGCGAGTGATGACGGAAGTCTCTAGTTATGGAGTACAGATCCTTTGCTAGACTATGGAAAAAGGTTAGACTATCGTTTTTAGCACATCACATTCTTCCTGCATTTGTGTATACAGCGCATTCCCAGGTCACCTTCCCAATTCGTCTTGGCCCTGAGGACATGCAGGAATTTGTTCGCAGTGACACCATAAAAGTGGATTTGTTACACATCATGCATAGAGAAACCATTGAAAAAATAAAAATAAAAGTGAACATATGAGGAGGTAGGAAAAAATGATAAAAAGGTTGAAAACGGTAAACACGGCAGTGAAGTTCATGTCGCTGTTCCTTTCACTTGGTCGTTCGAGGTCGAGTTGAGGAACAGTCTCTCTCTCTTCCCCATTTACTCCACTGCAGAATGATAATGCACAAAATAGGGAAAAATAAGAAAAATAGAAAAAGAAGTTCAAGATGTAGTTATCCCCTTTCGATTCGTTCTACGTTGGAAGCATGAAGAACTGTGTCTTTGTTTCCTTGCTCTGCCCACGGCTGGGGCTTCTAAAGGGTTTTATCTTGGATCTCTCCTTTCTAAGGCTCGCCTCAGCAGCGGATGTCCATAATTGCTTCTTAATTGTGATGCAATAGCTCTAAGGAGCCTGTTTAGTTGGGCATTCTTTGCTGGATTATTAAGAAAAGTGGCCACATCGACAGTGATGGGTCTACCCACTAGTTCTGGAAAGTTCTCGATGAGGTGAAAGAAGACTGTGAAGGCAATTCTGCTGTCTTCAAATGACATTTGCTCGGATTCTCTGTTTCTTAGATCATCGGTCCTTTTTTTTTTTCTTCTTTTTTTTTCAGTGTGATCAGTCCTTGCCTTCTCGAGCTGTCCCTCGTTGAATAATTTCACTGGAATTCTCTCAGAAACTCCCTCTGAAACCTGGACAGTTCCACGTGTAACTGTATGCTATAGAAGAGTGTTCCTATCTTTCTCACCTCGGCAGGTCTCCCTACCATTACCGGAAAGTCATTTACTAAGCCGAAGAGGACATTGTGGGCTAGTAGGCTGTCCTCAGGGGACAGGGACATTTATTCGTTTTGCAGAGTCTCAATCACACACCTTGCTTTTGCTTTGAGCAGTCTTTGCACTTGCCTGCTGCGTGGATAGCTACCACATGGTTTATTTTATTCCATATTTGGGTCAGGAACTGATTATTGCGGGGATTTCGTATAAACGGCTGTGTGTCGGTGGTCCTCCCGACAAGTTCTGGACACTCCTCTATGATCCGAAAGAACAATGCGTAAGTAATCTCATCAATGACTGCTTGTGGTGGTAGCATCAGTCTTTTGCTCCTCGTGCTCGGGCAATTCAGCAAGGACCTCTGTGATGAATATGAAGTATATCCCACTTAAGGCTTCTGCTGGGGTGTACCATAAGTTCGTGAACAAAGTCTAGATACTGGATGTTTTCATGATAACAGTTTCAGCTTATAAGAGTGTCCTTCCTTTACTGCTTATCAGGGTCTTAGAGTTCTTTGTTCACTACTCTGTGGCTCTACGTGTTTTCGTTACCAGTGTCACTGCAGGTTCAAAGTATGCGACCTTTTCCTTTGCTCTGCGAGTTCAGCTGCACATTGCGTTTGTTTGAAAAGTCTTGCATCTCATTCAGTGCTTAGAGAAAAAGTTCAATGTATAGCCACAATTTTCACAGCGAGTTCTTCAGTCTGTCTTTTCTGCTTGTGCATCCTTCTTCCTCACCATAGACCTTGTCTGCACGTGCTGTGGTCCTTCCCCGTTGTCTGTAGATTCCACGGTGAATGCAGCAGGAGCACCTTCTCCTATAAAGGGCTTGAGGTCATTCAGGAAGATCCAGGCTCTTCTTCCTTGGAGCTTGACAGCGGACGGGGTGCAGTCCCCTACGATGAAGGGGCCGTTAAACCTAGGTTCGTCCCATTTCTTTCTCGTAAAGTTCCTCACCAAAACGCTGTCACCAGGGAAGATGAGTGGTGCACAAAAGCTGTGTGCTGCGCCTGTCTCAGCACCGTCTGTTGCAGTTTGTGATTTGCTGTTCCCTTTACGCCGTTGCTGCAGCTGGCCTGAAATGACAGATGTACTAGAGGTAAGACAATGTAATTCTTCATTTCTGCTCCCAGAACCTCCCTAGCAGGCTGGGCATCACATCTAGCTCTATCTCGGGGGGTAAGAGGGGTTCTCATCCTTCTACCAGTGATAATTTCGTGCGGCGTGAGGTGATGGTCGGAGCCTGGCTGGTTCCAAAGCGCATACAATGCCAATGGCAGGCAGTGCAGCCATCCCTTCTTTAATGTGAACTTCAACTTAGCTATCCTTTCTTTCAACAGGCCGTTGAGCCGTTCACATATGCCATTTCCTTCTGGGTGATACGCCGACGAGAACTTGTGCTTTATACCAAGCAACAAGCTAATCTGCTCAAACACTGAGTTTACAAAATGGGGCCCGTTATCTGACCTCATAACCTCACACACACCCCCCCACCTAGGGAAAACCTCCCTCACCAGGAATTTAGCAGCACATCTAGAGAATGGACACACCACGACAATTAAATACCTGTACCCATTACAAACCTGAATCATATTCACATAGTCGATATGCAGGTGCTGGAAAGGCCCTTCAGGTCTGGGAATGATCCCTCTCATCACTTTCAATGTGTGCCCAGAGGTGAATTGCTGGCAATATGCAATTGACCATAAAGAATGCAACAGGCTCCGCTAAATTTGGCGTTAACTAGTCTTCTGAGAGCGTTGCAGCAAGATTTTCTTTTGACATATGGAAAGGGTAGTGGAGCTGTTCTAACGCTACCTTTAGAAGGGTGACAGGCATTACTGATTTACCAGTGCTGCCCTTCCTCCATAACCCATCAGAGGGGTTTAAAGAACACCCTCGATGCTTCCATAAATTCTTCTCATTCTGAGGTGCCTCCCCCTGGAGTTCCATTAACTGTGTCTGCCCCATATTGCTATAGGCTTCTGGAGGGGCTCGGGCTATCATCATTCGTTCATGGGTACGTGCCACCTCCACGTCCATGATTGTCTCACCCTTGGATGCCATGCGCTTGGCTTCGGTGTCCGCTTCATGGTTTCCACGTGACACGAAATCTGTTCCCTTGGTGTGAGCGGCACACTTGACGACCGCTATGCACACTGGGAGCTGTAGTGCTTTTATCAGCCTGTCGAACAAGGCTGCATGTTGCACGGGCGTGCCGTCCGCTCGGAGGTAGCCCCTCCTTTTCCATCGTGCCAGGCCTGCGTGCACGGTGGATGTCACATAGGCGGAGTCACTGTACACTGTTACTTCCTGGTCTGCGTGATTCTCAATGGTGAGTATCAATGTCACTAGTTCTGCAGCCTGTGCCGAATAGTGGGATGGTATTCGTGCACTGACAAGTACTTGGAACTCTCCATTTGCCATGTGTTTGATCACAGCCACGCATGTATACCTTTGCCTGTCTTCTTGGTCAATTCTCAATGACCCGTCAATGAAGACGACTTCTCTGCTTGGCAGAGCATTCTCTCTTACTCTGGGGATTACATCATAAAACTCTTCATAATTGGCGCAGTCATGCACAGGTTCTCCATCTGTGACTGTCTCAGCAATAAACATAGCAGAGTTCACAGTTTTGCATCGCACTATTTTGATCGATGGATTTGAGATAATCACCTCATATGCGGATGCTCTCTGTGAAGTCAAGGTGCATTTTGGCTTCTCCAATATGGCAAATAATGAGTGCTCAACATATAATGTCATGGAGCATTCCATCACAATGGATGATGCTTTCTTGATGGCAAATGCGGCGGCTGCTAAATTTTGCTTGCATGAGAAGTGGCCCCTCATGACCGGGTCCAAGCTCCCACTGTAGTACGCTAGGGTCTTGTACCCCAGCGATGTTCGCTGAGCGAGCACTGCCGTCATAAAATTGCCATCTGTATGAGAGAAGAGATAGAATTCCTCTGCATAATTGGGGATCCCGAGAACTGGGCCTTACAAACTGCCCCCTTGAGCTCGGCAAACCCCTTTTCCATCTCTTCAGTCCAATCAATTTTTTTCCCTGTTGCCTGGGTTTTCTTTAAGGCCTGGAGCAAGGGCTTGGTATATGAGCTGTAATCGAAGATCCATGCTCTGACATAATTGCATAGGCCCAAGAAGCTCTGCATTTGTTTTACCGTGAGTGGCTTAGCCGTGTTCATGATAGCTTGAGCCCTCTCTGGTGTTACCGTTTTCCCCTCATGTGAGATTAGTTGCCCTATGTATAACACCTCCTGCTTGCAGTACTGCAACTTGTCCTTGTCCACTTTGTATCCCTTCTCAGCTAATATGGTCAATAGCTGGACAGAGTCATGTCGGCATTGCTCTTCAGTGGTACTGCAGATCAGAATGTCATCTACATACTGCAATATAACACTGTCTATCGCAATGTTGCTTAGGTCCATTTGCAGGACTCTGTTAAAAATAGATGGAGATACACAATACCCCTGTGGCCTTGTACTTTTCAGGCGCATTTGTCTGAAAGTAAATGACGTCAGGTCTTGTGAGTCACGGTGCAAAGGAATCGAGAAAAATGCATTCTTCAAATCGATTACCAAGAAATATTTTGCCTCCGTGGGTATGTTGCACAAAATAGTGGATGGATTAGGGATTAGAGGGAACTCAGCTTCAACTATGTCGTTCAATGCTCGTAAATCCTGAATTAAACGCCAAGATCCTCCCTTCGATTTCTTTACAGGATAGATCATTGTGTTACAAGGTGATTCTGACGTTACCAGAATGCCCTGTTCCATCATGGCAGAGATCGTCTTTGCAATCCCCTCATCCGCTTCTCTGGACATGTGGTATTGTCGTGCTTTTGGTAGGATCGCTCCAGGCTTCAGTTTAATCTTCACCTCTCCTGCCTCCTTCAGGAGTCCCACGTCATAAGACCCTTTTGTCCATACTGTGACTGGCACCTGGGCCATGTCCTCCTCAAAGTATTCTGGTCGTGCCATCACTAGCATCATTCGCTGTGGCACTTCTCGTTTGACCATTTTGACCCAGAATATGAGACTTACTTCCACCCGTGTCTCCTCTAAGTCAGGGTGCCCTTCGAACAGATCATCATCTGTGACGTCAGTCACTCTGTACCCTTCTTCAATGGCGACAACAGCACACCATTGCCTTCCTTCGTCATCGTATCCTTCTACTAAAACCTCCTTCCACTTTACTGCGGCAAACTGTATTACCAAAGGAAATATTTGTCCCTCTTCTTCATGCATGGGTATCCTTGGTCTAAAAAGAAACTCGTCAGGGGTCCTCATAGTTTTGCCTGCGAGGCCCGGCAATCCCGCCATAAGCACTCGCACGCCATATTCAAAGACCTCTGGCTCCAGCGGTAAAGCTTGCATAGCTGCACGTCCCGAGTATGCTCTGATCATTTTGCATACGTTCCTGGCGTGGAGCACACTATGCCATCCTCAGTAAATGAGATTGACATATTCAGCTTTGTCATTAGATCTCGACCCATGATGTTTACTGGGGACTGACGGGAGTACAGTAAAGGTACATTCATGTCACACTCTCCCACTGAGACTGGGAGTGCATCTGTAAAGGGAACTCTGCTATGAGCTCCAGTAAAGCTCTGGGTGTCTATTGCCTCACCGGACAAGGAGAACTTGCCTTCTCCCGTGTCAACTAAGAAGGAATATTCTTTTCCCCCTATGGTGACATTTACCCTAGGTTCCCTGTTAGGGTCTGGTGTCACTGATAGGATAGAACACATCAGAGATCCATGTGAGCCATCCTATTTCATATATAGGTTCGGTCCACTGTATGCCTGTGGGTTTCCCCCACTGGAATTAGTGCCCTGAGCCACTTGCGGCAGTGCCTGCTGGGGTTGTCCCTGTGGTACATTCCCCATGTTCTGTGGCTGGACCACTTGCTGTGCACCTTGCTGCAAGCCAGCTGCCTGCTGCTGCACGGTATAGTTTTGTCCATTGCCCTGTTGTGGGGTAGCCGGTTGATTCATCGTGCCTGCCCCATCCCTTGATTGTTCTGCCACATTCCTTGGCTTCTGCACATGCGTGCCACATGTCATGTCACTCCACACAGCCAACACACTGCTGGTGGTCGGGCCATCTGTCCATCTGGCATAGCTGGACTGCCCATTGGTGCACTCTGGATACCACCTTGAACATTTTGAAAACCTCCTTGGTTACCTCTAAAGCCTCCCTGATTACCCTGCCATCCTCTTCCTCCAAATCCCCTTCCTCTCGGATAATATCCCGCGTTACCCTGATTGTTCTGCGGCGGGTTAGTGGCCCATTGCACACTCGAATCGGCTGGACTTGTTAGCATGGCTATCTCAAGCG
This sequence comes from Ambystoma mexicanum, assembly GCF_040938575.1. Taxonomy (NCBI): domain Eukaryota; kingdom Metazoa; phylum Chordata; class Amphibia; order Caudata; family Ambystomatidae; genus Ambystoma; species Ambystoma mexicanum. The sequence continues at coordinate 1,369,172,173 of NC_090924.1, read as the reverse complement.
CATACTTCGAGAGTTTCCTTTGCACTAGCTTCGCCTCTTCTCCCTTACGCATTGCCTCTTTCTTTCAATTCTTTTCTTGCAACAGCCTACACTAATGGGCAATTGTCAACTGGTTTTCGGCCCATGGTTTAGCTTCTATTCCTACCAATTTTTTTAGTTGTTTTTGCACCGGTTCTGGTAACCCTTGGCACAGTATATGATAGAATACAGGGACAGAATTCGTCCAAGACTCATGCGTTTCGAGCACCCACGCGTCTTGAAAATTCTGGATATAAAGCAACGGATCCTCTGACTCCTTCATTTTTCGAGTCATTATAGCTCCCATATCGGATGTGTCTGGATATAGCGTATGCAGCGCTTTCCACACTGCTGCCCTGCAGTTATTAAATGGCACTCCGTCATGTGAGGTGTTAGTTATGGTTACCCTAGGGTAGCCTGCCCTTTTCCACACATCGTCTGCTCTTTCTCCGAGTATAGCAATTAGGAGAACCTTGATGTCCCCTATGGCTAGAGTGACGCACCCCCGTCATTTTTTCTAGCTCATGTACCCACTTCCCGGCTCCCGATGTCAACATTGGAAGCTTATTTTTGAGATTCTCTCGGACCATGTGTGGGCAGGGAATATATTGGGATCTTACTCCCCCTTTCTCTAGCAGTGGGAATTGGAATGCACAATCCTCCTTTTCCTTTTCTTTACCTCCTCGGTCTCTTGCTGGGGTGGCGTTCCCGCCTTGCTTTCTACCTGGCAGTGCCCTTAACCTATCTGTATAGGCAGGTGCCGACGCCCCCCTTTGACCGTAGGGTGTTTCTTCATGTCAGCTGGACTGTCCAGCGGACTTCGGTGTCCTTTTTATGGACCCCCTAGCATCAGACCATCGCCCCTCTCGGTTCCCTGGGAGCCACTTTTCGCCTTGGTTCCCTTCATCATACTCCACTTCCTCCGCTTCTCCATCGGAATCTGACTCTGAGTACTCCCAGTTTGCACAACCTCTTGCATCATCTTCGTTCTGCCTATCTTCTAGTCTTTCTAGGGAACGTCCCCTACTCCCACTACTCCGGGTGACATCCTCAGTGTCATATAGCTGAGTGCTCTCTAAGCGCTCATATTCCCTTCCCTCTTAGGGATTCGTTCCAATCCCATCTCATCATATATTTTATCAATCGCTTCCCCGATGCTTCTGGTGTCGAAGTCATCATCAATAGCTGTCCCGCTTGTACCTGGTACCGCATCGTTTGCAGGGAAGAACTCTTCTATGTCTTCCCAGTCTACAACAGAATTGGGTTTTTTCACTTCCTGCTTCAAATATTCCAAATCTCGTGCCCTTTGCCTGCGTTTACGCTCTGCTTCCTCATCCATTTCTCTTCGCTTCTTTGCCTCCTCTCTAGCCTTATCTACTTCCCTCATCCGTTCGTTTCTACGTTCTTTTGCCCTTCTACTTTCCTCATCTTCTCTCTTCTTCACTTTCCTTTCGTGCACCCTCCTTTATTCCTCCAACTTTACCATGTTCTGCCTGTACTTTTCATAGGCAGCGCATTGTGTGCGACTGAGCGGTATTCCTTGCTCTTCGCGATATAGTTGGTCTTGCCTCAACCTATCCTTTTTTCTTGCCCTCTCGTCTCTCATAGCCATTTCTTTCTTCCTCTCCTTACTTTGCACCTCAACAGACCGTTCACTCTGCCTTGCGTCATCACTTCCTTTTCCATCTAATTTCAATAGTATCTGCCCTCCCATCCATTTGTCCTTTCCAAATGTTACCTCATTGGTTCCTTTCCGCTTCTTTCCCTCTCTCTCTCTATCGAGAGGTGCACTTGTTTGTGCCTGGCCCTTTCTTTCTTCATCTTGCCTCTCTTTGCCCCACGGGATCGTGGAGGCCGAGTCAATTTCCTGTTCCTTCTCTTTCGTCTTGTCACTGCTACACGCAGGTGGCTCATATGCAGGGTTGCTATAACCCGTGGCTGCTTTGAGTTCTCGTAGTGGGTCAAGGCCTTCCGACTTACTTCCCTAAACAACTGGTTCCGGCGGGGCAGGTGGCGGGGTAGGCGTCTCACCCCCCTCCGTACATACATTTAATATCCAGTCTGCGGGAGGTTCTTCTTCCTTTACTTGTTCAAACATTTTCCAAAGCTTGAGAACGGCAAGGCGTTTCTCGAGCTTCTTCCCGCTATATGTGGCATGTAGGAACGTGGTCATGTGCTGTAAAACAGCCTTAGACAATGACCCATTCTGAGGCCACGGCATAAACATTTTGTTTGCGGTGCCCTTATCCCATTCCTGGCTATATTTCTTCAGCTTTGCAGCGTGTTTTGGCAATTGTTTGCACAAGTGTGCAAGTGGGGTAACTTCCTCCATTCTAAAGTTTGTCTCCAACAATGTTCGTGCAGTTTTCAACTTTACACTATTATGAGCATGCACCACATACGCAAGCTCCAATCCAATTTTCCTCAAACTTTTATACCAACAGTTTTACTCAAAACACATCAATTCAGTGGCGATTCCCTCTCATTTACAGAATCGCATAAAACAAAAATGCATTACCATCATTTAATATCACAATAATTCCACATTCAGCATACACAGAACATATAGGACAGACGCTTGACAGACTAGACGGACACCAGCTGGTCAACGTATACCTGCCTTCTAATTATTACCCCGTCATGGGATTTGAACTACCACTTTATGACATCTTTAAATGTCATCGTAGCCTAGCGTCCCCCTCTCTGTGGGCTCTGGGTTCAAGTTCCTTCTGACCACTCTTTAAAGCGCAGGAACAAGGCGAATTTTACAGTTTTTCTCTCGGATGCCCTCCCGGTATCCCTTACAGTTTTTAATCTCGAGTGCCCCGCCGGTATTCCTTACAGTTTTTAATCTCGGGTGCCCCCCTGGTATTCCTTACAGTTTTTAATCTCGGGTGCCCCCCGGTATTCCTCACAGTTTTTAGTCTCGGGTGCCCCCCCGGTATTTCGCTATATCTGTCTTCCTTTTATACTCGAGTCATTAACCCACTATATATATATATATATATATACCATCTTCTCTGCCTCTAACTATTTTATCTTTCTCCGCCACCCTCCGTTACCTTTCCCCCACTTGCTCTAATGCCTATAAGTCATTTGCCAAGATAACGATTTTCGTTGTTTCACTCACCGATCGTCTCCTTTCATCTCTGGATCTCCGGGATCACCGCCCTTTCCTCTTCCCGCTTTATGGCTTTTGTCCAATCTGCTTCCTGTGGGAATGAAAAGGTTTATGCTTGGAAAAGCGGGTTCCTTCAGACCCACTGCAGATTTTCGGGAGTAAATACACTATCACTGTCCATGGGAAGCTTCTCTGCCTACTCAGCCGGAATAGTGAAAGGACTCGCGATGTAGCCGAAGATCCAGAGTTACTTTGCGCCGTCGGTCTATGGGTGTCTTATAACTATATTAATCGATTATCAATAATCGATGGCCGAAACCATCCTCACGTAACCAAGTGTTGATGAGGAGAGGTAATTACTGACGGGCCCATTGGTCAGCACTCACCCTCGAAAACTTGTAATACAAGATAGCTGCACCATGCAAGGACAGAGTGCAGGATTCACATACTCCGGCAATAATCAATAATCAGGACTCAGTAAATTGGTGAAGGGAAGTCTGTTTAATGATACATACATCAGCTTATGGAAATCAGCAGCATCGCGAACACATGTCTCGCCCCGACTGCCCCGAACTTCAGTCAAACAGCCTCTTTTATTGGCAAATTCCGTCATCATTGACGTACACTTCTATAAAAAATCATCATGCAATATAATTGGTTGGGAAAGGTAACTTAAGTATAGGGGTTATATCTGTATATGAAAATAAAGCATACGAATTGGATAACTCTTATCTGGTGGGTGTCTACGCCCATCCCTCTACAACACACATGATTGACATCACTGAAAGAACGACGTCCTATTGGTTACAGTTTCTATAGGACCCTAGATTACATGGTCCATTGTGATTGGGCATGTTACACCCCTAAACATAAATCTCCACTTTAATTAGCAGCAAGTAGAATAGACACCCAGGTGCCTAGTGTCCCAAGATTCACCCTTCCTCCCTTCATCAATCAGTGTTTTAGGCTATGTGTCAATTAGTTGGCTGTGTATGGCCTCGGATCTGTAGTCTCTTATCAGGAAAGGTTATGGCATCCTCGGGTTCTGGATGACATCAGGCGGTGGTACATCTTCGCACCTGTCTGGTCAAGTGTTTGTTCACCGTGAATCTGCTTCAGTTCTCAGTCTTTTCGTGCATTTGATTCTGTGTTCGCTTGGCCACCTGCATTGGCCTCTCTTATCTTGACCTTCACAGGGCAGGCTGGTATGCTCTGAAGTTTCGACTCTCTTTAGTTGAGCTTGCCTTCCCCTCCCAGGTTGACCTCGATTCCCCAGGCTTAAGCCATTCTTTGTTAGGTTTCGATTCCGCTCCTTCCCTCGGCTTGGGCCTGGATATGAAACCTGGCCAGTCAGGCCTTTGCCGCCTGGGAGTACTTCTGCTTATACAAAATGGAGTTGCACGTGTACATTGTGCTGCATTGAGGTAGACATATATAGTTGGCGCATGACGCTCTATTCTTCTACTTAAGCATTGCAGGCGGTATCGATTACTTAGCTTCTTGCGTTTCAAGCTTATTTGCACACGTTCAATAAGGCGGTTGCTTCCATCTTGTCTCATGGCACCATTCTCATACGTTTTTCACAGTGTCTCTCCCCTTCGTCCATTACAATTATCCTCGCAGTTGTCGGTACTGGCATGCATAGCTTTCAGTAGCCACTTCTGGTTGTTCTCGGGGCTGCCTAGGCCCTTAGTCTATTTCCATTGGCCTTCCATTAAGGCCTTCGGGTTTCCTCGTGGACAGTCTGTAAATACTCGTCGTTTCGTACCAATGGCAGGTATGGTTGTCTGATTGGGTACCATGCTGCCCAGAGTTGCCTGGTTATGGGCATTTCAACAGGTATTGATCTTCTAATGTACCCAGGGCAGCGGCCCATTGCAGCCCTTTGTTGGTCCAGCTGCTCCTCGTACGTCACATACCACGGCGAGTACCTTACTGGCAACTCGCAATTGGGGGCAGGGGTGCGGGTCATATCTGGGACCTCCTCTACACTAGCATCAACAGGTGCATCACATTCATAAAGCATATTTATAGTAGGTAAAGTCCCAGAGCACTCCTTGAATTTGCCTTGGTCCTGAGGACATGCTGGAACCTGTTCAATGCGAAGGAATGAAAAGACGAGACTGCCAAAAAGCACACAAAAATAAACTGACGTAAAAATAAAAATAAAAATAAAAGTGAACATGGAAAAACAAGACTACAAATAAGGAAAAATAGAGGAAAAAGTAAAAAGGAAAAAATAAGATAGTGAACTTTCTTGTTACTGCTCTTCTCGATCTGTCCTTCGGCAGAAAATATGGCACTGTGTCTCTTTCTCTCGGTCTGACCCACCGTGGAAATTGAAGAACTGTGTCTCTGGCCCTTCGATCTGTCCCACGGTGGAAAGATAAGCACTGTCTCTCTGTTTCCTCGATCTGTCACACGGCGGAAAGATAAGCACTGTCTCTCTGTTTCCTCGATCTGTCCCACGGCGGTAAGTCTCACTGGAACCTCCTTAGGAATTCTCGCTGGAAGTTAGATAGCTCCACCTGGAGCATTATGCCGTGGAGGAGTGTGCCCATGTGTGAGATGTTGGCTGGATCTCTAAGGAAGGTGATGACGTCAACATCTGCAGGCCTCCCCACCATTCCGGATAGTCTGTGACCAGTCTAAGCAGGATGTTGTGTGCCAGCCGGGTGTCCTCGGGTGATAGGGACATGTGTCCTGTTTGGCTGGGTCCTGATCATGAGCTTTCCTTTTGATTTGCACAGTCTCTGCACCTTCCTGTTGCATGGACTACCACAAGGTGCTTTAGTTTAGTCCACAGCTGGTTCAACTGAGCTAGGTTTCTTGGGTCTCTGATGAAAGTACGTGTGTCAGTTGTTCTTCCACTGAGTCCTGGGCATTTCTAGTTTATTTGAAAGAACAAAGTGAATGTGAGTTCATCAATGTCTACCGGCGACGGAAGCATTTGTTTCCTCTTTGCTGTGCTCGGGTAGCTCGGTGAAGGCTTCCGTGATGACAGTCAGCAGTTGCGAGATTATTTTCTCGTTTGCAGGATCTTGAATAAAGTCTGTGACACTGGTTTCTCTCCCTATGAGTGTCGGATATGATATTACCACCAGCTGGAAGTAGGTTAGCGCATCCCACTTGAGGTCTCTGCTGGGAGATACCATAAGTTCTGTAAACAGAGTCTTGGCACTGGTTGCTTTCAGGATGCTGTGTTATGCTCTCAAGAACTGTCCTTCTCCTTTTCTTTTTAGTCTATCAGAGTCTTGATTCTTTATCCTACTTGAGCGTGACGTTATTTCAAAAGTTTGTTTTATCAGCGTTGTTGTGGCTTTGTGTATGTAGTTCCCTTCTTTATCTTGCAACTGTGGTGCCAACAGTGCCCATTTTATTGTTCTTTATCACCTTTCTCTGGTCTGGGGAAATGTTCTTATTCAAAAGTCACAAATTAAAACAGAGTACTTTGTCATTGTGTTGCTGCTCATGCGTCCTTCTTCCTCGCCATGGATCTTGTCTGCACGTGCTGAGGTTCTTCCCCGTTGCCTGTGGCTTCTTTGTGGTTGGATGCAGCTGGAGGGCTCTCTCCTCTCATGCCCTTCTGCCCTGGACTTTGATGGCTGAAGGAGTGCAGTCCTCTACGATAAAAGGGCCATTGAATCGTGGCTCATCCCACTTCTTCCTTGTAAAGTTCCTTATGAGAACAGCGTCACCAGGGAAGATGGGTGGCGCACATAGAATTTGCGCAGAGTCTGTTTCAGCACTTCCTGTTGTATTTTGTGCTGCGCTGCACCCTTTTCTTTGTCGCTGCAGCTGGCCTGAAATGCCAGAGACACTGGATGTCACACAATTCAGGTAGTCCTGCATCTCTATCCCCAAGACCTTCTTTGTTGGCAGGGCATCACATCTAGCTCTATCTCGGGGGGTAAGAGGGGTCCTCATCCTTCTGCCTGTGACAATCTCGTGCGGCATGAGATGATGGTCGGAGCCTGGTTGGTTCTGAAGTGCATACAATGCCATTGGTAGACAGTGCAGCCATCCCTTTTTCAATGTGAGTATCAGCTTGGCTATCCTCTCTTTTAACAAGCCATTGAGCCGTTCACATATGCCATTTCCCTCCGGATGATACGCAGATGAGAACTTGTGCTTTATACCAAGCAACAAGCTGATCTGCTCAAAAACTTCATTAACAAAGTGAGCCCCATTGTCTGACCTCATTACTTCGCACACCCCCCATCTAGGGAACACTTTCCTCACTAGAAATTTGCCAGCACAGGTAGAGTCTGGGTGTACACATGGACCTGCTTCTATCCGTCTAGAGAATGGACACACCACCAAAATTAAATACCTGCACCCATTGCACACTTGAATCATGTAGACGTAGTCGATATGCAAGTGCTGGAATGGCCCATTTGGCCGGGGGATAACTCCTCTTACTACTTTTAGTGTGTGCCCAGCTGTGAATTGCTGGCAGATTATGCAGTTCACCATGAAGAACGCAACATGCTCTGATAAATTTGGTGTTAACCAGTCTTCTGTGAGCGTTGCAGTGAGATTTCTTTTGACATATGTATAGGGTAGTGTAATTGCTCCAATGCTACTTTAAGTAGGGCGACAGGCATCACTGGTTTACCAGTGCTGTCTTGCCTCCACAACCCGTCAGAGGGGTTTAAGGAACACCCTCAGCGTTTCCACATATTTTTCTCCTCCTGAGGTGCACCCCCTTGGAGTTCCATTAGCTGAGTCTGTCCCATGTTGCTATAGGCCTCTGGTGTGGCTCGTGCTACCATCATACGCTCATGGGTATGTGCCACCTCCACGTCCATGATTGTTTCATCCTTGGAGGCCACGCGCTTGGCTTCCGTGTCCGCTTCATGATTTCCACATGACACGAAATCTGTCCCTTTGGTGTGGGTGGCGAATTTCATGACCGCTATGCCTACTGGGAGCTGTAGTGCTTTTATCAACCTGTCCAATAAGGCTGCATGTTGCACTGGCATGCCGTCCGCTCGGAGGTAGCCCCTCCTTTTCCAGCGTGCTAAGCCTGCGTGCACGGTAGATGTCACATAGGCAGAGTCACTGTACACTGTTACTTACTGCTCTGCATGATTCTAAATGGAGAGTATAAGCGTCAATAGTTCTGCAGCTTGCACAGAATAGTGAGATGGTATTCGTGCACTGACGACTACCTGGAACTCTCTATTCGCTAGGTGTTTTATCACGGTCACGCCTGTGTATCTTTGTCCATCTTCTTGGTCAATAAACACGATCTCACTATCTGCCAGGGCATTTTCTTTTACCCTGGATATTTCATCATAGAAATCCTCATAATTCGCGCAGTCATGTACGGGTTCTCCCTCTGTGACCGGCTCAGCTATGAAAGTAGCTGGATTCACAGCTTTACATGATCGATGGGTTAGAGATAATCACTTCATATGCGGATGCTCTCTGAGATGTCAGCGTGCACTTTGGCTTCTCTAGTATGGCAAATAACGAGTGCTCGACGTACAATGTCATGGAGCACCCCATCACAATGGATGATGCTTTTCAATGGCGAACGCGGCAGCAGCTAGATTTTGTTTGCATGGGGAGTGGCCCTTCATGACTGGTCCAAACTCCCACTGTAATATGCTAAGTGCTTGTATCCCAGTGAGGTTCGCTGAGCGAGCACTGACGTCATAAAATTGCCATCGGTATGTAAGAACAGGTAGAATTCCTCTGCATAATTAGGAATCCCGAGAACTGGGGCCTTACAAATCGGCCCCTTGAGTTCTGCAAACCCCTTTTCCATTGTCTCGGTCCATTCAATTTTTTCCCTTGTCGCCTGGGCCTTCTTTAGGGCCTGAAGAAAGGGCTTGGTATACGAGCTGTAGTCGAAGACCCATGCTCTGACATAATTGCACAGGCCTAAGAAGCTTTGCATTTGTTTTATCGTGAACGGTTTAGCTGTGTTCATGATAGCTTCAGCCCTTTTTCGGGTTACCTTTTTCCCTTCGTGTGAGATTAGCTGTCCTATGTACAGCACCTCTCGTTGACCGTATTGTAGCTTTTCATTGTCAACTTTATATCCTTTCTTATCCAGGATAGTCAGTAGCTGGACAGAGTCGCGCCTGCATTGTTCCTCAGTGACGCTGCAGATCAGAATGTCATCCACATACTGCAAAACAACACTGTGTACTGCAATATTGCTTAGGTCCATATGCAGGACTCTGTTCAATATGGATGTAGACTCACAGTACCCCTGTGGCTGCCTCGTGCTTTTCAGGTGCATTTGCCTGAAAGTAAATGACGTCAGGTCTTGTGAGTCACAGTGCAACGGGATTGAGAAAAACGCATTTTTCAAGTCAATCACCATGAAATATTTTGCCTCAGTGGGTATGTTGCACAGAATTGTGGATGGGTTAGGGACTAGAGGGAACTTTGCTTCAACTATATCGTTTAATGCTCTTAAATCTTGGATTAAACGCCATGACCCTCCCTTTGATTTCTTGACAGGGTAAATCACCGTATTGCAAGGTGATTCCGACGTCACTAGGATGCCCTGCTCCATCATTGTCTTCGCGATCCCTTCATCTGCCTCTCTGGACATAGGATATTGTCGTGCTCTTGGTAAAATTGCTCCTGGTTTCAGTTTAATTTTCACTTCACCTGCCCCCTTCAGGAGACCTACGTCATAGGGCCTTCTAGTCCATATCGTGACAGGCACTTGGGCCATGTCGTCATCAAAGGATTCTGGACGTATCAGCGCCAACATCATTCTCTGTGACACCTCCCGTTTGATCATTTTGACCCAAAATATGAGACTCACTTCCACCCTTGTCGCTTCTAGGTCAGGGTGTTCTTCGAACAGATCGTCATCGGTGACGTCAGTCACTCGATACCCTTCTTCGATGGTGATAATCGCACACCATTGTCTGCCTTCATCGTCATATCCTTCGACCACTACCACTTTCCCTCGCACTGCCGCAGATTGTATCATTAAGGGAAATACTTGTCCCTCTTCTTCATGCATAGGTATTCTTGGTCTGAATAGGAACTCATCAGGTATCTTCAAAGTTCTATCAGCGAGGCCTGGCAATCCCGCCATGAGCACCCGCACGCCAAATCCGAAGACTTCCGGCTCTAATGGTATAGCTCTCATGGCTATGCTTCCTGAGTATGCTCTGATCATTTCGCACACGTTTGAATAATGCATTCCTGTAGTGGAGCACACTATACCATTCTCGGTAAACGAGATTGTCATATTCAACTTAGTCATTAAGTCCCGACCCAGGATATTTACTGGGGTCTGACGTGAATATAATAAGGGTACATTCATTTCGCGCTCTCCCACCGAGACTGGGAGTGCGTCTGTAAAGGGAACTCTACTGTGAGCTCCTGTGAAACTCTGAGTATCTATGGCCTTGCCGGACAAGGAAAATGTGCCTTCTCGTATGCACAAGCGCGTAGCACCCGTGTCAACTAAGAAAGAATATTCTTTACCCCCTATGACGACATTCACCCTAGGTTCCCTATTAGAGTCTGGAATCACTGATAGGATAGAACACATCAGAGTCCCCCGTGAGCTGTCCTACTTCATATAAATGTTTGGCCCACTGTATATTTGCTGATTTCCCCCATTTCCAGGGTTGACTCCCCCTCTGGAGCTTGTGCCCTGCGACATTTGCGGTGGTGCCTGCTGGGATTGTCCCTGCGGTACGTTCCCCATGTGCGAGGGTTGAAACACATGCTGTGCACCTTGCTGCGAGCCTGACACCTCCTGCTGCACTGCGTGATTTTGGGCACTGCCCTGGTGTGGGACAGCAGGCTGATTCACCATGCCTATTCCCATTCCTTGGCTGCTTTGCCACATGCCTTGGCTTCTGCACATGCGCGACACATGTCCTTTCATTCCACACAGCCAACACACTGGCGGGGGTCGGGCCATCTGTCCATCTGGCGTAACTGGACTGCCCATCTGTGCATTCTGAAAGCCACCTTGATTATTCCGAAAGCCACCCTGGTTACCTCGGAACTCACCCTGATTACTCTGCCATCCTCTTCCTCCAAAACTCCTTCCCTTCGGGTAAAATCCTGTGCTACCCTGATTATTCAGTGATGGGTTAGTCACTTGCTGTGCGTGTGGTTCAGCTTGGCTTGTCAGCATGGCTCCCTCGAGAGCATACTTTGAAAGTTTCTTTTGCACCAGCTTCGCCTCCTCACCCTTATGAGTTGCCTCCTTTTTTCGATTCTTTTCTTGCAACAATCTACAGTAATGTGCAATTGTCAATTGTATTTAAGCCCATGGTTTGGCTTCTATTCCTACCAATTTCTTGAGTTGTTCTGCACTGGCTCGGGCAACCCTTGGCATAATATATGGTACAATACAGGGATAGATTTCGTCCAAGACTCTTGCGTTTCGAGCACCCACGCATCCTGAAAATTCTGGATATAAATCAACGGATCCTCTGACTCTTTCATTTTCTGCGTAATTATAGCTCCCATATCGGAAGTGCCTGGATATAGCGTTTGCAGCCCTTTCCACACTGCTGCTCTACAACTATTAAATGGCGCTCTGTCATGGGAGGTGTTAATTAGGGTTACCCTAGGGTAGCCTGCCTGTTTCCATACATCGTCTGCTCTTTCACCAAGTATGGCGATTAGGAGGCCCTTAATGTCCCCTATAGCTAAGGTGACACCCCCCGTCATTTTCTCTAACTCATGTATCCACTTCCCGGCTCCCGATGTCAGCATTGGAAGCTTATTTTTTAGGTTCTCTCGGTCCATGCGTGGCCACGGAATATATTGTGGTCTTGCTCCCCCCTTTTCTAGCAGCAGGAATTGGAATGCGCAGTGTTCCTTTTCTTTCCCCATAGCTCTCCTTTCTACCACTGGGGTGGCATTTCCACCTTGCTGTCTCCCTAGCAATGCCCTTAATCTATCTGCATAGGCAGGTGCTGACACCCCCTCTGACCGTGGGGTGTTCCTTCATGTCGGCCGGACTGCGCGGCAGACTTCGTTGTCTCACTTGCGGACTCGCTAGCGCCTGACCATCGTATCCCTCGGTCCCCTGGGAGCCGTTTTTCGCACCGTGTCCCTTCCTCGTGTGCCTCATCCTCCGTTTCCCCACCGGAGTCAGATTCTGAATACTCCCAGTTTACACAACTCCTTGCATCTTCTTCGTCCTGCCCAATCTCCAGTCTGTCTAGGGACAGTCACCTGTTCCCACTATTTCGGATGACATCCTCAGTGTCATATAGCTGAGTTCTCTCCAGGCGCTCATCTTCCCTTCCCCCATGGGGTCTCTGTTCTAGCCCATCTCATCATTCATCTTATCAATCGTTTCCCCGATGCTTCTGGTGTCGAAGTCATCCTCAATATTTGTCCCACTCGTACCTGGTACCGAGTCATGTGCAGGAAATAATTCTTCTATGTCTTCCCATTCTACAACAGGATTGGGTTTTTTAACTTCCCGCTCCAAATATTCAAGATCTCGTGCCCTCTGTCTGCGCTTACGTTCTGCTTCCTCATCTATTTCCTTGTGCTTTCTCGCTTCTTCTCTAGCCTTGTCTACTTCCCTCATCCTTTCGTTTCTACGTTCCTTTGCCCTTCTAATTTCCTCATCTTCTCTTCTCTTCACTCTCCTCTCACTCACCCTTTGCTCTTCTTACGACCTTTGCTTATTCTGTTTGTACTGGTCGTAGGCTGCCTTCTGTTTGCGATCGAGCTGTTTCTCTTGCTCTTCGCGATATAGTTGTTCTCGCTTCAGCCTATCCTTCCTTCTTGTCCTTTCATCCCTTATTTCCTTTTCTTTTTCTCTCTCTCACCTTGGCGTCTCATCAGACCACTCTCTTGGCCTTTCATCATCACTTCCTTTTCCATCTAATTTCAGCAATATCTGCCCTCCCATCCAATCATCTTTTGCAAATGTTATCTCATCAGTTCTACCTTCATTTTCCTTTAGTTTCTTTCCCTCTCTCTCCTTAACTAGAGATGCACAACTCTGTGCCTGATCCTTTCCTACGTCATTGCGTCTCTCCTTGTCCCTCGGGACTGCAGAGGCAAGATTGATTTCCTGGTCCTTTTCTTTATTGTCGTTGCTATTACACGTAGGCAACTCATATACGGGGTTGCTATGCCCTGTGGCTGCCTTTAGTTCTCTTAGTGGGTAGAGCCCCTCTGTCTTACTTCCCTCGATGGCTGGCTCTGGCAGGGCCGGTGGCGCGGTAGGACTCTCACCCCCCTCCGTGCATACGTTTAATATCCAATCTGCAGGAGGCTCTTCCTCCTTCGCCTGCTCAAACATCTTCCATAGTTCTAGAACAGCAAGAGGTTTCTCTAGCTCCTTGCCTGTATATGTGGCATGTAGATAAGTCGTTGTGCTGTAAGACGGCTTTTGATAAGGACCCATTCTGTGGCCATGGCATAAACATCTTGTGGGCGGTACCCTTAACCCATTCTGCGCTATACTTTCTTAATTTAGGAGCATGCTTAGGTAGTTGCTTGCATAGATGCGCAAGTGGGGTGACCTCCTCCATTTTCAATTCCGTTACAAACAATATTTATACAGTTTGTTATCCTTCTACTAGTATGATATGATATGATATGATATGATATGATATGATATGATATGGCATTTGTAACGCGCCTATACACAGGTGTTTCAAGTATGAGCGAGTACCAGATACGCAAGCTCCAATCCAATCTTTTCCTGCCAAAATGTATATCAATTAACTCAAAACCATCAATTCATTGGCGATTCCCTCTTCTTCACAGAATCGCGTAAAACCCAATTTCATCTCAAACAATCAACAATACGGTTCTCTTACATTCAACCCACAACAGAACACATAGGACAGACACTTGACAGACTGGACGGACACCAGCTGGTCATACATATACCTGCCTTCTAATCAATACCCCATCATGGAGTTTAAACGAACTCCTTTAATGCGTCTTTAAACGTCATCGTAGTCTAATTGTAAGCGAATCCTTACGTTTTTCTCTCGGGTGTCCCCCGGTAACCTTACGTTTTTCTCTCGGGTGCCCCCCCGGAATCCTTACGTTTTTCTCTCGGGTACCCCCCCTGGTAACCTTACGTTTTTCTCTCGGGTGCCCCCACGGTATCCTTACGTTTTTCTCTCGGGTGCCCCCCCCGGTATCCTTACGTTTTTATCTTGGGTGCCCCTCGGTAACCTTATGTTTGCGGTATCCTTATGTTTTTCTCTCGGGTGCCCCCTCCGATATCCTTACGTTTTTCTCTCGGGTGCCCCCCCCGGTAACCTTACGTTTTTCACTTTTATACTCCAGTTATTAATCCCTTATATATACACAGTCTTCTCTACTTCTGACTATTTTTTCTCCGCCACCCTCTGTTACCTTTCCCCTGCTTGTTCTAATGCCTGCAAGACATTTGCCAAAGTAACGAGTTTGTAGTATTACTGATCGATCGCATCTTTTCCTCTCTGGAGCTTCGGGATCACTGCCCCTTTTGAGCCTCTTGTGGTCTTTTCATCCGAGTGGCTGCCCGTGGGAATGAGAAGGGTTACGCTTGGAAAGGCGGGTTCCTTCAGACCCACTGCAGATTTTTATGGACTTACACTATCATTGTCCACGGGAAGCTTCTCAGCCTACTCAGCCGGAATGGCGAGAGGACTCGTGATATTGCCAAAGGCCTAGAGTTACTTCGTGCTGTCGGTCTATAGGTGTCTTATAACTATATTAATCAATAATCCATAATCGATGGCCGAAACCATCCTCACGCTACAAAGTGTAAAAGAGGACGACATATCCACCGACGGGCCCATAGGTCAGTGCTCACCCTCTAGTACTTGTAAGACAAGATAGCTGCACCATGTGAGGGATGGGGTTGCAGGATTCACTTACTCCAACACGACTCAATAATGAGGACTCAGTAATTTGGCAAAGGGAAGTCTGTTTAATGATAAGTACATCAAACAGGGAAGCAGTTGGGAATCAGCATCGTTTCGATCATCTGTCTCGCTCTGACTTCCTCGAACTTCAGTTGAACAACAATTTTTATACACAAAACTCGTCATCATTGACGTCTAATTCTAAAATAAGTTGGCATGCAATATAATTGGTTAGGAAAGGTAACTTAAATATAGGTGTTATATCTGTATATGATAATGGAGCATGCGGATTGGATAACTCTTATCGGGTGGGCGTCTACAGCCCTCCCTCTACATCACACGTTATAGACGTCACTACAAGTATGACGTCTCATTGGTTCTATGATATATAGGACCCTAGACAACTTGGTCCATTGTGATTGGGCAGGTTACACCCCTAGACATAAATTTCCACTTTTAATTAGCAGCATGCAGAATGGACAACCAGGTGCCTGGTGTCCCAGGTTTCACCCTGCCTCCCTTCCATCAATCAGTGTATTGGGGCTATGTGTCAATTAGTTGGCTGGGCATGGCCTCAAAACTGTAGCCTCTTATCTGGAGAAGTTATGGCACCCTTGGATCTGGGTGACATCAGACGTTGGTAATTCTTTGCACCTGTCTTGGTCACATGTCTGTTCACCGTGAATCTGCTTCAGTTTCCAGCTTTTAGTGTATTTAATTCTGTTTTTGGCCTCGCCACCTACATGGGCCTCCCTTATCTTGACCATCACGGGGCAGGCTGGTATTCTCTGAAGTTTCGTTCCTGTTAGCTGACGCTCTCCTCCCCTTCTCTGGTTTACCTCGATTTGCCAGGCATGAGGTGCTCTTTGTTGAGTGTCGATTTAGCTCCTTTCCTGGCTTTTGGCTGGGATATGAAACCAAGCCTGTTAGGCCTCTGGCCGCCTGGGCACACTTCTGCTTTTACAAAATGGAGTCGCACTTGTATAGCGTGCCTTATTGAGGTAGATATAGTTGGCGCTTGCCGCTCTATTTTTCTACTAAGCATTGCAAGCGGTATCGTTTTCTTAGCTTCTTGCGTTCCAAGCCTATTTACATGCGTTTAAATGGTTGGTTACTTCCATCTTGTCTCATAGCAACGTTTCCTCACGTTTTAACATCGTCTCTTTCCTGTGTCCATTACATCTATTTTCATAGCTACTCGCACTGGCGTGCTATCTTCGATAGCTGCTTTCGTTCATTCGCGGGTCTGTCCAGGCCCTTGTGTCATTTCCACTGGCCTTCCATTACAGCTCTTTGGTTCTCTTCATGGACCGTCTGTAGGTACTCTTCATTTCGTCTCAGCGGCTGGTACAGCTGTCTGATAGGGTACTGTGCTGCCCAGGGCTGTCTGGTTATGGGCGCTTCTACCGGTATGGATCTTCTGATGTACACTGGGCAGAGTCCCAGTGCAGTTCTTTGTTGGTTCATCTGCTCCTCATACGTCACATACCTTGGCGTGTCCGTTCCTGGTACTTCGAAATGAGGGGCAGGGTTGCAGGCCATGTCTGGGACCTCCTCTACACTGATAAAACCTGTAATGGAAAAGACAATTGCTGAATTGTAAAAGGAATGGGTACAAAGTAACAGAGTGATCCTGTGAGGTGAAATCACACATTCAAAAGTCTCTGTGAAATGTTCTGAGTTGAAGTGTATTACAACGGGAACCAAAGGCAAAAGGGTAACCGCAATCTGAAAAGAAAGTTGAATGAATGTTAGCGATTTATTTGAACTCTGAGTATGCCAAGAGGGCAAAGTATATGAACTTTGAAAGAGGCCAAGAGGGCAAATCAAAGAGAAAGAAATCCCAAGAAGCCAAGAGGGCAAAGTGAAGCGAAACTAATACTAAGAAGTTTTGGGGTTGCATATGAACTTTGAAAAAGGCCAAGAGGGCAAACTGAAGACAATAAGAACTACGAGTACCAAGAGGCATTGGTGTTGCAAGATGAGGAAGATTGTGTATTGCAGAATTGTTTAAGGAGAGTTTGAAGTGGTCATGCAGAGGTCTACATAAAATCCTTGCAGTCTCGAATGTCTTCCACAGTGAAAAGACACCTAAAACAAAACATGGGGAAGGAATTCCTCACGTAGAGAAAGAGGGAAGCCTGTGCAGAACTGTGTGATAAAGTGAAAGGTAAAAAACAGGCTCATGTCTGGTCAGAGGGAAGCCTGTGCAGAACTGAATCTGCACTTGCATCAGCACACCCTCTGGTCTGGAGTTTGCACTTACACCTCCCGTGGCCCTAGTCCATGTAGCACTCAACATTCCTAGCACTACATCTGTGGCTCACCCATAAGCTCGGACCCCCAGCACTTACCCCCTCTTCCCTCTTCCTTGCTGCACTTGCATATTCTGAATACTCAGAAGGCATAGTAGGTTCATGCCTTCCACCCCCCCGACCCCACTGCTCTTAAATATTGTTTTTTTAATGTATTTCCCACCCTTGCTCCCTCCCTGCCCTGTGCACGCTATAAAACCGTATTTTCTTATTGTATAAGCGCCTAACAAGCAAACAATAAATAAATAAATAAACTGTGTGATAAAGTGAAAGGTGAAAGACAGCCACGAACACGGCAGAGTGAAGCCTGTGCACAACTGTGAGGAATTAGGAATGTGAATGTGAAAAGAGAGGCAGGCTCGAGCCTGGTGGAGGGAAGGTTGTCTCGAATTATAGGAAAGTGAAGAACAAAACTAGAACTGTGTATTTATGACAAGGCGACAAAGCCTAAGGAAGTTATTGAACTACCAGAAGCTTGAAGCAAAAACCCGAACTGTTGAATTGTACCAGTAAGCCAGAGTGTGCACGGCTGAAAGAACTGAAGAACTGTGCCATCCACCTTCCTTTTTAAGAAACTCTCTATACTCCCTGGTGCTGACCGTGGGGAAGGGGGTTGTTACTTAAGCCATTCTGATATTTCTTTTGAGACACTATTTTCCTTTTGTATTCCCTTAACACATGTGTTATTTTGAGAAGGAGGGAAAGGTTAGGTTTTGTAGTATAGGCCTTTTTATTTTGATTATACTGACTTGGACTTGTTTGTTATTTATTTAATGGTCGAGGCTACTCCCATTCTAAAGTTAGGGCCAGTCAGGAATTCTACCAACCCAACCAAAATACCAAATAAAGGTTTTCAAAGCTTGTATCCATTGTGTCTTTGTCTACAATGCCTTCCTCACAGCACCTCTCTGTGCAACTATATATATTCTGTGCATTGTGGTGAAAGATGGATTTACTGAGCCACGGAAAAGCTAAAAGGTATTCAGCTCCTTATTTCAGTTGAAGGGGGAGGGGTGACAACGCAATGGGTTCATGCATCTATTGCAGCTATTTATATTTAGCCTGCAGGCAATACTTCCAGCTCCTGGTAGGACACTGATACATGTTTGATTGCTATTCTTGGACTTGTAGCTCCCCCACAGCACATAAAAATGACACGTTTGATTCTCAGCACAAGTATCGTTTCAGTCCCTATGCTTCTGTTTATTTCCTCAGGTTCTTCAGGAAAGATGGGAGTAGAGATCGGTTTATGTGGGTTACCGAGGCCAGAGTGCACAAAGCAGAGGCCCAACTGATGGTGGCCATCAGGCACTTGAAGGGACATTGGACGTTGGGTGATCACTCATAGCACGCCTCATATCCACTTTTTTAAAACTGTCCTCTAGCCTCTCCGGCCCCCAAAATGCTAAGGCTAGCTCCGCCCCTGTTTCTGGAAGACATTTAGGGGATGTAGAGTGTTGGCACTCAAACGCAAATCTTCATCATGCACAGTGAGGAACCGGCTAGTGGCGGAGTGGGTGAGTTCCGAGAAACAGATGCTTAGAACCACAATAGGAAGTCTAATAGCGACACACAGGAGAAATCTCATCCATAAGTCACCCACCGAATTTCAAAGAGGTGAGTGGGGATGTGGTGGACTGCGAGGTGGGTTAACAGATGTGTGCTGCGAGAAAGAAAAATGGAGGCAAACCTGGTGGATGTGGACAATAAGGCAATGCCTAATTTTTTTGGGGGGGCTTACCCTTCGTAGATCTTGAAACAAGATCCGCGAAGGGTAGGGGAGAAGGAGAGATCTTTTGACGTGTTATGCTGTGTTACTATTGCACACAACGACCTTTTAGTCGTCTTAAAGTGCTGAAACCTTGTCTGGGTGGAGGCAAATTGTGAACCTGCCCAGGGTAACAACCAGACCCAGGTCTGTGGAGTGAAATGGAGGCAAGGGAAGGAGGAGTGAGAAGGTAAAAGCAAACGAAAAGAGAAACCGACAGTGATTCCCTGGTCAAAAATCAGACTGGGTGACAGCCCTAATGATAGTGCCTTATATTTAGTGCCATTCTTACAATACATAGGGTTCACCCACTGGCGGCATGGATGTGCAGGTTTTACCCAAATTGATCGTTTACATGCGATCGTATGGTAATACTGGCCGGATTTGGCCAGTACCATTCCATCGTTTGTAAATAATCAGGGTGGAGTAATCACTCCCAAACCATTTTTGGTAGTGATGGCTTTTGGAAGTTTGGAGGTGGAGGATGGAAGAAAAAAAAAGCATAGGAGGGACGGATCCGACGCCGCAGTTTTAGAAAATGAGCGGCCAGAGGAAAGGTAAGTAGGGGTGGATGGTGGTTGTATGGGTGAGGGTGAGGGTGTTTTTAATTTGGGTGGATTTGGCCGCAGCAAAATTGGCTTCACGGCCAAATTTCCCATGTTCAATTCGGCTACGAACAATTGTGCCACGGCCAAACCGTATACATCTGATTAGCGTCATCCTCATACCTTCAGATGGGATCGTGCTTCTGCTTCCATCAAAGGGGATACGGACAGCGCTTATCAGTAACGACGCACAGTCCTACCTACTCTTCTATGGGTATTTTCAACATTTTCTAAGAATATCTGGAACAAATTGCCCGAAGGGGGCGACGAGTCGTGTCTTTCATGTTGAGAGATAATTGAAAGAAAACCCATGCAGTTAAGCGTCCCTTGATGCTGGGAATCGTGCCCATGTTGCATGTAGGCAGGCAGTGTGGGTGATGTGTCTCTCCTTAGGCGCAGGGGTCCTCAAGGATTCTCTGAACGCTAGTTTAATTAGAGCGCTGAAACATTCATTTGAATTTGACACGCAAAGATAGCACTGCGCGTTCAATAAAAGTAAAACAGCGTGTTACTTCTAACTTTGATTCCTACGCCAGTGGTAGCAGCGCCCATGGGACTATTTTCACAACGACTGCCAGCGCAAGCTCAACATTCTGCAATTACATGCTCTTTTCCTGGGATGGGTATGTACTTTGGGACTTATAAGCCTGGGCACTATGGTGAGGTTGGCAGAGTACTCTTTAGAGAAGTGCCCTGTGACCCATAGGTTGGATAACCTGTGGTACCCAGTGGGTGTCCAGTACTTCAAGCTGTGTTTCCCCTGAAAAGAGAAATCGACAAAGGATCTAAGCAATTTGATCTAAAGGGCAAAACATCTCAACATTTGGACTCCAAAAATCAAAAGATTGCAAATCAAAAAATAGGAGAGGGTGAGTGCAGAGCTTGCAAGAGAGTTAATGTGATGGGGGCCCTTTCAAAAACAAATACATGCAAAGGTGTCAAAAAGAAAGGCTTGGGGATGAGGAACAGATATTTGGAATCAAAGTGCATTTGGATCAGTTTGCCCAAATCAAATGTTCTAAATATTGAATTGAAGTTGTCATGAGAGCCGGACAAAAGTGACATGCACACCCACACACCTTGCTAAGTTGGATGTCCTCGCAGGTCTGTGCATGGAGGAAAGATGGCATGTCACAAAACAGGTTACTCCAGGCCATGCTGTTTTAGATTAAACAATAGTTCATTTCATTTTAAATTGGCCTTTTAACATTGTAGATTGGCCAGCAGCCTGTGTACCTATGATTTCGTACACTTTCCTGTAGTTGGAAACGCAAAGGGAGATTAATCCTCCATTATAACACTTTTGTACTCAATAAACCGAACCACTAACAGCTGGGCTGCAGATCATGAGCGCCATGCGATCATGATGGCGGTCCTCTGACCACTGGTCATGTGTTCCATAACATGTGTCCAGCTGTGGAGGCAGGAGAACTGGTTTCTTTCTCATGGCTTTAAACACAGAGATCCTTTTCATTACCGAGGGTTGCACCACCCTTATTTTCCCTAACTGTCCACCCCCTATATGGTCACACTGATCCCACCCCCAAATCGAGTCTTACAGCACGGGAGTAACATTCGACTTTGGCTACATTTTTTCCTATAATAAGGCTCAGATTAACTTGCACCTCCCACAGTGAAACCCCTCCCCCATTAATTCTTACTTCATATGTTCGTATAATAATAGAACTGGTTATTTCACTTTTGAACTATTGTAACAGCATTTACATGGGGTTCAGTGAAAAGTCTCACAAAATCAGCAAAGATTGGAACATTCGCATCTAGCCTCACCTGTGGCCTGAAATTACTCAACCACATCTATCCTATCATGAAGTTGCTCTACAGACAGAGACTTCAAGGCCCTTTATGGTGTTGACAAACTTTACTATGGCCTTGCTTCCTAGGTCATGTGCATCCATAAAAAAAACCAACCAAAAGCCTAAAATAGCACTCTCTAAACTTGCTGGCCTGCCGCCAGCCAAGATACACAGGTTCTGTCCACACGCAAGGTTCAGTACGTGCAGCGCTCAACCTGCTCACTTCTTACGGAGGTGTCACACTCGTACTCTTGGCTCCCCTGTTTACTTTTTGAAGTCTTACTTCTGGTGTTCGAAGGACTCTCCTTCTTCCTGATTGTTCGAGCCTTGTACAGAAAGGGACGTGTCTCTTCCGTCGCCAGTATGCAGGTGGGTCGATGCAGTTCGGTCTCCGGTCGCGCGAAGGAGGAGATGGCTTGGGAGCGCTCATTGTTCCAGATGGGATACCCCGGAAGAATCAGGTAAGTCCAGGAAGTTAAGCAGACTAATCCAGGAATGATCAAGGAACTTGCAGGGAACCGCGAGGCGGAGAATGCGAGGAGCGGATCAGAACAGAATACCAGGAAGGAAAGAACGGCTAACCGCAGGGACGCCGAAGGGCTTGGAAAGGTGGATAAGGACAAAATTCAGAGCTGTAACTTGCTGGTACAATCAGGCATGGAACGGCTAGCGTTGAGATGCACCGAGCCGCGGGGGCGTGTCTGTTTTCAAGGAAGCAGCAGGCATAGCTCGGAGACTAGACGGTGAGTTTCCCAGTGTCATCGGCCATGTTGGAAGTACACTGGATGCAATACTACGGTGTTTGAGAGACCATGTTGTCCAGAAGGTGTGGAATCAGTGATTCATGACAGCATGCCCCCTTCTAAACTTCGAACCCCAGGTTTGCCTGGGTGAATTAGATGGAACCTACGCATCAGACGGGGGGGCATTCATGTTGGACCCAGGTTCCCATGTTTGTTCACTGGGTGGATAACCTTTCCATTCCACCAAGTATTGAAGACAACCTCTCCTATATCTTGAATCACATATCCTGGAGACCTCGAATTCTATCTGATCATTGACGAGAACAGGGGGCGGTCGAGGAGCTGTCCTGGTTGACTGGAGGTAGGGTTTGAGTAAGGAGGTATGGAAAACAGGATGGATTCTCTTCCAGGATTCTGGTAATTGGAGTCAAAAGGCCACAGGATTGATGATTTCCTTCAATGTGAATGGGCCGTAGAAGCGAGGGGCTAGTTTGTTTGGCCATAGATGTCTGGGTAAAAGTCGAGAAGAAAGCCAGACTTTGTCACTGATGGCATAGATAGGGCCAGGTCTCCTTTTGACATCTGCATGTTTCTTAACATCCATCCTGGCCTCCTCTAGATGTTCCTTTACATCCTTATGTATAGTGACTAATCGAGCTATCCAGGAATCAACTGAAGGAACCAGGGTGGAATGAGGAAGGAGTGTAGGCAGAACATAAGGATGGAATCCTAGATTGCAAAAGAAGGGACATGTCTTCTTGTTTTGATTGCAGGGTGGTCGGAATTGTTGTAAGCAAATTTGGCTACTGAAATCAACACTGGTTCACCCGTTCGGTAATGCCATTGGTCCGAGGATGGTATCCCGAAGATAATTCACGTTGAATACCCAATAGCTGGCATAGGTGCTTCCAGAACCAGGGAACATATTGAGGTCCACGATATGAGATGATTTTGGATGGAAGACCATGTAGTCGGAAGATGTGGCTCAGGAATATTCCTCATAACACAAAAAAACGGTCAATGGAGAAAAACAGATTGGAAGAAATATTAAGATAATTATCCATTAGGTAACAAAGTACCACTTGCACATTCACACTGGACTGCTCTCCCTGTGGGAAGAACACCCTCTCCCTGCATCTGTAGTGCCTACTGTCCCTGGGTTACGTGTGCTGTAACACCTGTCTAAAAGAGGATGGAGGACAGACTACCCCTATCTGAAACTTCTTTCATTCCTCCTTTCATACCAATTCTGGTTAATAAACCAAGGCAGATGTTGAACCATACAATGATTCAAATGTTTAAAAGACAATATACCGGAATGGGCAATGAACAGCTAGTACTCTAGAGACAAAATGTACATTATATATGTCTCTACTCTCAAGGAGGTGTATTGTCCTCACTTCAGGATTTAGATGTTGAGTTTTAATTTACCATTTGTGGTGAGGCAGCTACTCCCTATATAGGCCCTTCCGGTATGGTTACCACTAAAAATTGCCCTTACTGAAGAGCATGCCTAAACAGGCTCTGATCTGATTTTAAATTTAAGAAAGGTAACTTTTGGTTATAAGACATATCCTAATTCAATTGAGTGAATATTGTCTAGGGCATGAGTTCGCTCATGCCTAATGTGATTGACTGATTTCGATGATGCTGATGCTTTGGATCATCTTCTTCAGGACCTGTTGTTTGAATTGGTTGGATTCCTTCTGGAGACTGTGGTCTCTAGGGCACTTCTGTGACCTTCAGGGGAAGGCACAGAGGCAGGGGTTGAGAGGTGGGTACTCTCCCTATGAACATCAGCCCAAAAACCAAACATGGTATTGGGTATAACAATGTGATCCTTTGATAGTACTGTTTAAGTCTAAATGGGAACTGTGCTATGAACCCCCGGAACCCTCCTGTGGGCACCACGTTCATGCACTAAAGGACAAAGAGCCACCAGCGACACCAGGGAGGGGTGTGCTGTGGGGGGAGTCACAGGGGAGGGGGGGAAACAAAAGTGTGTAGTCACACTTGAGTGTGAAGCCCAATGGTGTACTGAGGGCCCT
This sequence comes from Ambystoma mexicanum, assembly GCF_040938575.1. Classification (NCBI taxonomy): domain Eukaryota; kingdom Metazoa; phylum Chordata; class Amphibia; order Caudata; family Ambystomatidae; genus Ambystoma; species Ambystoma mexicanum. Next base: position 1,369,147,904 of record NC_090924.1, on the reverse strand, counting down.
GTGGTTGTGCTGAGCTTTTCTGGTGGTATGTCTACCAGAAATAGTGCCCTGCTGCCCAAAGAATAAGTGAGAGGCAATGGAGCTGGAAATACCTGGCGGCTACGAAAGCCGCGTCTCTGAGGCACTGGATGCAGGGCCCCCGTAGGCTGGTCCTGCTTCTTCCAGTAAATAATCAGGACGTCTGGATAATGCATCAGCAATTATATTGGATGTCCCAGGTACGTGCTGAATGCGTAACTGGTATTGGGCGTAGAAAAAGGGCCAACGAGCTTGGCGACAATTCCTACATTCCATTGATTGTAGGACCTGTAGGTTCCGATCGTCAGTTTGTACCAGTACTGGGAACTTAGCACCCAAGAGGAGATGACGCCATTCCGTGAAGGCTTGTCGAATGGCGAGTTGCTCTTTATCCAGGACTGAATAGTGTGTTTCACTGGGATTCAATGTCCGGGACAAGTAAGCAATGGGGTGTTCTTGATTATCCTTGGATTCATGCTTTAATACTGCCCCAATCGCATACTCCGAGGCATCTGTTTTCACCAGGAAGGGTTTGGTTGTGTCAGGCTGAGCCAGGATGTGTCCTTGAGTGAACTTAAGTTTTAGCTCTTAGAAGGCGGATTCCTGATCACCAGACCAGTGAAAGGGAGTGTCTTTCTTTAGCAAGGAAACAATAGGTTGTACAATGGAGGAAAATGTAGGTATGAATTTTCTATAGAAATTAGCAAGTCCCAGGAATGATTGGACTTGTTTAACTGAGTTAGGAGCAGGCCAGGAAATAATAGATTCAACCTTGGCTGGATGCATTTCTACTCCTTGATGATTTAGTACAAATCCCAGATAACGTACTGTAGAGAAATGAAAGATGCACTTCTCGTGTTTGGCCAGCAGCTTGTTCTCCCGTAAATGTTGTAAGACCAAGATAACGTGTTCCTGATGCAAGACTGGGTTGTTTGAATAAATCAATATGTCATCCAAGTAGATGATAACAAAAAATAATAACATGTCTGAGAAGACTCGATCCATAAAGCGCTGCAATACTGCTGGGGCATTAGCGAGACCAAATGGCATGACCATATATTCAAAGTATCCAAAAGTTGTTCTGAAGGCCGTCTTCCACTCATCGCCCTCTTTTATGCAGATCAGATGGTAGGCACCCCGCAAGTCTAGCTTGGTGAAGATCACAGCACCACGTACGGCTTCTAATAGGTCAGAAATGAGTGGTAACGGACAACAGTCCTTGATGGTACACTGATTAAGACCCCGGTAGTCCAGACATGGTCGGAGCTCCTTGGCATCCCTTTTGGGCACAAAAAATAGAGAGGCCCCAGCAGGAGACTTGGAAGGACGAATGGTTCCGTTGGTTAGATTGGTATCCAAGTATTCTCGTAAGGCTATTTTCTCAGGTTCTGAAAGAATGAACATCCTTCCAAAGGGAATGATAGCACCTTCTTCTGTGTTGATAGCACAATCCTCATGTCGATGGGGAGGTAGGGACTGGACAATGGCTGTTGAAAACACATCTGAGAATTGCTGGTAATTTTCAGGTACCGGAGTGATGTTGGAAACAGTGATGAGTTGTTGCTCCGGGATCTTGTTTTCCGTGGATAGGGTTTGTAAAATTTTCCAGGATAGACAATGTGAAAGGCAAAATTCCGATCCTAAGTACAAGGATCCAGCAGCCCAGTCGATGTACGGGTTATGTCTCTGAACGCAGGGCATGCCCAGAACCATGCTGCTTTTATTATATCAAATTGTAGCAATTCCTGGTGATTGTGTATAGAAAGCAAAAGTTCTGTAGTTTGTTGAGTTATCTGTCCTGATGATAACGGCTTCCCATCTATTCCTTCGTCCGCCTGGATGACACCTTTGGATTCTCTCGGAATCTCGTGCTTCAAGGCCCACTCATGGTCCAGGAAGATGCTCATGGTACCACAATCCACAGGCGCCAGGACGGAATGGTTTTCTCTGTTGGCGGTCGACAGGAATACCTGTAGTATCACCAGGGAGTTCTTCGGATTAGGACCCAAAGAAAGAGAAGAGTCGGAGCAAGGACCAGTCTCCCAAAGCTGGGCTCCGTTCAAGATTGGGAGCTTGCGTTTCCCAAACTCTGTGGAGGGGTTATTGGGCAGTTTCTTACCAAGTGTTTGTCAGGGGCATAATACATACAGAGTCCAGTGTTGATCCGACAAGTCCTTTCCTGAGAAGAGATAGGCCCCCGTAAGAAGCCTAACTGCATGGCTTCAGGTTCCGAGGAGTTAGAGGTTGCAGTCTCTTTGGGGCTAGGGTATTCTGGAGAGGTTTTTTGTGGTGGAGTCTGTGTCTTTCTCTTCTCTGCCTTTCTTTCTTGAATCCAAAAGTCAATTTGTAAGGACAAGTCTAAAAGGGCCTGGAAGGAACCTGGACGGGCCACTCTTGTTATTTCATCTTTGATCTCTTAATTTAAGCCACGACGAAACAAGGTAAAGCATGCCTCGGGGTCCAATCAGCTTCTTTAGCCAATTGTTTAAAACGAGTTATATAGGACAACATATCTTGACTTCCTTGTTGAAATTCTAAAGGTTTCTCTTGGGCACTATACACTTGTTCAGGATGGTCAAACATGGCCTTAAAGGCGTCTACAAATCCATCGTAATTGTCAAGAAGAGGATCTCCTGCAGCCACCAAGGGTGTTGCCCATGCTAAAGTATTTCCGGAAAGATGGGAGAATACAAAGCCCACTTTAGCACTGGGTGTAGAAAATAGTAAGGTTTAAATGTGAAGTGCACCAGGCATGAATCAAGGAAAGAGTGCAATGCTTTAGAGGTCTCATCGTATTTGTCCACAATGCCTCCTACTGAAGCACTCTCCTGAAATGCCGAATCCCTGGACAAAACAAATTGTTTTAGTGCTGCGTTTTCAGCCTTGAGGTTCTGGACCTCTGTCGATAACTCCTGCATTCCTCTCATGAGGTCCTGTATAGCAGTCTCAATGTTGGTTTCAATGTTAGGTTATTGGGGTTCAAACTGTCACACTTGTACTCTTGGCTCACCTGTTTACTTTCTGAAGTCTTCCTTCTGGTGTTCGAAGGTCTCTCCTTCTTCCTGATTGTTAGAGCCTTGTACAGAAAGAGACGTGTCTCTTTCGTCGCCACTATGCAGGTGGGTTGATGCAGTTCGGGCTCTAGCCGCGGAAGGAGGAGATGGCTTGAGAGCGTTCAGTTTTCCAGGGGGATACCCCGGAAGAATCAAGTAAGTCCAGGAAGGGAAGCAGACTAATCCAGGAATGATCAAGGAACTTGCACGGAACCGCGAGGCAGAGAATGCGAGGAGCGGATCAGAAAAGAATACCAGGAAGGAAAGAACGGCTAACCGCAATGGCTAGCGTTGAGACGCACCAAGCCACGGGGGCATGTCTGTTTTCAAAGAAGCAGCAGGCATAGCTGGGAGACTAGACCGTGAGTTTCCCAGCGGCATCGGCCATGTTGGAAGTAAACTGGATGCAATACTACAGTGTTTGAGATACCATGTTGTCCAGAAGTGGCGGAATCTGTGATTCATGACAGGAGGTTCCTAAAACCACTTGAAGCACACTTGTTTCCATTGATAAATTACCTCGAATGAACAGCGCCTCGTGACCCCTAAAAATTCACAAATTAAATTCCCAGACTTTTACTATACCTATTTAGCATCCGAAGTCCTATGGCCAGAACTCCAGCAGGCTCAAAAGACTGTTCATGAGTGTAATTTATCACCATCATCATCACCACTATTTTCATCATCACCACCACCATCATCAGCATCATCATCACCACACCACCATCATCACCACCACCGTCATCATCACTACCATCATCAGCATGATCACCACCACCACAACCGTCAATATCAACACCACCACAACCATCATCATCAGTATGATCGACACCACCACTACCATCACCACCACCACCACCATCATCATCATCACAACCATCATCATCAGCATGATCACCACCACCACAACCATCATCAGCATCACCACCACCATAATCATCGGCATGATCAACACCACTACTACCATCATCTTCACCACCACCATCATCATCATCACAAACATCACCATCAGCATGATCGCCAGTACCAGCTTAATCATCATCATCATCGACTCTACAGACCGTAATGAACCTCCTACCTGCACACACACTAAGGAGCTCACAAAGCATCATGAGTGCCTGGAAAAGCCTTCAAGACTGGAGGACCCTACAAGCATAAGCATCATGGGAATCTTCTGAACTAATTCTAAACCTATTGGTCCTCTTCTGCTTCGTGCACTGCTTCCCTCTGTTATATAATGTCCTGCTTGATCTGAGACAAGTACGCCACGCTATGACCCGCCTGCTTGGAAGCAATGACTTCCCGGACTTGAATCAGAGGCAACATAATGCATATACTGTGGTCCGCATTTGCTACTTTGCCTTTAGAAACTCACCTTATTCAACACCACTGAGGAGCTTGCCTCATAAACTGTTTTGTGTTTCTATAGACAGGTGATATTTTCAGTGGCTGTAAATCAGTGCAGCATCTTTCGTCTTGCAATAGAAAAGTGTGTTCTCCCTGTGTCCCAGGGCTCTCAACTCTCAACATGAAAAACATTGTTTGGGGTTGTAGCCGCTACTTGTATTTCTTCTTCATAGCCACCAACATGACAATTTTACAGTAAATAGTTAACCGTTACCAAGTTCCTTCAACACTTGATAAAAATAAGTGGCTGGTTGGCACCTTTGAGACACCTATCCATTCACAGCCTGTAGAGTGCCGGAGTCCACCCGGGAGTCTGGTAACCCTGTCCTGCCTGGACAATCACTGGCATAGGCGACTTGCACGACAAAGAGATGTTGTCATCTATGTGCGATAACCATCCACTAATCTGACTCCAAGAAATGTGGCTCTCTGATAGAATTACCTCTCTGGCACCTTCCAAGGGAAACAAACAAGAAAAGAGGGCTGCAGTGAGGGGGCGAGGGGTGCTTGGAAGGTCCTAGTGTTTCCAATTTACAAGCATCTTTTTTGATCATCAACTTCATTAGTTCTTAAATTCAGATTCTTTGCGATGGTATACAACATTAAAGGTCATTATAGTTAACTGTTACTTCTCTCGAAAGGCCAAGAATGATCAAACATTTTTGAAAAAGTCAAGTGAACTAGATCTGAAGGCCACCAGTCAGTGTCTGGGCTGTTGACCTCTGGCTCCGATATGTGGTGACTTTGATTCCAAACTAGGTGACCCGGTTAATAGTGCTATTTATTATGCAAATCAGATTGAGATGGAACATCTTCCCCCAAATTTAAGGATCCATCGTATGATAACGATGGTCTACAACTATTGAATCTTATTTAGTCTCAGGAGGATAGCTCAGGGCCAACGCACTTGCCTTGGAAGCAAGACGATGCAGAACAACACAGGTTCGATCCCTGGGACGTGCTTAGCAACCTCTGGGTATTAAGCGTGTTATGAATAACCAACGATAAATTATTCGTGAGCGGAGGTGTTTTATGGTCCTTCTGGCAGCCCAGCTGCTTTCACTTTTTAGGGACCTGAGGCCATTCTACTATGTATGATTTTGTATCTCTTTATTCTATCCTGTTATAAATATTAATTTCACTTTAGCTCAAGGACTCACAGTGATCAGGCTCTGGTGTCACTCTCTCAATGTTAAAGTTAGTTCTGGATTTGTCCCTTTGATTTGGCTTTGGTGAACCCGGCAGAGAGCAATAGAGCACACCATCTCTCAGGGAACATTTGCCCAAGATTTGCTTAATTTAAATGTTGTCCTAATTCTAATTTCTCTGCTCTCAGGGAACATTTGCCCAAGATTTGCTTAATTTAAATGTTGTCCTAATTCTAATTTCTCTGTTTCTAGATTCTTAGGTCCGTATCGCTGCTTACTAGCAGATTACTGGGGAAATTGGCTAATGCCTGTTAGGAAGGTTGTAAGAGTATGCAGACCACCTTTACCAAGCTTTGCTTGTGTACTGTTCTCGACCTGAAAGGAGGAGAATGGTAAAGAGGCTGAAGATGAGATGACCAAGTGAATTTGACATTTGCTTAACAAAGGATTTAACCTCTTAAGTGCCAGGCTATTATTGAAGTCTATGTAAAAAGGACGAGTATAGTCGTCCTTGGCACTTTAAAGGTCCATCTTAATAGTAAACATCTTTCTGGAAAGATATCACTTGGGGAGGAGAGAGCAGTGAGATACAGTGAAATAATGTATCTCAGTTTTCAATTGGCTAGTCATTTGATGTGATTCGGCACATCATACAACGTACACATAGGAGGCTAATTTACATGATGTTGTGCAACACTCAGCGATAGTTCTGTAGTGACAGTTATAACACATCAAGCGTATTTATAAAGCACACGTTCAACCCCCAACGGGGCATTTTGGCACTAACAACAGATGCTTATTGTTACCCAACTTAATGGTACTCATTTTATCGACCTCGGAAGGATAAAGGGCTGGGTGAACCTGCCAGGATTTGAACCTGTGACCAGGAGGTCAAACACATGCGCCTGTAGTGGATGCATTAGTCCACAGAGCCACAGACCCGGCGATTATGATTGCGTTGAATTGTATTGTTTATCATTTAAAGAGCGCACCCGGCCGTCAGGCATCTGGGCGCTTGCAAAAGTTTTGGTTACAAGTTACATAGGTAAAGATAAAAATACAGTACAAGGCAATATATAGAGACAATTTGCAGACATGTATGAATGTTCAGGATAAGTACAGAAATATACATATGTACAGTTCAAGAGTGAGGGCATCAGTGGTCGTTGGCGTGCAACCATAGTTTGACATTGGTCTTGAAGGCAGGGAGGCAGGGTAAGGCTCTTAGGGAGTCCGGTATAAAATTCCAGAGTTGTGCTGCCAAGACTGGAAAGCTGGATCCTCCTGTTTTTTTAAGTTTTAAGTTGGGGATTCTGACGCTATTAGATTGTGCCTTTCTAATAGGTTGTTCTGATATTTGTTCGGTGAACCTCTCAGTCAGATATAGAGGTGCCTTGTTGTTGAGGCGTTTGTATGTCAGGTTTCGTGCTTTGTACTTGATTCCGTCTTTAATGGCCAGCCAGTTGATGGATCGTCTTTCGTCAGAGATATGTTGCCCTATAGGGATCCCTAGGGCGGTTCTTAGAGCGTTGTTTTGGAGGGTTTGGAGTTTGTTAGTATTGTGACTGCTAGTGCCCAAGTAAAGTGCATTGCACTCATCCAATTTAGATAGAATTGGTGCCCGTGCAATAGTAATGCAGCTATCTGTGGTCAAGAATGGTTTGCACGTGTAACTCGTTGCAGAGGCAGTGGCATTCACTTGCCTATTGAGATTCTGTGTCGAGTCTAGGTAAAAACCTAAGGTTTTTACTTCCTTAGCGACTTTAATCTGGATACCGTCAATTTTGATGGATTTGTATTGGAAGGGGAGTTTGTTTAGTTTAATAGTGGACCCTATGATTTGGAGTTCAGTATTTTCATCATTAAGACATAGTCCGTGTGTGGCCATCCAGGTTTGTATGATTTGGTACATTTTGTTGATGAGTCCTACATCTTTGTCGTAGTCTCCCTGAATAGGGATAAGGATCTGTTTTGCTTTCACACTGTTTGAGAACTGGCCCAGGTAAGCCCAGCCCCATGGACTTACCTGGAGTCTCCAGAGGGCCGGTCCTATCCTCACCGAGTCCCATTCCTTTCCCGAGCTTGTCCCATCCTGGCGTTGACTGCGTGAGTGTTCAGGCCATGGGGCAGAGATCCCTTTGCTGCCCAGACCACAACCTGCAGCAAACACAGCTCGTAGGGCACATGAATGGCAGCCATCTCAAACCTTGTTTGTGTTTCTCTTCCTTGTTTCAAGCCACACATCCGCAGCAGCCATCTCTGTTTGGGAAAGTGTAATACATTGCATTCTGCGGACCTTAGATGCATCACAGCTGAGTTCTTCACTCTAATCACCAGAGCACCATAGTCTTTGTTTAAGACTCCTCGTTCTTGTAAATGTTGTTCTGGTTTCCTGGAGTTTGAGCTCGGCCTTCTTACATGTTGCCCTCTGGACTTGTGTGACATAGTGGTGGTGTTTGACCTACTTGCTCAACCTGCTCTTCTCTCTCCCTCTATCCCCTGCTCTTCCCTTTTTCCCCTCTTGGGCCATGTATCGACCTTTCGGAGATTTTGGACTTCACTACCTATCACCTTCATCCTCAAGTGCTGTGTCTGTTTTGGGAATCCCAGGGTGTGGTGGCGAGGGCTGTCTGCATGGACCAGTGCAAGTACTAACACAAAGGCCATCTTTTGCTCTCAACCCTAGCAAAACCCACAGTACAGATTTGTCTCAAACGTGCACGAGCAGCTCTGTTCTGTTTTCGCAATCCTTTATCGGTCTGGAGAAAGTCTGTTCAGAGTTTCTCACAAAAAGTGGACAAAATCCTGTCAGTGATATATTGCATCACGGGCCTATTTGGGGACCCAATACAGTATTGTTTGAAGTCCTGATTGGCCATATTATCTTTCAGGGGTCGAGGTGGGCCTGTGCATTTGAGTAAGGGGAAACCAGATTGGCTATCCAAAAGACAGCCATTCTGAATACTGTGGAATCCAGGAAACTTTAGCAACAGTAAAGAACTATGAAAACTATATGAATAGCCCATGGCTCCTAAGGGCAATTACTTAAAAACAATATAAAGTCTGGGTTAAAAGGGCAGGTTAAAACATTTTAAATGCTCCTTCTGGATATCTCCATTACATCCACTAATGCATATGTGTGTACCCTGATAATGGCTGGGAAACTTCAAAGAGGAGCAGAGGTTTTAGAGGTTTCCTGGGATTTTACCTACAACTTTTTATTCGAGGTATTTTTTACCGAAACGTTTTTATCGAAAAAAATACTGATTCTTTTTTCTTTATTTATTTTGGAGGCTCAACCCCTAATCTCCACCCCAACCCGTGTCCTCATGTTTTTAACCCTCCACTCCCTCCCCACCTGTTATAACCCCTTACCCACCCCATAAATATTTATTTTTTTTTAAATCATTTTTTTCAGTAATAAATACCCTGAATACAATATTTTCACTAAAATCACTGTATACCCTTTTAAACGCTCTCTGCGCCGACTTTGCCCCACACCAAACTCAGTGTTATTACAACGCAGCAAAGCGCAGTTGGAAGCTAATGTAAGAAAAATACATCATGATCTCTACTGACCCTCCAAGATCACGTAGAGTCAAATGTAGTCTTTAAAGGGGTTTTGAAACAAATACAAAAGGTTTTATTCTGCACCAGAATATACAAATATGCACACGAAAAATGAATTTGGAAACAATTGTCAAGTGCCAATTCTATTCCAGAAAAAGCATGTTTGCTATGCTCTGGCAAATGCATTAAAATAGCTTCTGCTTCTTCACAGGAGATCCAGTCTGGAATCCTTCTCTAGCTCTGAGGTCCAGATCTGCCGGCCAGCTGTCCCCCCACATTGAATCTGTCCTCTGGAAACTCAGGAACAGGTGTATGCCAGCTATTCTTTAGAGCATTGCTTCAAATTCTGAAGTCAAACTTATTGAAAACATCCCAATCGTCCTATTAGACTAGGCTGACCTGGGGCTGACACTGTATTAATCATAAGAGCAGCTTTGAATATCCCACGTAGAGAAGATATCTCCAGATACCGGACTGAGGCCCATTGGCTAAATATAAAGGACAAAATCCTCCTTAAAACTATTTCTCTTACATCGAAATGCCTAAACAATCAAGCACCCCCTTACCTAGTTGAAAGAATCAACTGGAGACCCCCAAACCGACCGACGAGATCTGCCAACACCTTCCTGCTTGAAGTCCCTAGATATAAACTAACTACGGCAGGAGGATCTAGCTTCCCTGTTAGAGCTGCACAATCATGGAACATACTCCCACCTGACCTCAGACGCCCATCACCCTACACTAGATTTAGAAGGAACGCTCTTAAATGGCTGCATAACAACGACATGTAACCTCACCTTTATCTAGTTAATCATGATATACATTTGTTAATACCATATCTTTCTAATGCTTACCCTTCATGACCCTACATGTACTGTATCATTTGTACCACTTGTTGTAAGTCACTTCTGTTTGTAGTAGGTTGTGTCAGGCACTGTAACTAAGCTTCGAGTCTACTTGTACTGTTTGCGCCCAGCTGCCCAAGGGCTTGGCGCGCATTACCAAATAAATAAACAAACAAACAAACAAACAAACAAACATAGTTCTGAGCTTTTGAAACAGCCAACTGATTACTTTTCCATTGAGTTTCTATTGGTTTTTAAGGATAGACAGTGAAAATATTATTTAATGGGGATGTCATGGGGTTAGTTTGTCTGTGGCACTTTATAAATCCCTATCACAAATCATCTGGGTCTCAACCCCAAATCTCCTCGCAATACTAGCCAGATCAAGTCCACTGGTGAAGAAAGGATGACAATGGATGTTGAGGAGGGCAGGAAGGATGAGAAGGGAGGGAGTGGCAGGCTAACAGAGTGTCCCGTATTTTATTTTGGCGGGGAAGAAGCTGACAAAGTCGTCAGCTGAGAGTGAGGGGGATAAAGAGTGTAGTGGAGGCAGGGACAACCATTCACTAATGGGTTATGGATAGCATGATATGATATGATAGGTTATTTATAATGTGCTTAATACCCAGAGGTTTCTAAGTGCGCGTCCTGGTATCGAACCAGTGTTGCTCCATGTCGTCTTGCTACCAAGGCGAGCGCGTTGCCCCGGAGCTATCCTCCTGCATGCGTGGATGAGAGTGGAGAGAGGGAGATGACATTTCTTCAATGGTTAGACTTTGCTGAGTTCAGAACAGGAATGAGCGTGATTACTTCTAGGGCCCACAGGGACATAGAGAGTGGTCTCTGTGCCAGTGGCACAGGTTGAGGCGCATGGTCACCCTCAGCTTCTGGATGGCTTTGGAGAGCAATAGTTGTAGATGTGAGAGGGCATGAAGAAGCAAGTGTGTGATGGAGGGAGCCGCCAGTGCCAAGATCAACCTGTGGGACTGCAATTTAACTGAGTCGGCAATAGGTGGAGAGAGAGGGCATGAAGAGATGTCTGAACTTGGTCTAAGGTTAGGTTTGAGCTTTTGTACAGTGATTTTAGAAGGTGGGAGAGTGGAGAAGGGATAGCGACAGTGAAATGTAGAAGAGAGTGGTCAGGGAGTGATGGGTCGATAGCGGGGGCAGAAGACTTGAGCGAGTAGGAAAGGAAGACGAGCTAGAGGGGGTGTCATGCTTGCTGTCAGCTTATGGATGGTGACCATAGAATAGTAACAGGGAGTAGAGTCCAGATGGGGTTTGCTGGCCTTGGTGAGGTTTGTGGGACTGAAGTACCTCATGCGTAGTATTGGGACTTCTGTGGGAAGAAATTCAAAGAGGGGGCCAAGCTCATAGAAGAAGAGGTTATCTGTGCCACAGAAATGGCAGATGGGGATGCCAGGAAGAGAGGTTGGTGCGATACGATGAACAGCCTTATAGGCTTCAAATCCTCCAGAATTCTGTGGCTCGGATAGTAGCTGATTTACCTAAGTTTGCTCACATATCTCCTCTATGACACCAGCTCCATTAGCTTCCCGTCGAAAAGAGGATCAAGTCTAAGGTCCTTTGTCTAACACATAGAGCTCTTTATGGACATGGCAGTCAGCAAACAATTATCTCTTATAAGCCAACTAGAGCGCTTCATTCGTCCAACCGTGGTCTTCTTGTGGTTCCTCATGTCAAGAAAGCCTCAGAGGGTGATATGATATAATATGATATTTTATTTATATCGCGCCCATTCACAAATGTTTCGGGGCGCGACGAGGCAAGGGAGGGCTACAAGGGAGGACAAAAATAACGATCTTACTGGGCCGAGTGACATTGAGAACGTGCAAGTGCATGGGATGGGGAAGTGTGAAAGTGCAAGGGGTGGGGGGGAGTGGAAGGTGCTGTAAGCAACAACAGGTAGTGCGGCCAGCTGATGGCAAGTCCAATAATAAGGTGCAGACAAACAGTGACTAATAAGTGCAGGAAAGGTCTGTGGAGTTGCAGATACAGATCCAAGTGCAAGGTTGCCAGGAGGCAGTGCAGGTATGCGGCAGGGTGGGCAGAGATCTGAGCCTTCTCAGTGGCGGCTCCCTCCCTGTGGAATACCCTGCCACCTGCCCTTTGGCTGATGGAGAACTACGTCAAATTTCGGAAAGTCTTAAAGACTTTTCTTTACCTGCTGTACTCGGCCTGAATCTAGCCAATCTACCCCTCTCCGAAAGCCTTTCTTATTTAGTGCCAAGATACCTCTGGGTGATAGTGCGCTCTGCAAGTAACCAATAACATAGCAAAGTGTAGCAGAGGCAGTGTGCAAGGCTGCAAACAAGGCAGTGTCATAAGGGGCAAGCATGTTTCAGTGGCAGTCACCAGGATGCAGATCCCTAATCCACCCCCTCCCCAGCAGCCTCCCCCGTAAAGCATGAGCAAATCTCACTGCAGCACTGCAGAGCCATGCTGGTGCCTCGGAATGGGTCGGGGTCAGTCACAAGCCATGATCCTTGAATGCCAGCGACCTTTGCTTCGCCGGCCTTTCTGAAGCACTTAATGTTGGCAGTACTTCCATCTGTGCCCCCTGTTGACTTCTCACCCAACTCCCAGCCAGCGTGCTTTAACCACATGGGGCTGCTGTTCAAATGGCCTTTCCAAATGGATGTGCCATCACTGGAAAAGATTACATGGCAACAGAAATACGTTTTGGGGGTTTATTACCCTACCGCCTGTTTGTCTAAATCCTATTTCATGAAGGATGGTGCATATGAAAGGCAGTGGAGCTGGGGAAGAGTCAGTCTCATCACCAGTGCAAGCCCGCTCATAGTCCTTTATACACTTTCTACCAAAACACATTTTTAAATGGGGGAATCTTGAGAAAGGCGGGTGTTTTAGGGTGCTGGCAGTTTAACCTTTTTATCCAACACACAATAAATTGTGTACAGGGACTTTAACATTGCTGCTATTGTGATATTGCGGTACTCAGAAGTACGAAATATTCAGCGGACATTGCTGGGGTTTGAATGTGTGACCAGCGCTGGCTAATGGGCCGGCTCTTGCCGGATCTGAGACCGGCATCAATTCTCTAGCCGGCGCTTGAGATCCGGGTTGCCTCTGCCCCAGCCCCGTCAAACAACCGTGCTCAGTGCGCTCAACGTGATATGATGTGCTCTGTGTGGTGCACACAGCATGTGTGCACAGTGCGCTCGCGTAGAGCACATTAGTTCACGGAGGCCCAGTGGCATATGGAGTGGGGGGAGAGCAGCTGCGGGACATTTATCAGTGGGACACCTCTCCCGCTGGGCACCCTCAGCACGCTCATTGTCCTGGCAGCAGGACTCCTAACCCTTGCGAACGAGAGAGGTGTCACACTGCCAGGACAATGTCCCAAGTAGATCCGGGCAGCAGAGGGTCCTCACATTGCTCTATGTCAATAGAGCATTGCAATATGAGCCATTAGGCACTGATGGGACGGAGGCCGGGATTATTAGCAGGGACTTTTGTCCTTTTCGAAATGGGAATGGGAGGGAGTGATAAGTGTGCACAATGTTGCATGCTTTATGAAATAATGACAATGGCTTTAAAACTCAAGGGGGATTTGTTAGCCTCAATTTGAATGCAGGATGGGGAGAATACAACTAAAGCCAACTTATTTCTATGACAATGTATGTAGTGTATTGTTAATTTATTATAAATGGCTAGTTTATTATGTAATGTGGTTTGATCTCAAGGATTTGCTATAAATAAAGTATTATTTAAGCACATGAAATGTGAAGCAAAACCTTAATAAATACTTATATCAGCAAGACCTGGGCAGATGTGCTCATTTGCTTAAATTTTCCACATCCCCGTTTCACCATTTAACCAAAATGTGCGATCCTGTGCAAATCATTTAATCGCACTTTGTCTTATCTGCAGCTCTGGGAGTGATTTTGATTCACTTCATAGCTTATGTTAGTATATAATGCTATTATTTAAAAAAAAAAAAAGCCCAGTGACTGTAGAGGTGCTTCATATATAATAATAGTGCAATGTAGACATGTTGCACCACCAAGTTATTTGCCACCTGCTTTACTTATGGCAAATTATTCTAAAGTCATTTCCATGGTGCCTCCATGTATCAAAGACAATGCGCCTTGCAATGTCCCTTTCTGTGAAGTCACTTCTGTTGGTGCAATCCGTATGCAAATTAGGAGATTTGCATGTATTTCACCCCTGAGCGCCTGGACGCAGCCCTCTATAGATGAGTTTCCTGCATCTGTAATGATGATGTGGTTTTTCTTCTTTTTTGTTATGTGTTAAAATGCCACCTGCCACTAATGTTACCAAAAAAGTACATTGGGGCGGAGGTGGCCGGTTTGGGGGTGCGAAGGAGAACGTATGGAATCACGCGCACTGCATTTGGGGGGAAATGTAACAGGACTTTTTTGTGTCTCCCCCACCCTTGCACTGCCAGATACGCCCCTGCTCAGGACAGCCCCCAGGTTCTCAGAGGGTCAAAGGTCATGTGACGGTGCAGAAACCACACTGTGCACTCTGAGCAGAATCCATTTGGAAAACACAATGATCACAGAGCCCCCAGGTTCGCAGGCTGGGTAATGTAATCTGCTCTGTGCGAGCCCGCTGCACACAGAGCAGTACATTATCGAGCCCGCAAAGCTGGGGGCTCAGAGATCATTGCCTTTTCCCAAATAGATTCTGGTATTTTTAGTCTTGAAAAGATGTCTTGAAAAGTACACAAACCATAGGGAGATATATGTAAATATTTGTGTGTGCAAGTACCTTATGGTTTGTGTACTTTTCAAGCCATGGAAGAAATTGCTAATTTTTTTAACTATTTTGAACACCCTTTGATCAGAGTTCAACTGCCAGCTCCGCCCCTTCTAAACCCCGCCTCCTCGAAACTCCGCCCATCCACCAAACTCCACCCCCCGCCACGCCCTTGTAGTATCCCCCTTCGCATGTTTTCCATTTCCACCACTGTGTGACTTTCACTTACACACGGATCTCTGCAGCAGGGGCTCAACCCACCAGACTAGCATATTCCCAGCAGACTACTACGGTTATTTTAAGAGTGTGCGCAACTTTTCTCAAGTGTATTTGGCGTGGGTTGTGCTTCCTGAGAGAACCACCAGTGCAAACCTCTATGGTTGCTATCTTGAGGAGGTGAAGGGGTTGGGGGGGGGGGCTTCCCTGGCTGCCACGTGTCCATGGCAACCGCCCATCCATCAGGCCGAGGCCCCTCGCTTTGTGGGCTAGTTAATAGGCACAACATGCTGCTTTAGAGAAGCCCCCCATTATTTGAACGGACCGTGATGAAGAGCTCCCCGTTTGTACTGACAGATTCGCATTCACGTTTAGTAGCGGCTTGTAAGGCTGTCCCCGGCCTAATGGATGCCCCTTTAATGACCGGGCCCGGAAAAAAGGCGCTTCTCAGAGCCGCCATCGGATCCAGCGCCATCAGCGCTGCGCCACAAAAGGCCACCCCTTTGTGCGCCCAGTCTGGCAGATTAATCTCTGGCGCGCTAATCGCCTTGTCCCGGCCTTTCTCCCGTGCCTCGGGTAGACGCCTATTCTTCACGGCCCCGGAAATCAAAGAGGGGCCGTTTGCAGCAAAGCCGCTTCTGTTGCTCCAAAAGCTTCCCGCCTCCTGTTTGCTGTGCGCTTGCCTCGCTCTGGCCGAGGCTTCCCGCCATTTTAATATTTTGAATCAGTTTTAACATGAGATGATTAAAAAGCCACCTCTGACTGTTGGAACTTTAAAATGTCCTAATGTTTAGAAGTTTACTCAATTTCGGTGGAAGAATACACATACAGCGCGTGTCCCTTTTTCAGCGGCGCTTTCCTCGTTTGCGCTTCCTTTATGCTAGTTTGCTTGGTATGATTTTGGCCGAATTCGTTATATATATATATATATATATATATATATATATGTTATATGTGTGTGTGAGTAGTGGGGGTGGTTTGGGGGGATGGGGTGTTATTAGTGGGGATAAAATGCAGGGGGCACACCATTAAAAAAAATCGGTGTAAAACACAGCAAGCAAATAAAGTGCACACAATGAAAGTGCAGATGAAAAAAAAAACAGACAACTGTACACAGCAGCCCCCTGGCGCGGCCACAGTTACCGAGGGAAACTTTTGACTTCAAAAAGAAAAACTAAATTAGATTGTACAAGATAAAAGTAGACTCAACCTCTAATTGAACATGTTAGGTTCAATTAATTGCAGACGCGGGCCTCCAAAAACAAACAAAAAGGCACTAGAGGCAAAGTCTCGAACTTTCTTGTTCTCAATAAAAATAAAAAGGTTCCATGGTGTGCGATGTGCTCTTGAGTGGAACTAGTGACCGAATCTAATGACGTAGTGACAATTTGTTGTGTTAATCTGAAGAAGGCTTGCAAGATAAACGGGTCGGCTGTAAGAGTGTCGACAACCCCGGTTAAGAATAGCTTTGAAAAAATAGCTCTCACGAGACAGACAAAGCCCTTGTAATATCACAATGATTTATGCAGCCACATGACCATGTATAGCCCTCAAGTCACGCTACTCCCTGATGATGCCCAATGAGGCCGAAACATGTCTGGGGATGCCGTGCAGGAGGGATGTGACCAAGCAGTTAGGACTGGACTGCCCTTTTTGGGGTGGGACCAAGCCTGATTTGCATATGGTCTTTCCCCTTTTGTAATGGTATGGATGGAGGGTTGCCCAGAGCAATGCCAGATGTTAAGATTAATTGAAAACCTTTCAGCCATCACCTCTTTTGTTTGGCTTTAGCCCTCAACCTAGGCCTTGCTTGGGCATTAACTTGGGCTGCTGGCTACCGGCTGCTGTACCTTGTTAATGTGGGCTATAAAGCAATTAGTACCCTGGGACCGGCTACGTTTGGTGGTGAGGCCCTGGCATACTACGGTGTTAAAGTGCTGGTGGGTCAGCCGTCCCTTAAATCAATAGGGGGTGGTGGGCCTGCTAGCGGCAGTGAGCCAGTGACGCAAGTGAATGAAGGCAGGCCATTGGATGCACTCCGGGAGTAGCGAGAGAGATGTCTTGGAGTCCTATTGTGAATGGTGGAGTCAGAAGATAGCAGCAGGAGCAGCAGAGTGGTGAGTTGTGTCCCAGTGAGGTTTGGGACATAGCAGAAACTCTGAGCTGTATCAGGTATTAAAGCTCAAAGTATAGATAAGCGTGATTGTTCCAGGGGTACTAATACACTACACATCTGTGTTTTCCCCATTCGGTATAGGGTCCCTGGACAGGGGCCGAATACACCAGCTTCCAGACCAGCCCCGATGCTTGGAAAGCAGTACAGTGGTGATTTGGCACAATATAAAATATTTCTAACATAAATAAGCATACCGTTTAGATACACCGCTATACAAGAAGACAATATTTTTTAAATCGCTGAATTTGGTAACCAGGCATGACATTTTATATAGTACTAGTGTACAGGCCTGTGTACACGGGCCACAGTGTAGGTTTTCATTAACACAGTAGAACCGCTATTGATTCTAAGCCTACAGCTGCCCCTAGCAGTGAAAACAAGCTAAGGTATGCAGATAGGATCACTGTATACCCTAAGGGAACAGCTCCCTCTAGCGGAGCATTCTGTGCGTTCGGGCAGCCTCTACTGTGCATGACGGCATCAGACAAGCATACATCTGGCCTTTTATTATATAGTAAGATAATTCCAATACACTATTTCTAAGAGAGAAGCCTACTTGACAAAATAAAACTCAGTACCCCACAAGCACACTTACATGGCCACAGAACACACACAAAGTACTTACAGAAATCCTCATTATTCAGACCCTCGTTCCAACGAGTAGATTTACATGTGCCCGTGTAACGCATGTGTCATGCATGTAAAGGAACTCCTAATGGGACGGGAATCTGGATTTTTCCATTTTTGTCCTCTTCACATGTGCATCATTGGCCTCATAAACTTCCTTCCCCAAAAAGTCCCTTCTTTCCACTACGCCGTCACTCAGGTCCCTGTCACAGTAGGTTTTGCAAATGGTGAAAATGGAGCTAATTCACTGGGCAGTACATTTCCTGCTACTTTAAAAAGGAACACATCAAAGTGGCTTCAGCTCAACCTTAAGCCAATGTGCAGCATTTGAAACCAGTTCGCTTTTTTCCAAACATGTAGAAGAAGAAAATAACATAAAATGGCAGAGGCTCTGGTTCCATCACTGAAGAAGTACAATTGGAGCAAAGTCCCAGAGATGAGTTTAAGAAGTAGCACCATTTCTAGGTTTTGTACGAACTAGGTCTGAGGGAACTGGGCACTGAGCCCAAGGAGCCCACTCTGGTCACGGGGTTTCTCCCTCTACAAGCCCTGCATAGGTCACCATCTTGGGTGTCACAAGAAACCCTACTTGTTCATGTGAGATATTTGGATTAAATGTTGCTGCTGGGTTTCAAATGTGGTTATTAGTTTCTGGTTACAGTTCCAGGATGATGAGGACAGAAGGAATGTTGGAATCAAGGTTAGAGATCAGATCTTCACAGGTGTTCAGGAGAGCAGTTTCCATGCCTCTGGCAGCTCTTAAGCCAGACTGATGGTCATGGAGACAACCAACAGATTCAGTGTGGAGTGTAAGCTGGCAGTTGGCCAGCTTTTCAAAGAATTTGGGAGAGGGGAAAAGTTCCAGTGGCAAAAGAATGAGGGGAAAGTTCCAGTGGCAAAAGAATTATTACAGAAACCGGCCAAGGCTGGTTTGTGTCAATGTGGTCCTTGATGGCTCTGGAGGAGCAGGCGAGCACCTGTTTCGACGACACTTCCATAGATGGGACTTGTCTAGAAACCTTGTCAGGTGTTAGAGAGAAAGAGGAGAAAGGAGGAGGAGAGGGAGAGATGGCCAAAGGGGGCTGAGAAAGGGAGAGGGAGAGGGAGAGGAAGAGGAGATAGTGGACAGGATGTCTTGAGTTTTAGCAGAGAAGCGAGAGGCCAAAGCTGTACAGAGGTTCTGTTGAGGGAACAGGAGAGATAGAAACCGCAACAGGATTGGCCAGTTCCTTGCAGATTTAAAAGAGTTTGGCTGTGTTGTTAGAGGCCATAGAGACACAGGCTTGAATGTGTGCTCTCTTCTTGATGAGTCGTATTGCTTCGACTGGCATTTTGGTGCAACCAGTCTAGGTATGGCTTAATGTTACTGTAATGTTATTATGTGTCTACACTGGTCTAAATTGTGCAGCCAGTGGACATGTTTCATTGTGGCATGGCATTTTTAATAGCAAAGCATTAATGTTCATGTGCACTGTTGGTGACTTGCATGTTTTGGATTGCTGTTACCCTACACAACAATAGCAAACACTGTGGCCTTTTAGTCAACTATTCTCAAAGTGTGCTGTATATTGCATTAAGACACATATTTCTATCTTTCTCCTAGTGCAGTGTGTGGCATACCCCTTCAGCAAAACGTTTGTGCGTATTGCGCAAGCGTCGTAATCTAGGTCGGCCCAGAGTGTGGTGCGACTTGTGATTTGTTGCCGAGTTGGGGGGTCCCTTCAGCATGGCTTGCAGGGGGGCCCCCAGAGCTTGTGTTACGCCACTGTCAGTATGTTATGTTGTCTTTGTATTATAGCGCTGAATACGGTCATTTACATGGTCTCTTGGCACTATGGAATCTTGAAGAAAAGCGGGTTGGTGCTGGTTAATAGGAACAGATGGAAAATGCAAGAGAGCTTCGCTGTTGTGTTGATGCGTGCAGATCAGAAATACCCAGACCCTGCGTGCAGGCATGTGTCCAGTCACGGGCACTGCAGGTATCTCTGTCCGGAAGATAGTGTCCTCATAGCACGAGGGGAGTGGGCTGCCACTGTGTTGTACAAGTTGTTGGGAGAGGTGTAGAGCTGTTATGGTTTTAGTGTGTATTGATGTGTAGCTTCCAGTTCTTGTGTGAGAGGCTTAGTCGCTGTGTGTAATAATATGCTGGGGCAGTGAAGCCTTCGTCGAACATTCAAGCACTACATCCAACATCACGTGCAAGCATTCTAGAGGCAGGAACACCTAGGGGAAAATCACAGTAGGGGGAAACACCTCGAGTAAATCCACTGTGGGGAAACACCTCAAGCAAAACCACTGTGGGAAAACACCTTGGAGCAAAACCACTGTGGGGAAACACCTCGAGGAAAACCACTGTGGGGAAAAACCTCGCAGCAAAACCACTGAGGGGAAACACCTCAGAGCAAAACCACTGCAGGGAAACGGGAAACTCCTCGGAGCAAAACCACTGCAGGGAAACACCTCGGAGCAAATCCACTGCGGGAAAACACCTCGGAGCAAAACCTCTGCAGGGAAACACATCAGAGCAAAACAGCTGCAGGGAAACACCCCGGAGCAAATCCCCTGCGGAGAAACACCCCGGAGCAAATCTACTGTGGGGAAACACCTAGGAGCAAATACACTGCAGCGAAACACCTCAGAGCAAAACCACTGCGGGGAAACACCTCAGAGCAAATCCACTGCAGAGAAACACCCCTGAGCAATCCACTGCAGAGAAACACCTCGGAGAAAATCAACTGCGGGGAAACACGTTGAAGCAAAACAACTAAGGAGAAACACCTCAGAGCCAATCCACTGCGGGGAAACACCTCCGAGCAAATCTACTGCGTGGAAACACCTTGAGCAAAACCACTGTGGGGAAACACCTCAGAGCAAAAACATTGTATGGAATCACCTCGGAGCAAAACCACTGCGGGGAAACACCTCGGAGCAAAATCACTGCGGAGAAACACCTCAGAGCAAAACCACTGCGGAGAAACATCTCGGAGAAAAAACACTGCGGGGAAACACCCCAGACCAAATCCGCTGCAGGGAAACACCTTGGAGCAAAACCATTGTAGGGAAGCACATCAGAGCAATACGACTTCGGGGAAACACGTCGAAGCAAAACCACTGCAGGGAAACACCTCAGAGCAAATCCACTGCGGGGAAACACCTCGGAGCAAATCAACTGTGGGGAAACACCTCAGAGCAAAACCACTGTGGGGAAACACCTCAGAGCAAAACCACTGTGGGGAAACACCTCAGAGGAAAACCACTGTAGGGAAACACCTGGAAGCAAAATCACTCTGGAGAAACATCTCGGAGCAAAACCACTGTGGGGAAACACCCCGGAGCAAATCCACTGTGGAGAAACACACCGGTGCAAATCCACTGCGGGTAAACGCCTTGGAGTAAATCCACTGCAGAGAAACATCTCAGAGCAAAACCACTGTGGGGAAACACTCATCTTGACGCAAAACCACTTTAGGGAAACACCTTGGAGCAAATCCACTGCGGAGAAACACCACGGAGCATCCACTGCAAAGAAAGACCTCAGAGCAAATCCACTGCGCGGAAACACCTCGGAGCAAAACCACTGTGGAGAAACACCTCAGAGCAAATCCACTGTGGAGAAACACCTTGGAGCAAATCCACTGTGGAGAAACACCTCGGAGCAAATCCACTGTGGGGAAACACCTCGGAGCAAAACAACTATGGAGAAACACCTCCGAGTAAAACCAATGTGAAGAAACACCTTGGAACAAAACCACTGTGGAGAAACACCTCGGAGCAAAACCACTGCAGAGAAACACCTCAGAGAAAAACCACTGCAGGGAAACAACCCAGAGCAAATCCTCTGCAAGGAAACACGTTGGAGCAAAACCACTGGGGGGAAACACATCAGAGAAAATCCATTGTGGAGAAACACCTCAGAGCAAATCCACTGTGGGGGAAACACCTAAAAGCAAATCCACTGTGGGGAAACACCTCAGAGCAAAACCACTGTGGGGAAACACCTCAGAGGAAAACCACTGTAGGGAAACACCTGGAAGCAAAATCACTCTGGAGAAACATCTCGGAGCAAAACCACTGTGGGGAAACACCCCGGAGCAAATCCACTGTGGAGAAACACACCGGTGCAAATCCACTGCGGGTAAACGCCTTGGAGTAAATCCACTGCAGAGAAACATCTCAGAGCAAAACCACTGTGGGGAAACACTCATCTTGACGCAAAACCACTTTAGGGAAACACCTTGGAGCAAATCCACTGCGGAGAAACACCACGGAGCATCCACTGCAAAGAAAGACCTCAGAGCAAATCCACTGCGCGGAAACACCTCGGAGCAAAACCACTGTGGAGAAACACCTCAGAGCAAATCCACTGTGGAGAAACACCTTGGAGCAAATCCACTGTGGAGAAACACCTCGGAGCAAATCCACTGTGGGGAAACACCTCGGAGCAAAACAACTATGGAGAAACACCTCCGAGTAAAACCAATGTGAAGAAACACCTTGGAACAAAACCACTGTGGAGAAACACCTCGGAGCAAAACCACTGCAGAGAAACACCTCAGAGAAAAACCACTGCAGGGAAACAACCCAGAGCAAATCCTCTGCAAGGAAACACGTTGGAGCAAAACCACTGGGGGGAAACACATCAGAGAAAATCCATTGTGGAGAAACACCTCAGAGCAAATCCACTGTGGGGGAAACACCTAAAAGCAAATCCACTGTGGGGAAACACCTGGGAGCAAAACCACTCTGGGGAAGCACCTGGGAGCAAAACCACTGTGGAGAAACACCTGGGAGCAAAACCACTGTGAAGAAACACCTCAGAGAAAAACCACTGTGGAGAAAAACCACAGAACGAAACCACTGTGGAGAAACACCTCGGAGCAAAACCACTATGGGGAAACACCTCAGAGCAAATCCATTGTGGAGAAACACCTCGGAGCAAAACCACTGTGGGGAAACACCTCAGAGTCAAACCACTGCGGGGAAACAACCTGGAGCAAATTCACTGTGGGGAAACACGTCGGAGCAAAACCACTGGGCGGAAACTTGTCACAGCAAAACCACTGTGGAGAAACACCTCGGAGCAAAACCACTCTGGAGAAACACCTTGGAACAAAACCACAGTGGGGAAACACCTCAGAGCAAAACCACTGTGGGAAAACACCCCAGAGCAAATCAACTGTGGGTAAACACCTCAGAGCAAAACCACTGTGGGGAAACACGTCAGAGGAAAACCACTCCAGGGAAAAACCTGGGAGCAAAACCACTCTGGAGAAATATCTCGGAGTAAAACCACTGTGGAGAAACACCCAGTTGCAAATCCACTGTGGAGAAACACCCCAGAACAAATCCACTGCGGGGAAATGCCTTGGAGTAAATCCACTGCAGGGAAACACATCAGAGCAAAACCACTGTGGGGAAGCACCTCGGAGCAAAACCACTGTGGGGAAACACCTCAGTGTCAAACCACTGCGGGGAAACAACCTGGAGCAAATCCACTGCGGGGAAAAACGTCAGAGCAAAACCACTGTGCGGAAACTTGTCGGAGCACAACCACTGTGGAGAAACACCTTGGAGCAAAACCACTCTGGAGAAACACCCCGGAGCAAATCAACTGTGGGTAAACACCTTAGAGCAAACCACTGCGGTGAAACACGTCAGAGGAAAACCACTCCAGGGAAACACCTGGGAGCAAAACCACTCTGGAGAAACATCTCAGAGTAAAACCACTGTGGGGAAACACCCCGTTGTAAATCCACTGTGGAGAAACACCCCACAGCAAATCCACTGCGGGGAAACGCCTCGGAGTAAATCCACTGCAGGGAAACACATCAGAGCAAAACCACTGTGGGGAAACACCTCGGAGTAAATCCACTGTGGGGATACACCTCAGAGCAAAACCACTGTGGAGAAACACCTCAGAGCAAAACCACTGTGGAGAAACAACTCGGAGCAAAGCCACTGAGAAGAAAAACCGCAGAACAAAATCACCGTGGAGAAACACCTCGGAGCAAAACCACTGTGGGGAGATGCCCTGGAGCTATCCACTGCAGAGAAACACCCCGGAGCAAAACCACTATGGGGAAACACCTAAGAGCAAAACCACTATGGGGAAACACCTCAGAGCAAATCCATTGTGGAGAAACACCTCGGAGCAAATCCACTGTGGGGAAACACCTCAGAGCAAAACCACTGTGTGGAAACACCTCAGAGTCAAACCACTGTGGAGAAACAACCTGGAGCAAATCCACTGCGGGCAAACACGCTGGAGCAAAACCACTGTGAAGAAACACCTCAGAGAAAAACCACTGTGGAGAAAACACCTCAGAATGAAACCACTGTGGAGAAACACCTCGGAGCAAAACCACTGTGGGGAAACACCCTGGAGCTATCCACTGCAGAGAAACACCTTGGAGCAAAACCACTATGTGGAAACACCTAAGAGCAAAACCACTATGGGGAAACACCTCATAGCAAATCCATCGTGGAGAAACACCTCGGAGCAAATCCACTGTGGAGAAACACACCGGTGCAAATCCACTGCGGGTAAACGCCTTGGAGTAAATCCACTGCAGAGAAACACCTCAGAGCAAAACCACTGTGGGGAAACACTCATCTTGACGCAAAACCACTTTAGGGAAACACCTTGGAGCAAATCCACTGCGGAGAAACACCACGGAGCATCCACTGCAAAGAAAGACCTCAGAGCAAATCCACTGCGCGGAAACACCTCGGAGCAAAACCACTGTGGAGAAACACCTCAGAGCAAATCCACTGTGGAGAAACACCTTGGAGCAAATCCACTGTGGAGAAACACCTTGGAGCAAATCCACTGTGGGGAAACACCTCGGAGCAAAACAACTATGGAGAAACACCTCAGAGTAAAACCAATGTGAAGAAACACCTTGGAACAAAACCACTGTGGAGAAACACCTCGGAGCAAAACCACTGCAGAGAAACACCTCAGAGAAAAACCACTGCAGGGAAACAACCCAGAGCAAATCCTCTGCAAGGAAACACGTTGGAGCAAAACCACTGGGGGGAAACACATCAGAGAAAATCCATTGTGGAGAAACACCTCAGAGCAAATCCACTGTGGGGGAAACACCTAAAAGCAAATCCACTGTGGGGATACACCTGGGAGCAAAACCACTCTGGGGAAGCACCTGGGAGCAAAACCACTGTGGAGAAACACCTGGGAGCAAAACCACTGTGAAGAAACACCTCAGAGAAAAACCACTGTGGAGAAAAACCACAGAACGAAACCACTGTGGAGAAACACCTCGGAGCAAAACCACTATGGGGAAACACCTCAGAGCAAATCCATTGTGGAGAAACACCTCGGAGCAAAACCACTGTGGGGAAACACCTCAGAGTCAAACCACTGCGGGGAAACAACCTGGAGCAAATTCACTGTGGGGAAACACGTCGGAGCAAAACCACTGGGCGGAAACTTGTCACAGCAAAACCACTGTGGAGAAACACCTCGGAGCAAAACCACTCTGGAGAAACACCTTGGAACAAAACCACAGTGGGGAAACACCTCAGAGCAAAACCACTGTGGGAAAACACCCCAGAGCAAATCAACTGTGGGTAAACACCTCAGAGCAAAACCACTGTGGGGAAACACGTCAGAGGAAAACCACTCCAGGGAAAAACCTGGGAGCAAAACCACTCTGGAGAAATATCTCGGAGTAAAACCACTGTGGAGAAACACCCAGTTGCAAATCCACTGTGGAGAAACACCCCAGAACAAATCCACTGCGGGGAAATGCCTTGGAGTAAATCCACTGCAGGGAAACACATCAGAGCAAAACCACTGTGGGGAAGCACCTCGGAGCAAAACCACTGTGGGGAAACACCTCAGTGTCAAACCACTGCGGGGAAACAACCTGGAGCAAATCCACTGCGGGGAAAAACGTCAGAGCAAAACCACTGTGCGGAAACTTGTCGGAGCACAACCACTGTGGAGAAACACCTTGGAGCAAAACCACTCTGGAGAAACACCCCGGAGCAAATCAACTGTGGGTAAACACCTGAGAGCAAACCACTGCGGGGAAACACGTCAGAGGAAAACCACTCCAGGGAAACACCTGGGAGCAAAACCACTCTGGAGAAACATCTCAGAGTAAAACCACTGTGGGGAAACACCCCGTTGTAAATCCACTGTGGAGAAACACCCCACAGCAAATCCACTGCGGGGAAACGCCTCGGAGTAAATCCACTGCAGGGAAACACATCAGAGCAAAACCACTGTGGGGAAACACCTCGGAGTAAATCCACTGGGGGGATACACCTCAGAGTAAAACCACTGTGGAGAAACACCTCAGAGCAAAACCACTGTGGAGAAACAACTCGGAGCAAAGCCACTGAGAAGAAAAACCGCAGAACAAAATTACCGTGGAGAAACACCTCGGAGCAAAACCACTGTGGGGAGATGCCCTGGAGCTATCCACTGCAGAGAAACACCCCGGAGCAAAACCACTATGGGGAAACACCTAAGAGCAAAACCACTATGGGGAAACACCTCAGAGCAAATCCATTGTGGAGAAACACCTCGGAGCAAATCCACTGTGGGGAAACACCTCAGAGCAAAACCACTGTGTGGAAACACCTCAGAGTCAAACCACTGTGGAGAAACAACCTGGAGCAAATCCACTGCGGGCAAACACGCTGGAGCAAAACCACTGTGAAGAAACACCTCAGAGAAAAACCACTGTGGAGAAAACACCTCAGAATGAAACCACTGTGGAGAAACACCTCGGAGCAAAACCACTGTGGGGAAACACCCTGGAGCTATCCACTGCAGAGAAACACCTTGGAGCAAAACCACTATGTGGAAACACCTAAGAGCAAAACCACTATGGGGAAACACCTCATAGCAAATCCATCGTGGAGAAACACCTCGGAGCAAATCCACTGTGGGGAAACACATCAGAGTGAAACCACTGCGGGGAAACAACCTGGAGCAAATCCACTGTGGGAAAACACATCAGAGCAAAACCACTCTGGAGAAACACCTCGGAACAAAACCACAGTGGAGAAACACCTCAGAGCAAAACCACTGTAGGGAAACACCCCGGAGCAAATCAACTGTGGGTAAACACCTCAGAGCAAACCACTGCGGGGAAACACATCAGAGGAAAACCACTGTGTGGATACACCTGGGAGCAAAACCACTCTCGAGAAACATCTCGGAGCAAAACCACTATGGGGAAATACCCCGGAGCAAATCCACTGTGGAGAAACACCCCAGAGCAAATCCACTGCGGGGAAACGTCTTGGAGTGAATCCTCTGCAGGGAAACACCTCAGAGAAAAACCACTGTGGGGAAACATCTCGGATCAAAACCACTGTGGGGAAACACCTCGGAGCAAATCCACTGTGGAGAAACACCCCGTAGCAATCCACTGCAGAGAAAGACCTCAGAGCAAATCCACTCTGGGGAAAAACCTCAGAGCAAAACCACTGTGGAGAAACACCTCAGAGCAAATCCACTGTCGGGAAACACTGCAGAGCAAATCCACTGTGGGGAAACACTGCAGAGCAAATCCACTGTGGGGAAACACCTCGGAGCAAAGCCACTGAGAAGAAAAACCTTGGAACAAAATCACTGTGGAGAAACACCTCAGAGCAAAACCACTGCGGGGAAACACTGCAGAGCAAAACCACTGTGAGGGAACACGTGGAAGGAAAACCACTGCAGAGAAACACCTCAGAGTAAAACCACACTGGAGAAACACCTCAGAGCAAAACCACTGTGGGGAAACACCCCAGAGCAAATCCACTGCGGAGAAACACCTCGGAGCAAATCCACTGTGGAGAAACACCTCAGAGCAAATCCACTTTGGAGAAACACCTCGGAGCAAATCCACTGTGGGGAAACCCTCAGAGCAAAACCACTGTGGAGAAACACCTCCGAACAAAACCACTGTGAAGAAACACTTCGGAACAAAACCACTGTGGAGAAACACCTTGGAGCAAAACCACTGTGGGGAAACACCCTGGAGCTATCCACTGCAGAGAAACACCTCAGAGCAAAACCACTGTGGGGAAACACCTCAGAGCAAAACCACTATAGGGAAACACCTCGGAGCAAATCCACTGCGCGGAAACAACCCAGAGCAAATCCACTGCAGGGAAACACGTCAGAGCAAAACCACTGGGGGGAAACACATCGGAGCAAAACCACTGTGGAGAAACTCCTTGGAAAAAAACCACTCTGGAGAAACACCTCGGAATAAAACCACAGTGGAGGAACACCTCAGACCAAAACCACTGTGGGGAAACACCCCGGAGCAAATCCACTGTGGGGAAATACCTTAGAGCAATCCACTGCGGGGAAACACATCAGAGGAACACCACTGTAGGGAAACACCTGGGAGCAAAACCACTCCAGAGAAACATCGCTGAGCAAAACCACTGTGGTGAAACACCCCAGAGTAAATCCACTGCGGTGAAACACCCCAGAGTAAATTCACTGCTGGGAAATGCCTTGGAGTAAATCCACTGCAGGGAAACACCTCAGAGCTGACCTGTAGCACCATTCTACACTCCATGCCCTCACCCCCACCCTGCCTTTAGCCGCAACACCATTGGCTTGCAGCTTCTTTAAGCTAGCCAATCAGGTGCCGGGAGGCGTGAGCAGGCCATTTTTTTCAAAGGCCATTTGTTCTAAGGTTTGGACCTGTCCAAGCCTGTCCTTTGCCGGTCCCTGCTGCCTGCCAGGCACGCTGCTTCTCGACACAAAGGAATATCTTCAGGATGCCACCTCTACAAAGGTACTGTTTATGACAAACCGATTTCCACCAAATGTTTATTGATACCCTGCACGTGGATACCACCTGCATCTAGCCCTACCATCACTTCCCCATATTACCTGGGGACGCTGCCTTAAGTCCATTGTCAGACCCACACTGTAAACCCTGTTTTGCCTAGGCCCTGCCACTGTGCTGCCTTTTGCCTAGTATCTACAGCCACTGTTGCCCATACTTAGCCTGCACTGCC
Organism: Ambystoma mexicanum; assembly: GCF_040938575.1. Taxonomy (NCBI): domain Eukaryota; kingdom Metazoa; phylum Chordata; class Amphibia; order Caudata; family Ambystomatidae; genus Ambystoma; species Ambystoma mexicanum. Next base: position 1,369,119,073 of record NC_090924.1, on the reverse strand, counting down.
CATACTGTGCTGCCTATGCCTTGCCACTGTATTGCCTCTGTCTAGCATATATAACCTGTGTTGCCTACGCCCTGCCACTGTGCTGCCTTTTGCCTAGTATCTACAGCCACTGTTGCCCATACTTAGCCTGCACTGCCCATACTGTGCTGCCTATGCATTGCCACTGTATTGCCTCTGTCTAGCATATCGAACCAGTGTTGCCTATGCCTTGCCATTGTGCTGCCTTTTGCCTAATATCTACAGCCATTGTTGCCCATACTTAGCCTGCACTGCCCATATTGTGTTGCCTATGCCTTGCCACTGTATTGCCTCTGTCTAGCATACAGAGTGTGTGTTGCCTATGCCTTGCCACTATGCTGCCATCGGCCTAGTATCTATAGCCACTGTTGCCCATACATAGCCTGCACTGCCCACTTGATAGATGCATTTAGCTTGTTCCTGCACCGCCATCTGATAGCTGCTTTTAGCCTGCTCTTGCATGGCCACTTGATAGCTGCATTTAGCCTGCTCCTGCATGGCCACTTGATAGCTGCATTTAGCCTGCTCCTGCATGGCCACTTGATAGCTGCATTTAGCCTGCTCCTGCATGGCCACTTGATAGCTGCATTTAGCCTGCTCCTGCATGGCCACTTGATAGCTGCATTTAGCCTGCTCCTGCATGGCCACTTGATAGCTGCATTTAGCCTGCTCTTGCATGGCCACTTGATAGCTGCATTTAGCCTGCTCCTGCATGGCCACTTGATAGCTGCATTTAGCCTGCTCCTGCACTACCATCCGATAGCTCCTGAACTGCTGCACATGCCCTCAATGTTATGTGAATAGCTAATGCTCTTATTCTGCCTACTTTACCTATCTAGCCCATCTATTTGAAAATGCTGCTAAGTTGTGCTATTGCACGTATTTATTAGCCTACTTTTACAACTTCCTTTGTTGCACTCACACATCAAATGTATGGTATGTACTCCTATCTGGTTTTGTACTTATTCTAGCCGTTTTCCTACACAGCCTACCCTGCTTTAACTGAGTGCCTGGCATACTTATTGCCATACAATACTGCCCTGTGCACTTTATGATTGCAATTGCCTGCAAAACCTGGTGAATTTTGCCATCATGCACCAGTCCCCATCAGTCTTTCTCTCCTTCAAGTCTCCTCTCCAAAAATTATTTGCTCTAGCCTTGGTCAGCACACTCTATTTTACCGTCCACCTAGTGCCCACTTTCAAACACATCACGACTCTGCTACCACACTCACGTTACCATAACACTACAACCATGCCTATGTCTACCTATAACACCAATCCATACCACAACAACCCAGCCCTATGGCTCCAACATTTTGCATCTAAACCCACTCCTTTACAACCATGCTCACTTGCCAAGAGAAACGCCAGACTTGGCACCAGACTCACTCATGCCTCCTACCACCATACGACTTCCTTCCATCAAAATAAACACCCACAGCTATCACCAGAAGTGCTTCCTCTCCACACACATTGACATCCCAACCCATTAATCCCGCTGGGAACACTATCAAAGGGGCATTAATTAATGCCAGATCTCTCACAGCCCACGCCCTACAGGTGGCGGACCTCATCCTAACTCATGACCTGGACTTTATGGCCGTCACAGAAACCTGGCTTCACGCAGCCTCTGGACCTCTACTCTCGTTGGCCATTCCAACAGGCTATAATATCATCAGACATGACGCAATACCAGCCAATCTAAAGGTAGTGGCATTGCCATAATCCACAAAAACTCCCTCAACTTCCGCCTCTCCACAGTTCATCAAATCTCATCTATGGAAGCCCTAGCAGCCAAATTCACCCTCACGCCTAACCCCACCATCTCACTTCACCTACTCTACAGGCCCCCAGGGCCATTATCCACCTTCGCTGAAGACCTCTCCAACATTCTGGAAGACAACACTAAAACCAACTCCCAAATTATTGTGCTAGGTGACTTTAACCTGGGACTCGCTGACCCCAATGACACGGCTGCCCTGACGAATGACAACCTGCTCTCTAACCTAGGCTTTACTCAGTATATCAACAGCTCCACACACTCCAAAGGTAGAATCCTTGATTGGATAGCTGACTTCAATTGCGGAATCAGTGTGGCAGCTAACCAACCTTGTGCCTGGAGACCACCACTTAATCACCTTCAACATCCCTACCAAAACCATCAGCTCCACTCCTGGCGTTGCACCTGCTATTCCCACACGAAATAAGCATGACATAACTTGTGACAAACGCCTCCCTCTCATACTTCCAGTCCTGAATGAACAAGTGCTATTAAGCACGGACCCTACTGTCCTGGTTGACACCTTCAACCATACTATGCTCAAAGCCCTTGACCTCATTGCCCCATCTAATCTGAGTAAACCTAAACCACAAGCTCATCTCAACTCCTGGTTTACACCCCAACTAAGAATTCTTCGTAAAGAAAAACGAATCGCTGAATCACATTGGAAGAGTAACCCTACAGAAGTTCATAAATCTAGCATCATCCTAACTACGTTCAATTATAAGGAAGCTATACTCCAGGCAAAAAAAGACACTTACAACAATCGCATTGAGCAAGCTAAATCTCATACTAAAGAATTCTTCAGAATATTGAAAGAATTGGAAACCCCTGTCACTGCACCCGACACTTCCATCAAAGATAGCACCTGGTGCACTAATATCCAAAACACTCTCCTTGGCAAGATAGCCACTCTCCAAGTCAAAATTAATGATAAACAGGCTACTCTAGAATCCAACTTGCAACCCAACTCTCTCCCAACTATAAACAACTCTATCCCAGATTCATTCACCCCATTCAGCTTCTTACCCCTATCTATCACCGAAGTGGAAATATTATTAATAGCCTTAAACCTTCTAACTGCCAAGGGGACCTCTGCCCAGCGCCCATCATCAAGGAAGCGGCCCACGAGCTAGCTCCATTCATCACCACTCTCATCAATTCCTCCTTCAGCACGGGGACTGTACCGGACAATTTGAAGGATGCTTGGGTTATCCCGCTCCTAAAAAAAAACAACTTTGGATGCCAATATACCTACAAACTACAGGCCCATCACCACTGTGCCATTCTTACTAAAAATCCTTGACAGAGCTGCATACCTACAGATTCAAGACTATCTTGAATCCAATAAACTCCTGGGTCTAAGGCAATCTGGGTTTCGGCCCCATCATGGAACTGAAACTGCCCTTATCGACCTCAAAACACAGATCGAAGATTTAAGAGACAAGGGTAAACTTGCTCTACTCCTTCTTCTTGATCTCTCTGCGGCTTTTGATCTTGTCAATCATCAAATTCTGTGTCGACACCTTAAACTAACCGCCCATTTTTCTGATAATGCCACAGCCTGGATCAGCTCATTCCGGGACAACAGATCGATGCGTGTCTTCTCACCCCTAGCAGCAGCATCGCCGGCACCCGTCACCTGCGGGGTACCACAAGGTTCTTGTGTCTCTCCCACGTTGTACAACGTGTTCACAAAACCTCTATTTGATATTTTGGACTATCTGGGTGTCACATATATTAATTATGCTGACGACACCCAGCTACTCATCCCAATCTCAGGAGACTCTCTCGGTGAATGCCATCTACCAAGTCATCCAAGCCTGGATGGCGCAACACGGACTCTGTCTGAATGACAAGAAGACAGAGTTCCTCATTCTCGGCTCTCCTAAAAAACTATACAAACAAGCCCCTGAGTTCAATTCCTTCATCATTGATGGTAACACTATCAAGGCCTCCAAGGACACTAACACGTTAGGGATTTACCTCAACTCTACTTTGTCCTTGGCCAGACAAACAAATGCAGTATCCTCTGCAGCGGCCTACACCTGTAAGCTCATTACAGCTAGTCGCCCTTTCCTATCACCAGCCAACTGTATCACACTTGCCAGGACTCTCGTGCTGTCTAAAATTGACTACTGTAATGCCCTCTATTTGGGCACCACAGATGTAACCTAAACAAGTTACAAATCATCCAAAACAATGCTATTAGAGCAGCCCTCAACATCCCCAGGAACCAACACATCTCAGACACTAGACGTAACTTATGCTGGCTCTCCGTCCCCCAACGAATTACACTGAAAACACTTGCTCTCACTCATAAATGCTTATCCAACCAAGCACCCTCCTACCTAGCCAACCAAGCACCCTCCTACCTAGCCAACAGATTCGCATAACTGCTCAGACTAACTGCCTCTCTATACCATGCTTCAACCTTCAAAGATCTGGCAGAGCCAGCTTCCCAATAATGGCGGCGAAACTCTGGAATTCGCTCCCAAACTTGCTAAGATCTGGACCTTCCTTCCACAGATTCAACAACATGGCCAAAGGCTGGCCAACCGCCCAAGACCCATCACCTACTAGCCAACCACCCCCTATGCACTAGCCACCGCCTCACCGCTTGTACATGGGCTATGACCTTCAGCTCACCGGTAACTGCATTAAATACATATAGGTTTATAAATGTAACTGTAATTTTAAACTGTAATTTAAACTGTAATTGTATTGCTCCGTTTGCCTTATCATGTTGTAACTAAAATACGTGCCCCGATGCCCTCAGGCTTGGTGCGCTCTATAAATAAATAAAATACAAATACAAATACAGAGCAAAACCACTATGGGGAAACACCTCAGAGGAAATCCACTGTGAAGAAACACCTCGGAGCAAAACCACTGGTGAAGAAACTCCTCGGAGCAAAACCACTGTGGAGAAACACCTCGGAGCAAAACCACTGTGAAGAAACTCCTCGGAGCAAAACCACTGTGGAGAAACACCTCGGAGCAAAACCACCATGGGGAAACACCTCAGAACAAAACCACTATCCACTATGTGGAACACCTTGGAGCAAGTCCACTGTGGAGAAACACCTTGGAGCAAATCTACTGTGGGGAAACACCTCAGAGCAAAACCACTGTGGAGAAACACCTTGGAGCAAAACCACTGTGGGGAAAAACCTCAGAAAAAAACCACTATCCACTATGTGGAACACCTTGGAGCAAGTCCACTGTGGAGAAACACCTCGGAGCAAATCCACTGCTGGGAAACACCTCGGAGGAAATCCACTGCAAGGAAACACCTCAGAACAAATCCACTGAGGGGAAACACCTTAGAGCAAAACGACTGTGGAGAAACACCTCAGAGCAAATCCACTGCGGGGAAATACCTCAGAGCAAAACCACTGCGGGGAAACCCATAGGAGCAAAACCACTGCGGGGAAACCCCTAGGAGCCAATCCACTGCTGGGAAACATCTCAGAGAAAATCAACTGTGGAGAAACACCTCGGAGCAAATGTACTGCTGGGAAACACCTCAGAGCAAAACCACTGTGGAGAAACGCCTTGGAGCCAATCCACTCTGGAGAAACACATCAGTGCAAAACCACTATGGGGAAACACCTTAGAGCAAATCCACTAATGGGAAACACATCAGGGCAAATCTACTGTGGAGAAACACCATGGAGCAAATCCACTGCGGAGAAACACCTCGGAGCAAATCCACTGCGGGGAAACACCTCGGAGCAAATCCACTGTGGGGAAACACCTTGCAGCAAAACCACTGTGGGGAAACCCCTCAGAGCAAAACCACTGTGGGGAAAAACCTCGGAGCAAATCCACTGCGGAGAAACACTCCAGAGCAATCCACTGTAGAGAAACACCTCAGAGCAAATCCACTGAGGGGAAACACCTCGGAGCAAATCCACTGCCGGGAAACACCTCGGAGCAAAACCACTGCAGGGAAACACCTAGGAGCAAAACAACTGTAGAGAAACTCCTCAGAGCCAATCCAATGCTGGGAAACACCTCGGAGCAAATCCACTGTGGAGAAACACCTTAGAGCAAAACCACTGTGGGGAAACGCCTCAGAGAAAATCAACTGTGGAGACACCAAGCAGCGTAATTTCAGTGAAGTTCTAGAATGACAACCATAGTGGGGGAAGGTATAGCATAATCGCAATGGGAGACAGCTAAGAATGCAAACACAGCGTGGGACACCTAGGAGTACAGAATCACAGTGGGGTGGAGGGACACCCAGATGACAAACTACAGTGGGAGAAAACCCAGAAGCATAATCAAAGAGGGGACATAGGAAAACTAAGAATCGTTTAAGTGACCACCCTGCTTAGTGGCATAGCAAGACCACTTTTTTAAAGTGTACATGGAGTAGAGGAGGTCCCAGATATGGCCTGCACCCCTGCCCCCCATTGCGAGTTGCCAGTAAAATACTTGCCAAGGTATGTGACGTATGAGGAGCAACTGAACCAACAGAGAGCCTCATTGGGACTCTGCCCTTTGTACATTAGAAGATCAGTACCTGTTGAAATGCCAATAAGCAGCACGGTACCCAATCAGACAACCATACCAGCAGCTGATACGAAACACTGAGTATTTACCGACTGTCCATGAGGAGAAACAAAGAGCACTGATGGAAGGTAAACGATGATGAGAAGAGGGCCTGTACAGACTAACGCATGAGAAAAGGCAACACGCGAACGCGTGTATCCACGAAAACAGGTGCAAGAGACACGAAGGACAACACAATGTTAAAACGTAAGAAACGTCATAGCGAAAGAACCAAGATGAAAGAATCGAACCAGCTAATGTGTGTAAATAGGCTTGAAACACAAGCAGCTAAGAAATCGACACTGCTTGCATGCTTAATAGAAGAATAGAGCGGCAAGCGCCAACTATATGTCTACCTCAATAAAGCACAATGTACATGTGCGACTCCATTTTGTAAAAGCAGAAGTACGCCCAGGCGGCCAAGGCCTAACTGGTCGGGTTTCATATCCAAGCCCAAGCCAGGGGAAAGAGCGTAATCGAAACTCAACAAAGGACGCTCAGGCCTGGGAAATCGAGGTCAACCCAAGAGAGGGAGGCGAGCTTCAGCTAAGGAGAATCGAAACTTCAGAGCATACCAGCCTGCCCTGTGAAGGTCAATATAAGGTGGCCAGGGCAGGTGGTGGAGCTACATGGAGAATTAACTACACGAAAAGATGGAAACTGAAGCAGATTCACGGTGAACCAACACAAGACCAGCCAGGCACGAAGATGTACCACCATCTGATGTCACCCAGATCCAAAGGGTGCCATCATTTTTCCTGATAAGAGACTACAGTTTCGAGGCCTTCCTTAGCCAACTAATTGACACATCGCCCTAAAAACACTGATTGATGGAAGGGAGGCAGGGTGAATCTTGGGACACTAGGCACCTGGGTGTCCATTCTGCATGCTGCTCATTAAAGTGGAGATTTATGTTTAGGGGTTTAACTTGCCCAATCACAATGGACCATGTGATCTAGGTTCCTATAGACACTGTAACCAATAGGACGTTGTACTTATATTGACATCCATCACGTGTAATGTAGAGGGATGGGCGTAGACGCCCACCAGATAAGAGTTAACCAATCCGCATGCTCTATTGCATGGGTGCACAACATACGGCCCGCGGGCCAGTTGCGGCCCGCCATGCCCTTTTGACCGGCCCGCGAGGCACAAAGACTTTCCTAATGGAGGGCGGCCCGCGGCCGCCCTCCATTAGGAAAGTCTTTGTTGTCTTCCGGGCTGGTGAAAACACTGGCCCTCATTGGCTCAGCACACACACGCATCACGTCGCTCCTACGAGCCACGTAATGCGTGTGTGCTGCACCAATGGAGGGCCAGCACTACGGCTGTCGTGGTCCATAAGGCTTGATGCCGGAAGGCATTTCAGCCTTGGACCACGCCGGTCGTAGTGCGATTCCAGCGTTCCAGCTTACCTGCCGCTTACCTGCCTGCCTTCCAGCACGTCTCCGGTAAGTGGTCTGTTTGTGTTTGTGTGTCGGGTTTTGCCTAATGTTTGTGTGTGTATGTTGCGGGGGGGTGGTGTGTGTTGGATGTGTATGAATGTTTGTATTTGAATGTATTTTGTGTGTATGTTGAGATGCGGGGGTGGGCGGGTGTGTCGGATGTGTATGAATGTTTGTGTTTGAATGTATTTTGTGTGTATGTTGAGATGCGGGGGTGGGGGGGGTGTCGGATGTGTATGAATGTTTGTATTTGAATGTATTTTGTGTGTATGTTGAGATGCGGGGGTGGGGGTGTATGTCGGATGTGTATGAATGTTTGTGTTTGAATGTATTTTGTGTGTATGTTGAGATGCGGGGGTGGGGGGGTGTGTCAGATGTGTATGAATGTATTTGAATGTATTTTGTGTGTATGTTGAGATGTGGGGGGTGTGTGAATGTTTGTATTTGAATGTATTTTGTGTGTATGTTGAGATGTGGGGGGTGTGTGAATGTTTGTATTTGAATGTATTTTGTGTGTATGTTGAGATGCGGGGGTGGGGGGGTGTTGGATGTGTGTCGGATGTGTATGAATGTTTTGATTTGAATGTTTTTTGTGTGCTGAGTTGGGGGGTGGGGGTTCGGGTCTGTATAGGTGCTTGTTTGAGAGTTTGCTGTTTTGGGGGGGTAGGGGGTTCGGGTCTGTATGGGTGCATGTTTGTGTGTGTGCTGAGTTGGGGGGTGGGGGGTTCGGGTCTGTATGGGTGCATGTTTGTGTGTGTGCTGAGTTGGGGGGTGGGGGGTTCGGGTCTATATGGGTGCATGTTTGTGTGTGTGCTGAGTTGGGGGGTGGGGGGTTCGGGTCTGTATGGGTGCATGTTTGTGTGTGTGCTGAGTTGGGGGTGGGGGGTTCGGGTCTGTATGGGTGCATGTTTGTGTGTGTGCTGAGTTGGGGGGTGGGGGTTCGGGTCTTTATTGCTGCATGTTTGTGTGTGTGCTGAGTTGGGGGGTTTGGTTGGGGGTGAGGGGGCCATGGGGCATAGTGTTTGGTTGGGGGTGAGGGGGTCATGGGGCATAGTGTTTGGTTGGGGGTGAGGGACATGGGCATAGTGTTTGGTTGGGGGTGAGGGGGCCATGGGGCATAGTGTTTGATTGGGGGTGAGGGGGCCATGGGGCATAGTGTTTGGTTGGGGGTGAGGAGGCCATGGGGCATAGTGTTTGGTTGGGGTGAGGGGGCCATGGGGCATAGTGTTTGGTTGGGGGTGAGGGGAGCATGGGGCATAGTGTTTGGTTGGGGGTGAGGGACATGGGGCATAGTGTTTGGTTGGGGGTGAGGGGGCCATGGGGCATAGTGTTTGGTTGGGGGTGAGGGGGCCATGGGGCATAGTGTTTGGTTGGGGGTGAGGAGGCCATGGGGCATAGTGTTTGGTTGCGGGTGAGGGGGCAATGGGGCATAGTGTTTGGTTGGGGTGAGGGACATGGGGCATAGTGTTTGGTTGGGGGTGAGGGACATGGGGCATTGTGTTTGGTTGGGGGTGAGGGAGCCATGGGGCATAGTGTTTGGTTGGGGGTGAGGGACATGGGGCATAGTGTTTGGTTGGGGGTGAGGGACATGGGGCATAATGTTTGGTTGGGGGTGAAGGGGCCATGGTGCATAGTGTTTGCTTGGGGTGAGGGGGCCATGGGGCATAGTGTTTGGTTGGGGGTGAGGGGGCCATGGGGCATAGTGTTTGGTTGGGGGTGAAGGGGCCATGGGGCATAGTGTTTGGATGGGGGTGAGGGACATGGGGCATAGTGTTTGGTTGGGGGTGAGGGGGCCATGGGGCATAGTGTTTGGTTGGGGGTGAGGGGGCCATGGGGCATAGTGTTTGGTTGGGGGTGAGGGACATGGGGCATAGTGTTTGGTTGGGGGTGAGGGGGACATGGGGCATAGTGTTTGGTTGGGGGTGAGGGGGACATGGGGCATAGTGTTTGGTTGGGGGTGAGGGGGCCATGGGGCATAGTGTTTGGTTGGGGGTGAGGGGGCCATGGGGCATAGTGTTTGGTTGGGGGTGAGGGACATGGGGCATAGTGTTTGGTTGCGGTGAGGGGGCCTTGGGGCATAGTGTATCTAGGGTCAATAAAATATATATAAGTTAATTAAACAGGCGAGATACAATAACTAAATAGAAATAAATTATAACAATGGAAAATGTGTAGTACAAAATGTAAGTTTGAAATGCAAATAAAAATCGTTACCCCTCAAAAACATTCTTTTTCCATGTGTTTAGTACAAATTGGGGGTTTAAAAAGCCTCCTGCCACGCCACGCCTACCGCCCCTCCCACATTTACTTTTCGGCCCACTATAGCCCTCATGTAAGGTACTTTCGGCCCTCTGTCAAAATCAGTTGTGCACCCCTGCTCTATTGTCATATACAGATGTAACACCTATACTTAAGTTACCTTTCCCAACCAATTATATTGCGTGATGATTTTTTGTAGAATTAGACGTCAATGATGACGAGTTTAGCCTATAAAAACGGCTGTTGGACTTAAGTTCGGGGAAGTCGGAGTGAGACAGGTGTTCGCAATGCTGCTGATTTCCATATGTTGATGTATGTATCATTAAACGGACTTCCCTTTGTATATTTATTGGGCCTCATTACACATTGTGCGGTAAATGAAGCCATTTACTGGCATGGCGTTATTTGCGTCTCCGCCCTCGCAAGAGGCCGCCAATTGCGTACTATTACGAGTACGCAGACACGAGCATAGCGCCATGCCGGTAATGGCCCTACCGCCAGGCCGTAAAAGTCCCCAAAAAGTCCTTTACCGGCTTCGACTAAAGTGCTAATAGCACCTCTGCCTTCACGCTGCATGCAAATAACGGTCACCGCTATTAGCGGTCACTGACATTGGCGGTCACCGCTATTAGCGGTCACCGTTAAAATGCGGAACCGGAAATAGCGTCATCACACAGGAACGGGAAAGAGCACGGCGGCCATCTTTAAAAACACAATCCATTGCCATCCTCCGTATCCAGGACCCCTTTCAAGGAAACTCGGACACAAATCCATCCCGGATAGCCCAAAGATGCCCAAGGCCGTAAAAAAAGTTGCTGATCGCCAACATTGTGGAGCGAAGCCAGACCCCCAGCCCAACACGCCCCATTGAGGCAAGCCCAAGGTTGTCATCAGGGTCAGGTAGCCAGGGAGAATCAGCCACCCACACCGTGGAAGGTGCATGGAGCCCCCAGGTGTCCTCACCTGATGCCAGAGGCATGGACCAAGGCGCAGCAGTCATCCCTCCTGCTCGTAGCACGCAACATGACCTTGCATCCATCAGCCAGAGGCAGGCAGAGATCACTGGGCTTGTAGGGCAACATGTGGCCGAGGGAGCCCGTCTGAGGGAGGACCTCTGTATGTATGCAAGGCAGACAAGGGAGGGCATGGAGGCCTGCACGAACAGGATTTGCAATGAAATGGCCCTGATCCGTATAGCGGAGGAGGCACTGAGAATTAGGGCCTGCAAGGACTAGGTTGCACATGTGGAGAAGGACACGTACACACTGTGAGGCTCACATGGGGGTGTTGTGGGGGGACTGGGGTGAGGGTGTTTTTGGGAGTGTTGTGGGGGAGAGGGGTAAGGGTGTTTTTGGGAGTGTTGTGGGGGCAGGGGGGTAAGGGTGTTTTTGGGAGTGTTGTGGAGGGAGGGGGGTAAGGGTGTTTTTGGGAGTGTTGTGTGGGGAGGGGGGTGAGGTCGTTTGGACAGTTGGGGCCATGCACTTTTTGTTTGAATTTTGTTCACAATACACTGTTGAGAAGTTGAAACACAGGCTTGGTCTTCATCATTGTGTATGTGTACTGTATTGGGGAGATGGTTCTTTGTGGGACTCACCACATGCATCAGAGCAACAATACCCATCTCCATCCATAATAGTTTTACCTTGTATCTCATGGAATCTGATACATCAGATGCTGACGCACATCGTGTCCCTCCTGGCCATCACCTCTTGCATGTCCTGGCGGCCCATTTCAACCATCCTCATCACCATCAACATCATCCTCATCTGGTGGTTGCATGTCAGGTGGCATAGGTACATTCCATATGATGCACATTTTGTGCTGCATCACACATGCCATGGTTATCTTCGGCACTTCGTCATGGCCGTATAGGAGAGCCTCACCCGGCACGCTTAGGCACCAGAGCTGTGTGTTTGAAAGGCCAAATGTCTGCTCCATCACGACGCGGGTACGGGTATGTGCAATATTGTTGTCCTCTTCCTGCTGGTTCTGTGGGTTCCATACAGGGGTTAGGAGCCACCTCTTCAGGGGATAGCCGGCTTTGCCTGTATGGGGTGAAGAATGGGTACCTGTTACCGGCCAACTCTGGTGCGGCCTATACATGTCACACAAATCGTCTTTGCATTGTGATTGAAAATCACAACTGACGGCATGCAGGCAGACGATCTGCGTGACTGCAATGTGCAAAGCTGAGCTCGCCCATGCAAGTCGACATGCCCCAATCATGCCCCTGACAGTAATAGATATGTCCTGGGTGAGGCCAGGTCTCAGGTGTCCTTGGGCCCAGGCAAATTTAGTACCGCAATGCCAGTGTACTGCCATTCCAACATCCATGTTGCTATGCTGTGAAGCATCACTTCAGTGGTGCTATGGGTTTGTGGTCAGATGCTATGGCTAGGGGTGATCCCTTTGCATGCATTCTAGGACACATTGCTGTATTGATGTTGTGCTGGCCAAATTCTGTATGACTGTCTTGACGGCATGTTGCTGATTTGTGTATTATGTGGTGTGGCATGATGTGAAATGTGGGTGTGGATGGATGTGTAATCTTTCAAAAGTTGGATTGTATTCAATGTGGGCAGCTTCACATTTCATGTGGGGTCTTCTCAAGTACATTGTGGCGTTCCCCGATGGACATTGGCGTACATCTCTATGACCATTTGTCCCACGCACGACAGTCAACTCCCAGTTGGTGTATGTTTCTCTCCCCCCCCAATCACACCGCCATGTACATGCCCTGCTAATCACCAAGTTGCCACGATCGTTGGCCAGCTTGTGGCTCCATGTTGCGTGGTATGGTTGAGTTCTACAGGACCATTGAATCATGGGTTGAGCCGGGATGTCTGGAGTGACAATGTGTGATTATCTTGTTTGCATCACATGCCATTCGGACAATGATGGAGTGGAATTGTTTTCTGTTTCGGTGGACTACTTCATTGTGATGTGGGACCACCAAATCCACATGGGTACAGTTGATGGCCCGATGCTACTTGGGATGGTTGCACGTGAATAGATGGCAACTTTGGTGTTTGCGATCTCCTGGATAGTCCGTGGCAGGAATATGTGTTCATGTGCAAGCTTCAGGAGGGCATTGTGTACCTGGGTCGGAGTGCATGGGACTACTGGTTGTAAGGTGCCATGCATCTGCCACACAGTATGCTGCTAGGTGCCTGTGGCCAGGAAGTGGAAAACAGTCACCACCTTCAATAGAGGGGGGATTGCAGTTCAGATGTCTATGAGGCTCACGCTGTCATCATGTATCTTATCCACGATGCTGGTGATGGTATCCCGGTGCAGACAGTACGGGGTATGTAGGTGCTCAGGTGTTTGGTTAAATGGACTGGCTTGGATCCTGGGTATTGGTTGCTGGCTCTGTGGTATTTCTGGGTGCCCTGGTGGTGCTTTCTGCGCACGTCTTGGCCTCCTCCTCCTTCTGCGTCTCCTCTGTGCTGCCTGTTGTTGGTGCTGCTCCACTGCAATCCTGTCCTCCAGCCCATGTAATGCTGCCAGTATTGGAACCATTTTGGTGTGGGAAGGGGTGTGGTGTTCTCTTTTGTGCTGCAAGTCTCCATTGCCTCCACCTGTGCTGGATATGTCCACCTGTGGCAGGTGGGAACACTGCTCAGGTCTCTTAATGGGTGGTTCGCAATGCCGGTATTAGCGCCATGCCGGTAAGGGGTTTTTGGGTCTTTATCGTGCGGCTATTGCCATGTCCGCATAGCTTGTGATGCCGTGCAATTAGCGCCATGCTGCTATTTCCGGTCTGGGGCGCGCGCGCCCACGGACTTGCCGCTATTAGTGGCACCGTACTTACCGGTTCCGCTAATAGCGTCAAGTCCGGGTCGTAATTAGCATGGGAATTTAGCGGTACCGGTAATCGATTACCGGTACCGTTATTCCCTTACTGCACAACATGTAATGAGGCCCATTGAGTCCTGATTTTTGAGATGTGCTGGAGTATGTGAATCCTGCACCCTGTCCTCACATGAGGCAGCTATCTAGTATTACAAGTTCTCGGGGGTTGAGTACTGACCAATGGGCCTTTCAGTAATTTCCTCTCCCCGTGAGCACTTGGTAGTGTGAGGATGGTTTCGGCCATCGATTATTGATAATCGATTGATATAGTTATGAGACACCCTTAGACCGACGGCATGAAGTAACTCTGGGCCTTCGGTTATATCACAAGTCCTTTCGCCATTCTGGCAGAGTAGGCCGAGAAGCTCCCTGTGGACAATGATAGAGTAAATTTTCAAAAATAAATCTGCAGTGGGTCTCAAGGAACCCGCCTTTCCAAGCATAACCCTTCTCATTCCCACGGGCAGCGGATCGGACGAAAATGTTAAAAGCGGGAAGAGGAAGGGGCGGTGATCCTGAAGTTTCAGAGAGGAAAAGAGGCGATCGGTGAGTGGAACAACGAAACTCGTTACCTTGGCAAATGTCTCATAGGCATTAGAGCAAGTAGGGGAAAGGTAACGGAGGGTGGCGGAGAAAGATAAAGTAGCTAGAGGTAGAGAAGACAGTATATCTTTAAAGGGTTAATGACTCGAGTATAAAAAGAAAAACATATATAAAGAGGAATACCAGGGGGGCACCTGAGCTAAAACATAAAAGAATACCAGGGGGGCACCTGAGCTAAAATGTAAAAGAATACCAGGGGGGCATCTGGAAGAAAATGTAAGAATACCGGGTTGGGGGGGACACCCGAGAAAAAAATGAGATTTTGCCTTGTTCCTGAACTTTAAAGAGTGGTCAGAAGGAACGTGAACCCAGAGCACACAGAGGGGGGACAATTTAGGCTACGATTAAGTTTAAAGACGGAATTAATGGGGTTTGTTCAAATCCCATGGTGGGGTATTAATTAGAAGGCAGGTACATGTATGACCAGCTGGTGTCTGTCTAGTCTGTGAAGTGTCCGTCATATGTGTCTTACTGCATGTTAAATGTACAACAATTGTATTGGTGATTGATTGAAATGTATTTTGGCCTTACGCAATTCTGTTATTTAGGGGGTTATCGCCAGTGAATTGATGGTTTCTTTTGAGTAAATTTATAGTATAAATTTTGGAAGGAAAAGTTGGATTGGAGCTTGCTGTTGTGGTGCTCGCTCATACTAGTGGGAAGATTAAAAGATTGTGTAGACATTGTTGGTGTCGAAATTAAAAATGGAGGAAGTTACCCCACTTGCGCATCTGTGTAAGCAATTGCCTAAGCATGCAGTAAAATTTAAGAAATATAGCCAGGAGTGGGTTAAGGGTACCGTCAATAAGATGTTTATGCCGTGGCCCCAAAATGGGTCATTGTCTAAGGCTGTTTTACAGCACATGACAACATACCTGCATGCCACGTATGCCGGCAAAAAGCTCGTGAAATGCCTTGCCGTTCTCGAACTTTGGAAAATGTTCGAGTAAACAAAGGTGGAAGAATCACCTGCAGACTGGATATTAAATGTATGCACGGAGGGGGGTACCGCGCCACCAGCCCCGCCGGAACCAGTCATTGAGGGAAGCAAGTCAGAGGGACTTTACCCGCTACGAGAACTCAAAGCAGCCACAGGGTACAGTAACCCCGCCTATGAGTCAACCACATGTAGTAGTGACGAAACTAAAGTACAGGAGCAGGAAATTGATTTGGCCTTCACAGTCCCAAGGGACAAGGAGAGGCGCGGCGATAGTAGTAAGGATCAGGCACAGGCTAGTGCACCTCTCAATAAAGATAGAGGGAAAGAAGCGGAAAGGAAGTGATGAGACAGAATTTGCGAAAGACGAATGGATGGGAGTACAGATACTATTAAAACTAGATGGAAAGGGAAGTGATGATGTACGGACGAGAGGAAGGCACGATGAAGAGCAAAGAAAGGAGAAAGAAGCAAGGGATGAAAGGATGAGAAAGAAGGATAGATTAAGGCAAGAACAACTATATCGCGAAGAGCAAGGAATACCGGTCAGTCGCACACAGTATGCAGCCTATGAAAAATACAGGCTGAACATGTTAAAGTTGGAGGAAGAAAGGAGATTGCACGAAAGGAAGGTAAAAAAGCAGGAAGACGAGGAGAGTAGAAGGGCAAAGGAACAAAGAAATGAACGAATGAGAGAAGTAGATAAGGCTAGAGAAGAAGTGAAAAAGCAAAAGGAGATAGATGAGGAATTGGAACGAAAACGCAGACAAAGGGCACGAGATCTTGAGTATTTGTAGAGGGTAGTCATTAAACCCAATCCTACAGTAGAATGGGAAGACATAGAAGCATTCTTTCCTGCAAGCGATGCAGTACCAGGTACAAGCGGGATAAATATTGACGATGACTTCGATACCAGAAGCATCGGGGAAACGATTGACAAAATATATGATGAGATGGGACTAGAGGTAGCCTACCAAGGGGGAAGGGAAGATGAGCCCTTAGAGAGCACTGAGCTATATGACACTGAGGATACCACCCAAGGTAGTGGGAGCAGGGGACTGTCCCTTGATAGACTGGAAATCAGGCAGAATGAAGAGGATGCAAGGAGTTGTGTAAACTGGGATCACTCAGGATCTGACTCTGGTGGGGATACGGAGGACGAGGCACAGGAGGAAGGGAGACGATGTGAAAAGCCGCTCCCTCGAGGCCAAGGGGTACGATGGTCCGACGCCAGTGAATCTGAACCTAGGACATCGAAGCCTACCAAGGCACATGGCAAACGTGAGGGAACACCCCGCGATCAGAGGGGGGAGCCAGCATCCACCTATACAGGCAGATTAAGGGCATTGCTGGGTAGACGGCAAGGTGGTAATACTGCCCCGCCAGTAGACGGGAGGAGTGGGCGAAAAGAAAAGGAAGATTGTGCCTTTCAATTCCCGCTGCTAGAAAAAGGGGGAGTGAGGCCACAATACCATGGCCACACATGGACCAAGAAAACCTAAAAAAAAATAAGCTTCCAATGCTGACATCGGGGGCTGGGAAATGAATACATGAGTTAGAAAAAATGACCGGGGGAGTCACCTTAGCTATAGGGGACATCAAGGGCCTCTTGATCGCCATACTTGGTGAAAGGGCTGACGATGTGTGGAAACGGGCTTGGTATCCAAGGGTAATGATAACAAACACTACCCATGACGGAGCAACGTTTAATAATTGTAGAGCAGCAGTGTGGAAAGCACTGCAAACGCTATACCCAGACACATCAGACATGGGAGCTATAATGACTCAGAAAATGAAAGAGTCAGAGGATCCATTGATTTATATCCAAAATTGTAAAGACGCGTGGGTGTTCGAAATGCATGAGTCTTGGTCAAAGTCTATCCCTATCTTCTACCACATACTGTGTCAAGGGTTGCCTGAACCGGTGCAAAAACAGCTCAAGAAATTAGTAGGGATCGAAGCCAAACCGTGGGCCGAAATTCAATTGACAATCGCACACTACTGCAGATTGTTACAAGAAAAGAATCGAAAAAAGGAAGCAACCCGTAAGGGGGAGGAAGCGAAGCTGGTACAAAAGAAGCTCTCGAAGTATACTCTCGAGTGAGCCATGTTGACCAGCCCAGCCGAGCCCAGCACGCAGCAAGTAAATAACCAAGCTAATATGGGATATTACCCGAGGGGTAGAGGATTTAGAGGAAGAGGATGGCAAGGTGGCCAGGGAGGTTTCCATGGTAATCAGGGAGGTTTTCAAAATAACCAAGGCGGATTTCATAATGAACAGATGAGCGGTCAAGCCATGCCGGATGGGCAGATGGTCCGACCACCGCCAGTATGCTGGCTGTGCAGAATGACAGGACATGTGGCGCGCATGTGCAGAAACCAAGGCATGTGGCAAAATGGCCAAGGAATGGGAGCAGGTATGGTGAATCAGCCTGACGCCCCGCAATAAGGCAGTGCGCAGGGCCACATAGTACAGCAGCAGGCAGCAAGCTTGCAGCAAGGTGCACAACAGGGGTTTCAACCCTCAAACATGGGGAACTTGTAACAGGGGCAGCCCCAACAGGCACCACCGCCGGTGCCACAAGGAACGAACAATGGAGGGGGAACCAACCCCAGGAATGGGGGCATTCCACAAACTTACAGTGGGCCGAACCTATAAATAAAATAAGACAGCTCACAGGAAACTCTGATGTACTCTATCCTATCGGTGACACCAGACCCTAATAGGGAACCCAGGGTAAATGTCACCATAGGGGGTAAAGAATATTCCTTCTTAGTTGACACGGGTGTGACACGTTCGTGCATACGAGAAGGCAAGTTTTCCTTGTCCAGCGAGGCTATAGATACTCAGAGTTTCACTGGAGCTCATAGCAGAGTTCCCTTTACAGACCCACTCCCAGTCTCATTGGGAGAGCATGAAATTAATGTGCCCTTATTGTACTCACGTCAGTCCCAGTAAACATCATGGGTCGAGATTTGATGACAAAGTTGAATATGACAATCTTGTTTACTGAGGATTGTATAGTGTGCTCCACGCCAGGAAGGCATTATTGTAATGTGTGCGAAATGATCAGAGCATACTCTGGACGTGCACCCATGAGAGCTATACCGTTGGAGCCACAAGTTTTTGCATATGGCATACGGGTGCTTATGGCGGGATTGCCAGGCCTTGCAGACAAAACTATGAGAACCCCTGATGAATTTCTATTTAGAACAAGAATACCCATGCATGAAGAAGAGGGACAAATATTTCCCTTGGAAATACAATCTGCCGCAGTAAAGTGGAAGGTGGTCCTGGTAGAAGGTTATGATGACGAAGGAAGGCAATGGTGTGCTATTATCACCATTGAAGAAGGGTATCGAGTGACTGATGTCACGGATGACGATCTGTTCGAAGAACACCCTGACTAAGAAGAGACAAGAGTGGAAGTAAGTCTCATATTCTGGGTCAAAATGATCAAACGAGAAGTGCCAGAGAGAATGATGCTGGCAATGGTACGTCCAGAATACTTTGAGGAGGACATGGCCAAGGTGCCTGTCGCAGTATGGACAGCGGGGCCTTATGACGTAGGACTCCTGAAGGGGGCGGGAGAGGTGAAAATCGAACTAAAGCCAGGAGCGATCCTACCAAGAGCGCGACAATATCCCATGTCCAGAGAAGCGGATGAGGGAACCGTGAAGACAATTTCCGCCATGATGGAACAGGGCATTCTAGTGACGTCAGAATCACCCTGTAACACAGTGATCTATCCCGTCAAGAGATCAAAGGGCGGGTCTTGGCAGTTAATCCAGGATTTAAAGGCATTAAACGACATGGTCGAAGCCGAGTTCTCTCTAGTCCCTAACCCGTCTACAATTTTGTGTGACATACCCACTGAGGCAAAATATTTCACAGTGATCGATTTGAAAAATGCATTTTTCTCAATTCCGTTGCACCGTGACTCACAAAACCTGACATCGTTTATGTTCAGGCAAATGCGCCTGAAAAGCACGAGGCTGCCACAGGGGTATTGTGAGTCCCCATCCATTTTTAACAGAGTCCTGCAAATGGATATAAGCAATATTGCGGTAGATAGTGTTGTTTTGCAGTATGTAGATGACATTCTGATCTGCAGCATCACTGAGGAGCAATGCAGGAGTGACTCTGTCCAGCTACTATCTATACTAGCTGAGAAGGGGTACAAAGTTGATAAAGAAAAGTTGCAATACTGTCAGCAGGAAGGGCTGTACATAGGGCAACTAATCTCTCATGAAGGGAAAAATATAACCCCAAAAAGGGCTGAAGCCATCATGAACATGGCCAAGCCGCGCACGATCAAGCAAATGCAAAGCCTTTTAAGCCTGTGCAATTATGCCTGAGCCTGGGTCTTTGACTACAGCTCGCACAACAAGCCCTTGCTTCAGGCCCTGAAGAAGACCGAAGTGACAAAGGAAGAAATTGAGTGGACTGAGGCAAAGGAAAAGGGTGTTACAGAAATCAACGGGGCAATTTGTAAGGCCCCAGTTCTCGGGATCCCTAACTATGCAGAAGAATTCTATCTGTTCTCACATACCGCAATTTTATGACCGCAGTACTCGCTCAACGAACATCGCTGGGGTGCAAACCTTTAGCGTATCACAGCGGGAGTCTGGACCCGGTTATGAGGGGCCACTTCCCATGCGAACAAAATCTGGCCGCCGCCGCGTTTGCCATCGAGAAGGCATCTTCCATTGTGATGGGGTGCTCCATGACATTGTATGTCGAGCACTCACTGTTCGCCATATTGGAGAAACCAAAAGGCACATTGACATCACAGAGAGCATCCGCCTATGAGGTGATCATCTCTAATCCATCGATCAAAATAGTTCGATGTAAAACGGTGAACCCTGCAACGTTCATAATAGAACCAGTAACCGAGGGTGAACCATGACTGTGCAAACTATGAAGAATTCTACGATAAAATCCCAAGGGTAAAGGAAAACGCCCTGCCAAGTGGGGAGGTCGTCTTCATTGACGGGTCTTCTAGAATCGTCCAAGAAGACGGACAAAGGTATTCAGGCGTAGCCGTGGTGAAACACCTGGCGAATGGAGAGTTTCAGGTACTCGTCAGTGCGCGAATACCCTCTCACTATTCAGCCCAAGCTGCAGAACTGGTGGCACTGATACTCGCCATCGAAAATCATGCAGATCAGGAATTGACGGTGTACAGTGATTCCGCCTATGTGACTTCCACAATGCACGCAGGCTTAGCATGATGGAAAAGGAGGGGTTACCTCCGAGCAGACGGCACGCCAGTGCAACATGTAGCCTTACTGGATAGGCTGATAAAAGCACTACAGCTCCCAGTGTGCATAGCGGTCGTGAAATGTGCTGCTCACACCAAGGGGACAGATTTCGTGTCACGTGGAAACCATGAAGCGGACACAGAAGCCAAGCGCATGGCATCCAAGAATGAAACAATCATGGACGTGAAGGTGGCATGTACCCATGAACGAATTATGGTAGCGCGAGCCACACCAGAAGCCTATAGCAATATGGGGCAGACTCAGCTAATGGAGCTCCAAGGGGAGGCACCTCAAGAGGAGAAGAATTTATGGAAGCGTCAAGGGTGTTCTTTAAACCCCTCTGACGGATTGTGGAGGCAAGACAGCACTGGTAAACCAGTAATGCCTGTCATCCTCCTAAAGGTAGCGTTAGAACAGCTCCACTACCCCTTACACATGTCAAAAGAAAAACTTGCTGCAACGCTCGCAGAAGACTGGTTCACACCGAATTTAGCGGAGCATGTTGCATTTCTTATGGTCAACTACATCATTTGTCAGCAATTCACCTCTGGGCACACATTAAAAGTAGTGAGAGGAATCATTCCCAGATATAATGGACCTTTCCAGCACCTACATATCAATTATGTCGATATGATTCAGGTGTGTAATGGGTACAGGTATTTAATTGTGGTGGTGTGTCCTTTCTCAAGATGGATAGAAGAAGGTCCCTGTACACACCCCGATGCATCCTATGCCGCAAAATTTCTGGTGAGGGAAGTGTTCCCTAGGTGGGGGGTGTGCGAGTTAATGAGATCAGATAATGTGCCCCATTTTGTAAACACAGTGTTTGAGCAGATTAGCTTGTTGCTTGGTATAAAGCACAAGTTCTCGTCGGCGTACCACCCAGAGGGAAATGGAATATGTGAGCGGCTCAACGGTCTGTTAAAAGAGAGAATAGCCAAGTTGAAGCTCACATTAAAGAAGGGATGGTTGCATTGTCTACCACTGGCATTGTATGCTCTTCAGAACCAACCAGGCTCCAACCATCAACTTACGCCGCATGAAATTGTTACTGGTAGAAGAATGAGGACCCCTCTTACCCCCCGAGACAGGGCTAGATGTGATGCCCAGCCTGCTAGGGAGGTTCTGGGAGCAGAGATGAAGGATTACCTTGACTGTCTCACATCCAGCGCCTCTGTCATTTCAGGCCAGCTGCAGCAACGGCGTAAAGGGAACAGCACAGCACAAACCACAACAAACAGCGCTGATGCAGGCGCAGCTCACAACCTTCGTGCGCCCCTTGTCTTCCCTGGCGACAGCGTCCTCGTAAGGAATTTTACAAGGAAAAAATGGGACGAGCCAAGGTTTAATGGCCCTTTCATCGTAGAGGACAGCACCCCGTCCGCTGTCAAACTCGAGGGCAGAAGAGCCTGGATCTTCCTAAGTGACATCAAACCATTTATAGGAGAGAGCACTCCTACTGCATCCACCTCCGAGGAATCTACAGACAACGGGGAAGGACCTCAACACGTGCAGACAAGATCTATGGTGAGGAAGAAGGACGCATGAGCACAGAAGGAAAGAAAAGAGCCCGTTTGTGAAAATCGTGTCCACACTGAACTTTTCCTTTATGCACAGAAAGTGACAAAAACAAGCAAACAAACACTCTGTGCAGCCAAAAGTGCTAAAGAGAATCATACATTCCGAAACCGCAGTGACACTGGTAACTCAAACAGGTTGAACCACACAAAGCATTGAACATCAACTCTAAGACTCTGATAAGTAGTAAAATAAGACATTTCTGAGAACCAAAAAACGTTATCCTAAAGCATCCAGTACCAAGACTTCATGCACAGAACTTATGGTACATCCCGGCAGTAGTCTCAAGTGGGACGTACTCACCTACTTTCAGCTCGTGCTCCTAACATATCCGTCACTCATAGGGAGAGGAACAAGTGTCACAGAATACATTCAAGATCCAGAAAATAAGAAGGTAATCAGGCAACTACTGACTGTCATCACAGAGGTCTTCGCCGAGTTGCCCGAGCACAGTGAACAAGAGACTAATTCCCCCACCTCAAGTGATCATTGATGAACTAACGTACACATTATTCTTCCGAATCATAGAGGAGTGCCCAAGACTTGTCGGGAGAACCACAGATACACTGACTTTCATCAGAGATCCCCAAATCAATGACTTTTTGAACCAAGTGTGGTATAAACTGAACCATGTGGTAGCAATCCACGCAGCAGGAAAGTGCAAAAACGGCTCACGACAAAAGAAAGACTTGTGATCGGGACCCAGCAAAACAAAGCAAATGTCCCTGTCCCCTGCAGACACGCAGCTAGCCCACAATGTCCTGATTAGACTAGTCACAGACTATCCAGAAATGGTGGGAAGGCCTGCTGATGTTGACGTTATCACTTTCCTCAGAGATGCAGTCAATTTCCTACACATGAAGACTCTTTTCCACAGGATTATGCTCCAAGTGGAACTGTCCAACTTCCAACGAGAATTGCTAAGGAGATTCCTGCAAGACTGTTCGCTGAGGGACAGATCGAGGGAAGTACAAAGACTGTTCATGGCACAAAAAAGGGCCTGTGATCTAGAGACCAGAAATTAAGAGCGAATGTCGTTGACACCAGGAGCCAGCAGATACGCATTCCGAGTCTTCTTCCACCTCATTGAGAACTTTCCAGAGCTGGTGGGTAGACCCATCACTGTCAACGTGCCCACATTCCTCGGTGACCCAGCAAAGAACGTGCAATTCAACAGGCTCCTGAGAGCTATCATCTCTCAGCTGAGAAGCAATTACGGACATCCATTGCTGAGGAGAGCCTTAGAGAGGGGAGATCCACGATAAAACTCTTCATCATCCTTCCGCCGAGGACAGAGTAAGAAAACAAGGACAAAGTTCTCCATTCTGCTACCATAGGACAGATTAAGAAGAGCGGAAACAAGGATAACCACATCGTGTTCGTATTTTATTTTTTATTTTTATTTTTATTTCTGTACTTTTCTTCTATTTTTCATCATCTTTCTGCCGTGGCACAGATGGAGGAGATAGACACTATTCTTCAACGTGTCAACGAACGACCAATTGGAAGGAACGGACATAAGAATTTCACCATCGTGTTTTCCATTTTCAACATTTTTCTTATTTCGTCCTACCTTCTCATATGTTCACTTTTATTTTCATTTTTATTTTTATTTTTTCGACATTTTATTTTTGCGTGATTTGTAGCAAATCCATCTCTTCAAGTGTCATTGCTAACAGATTCCTGCATGTCCTCAGGGCCGAGGTGAATTGGAGGGGTGCCCTGGGACTGTGTTTATTATAGAAATGCAAAATGAAAATGATATGATAAAGACGGTAGTCTAACCGCCTCATTACACGGACGGTGGTAAGGAAATAACGTTACTGGTAATTGAATACCAGTAACGCTAAATTTCCTATCCAATTACGACCCGGACTTGCCGCTATTAGCGCCATCGTTAAGTACGGTGGCACTAATAGCGGCAAGCCCGTGGGCGCGCGACGCCCAGGCCGGAAATAGCGGCATGGCGATAATAGCATCCCATCACAACGTGGGCGGACATGGCAATGGCGGCATGGAAAAGACCCCAAAACCCCCTACCGGCATGGCGCTAATACCGGCATCCCGAACCACCCGTTAAGAGACCTGAGCAGTGTGTCCACCTGCCACAGGTGGACACATCCAGCACAGGTGTAGGCGATGGAGACTGTGGCAGCACAAAAGGGCACACCACACCCCTTCCCACACCCCTTCCTACACAAAAATGCTTCCTATACTGCCCACATTACATGGGCTGGAAGATATGATTGCAGTGTGGCAGCATCAACAACAGGCAGCACAGAGGAGACGCAGGAGGAGTACAAGTAGGAGTAGGGCAAGACAGGCGCAGCAAGCACCAGCAGGGCACCCAGAAATACCACAGAACCAGCAGGATGAGGACAAGAAAATTGCACATAGCCGTACCAGTGCTGTGATGGACCAGGCATCTGGTCTCTACAACACACAGCACCGGTCCCTAAGCGTGCCGGGCGAAGCCCTCCTGTACGGCCATGACAAAGTGCCGAAGACAACCATGGCATGTGTGATGCGGGACGTGCCTATGCCACCTGACATGCAAGCGCAAGATGAGGATGATGTGGATGGTGATGAGGATGGCCGAAAAGGCCCGCAGGGACATGCAAGTGGCAATGTCCAGGAGGGACACGATGTGCGTCAGCATCTGATGTATCAGATTCCATGACATCCAAGGTATGACCATTATGCATAAAGATGGGTATTACTGCCCTGATACATGATACATGTGGTCAGTCCCACAAAGAATCATCTCCCCAATACAGTACACACACACAATTATGAATACCAAGCCAGTGTAAAGTTATCAACAGTGTATTGTGAACATGTGAACAGAAGACAACAATAAGTGCATGGCCCCAACTGTGAAAACACCCCTACCCCCTCCCCCCACAACACTCCCAAAAACACCCCTACCCCCCTCCTCCCACAACACTCCCAAAAACACCCCTACCCCCCTCCCCCCACAACACTCCCAAAAACACCCCACCCCCCTCCCTCCACAACACTCCCAAAAACACCCCTCCCCCCCTCCCCCCCTCCCCCCACAACACTCCCATGTGACCCTCATGGTGTGAACGTGTCCTTCTCAACATGTTGCACCTAGTCCTTGCCCTAATTGTCAGTTCCTGCCCCGCCATTTGGTGGTTGTGATGTGGTGCGCCTCAGGTTGCGCAGAGACCTGCGTAGGGGGCTAGTTTGCCGGGAACTCCCAGAGGAGGTGGTGGCCGGTTTATCCTGGGTTGTGAGTGGGCATCGGCGCTCAATTGCGTCTGCTATACGGTGCATGTCCTGCCTGAGTTGGCCCATTTCCTTGCAGATCCTGTCGGTGCATGCCTCCATGCCCTCCCTTGTCTGCTGTGCAAAAATACTGAGGCCCTCCCTCAGACGGCCTACCTCAGCCACATGCTGCCCTACTAGGCCAGTGATCTCCGTCTGCCTCTGAATGATGGCTGTGAGGTCATGTTGCATGGTGGGTGCTGGTGGGATAGCTGATGCACCTTGTTCCATGGCACTGGCCTCAGGTGAGAATACCTGGGGACTCCATGACCCTTCAAGGGTGGGGGTGGGTGACCCTCCTTGGCTACCCGGACCTGTAGACAACCTCGGGCTTGCCAGTATGGAGCGTGTTGGTCTGGGGCTCTGACTTAGATCCACAATGCCAGGTGCCTCCTCCTCATCCGAAAGTGGGGCAGTGGCTGCTGCCTCACCCGTTGAACTTGTGGCAGCAGAGTGCATTCCCTCAATGCTGCCTTCACTTGCTGGGAGACACACTCACGTGTGGCAGCAGGCATGGCCTCTGGCTGTGTTGAACTGGTGCCCCTGCTGCCTTTGTCCCTCTGGTCATGGTCACTCCTCCTGGTTCCCCTTGAGGATGTGGCGGTGTCCCCTGTGGCATCCCTCCTGGCTTTTTTGCTGGATGTGGGAGCAGTTGTCGCAGTACGTGGCTCATCAGTTTCTGTGTGTGATCCTGTAGGGGTGAGAAATGGGGATATTCATCATTCATGGGTCGACCTGCCTTATGCTGAATGATTACGTCATGACGTTCTATGCATTTGGGGCTTTTTAGTGTGGATGCAGGTAATGGGGATGTTGGGTGGGTCATGCATAAATGGATCTGGGTTGAACAGATATGTGGTGATGCATGCATGTCTGTTGGTGGTTGGATCCACGACTTTCATATGGACACATGATTGGGGGGCCCATCACACTTCATTGTGCATTAGTGGATGCATACACTCACCTCCATCGGACGAACGAAGTGGGCACGCCATGCTCCATTTCTCCTACTCCCTCTATGCATTCCACTACGATTGTGGATGCACAGGTCTCCTCCCACTCACGGAGCTTAATAGGCGAATCGCTGCCTCCTCCTGTGCCTGTAGCCAGGTTGCGGTTCACGGCCGGATGTTCCTCACACGTAGCCGGAGGTCGTCCCACCTCTTGCAGCAGTCTTTAACTGTGCGGGTGGTGGTGCCTACCGCGCTGACCTTGGTGGCTAACTCTGCCCAGATGGCCTTCTTCTTCAGGACGGTCTCCCGCCGCATGTCGTTGCAGAAGACCACCTGTGCATTTGCTGCCAGTGTCTCAGTCAGCATTACAAGCTCCTCCTTGCAGAATTTCTCCTTGCGTTGCCGCTCTGTAGATTTTTTCATGGCCTTGGGCATCTTTAGGCTGTCCTGGAAGGAGTTTTGTTCGGGTTTCCTGGTAAGGTGTCCTGGATAAGGAGGATGGCAATGGATTGTGTTTTTGGCCGCCATGCTCTTTCCCGTTCCTGTGCGATGACGCTATTTCCGGTTCCGCAAAATAACGGTC
This sequence comes from Ambystoma mexicanum, assembly GCF_040938575.1. NCBI lineage: Eukaryota > Metazoa > Chordata > Amphibia > Caudata > Ambystomatidae > Ambystoma > Ambystoma mexicanum. Next base: position 1,369,091,944 of record NC_090924.1, on the reverse strand, counting down.
ACCGCTATTAGCGGTGACCGCTAATGGCGATGACCGCTAATGGCGGTGACCGCTAATGGCGGTGACCACTATTTGCATGTGGCGGCAGGTCGGAAGTGCTATCAGCGCTTTCGACGATGCCGTTAAGGGACTTTTTGGGGACTTTTGCGGCATGGCAGTAAGGTCATTACTGGCATGGCGCTATGCTCGTGCCCGCGAACTCGTAATGACACGCAATTGGCGGCCTCTTGCGAGGGCGGACACGCTAATTGCGCCATGCCGGTAATTGCCCATTTTTACCGCACAACGTGTAATGGGGCCCTAGTCTAGCTAAATGGTACTGTGCCGCATATCCCGAGACTACTGTTTACTCCCATAAAGGGGACATTTGAATAAAACTGGTCACTTTAGTATTTGCTGAACCTTTTTGAGCAACGAGATCAAAGTAAGAAATGAAATAAACTATTGACTATGGACTTGAACGGCATGGGGGCCCAGAACAGTAACCTAGTTTTGCCACCCACGGAGGGGTGCCCCCGCTTCCCTGGAAGGAGATGCTGCAAGCTATCGTTTAAAGCCATTATATGTATATGCATAGTGATTATTATTGTGTTTTTGTCTCTAACTATCAGAACTGCATTTTTTATTGGTGCACAGAGCGTCCCATTGTCTGTTCATCCACCAGATAACGAATATCTGGGTCCCACAAAAGCACCCAGACCATATATCGTCATCCCTGTTCCAAGAAAAACTGGTGGTAAAGCAAACAAACTAAAATTGAATGTAATAAATAGTGACAGCTACACGGTTGAGGTTAGGAATGATGAGAAAAGCTGGAGACAGGGTCAGCTCAGAATGAATGATAACATAGCGCTGTCCATAGCACGCACCCACACACTGAGTGCACACAAACAAGGGCAAGTGTCAATGGCTACGGGACCTCAGACCAAATCAACAGTAAAAGAAAAACTGCCCAAGGAACGACCGGCTCCAGAAAATAGTGGAAGTAAACAAGAGCAGCCAGGTGAGAACCCAAGCAGAGGGAGCATAACAGAAGCCCTCAAAGAACCGGAAGAAGCCACGAAAGAACTTACTGAGAAAACACATGCATTGGTTGCACCACAGAAACTGTAATAACGAGCACGCCTGCTCCAACGCCAGAAATAAGCATCAGGCCTACAATGCCACCACGCGTTCAGCAGATGACGAGCCAATGGTGGTGGGAGGAGGTCTACAAAAGAATGCATGAGGGAAGGAAAAGAAACGCAAAACATCCCCCTATTACTGCATGGCAGGAAATGAAACCTGCCCCACCAAGGATAGTACCGGAGAGCCTACCCGAACGGAAGAGCAGTATAGATGCATTCAGAGACATAGTGATAGCCAATTACAGAAAAACGTTAAGAATCAAGAGAAGCCCATATGAAACCGACAACGAACTAAACGATTACTTGGACGGCACAGCCCATCTATGAAACAACATTTGCTACCAACACATGAAGGAAGCTGGAAGGAGGCAATCAGAAAGGGAATGTTTCGTCTGTGCACTCCTGCCATACAGCATGGGCAAGTCCAAAATCTTTGTGGAGATAGAAGTTGATGTCCCCACTGCACACTGCATGTCACACGTAGCAATGTGCAACACCAGAGGGCAGTTTATGGGGAGAGACGCCTCCCTGATATGGGCCAACGAAAAGGATTTTGCTGATGAAGACGGTTTTGTTCAGGACATCAAAACAAGAAACAGGGCGCACACCAAGAATCATGTGATTAGATATGAGAACCCTGACGTCAAAGGATCAGGAATGAGATGGGAAATAAACCCGAGACTGAATGTCCAAGGGAAAACAGCTGAAGAAGCTCAAATCTGGAAGAACCGAGGCCAAATGCAGATCTGGGGGCCAGTAGTGTCCCCAAACGGATGGGAAGAAGGGTTTGTGATCTGCCGAGCCTGGATGGTCCCTGGAGCCTGCCAAGAAGCAATAGAAAATTCACAAAGACTATGCAAACCATTGTGGCCAAGATTGGTAAAGCTGCTAAGATGGGTCGAAGACAGAGGAGGACCCCTGCAAATAGTACCACTGGAAAACCCGAAACTGTGCTTCAGAAGTAATGGCACGAGGAAAATGTGGGAGAATCAAAACTGCGGACGAATATATGAAGCCCCAGGGATGTTGCAAGGGACCGCAGTCCTGATGGACCATTACTGGGCATGTGGATCCAAGGCATACATAAGGCTACCAAGGAACTGGGGAGGCATATGCACACTGGTGAACGTCCACGTTCCGGCACTGGTGATTCCAAAAAATGAACTGAATTTGGACAGCTTCCCAAAAGCAGATGCTCACCTGAGGAAAAGGAGGTCTGTGAAGTTAATGTCGAGGATGAAGCGAGAAAATTACTTCTCCACCAAATCAGAGGACGCATTTCATGCCATTCCCTACGAACACAGGCTGTTTAGCCTAACCTCATCCATATTCACAACAATATTCTTGCCGCATATCCAGGTTAGTGCAAATACTAAATGGTTGCAGATAACCAGATGGGAATTACTGCAGACCATCAATACCACCATAAAAAGATTCAACGCGATTAAAGAAGAACTAAGAGCAGTCCGCCTGATGACTCTCCAGAACAGATATGTGCTTAACATGATTACAGCGATGGATGTAGGTGTTTGTGCAAAAATCAGAGAATCATGTTGCACATTTATACCATCGCACGATGAGGAAAATGGAACCCTCACCGAGGCCATAGACATGCGACAAGCCTAAAGAACCAGATGACCGAGGAAACAGATGAAGTGGACGATGACACCTGGTTTGGGAACTTATTCTTCTGGGTCCCGCGATGGATGGCTGACATATTCAAGTTTCTGGGAGCCTTCCTACCTATGCTGCTGCTAGGATTCTGTGTTATCAAGATAATCATCACACAGTGCCAGAAAACTGCAAAGAAGGCCATTGGGATGAAAATAATGGTCGATGTCGAGCCAGGTTGGAAGCCCGGAGACCTGACAGACAAAGAGATAAAGGACTTTGTGAAGGCCAGTGAATTTGCACCAGAGGGAACAAAATTCACTTATCTCAAGAAACGAAGAAGGTAGGAAGGAAAATGGATTTATTGCAGTCCAAATGGACAATGCCAGCTGATGACCTGGAACAAAGATGAGCATGTGAGAACAGCAGGAAGCTTGAAAGGAGTGATAAAGATATGAACACCAAAATTGCATACATTCACGACATCTTGTGTAAACCCTGAAGACGATGAACAAGACATTGAAGAAACAAAGAAACTAAATATAAAGGAGGAAGCAGAAGTTGTCGATGAACCGACCAGAGGGGGGAGTGTAGAGGAGGTCCCAGATATGGCCTGCACCCCTGCCCCCCATTGTGAGTTGCCAGTAAAATACTTGCCAAGGTATGTGACGTATGAGGAGCAACTGAACCAACAGAGAGCCGCATTGGGCCTTTGCCCTGTGTACATTAGAAGATCAGTACCTGTTGAAATGCCAATAAGCAGACAGCCCTGGGCAGCACGGTACCCAATCTGACAACCATACCAGCCGCTGATACGAAACAATGAGTATTTACAGACTGTCCATGAGGAGACACAAAGAGCCCTGATGGAACGCAAACGATGATGAGAAGAGGGCCTGGACAGACTATCGCATGAGAAAAGGCAACACGCGAACGCGTGTATCCACGAAAACAGGTGCAAGAGACACGAAGGACAACACAATGTTAAAACATAAGAAACATCATAACGAAAGAACCAAAATGAAAGAATCTAACCAGCTAATGTGTGTAAATAGGCTTGAAACACAAGAAGCTAAGAAATCGACACTGCTTGCATGCTTAGTAGAAGAATAGAGCGGCAAGCGCCAACTATATATCTACCTCAATAAAGCACAATGTACACGTGCGACTCCATTTTGTAAAAGCAGAAGTACGCCCAGGCAGCCAAGGCCTAACTGGTCGGGTTTCATATCCAAGCCCAAGCCAGGGGAAAGAGCGGAATCGAAACTCAACAAAGGATGGCTCAGGCCTGGGAAATCGAGGTCAACCCAAGAGAGGGAGGCGAGCTTCAGCTAAGGAGAATCGTAACTTCAGAGCATACCAGCCTGCCCTGTGAAGGTCAAAATAAGGAGGCCCGGACAGGTGGTGGAGCTACATGGAGAATTAAATACACGAAAAGCTGGAAACTGAAGCAGATGGAAACAGAACCAACACATGACCAGCCAGGCGCAAAGATGTACCACTGTCTGATGTCACCCAGATCCAAGGGGTGCCATAACTTTTCCTGATAAGAGACTACAGTTTCGAGGCCTTCCTTAGCCAACTAATTGACACATCACCCTAAACCCACTGATTGATGGAAGGGAGGCAGGGTGAATCTTGGGACACTAGGCACCTGGGTGTCCATTCTGCATGCTGCTAATTAAAGTGGAGATTTATGCTTAGGGGTGTAACCTACCCAATCACAATGGACCATGTAATCTAGGGTCCTATAGACACTGTAACCAATAGGACATCGTACTTATAGTGACGTCCATCACGTGTGATGTAGAGGGATGGGCGTAGACGCCCACCAGACAAGAGTTAACCAATCTGCATGCTCTATTGTCATATACAGATATAACACCTATACTTAAGTTACCTTTCCCAACCAATTATATTGCGTGATGATTTTTTGTAGAATTAGACGTCAATGATGACGAGTTTAGCCTATAAAAACAGCTGTTGGACTAAAGTTCGGGGAAGTCGGAGCAAGACAGGTGTTCTCAATGCTGCTGATTTCCACATGCAGATGTATGTATCTTTAAACGGACTTCCCTTTGCCAACTTATTGAGTCCTGATTTTTGAGATGTGCTGGAGTATGTGAATCCTGCACCCTGTCCTCACATGGTGCATCTATCTAGTATTACAAGTTCTCGGGGGTTGAGTACTGACCAATGGGCCCGTCAGTAATTTCCTCTCCCCGTGAACAATGGGTTTTGGAGCACCGAGTTTAAATGGTATGCAGAAAACTGGGAGAGTCTCCGGAAAGTTACAGTCTCTTTGAAATGCCAGTAGGGTTGAGGCACGATGGATGCACCCAGGTGTTGCAGCAAGTAGGGTAGGGGGTAGAGGAGGAGCTATGGTGGGTAGGGGGAGGAGAAGAGGGGTGCTCTGGAGGTGAAGTAGGGTTAAGAGAAGTGTTCAGCATTTGGTGAAATGTTCTTTGAAGAGTAGGGTCTTCACGTCCTTCCTGAGGTGCATGATGGAGGGGGCAGGTTTCTTTGCATTTGTAACTTGTTCCAGAGACAGGGAGCATAGCCGCGAAAGGCGTATATCCTGTTAATTTCCCACTTGCAGTTCTTTGTTTATAGTCTGGTGACGCCATGACTTCTGGTGGCATGCTAGCCTCTGGAGATGGTGAGTTTCACAGCCAGGTTGAGCAGTGTTTTGGTCGTGAATGCTTTGTAGGTGATGCAGGCTGCCTTGAATATGATATATGCTTGAAGAGGTAGCCAGTGTAGCTTCTTGGGGATGGAGTGGAATTTTCGTAGCCCTTTGAGGAGGCGTGCTGCAGTGAAGCCCGCAAGGCCCCAACATTAAATGGCAGCAATGAGTTGTCTCACAATTCTTTTGGCCTCACATTAAAGCTCATTGGTGTTGCCAATGTTCTATCATACTTGGCTGCACTTACTATGCAGACTATACTTTGGATGATAGTTTCACCTAAATATGAAGAACCATATTGACAAAGGAATATCTAGTGGTATAATTACATACAAACGTATAGACATATTAATTTGGACAGACTTAAAGTTACTAAAATTGCCTCTCACTGATTGGTCCTGAGATATAATAGAAGAAGTCTGATAAAGCAGCCCCCCCTTTCAGGACTGACACCAGAAAGGTTGTTTTTTCTCCCAAGTGACACTTTCACACTTCAACTTTATATGATGGCGGTACTACCGGAGTCTGGCTAATCCCAAAACGTGCCCTGTAGCCTGTTTGGCATGCCAGCCCACTGCTGCTATCCTGCATTTTGTACATAATTTGTATATAAGCTGTACAGCCTTGACTCATCTCTGTATACTTTCCACCTCGTCAACGCAATGTCTACCTTGCAACTTGTTCTACTGTATATTTTACTTTATTCTGTATGTGTATCATTATGTATTATACTGCAATTTTTCTCCTATGTAAATGTAACCTTAAATTAAGCGCCCAGATGCCTTTGGGCCCGGCGCGCTATACAAATAAAGAAATACAAATACAAATAGGACAAGAAAATGTAATTGCAGCAAATACCTTTTGTTCTTAGGGGGGCAGGGAATGTAACTGCAGCAAATACCTTGTGTTCTTAGGGAGGCAGGGAATGTAATTGCATCAAATGCCTTTTGTTCTTAGGGAGGCAGGGAATGGTCTGAGTTAAGACATTGGGTTGATCAAGAACACTGGGGATCACCACAACTAGAACTCCCAGCATGCTTAGCATCTGCCACCAAACAACTCCACCAGGAGCAAGGCATCCTGGGAATTGCTGCAAAAGAGGGCGGACCTTCCCAATGGAAGATTAGACCATACATTGTGGCTTGGAAGCCACAGGGGGAGCCTGTGATAATTGTTGGACTTTGCCAGGACTCAAAGCCTTCTTTCATTGGAGTGTAGCCATTAAATTAAAGCAGGGAAAGAGACCCTTTCCTTATTCTCTTTTGGGAACAGAAGGGAACTTTGTTGGAAGATCTTTGAGAGCCAGAGAACAAGACAGCCAGACAGTGTGCCAAAAGGTACCCTGTCAGCTTTATCCTGTGGAAGAAGCAGAAGAAGTCTTCAGTTCAGTTCTTTGGAGAAGAACCCACAGCACCCCAGAAGCCCTCAAGTCTTTCTTCTTTTAGCTGCTGTTGCTCAACAGAACATAAAAGTACTTGGAGACAGTTTTCGAGCTATCAAGCGAGCCTTCAAATGCCTGTTGAACAGTGTTTCTTCATGCATTTGAGCACTACCTGAGCCATCAAGCCTTCATCACTTATTGGCCCGCCCAATCGAGCCAACCAAACATACCCCCTTCAGAGATATCAGTGCCATGACAGAGCTCCATGAAGCTGCCTTTTCAAACTTGAAACATCAAGGCTGTATCCCCAGCTTTCCACCAATGATGCACTGTTTTAGACGGTCAAGCCTCCTGATTGGAAGACACCACCACAGTCCCCACGCAAAGTGGAGCCGTCTGCTTAAAGTGACCGTCACAGAGACAGGACACCATCGAGCCAACTGCAGACCATCAAACCAGCGCTCTAACCTATGCAAGGTACCATGAAGACTAGTTCAACAAGGTGGAGCCCCCTTAAAAGTCAAAAGGCAGAGAACATGTGGACTAGGTTTCATTCAGTGGAAGGGCCCATGATAAGGTACTCTTATCATGGGCCCTTCCTTACCCAGGGCCCTAGGGATTGGTTAGGTCCCCTTTCCCTACGCTGGCTACACAACATTTTAAAATCTATTGCTGTGTTTTTCCCTTTCCTTAAATATATTGCCTATTCTGGAGATCGCTCCTGAGGTACAATTCCTGGTTGAACCGCCTGCCTACAAGCATCTCGCTAGTCTGTATTTACTGTTTATTTCCCTTGCAGGAGTCAGTGGTTAGTGCGTTTAGTATTCAGTGCTATTTGTACAGATCCTTTCGTGGCCATTCCTTTAATTTGACTACTTACTGTACTGTGATGGGTTGGACACTCCCGCTGATGTGGGCAGTACAGCCTGCCTCGTCTCATGCTATCAAGCAAAGTTACCTCTCTGTAGAGTACAGCCTGCCTCGTCTCATGCTATCAAGCAAAGTTACCTCTCTGTAGAGTACAGCCTGCCTCGTCTCATGCTATCAAGCAAAGTTACCTCTCTGTAGAGTACAGCCTGCCTCGTCTCATGCCATCAAGCAAAGTTACCTCTCTGTAGAGTACAGCCTGCCTCGTCTCATGCTACCTACCAAAAGCTCAGGCTGCCTGCTTAATACTTCTGTCTGTTGACCTTTATGACTAAAACACCTCTGAGCAAAGTTTCCTATTTGGGGAGTACAGCCTGCCTCGTTTCATGCTACCAATGGCACAGGCGGCATGCTATCTGCTTCTGTCTGTTTACCTTTAGGACTAAAACACCTCTGAGCAAAGTTGTGTATAGTGCAGGCAGTTAATGGGGTAGAAACCAGCAAGAAGGGAAGTGTCATGTTCAACTGTGATGGCACACAATAACACAACCATGCACATCAACTGCTTTTCCAGAAACTGCCATTTTTCTGAAGCCTCACTCCAGCTTCGCTCACATCACTTCCTCCTGACAGTCCTCCAACTCCTTACACAAAGACAGTGATTGGTTGATAAACAGAGGACGTTACATTCTCCCCCTCAATTAACTGTTAACCGGTACAACCCATCTCTTCCATCCATCATGCCGGTCGTTTGACCAGTCTTCAAGGTTGTGTCTTCTCATGTTCATGTGGTTCACTTGGTTCCTCTTCATGTTCTGTGACCTCTTCATTGTGGAACCATCCTTCATCCCCAGTATAACCTGATTCCTCATGTGCATCCATATGTGGTGGTCCTCCATCATCTTCACCACGTTCGACAGGATGTCTCGACATTTCATAGAAAGATATATCTTGTGTAATCTTCCCGCCAGGTCGTTCCGCTGTAATCATTGGACCCCTTCTGTCCATCACCGTGACTGTCTGTAGGTTGAAAGGCGGAGTGCCTTTATGTTGCACTGGCGTACTTGCACATTATCACCAATTTGAATGTCCAAGCTTTCCGCCTTCTATCCGCGTTGACTTTCATCCTTTCTCTGCTTCGGCCTCCTTCTTCCTTATCTCTCTCTCTTTATCTGTTGTCTCTTCATGTCAAGTGTTTTTGTGGATGTCTTGTGCGGTCCTGTCTGCCAAACATCAGTTCTACCAACATTTTTACAGGATGCTGTGAGGCATATTTTAGCAATTTCGCAAAAGCTGGTATACAGTCTGCCCTAAAGGTTTTCTTGTAATATTGACTGTTCGTACCAATCTCTTGTGGTTGGACATGAAACATTCAATGGCCCCATTGGTTTGAGGCAATAATGGGGCTATTCTCCTGTGGTGGAAACCCATATCGTCCACAAATGCCTTGAGCCAACATCCGGCAAAAGGAGGTCCAATGCCTGACTCGACGATCTTTGGATGCCTTGCGTAGAGCATAGTCTGTCTAGAGCATAGTCTGTCTAGAGCATAGTCTGTCTAGAGCATAGTCTGTCTAGTGCCGGTATAGCAGCAGATGCAGCCGTAAACTGGAGTATTTGAATTTCAGGATAGCGTGAATGTTCATACACATTTCTGACTGCAGTGATCCACAGAAATGATTGGCTTTTTGCTGGTAGACTTTCTTGGGCAATGTTGTCATGCAACGCGGAACTGGGTGTGTCTGTGGTTGGAAACTTTGGCATGTGGTGAATTACTTTAGAATTGACTCTTGGAAGTGGTCCATTCTCGAGAACCACACCTTTTGACGTAAGAGGCGGTTTGTTGATTGTATGCCTCTATGCCCCTCGTGGGCTAGATCTATTACTCGGCTGTCCCTCGTGGGCTAGATCTAATACTCGGCTGTCCCTCGTGGGCTAGATCTATTACTCGGCTGTCCCTCGTGGGCTAGATCTATTACTCAGCTTCCCTTGTGGGATAGATCTAATACTCGGCTTTCCCTCGTGGGCTAGATCTAATACTTGGCTGTCCCTCGTGGGCTAGATCTATTACTCGGCTGTTCCTCGTGGGCTAGATCTATTACTCGGCTGTCCCTCGTGGGCTAGATCTATTACTCAGCTTCCCTTGTGGGGTAGATCTAATACTCGGCTGTCCCTCGTGGGCTAGATCTAATACTTGGCTGTCCCTCGTGGGCTAGATCTATTGCTCGTCTGTTCCTCGTGGGCTACATCTATTACTCGACTGTCCTTTCTGGGCTAGCTCTATTACTCGGCTGTCGCTCGTGGGCTAGATCTAATACTTGCCTGTCCCTCGTGGGCTAGATCTATTACTCGGCTGTCTCTCGGGGGCTAGATCTGATACTCGCCTGTGTAAAGTGAAGGGAATTACAATCTTATTTCCTTTGAGCAGTAGTTGCGAGTTTGAGACAGAGAGCTGTACGGTGTGGAGATCCACAGATGCGTTCCCCTTGTTAAGCCGCGGAAGATCTTTCCCTTTTCCGGACTTTAGACAGATGATTACTATGTTGACTGTCGGGACTTGAGCAGCGTGACATTGCACTTCTTCTAGTGGCCGCATGGGGGCGCATGATGCACTGGATTGTTAGTGTACTGGTCTGCCACAGCTACTGTCAATGCTTGTAGGCAGGGGTGGCGTAACAGAAAGTACGCTAGGTTTACATCCTTCCCTGGCTTCTGGATGTTGTTAAACTTGTAGTCTTGTAAGCGGAAATCCCATTGCGCTATGTGGGGGGGGGCATGAGTGCCGATGGTTTACCATAGATTGTCATCAGAGCCCGGTGATCTGTAATGATGCTGAACGGTTTTCTAAATAAGAATACATGAAAATGCTGGTAAGCCCACACCACTGCTACGCTCTCCTTTTCCCGCCTGTGAGTAGGCCTGCTCTGCCTTTGCAAGTCTCTTGCTGGCCCAGGAGACTATCCTAAGCGGGGACAATGGACCAGCCGTGCATTGACTCAATACAGCTCCCATACCCACACTGCTGGCACCCACCATGACTTTGGTGTGATGTTTAGCACCAAAGTCTTACAATCCAGACAGTGGACGCCCTGCTGTGTTTGATTATGTCAAATGCTTTCTGGAAGTCAGGGGACTAGGTGAAAACGTGGTCTTTTTGTTCCTGAGCATGCGCAGAGGGGCACTAATAGATGCAAATTCAGGGAGATAACGTGTGTATTAGCTGGCAAGGCCTAGGAAAGACCTTTCCTGGGCCACATTTAGTGGGCAGGGTGCGAAAGCCAAAGCGTTGACCATGTCAGGATACAGCTCAACACATCCTGATGAAATCACATGGCCAAAGAACTTTAAGGTAGTTTTGGGTAAGGTTTGCATTCTCAAGAGCTTTACACACCTGGAACAGTGTAGCATCATGTATTTCTTGTGGTGTGCCAAAAACTAGAATATCGTCACTGTAATTGAGACAGTTGGGTATGTGGCAGATAACTTTGCATATTTCTCCTGAACAATTTTGGCAGCCGACAATATTCCAAAATTCAAATGCTTCTATCGGAAGACACCTGAATGCCTCGTGAATGTTGTTATGTACTGGGAATCTTCGCTGGTTCCTACTTGATGATAACCTTCATTTAGGTCGAGTCTTGAAAATGTTGGGGCTCCATTTGAAGAAGTACTATGTCTTAAAAATCTCCAGAGACATGACTCCCCTGCCTCTTCCTTACTGGGTACCCAAGGCCGTTTTCCTTATATGAGAGCTGTGAGTCAAAATAACCCATGTACTGAGAAGCTATAAACACATTGAGGGAAATCGTATGTTGCTCGCAGTTCAGAGCAGCCAAGGCCGCAGACCGAAAAGTTGGGCTCTCCAAAGGATTATATACGGGTCATGTTTAGCAGACATGTTACTGTTATTGTGAGTGCTACCAAACGACAAATGAAATAGGCACCAATCCCAGTTTGCTTTACATGTATCAGCACCTGTTTGGATTGTTTTTGTATGAGCACTTGCTGTGAATGCACCTTTACTCTGCAAAGGTTTTTTGGAGCCATACATGTAGATGTCCACACTTGTGCTTTCCTTAGCTTTGGTTCCTGGCGCAGTTTGCCAAATTCTTCTTCTGACATAACATTTACCGTGGCTCCAGAGTCAATAAGGAAGTTGTACGCTTGCCCATTTATTTTTAAAGATAAGATGGGACCGTGCTCTTTGGGTGTAGGGTCCTCAATGGCCTAAACCTAACCTTTTCTTTTATCATGGCCTAATGCTGAATCAGAATCCCTCGGAGATGGTGTCGTTGTTCTTATGTGATGCATCTTCACCTTTGCTTATGGTGTCTTTCAGGGGACTCTGTGCCCTGAAAGATGCCAGGTCTTCATTTGTAGACCTACGACTGTCTGGTGCTCTTTTCTTCTCTTCCTGTGATTCGCCCACCGTCGAGTTGTTGCCGAATGCCATAGATATGTTCTATTCAGTCTTGGTATGTAACATATCGCACGGAAATGGTTCTCTCCTCTGCACGCGGAGCACTCATGCCCGAATGTGGGGCTGACCCCTTAGTGCGGGAGTTCATATACACATCCGTAGCAGAGTCGTTGTATGCGTCTATCCGGTATCTGCTGTGACGTTATTTTCATGCAGCGGCGAGCTTGGATTTGGCCTCATGTTAAGCTTCTCCATTGTGGTAAGTGCATATGAATGGTCATGGTGGTCCATGCCCTCATGAGGATTTCAGGTAGAGTGCGAGGCTTCTGTAGTGACTTTCTACCAGCTATCACTTGCAATATAATGGCTTCTTTATTGGATAGGAGTATAAAAGAAAATCGCAATGCTTCACTCGTGTGCTCAGATGTGCCACATAACGATCAATTTCCTCACCTGGTAGTTGGGTTGTGGTATGGAATACGTGTTGTCCGTAGTCTAGGTTTTGTGGCTCATAAAACAATCATTTAGGCGTACATGGTTATCTAAATTTTGGGCATTTCATGTATAATATGCCTCACTGCTGGGCCTGCTGTCAGTGTAAGGAGACCTCTTATCCGTCTACCCCCTTGAGAGCCCACTTCGAAGTCATGCATCCACCTGGCCCAACCAGGTCCCAGGCTCGTGTTGTCAGTCATATCAAATTGAAGCAGTGTTTGTATTTGCAATGTTCCAGCCACAGCCTGAGGGTGTGGATCTGTGAGGGTTCTTGGTCCAACATGGTGTTATTCTGTACCAAAATCTATTCCATACATCATACATGAATGGTTATTCATCTCTTTCCTTTATGTTCATGGGGTGTGGAATGCAGGTACTTGAGGTTTAATACTCACCTTCTATCAAATGTAGATACTTGGGGTTGAAAACTCAGCCCCTCTCAGAAAACGACCTCGTCCATTTGTCGTGAGCAGTATCAAGATGCACCTGCAGCCGTTAACACAGGCTTGCTGTCCGTTCAGCGAACAGCGCCACACACTTCTTCTCAGCGTACTTGAAAGAGACAAGAAGCTCCGTAACAGGACTCATGCTGCGAGTCAATGGGGCCTTGCGGCCATGCACTGCTTCTAAGATATGGTGGGACCGTGCGGACACCACCGCAAGGCCTTCTCTGCAAGTTCTGGTGATCATCAGGAGGCTCTGGACACTGGACTACCAGCAGGGTATCGAACACTCTTTACCGCAGAGACGTTGCTAGGGGGGGCTAAGGAGGGTATAGCCCCTGGTCTTTTGGTTGTAGCCCCGGATAGAATCTCAGGAGCTACAACCAAAAGGCTATAGCTAGCCCCGAGACCCGACAGTCCCGACATTAGCGTAGCCACGGGTCTTTTCCAGAGCTAGCAACACCCCTGCTTTACTGCGTCGCCAGTTTCATGTTCTACTGTGATGGTGCACAATAACACGACCATACACATCAACTGCTTTTCCAGAAACGAACTTTTAATTCCCGGATCCTCTCCCCAGCTTTGCTCAGGACACTCCAATGTGACACTGCCCCAACTCCTTACTAGGGTGACCAGACGTCCCGGTATTTAATGTTCTGTTCCCCTTTCTCGAGATTATGTTCCCATTAGAAACTCCTGGTTTTTGTCGTACGTATTCATAGTTGGCAAGCAGGAAAGCACAATCTCGCACAGAAGAAATGCTACATTTTACAACATAAGGTAGTGTGATAAATGATATGTGTTTCTTTGAACAGTAACGCTTAAACCCCCAAACGATAGTGAAGTATGGTGCCATGACAGCCACTTTCAAGTGTTAGTCCTACTTTTATGTTAGTTGCGTTGTCCTGGCTTTTTACTTTTTAAATCTGGTCACCCTACTCCTTACCCAAAGACAGTGATCGGTTGCTAAACAGAAGACGTTACAGGAAGTATGTCTTGGGCAGTGGTGGAAATGGAAAAAAATTGGTGGGGGTATCCCACAAGGGCCGGGGTTGTGGCAGAGTTTGGGGCTGCGGTGCCCGAGGAGGCAGGGTTAAGGGGGGGGAGCTGGCAGTTGACCTCTAATCAAAGGAAATGTCCAAAATAATGGTTTCAAATGGTGCTGTTTCTTTCATGCTGCTTCTTTTCCAAACTATATATCAATTCCACCTTAAACCGCTTCCATGGTGCTGGTGATGAGTTACTTCACTATGCGGAAAATAGTTTTGACCAGTGTTGCTGAGTAAATATTCTTTAAAATGCATGATTTGGTACTATTCAAACAGGGTGATTTCTGTTCGCCATAAGCAACTTTTCTTTTACTTGAACCCCACCCAGCGCAGCTCTCCTCTGAAAGCAGTTAATTGGCTGCATCGTGTGTGATGTTAATAGGGGTATTAATTTATTCATGCAATGTTTGTCGGATACCTGTATATTTATTTATTTATGCACTGTTTGTTGGATACAGGTATCCGACAAACATTACAATAAATAAGCAAGCAAGCAAGCCAGGTCGTGGCTGAAGACCGGGTCTTGGCTGAGGACTTTAACTTCCTCTTGTGACCTCTGTTGTGGGGTCACCAGAGGAAGTTACAGTTTGCTCGCAGGGGTTTATTTTTCATTCTCCCCAGCGCAGAGCAGGGGTTTGGGGCGGCTGACTCTGTCCGGATCCCGAGATCCGGCTACACATCTAGGGCCAGATCTCGGATCCAGCGAGAACCGGCCCAATGACCAGCGCTGGGCTTGGGAACACCACACAACAGGAAGCAATATGAGAGCTTTATCCAGGGCCACACTGGCACAAACATCCTTGGCGCAGTTCAGACAGTACACGTTGCTCCTATGCTGGACTGCTGCTCGATGTGTCTACTTCACAGAAGGCTGGCCGTATCCACTGGCAGGACAATGGCGCACGTCACTCTGCCAGTCCCTTTGAATGTGTGTGCGTGATCAAACGCCCTGTTGATCTTGAGTGATTGCCAATGCGCGATTCCCAGCGTGCACGGAGGCAGAGCCATGCGCCTTGCGGGACAGGGCCCTATTAACTCCGCGTTTGCCATTGCTTCGGAAGCCGAGATCTCTTATCTGCGCATGTGGAATGCATGAAAATTGCATCATTTAGGAGTCGCCGGCGCTATCCGTCAGCGGAATGTAATATCGCCGGCTACTGGCCTTTCTGCGCCCCCATTGGATAACGGAAATGTCAGCCACAATATCTACATAACAATCGGATAATAAGCGCGCTCCCTAGCATGGATCACGCAGGGCCCGCAAAAGGTCAGCGGGGGTGTCAGAGGACTGCGCGTTCCTCTGGAGGTCATGGCGCCATAATGCACAGCTGCACATTCTGATGCAGAAGTAAACAAAGCGTATTCCTGTTAAATATGTTTTTGAATGTATTTCACAGAGCGTTCAACATAACTTTTTTCAGGCATTACTGTTGTTTGAAGGTCAGTCGGTTACGTGTCCTTTGCAGCGGTCTGCATATGCTCTGTAAGGCGCTTTGGATTAAGGCGCTATATAAATAACACATCATTATCATTATATCAAAGGTTTGAAATGCTACCTGGGCTTTAAGTGGGCCGGGGCTCTGCAGTCTTAAAAATATCCTGAGACCTGGCCCCCTCTATCTCTGCCTCTTCATGACTGGGTACTCAATGGCGTTTTCCTTATGTGAGAACTGTGAGGCAAAAGAACTTGTTGACTGAGAGGCTATAAACACATTTAGGGAAATGATATGTTGCTCGCAGTTCAGAGCAGTCACAGACACAAAAGTGGGTCTCTCCAAAGGATTATATATAGGGCTCATGTTTAGCAGACCTGTTACTGTTAGTGTGAGTTCTACCAAATGACAAATTAAATGGGCACCAAGCCCAGTTTGCTTTACATTCTAAAAAGTATTTAATTCTCAAGTCAATATTACAGAAATATTTGCCACACATCAAAATATGTGGTCATTATTATGCTCCCAACATGCTCTTTGATTTTATGCAAAGCAGTGAGAGTCTCCCTCCTCTTTCAGATTGGTGACTCATTTATGTAACAAGAATGATTTATTCACTAACTGAATTGTTGTTTCTATACTGAGAGAGGCCTTTTTAGTTATAGAAAGCAATTTATTTACAAACAGGAACATAGAGGTGTATTTAGAATAGGCAGGCCAGAGGCAACCAGAGACCATGCAGAGTTACCCAACATATGTTTGCAGGGTTCCATTATGTATTGTTTCACACAGGTGCCTCCTGATTTAGGATCCCACTTAAAGCACTCACTACAGGGCGCTGCCTGATTTGATTTGATTTGATTTTAGCATTTATAACGCGCACATGACAAACTAAACCGTATAGCGGCGCAGATAATATATAGCATGCAAACAAGACAGAACCAGGTTCAAAAGGCCAACACATCAATGGATATTTAGGTGAGACTACTTAAACAAAAAAGTTCTGAGAGCCCTGCAAAATTGATACAATGACTTCATAGTCCTTATCTCAGTTGGCAGTAGATTCCACAGCCTCGGTCCAAACACAGCATAACTTTGGTCTCCTCTCGTGGTGTAAACTGAACGAGGAGTCGGCAGAAGATCGCAGTCTCTAGATCGCAAATCTCTGGTAGGCTGATAATGATGGACCAGATCAGTCGGACAGGCCGGAGCAAGTCCATTCAGACATTTAAAAACAAGGCAGCCCACCTTGAATTTAATGCGCCCCTCCACCGCCGGCCAGTGCAAAGCACGGCACGATGGAAACACATGGCCAGCTCTGCCTAACTTAAAAATCATCCTAACAGACGCATTTTGGACCTTTTGCAGTCTCCCAATTTGCTCAGACGGAATGCCCATCAACTGACCATTACAATAGTCTAGATGGGCACTCGTCAGAGTACCCACCACCGAGGCATGATCCTCCTCAGGAATATAGGGAAGTACCTTCCGAAGGAGTCTTAAGGTGGAATGCACTGCCTGGACCTGAGCACCAACCTGGCTGTTGCTGGTAAGGTCGTCGTGCCATACACAGCCTACATTTTTAACTTTAGAGACAAACTTTAGGCTTGTGCCAAAAGAGTTGGAACAGG
Organism: Ambystoma mexicanum; assembly: GCF_040938575.1. NCBI lineage: Eukaryota > Metazoa > Chordata > Amphibia > Caudata > Ambystomatidae > Ambystoma > Ambystoma mexicanum. Next base: position 1,369,074,802 of record NC_090924.1, on the reverse strand, counting down.
TAGTTTCTTTGATGCTTGCTTTATGGAGATGTTTTGGACCAAATAAAATCAATTCAGTTTTTCCTGCGTCTAATTGCAGCTGATTGCTGGATAGCCAATGGTCGACCTCATCCAGACATTGGCGTAGCGTATCAAATGCTTCATCATGGCTAACAAACCTGATGAAGGTCTGCGTGTCATCAGCGTAGGCCTGAAAACCCGTTCCATGACGTCTCAGAACCTCCAGAAGAACCTGCCTGTATAGATTGAACAGTAAGGGGGAGAGTGATGATCCCTGTGGAACACCACAATTCAGCCCAATCGAATCGGAGAGGAATTCACCCAATTTCACCTGTTGATGATGGTCCTGCAAAAATGATCGAAACCAATCAATGGCATGCTTGGAAACCCTACCCACAGTCTGTATAGAGACTGGCATAAGGTGGCTACACCATTAATATGGGGCGTTAACTGACATGAGGTGCTATTACTGTGTCATTCTAGCCTGGCATACAAGATATGTTATGTTGTTGCATTTTTTATCATGTTCTACTGACATTCTCATGATCGCTTTGCGCTCTGGAGGATCTGAAAAGGGGGGGGGCATGGGTTGGTTAGTGAGGAAAGAGCAAAACTGCAAGGTAGCTTTGCTTTTATTCTTTATGCTTGCAGTTCGGAAGTACCCGGGTACTGTGTGTAAGTCATATCAAGAGCTATCACGGCACCTGCATGCACAGGAGTGTCTTGTGTGCCCGTAGTGTGAGGATGCATTGGCCAGGACTGCGCTATATATAAGTTGGTAGGATAAGTAGCACGTTGTGATGTTTGATGTAATTTGTAGGTAGACGAGGGGCCCAGACAAGCAAAGCATTAGAAGACATAGCGTAGCATCGTAGCATCATGCATTAAAACAGCCCACTCCCCTTTCCGAACTCCTACCACTGGCCTCTGCAGACAGCTCCCATTTCACTCTATCCCTTGCTTCTCTCTCTCTCTCTCTCTCTCTCTCTGCTTCTCTCTCTCTCTCTCTCTCTCTCTCTCTCTCTCTCTCCCTTCTCTCTCTCTCTCTCTCTCTTTCTCTCAACTAAAACATGTGCAGCAAGGACTGGGAGTTGGCAGAAGAGGGAGCTATGAGTTTAGGGATATGGCAGGCATACAGTGTTGGCTCAGAGAAAGGGTTGCATGATACAATCCCATGCTCGGTCCGCCTTCCTTGGCATGTTGGCTGAAAGCCTGACAGTCACCTGAAACATCACTCTAACTGATACAGGTGCTGTGCCCAGTGTGCCCAGTGCCCTGGAAGACCTTTGCCCATCAGTGTAATCCCCATCAGGTTCATGTGATGAGGGTTGGGGCCAGAATCCCTGATCATTTTCCCCGGAGGTCCACCGCAGAGCCCCCCACAAGACTCAACCCCTATAACGCAGCCTCAATAATAATACATTCCCCCCTTTCCTCCATCCCCCCCTCGCCTGATCTTGAGGCAACTCAATAACTTTGGTTTTAGAATTAAGCTGTAACCTCACAGGGGGTTCTGCATGGGAGGTTGAGAAGATGAGGCGCAGGAAAGATAAAGCTTGGCGTGTGAGTTCCTCAGAGTACCCCAGGAAGGTTAGCGTGCAATACCTTGCCTTTGTGGTTGCAGAAAGGTAAAGAGATGCATGCTGTGAAAGAAAAGGGTTGAGGGGTTGTCTGGGAAATCACACTACACTGCAATCTCGCATTTCATGTGCGTCCGACCTCTTACTAGGTTCTAATCTCTGCCATAGCTCATTGAAAAGCTCCATGCAGGAGCTAACGCGTTGAGCGGTTGGATGGAGAATCACACTCCACTGTAACCTCACATGTCAGGTACTTTCAGCCCCTTTACTAGGTACTAATCTCTGGCACAGCTCATTGAAAACCTCTATTTATCTATCTATCTATCTATCTATTTATTTATTTATTTATTTATTTATTTATTTATTTATTTATTTATGTATACATTTGTAGAGCCCGCACAAACCGGTAGGCATCAGGGTGCTTTTACCAGTTACATGGGCCCAGAATGGGCATAGGCATAGGTACAGATAAATTGTTTCAGGCGTGGCAGGAGCTAGCGCATTGAGGGGTTGGATGGGGTTTCTAACTGCACTAATCTCTGCCATAGCTCACTGAAAGCTCTGAGCAGCAGCTAAACATGGCAATAAGAGCCAGGTCCTTTGGGAGTTTCTTTGCTGGGTGTTTCTGCATTGCAGGATCAGTTTATTTATTATTTCACATACAGTAGATATTTGATCAAGTGTTTCCCATCGGTTGCAACCTGTGTTAAAGTGCTACTATGGGCCTCATTACAAATTATTTCAGTGGTAAATCTGACGAAATACCACCAAACGGAATACTGTTACTACCACTTGGTCCTGTGGATTTATCGTAGGATTACAACGGGTGGTAGGCAAGGTTAGTCCCCATTTCTTGGAGTCCATAGGACGCCAGGGGGATTTCAGCAGGATTACCGCCAACAGTAATTCTGCTGATTTGTGCCACTTTCACGCAGTAAGGTGGAGGATTTACCACCTGCATTTTTCCAATCATCCACCTTTCCATCAAAGCTGTAGTACTGCAGGGCAGTGATGCAGCAGTAATTCAGTGGAAACAACCGTTTTAGCCGACACCGCCGTACTCGTAATGAGGCCCTATATTCTTACAGTCTATGCTATTCATGAAGTAGCAGAAGTGCCTTGTACGCCAGGCAAAAAGTGCTGTTATAAAAAGAAATGAAAAAAGCCTAAATGTTTGGCTTTGTTCTTGCAGACATGATGCTATTGTCCGGCTGACTCACATTGTTAGTGGGCAGCTTTCAAGACCGCCTATGTCCCACGGTCGGGGAGATCACTCCTTCTCATGCTCTAAGAGGTCCCATTTAAGGTTGAACTAAACTTGCCATTTGCACCAGAAGAAGCAGTGCATATATTCCAGTTCTGTGGCTAGTGTATCCCGCTTCTATGGCACTGTACTAAACGGTGTGTCAGTGTGTCTTCCTTGGAAGGATGAGTTGAGCCAGCCATGGTGAGCTACAGGCAGTGTCCGACAGACTGGATACAGATGTCTGCTGTGAGCTCTTAACTTGCAGAGCCATCTTAAGCGTCTCCTGAATCGGATGGGTAATGCTGGCGTGTATTGCAGTTTAAGCAGCATTGACATGACTATTAGTATACATAACTCCCATTAGCATGACACATAGACACTTTTACTGCTGTAGCCCTACTGGTAGTAGTACTATCACTATTAATCCAAGGAACACTTCTGTGTCACCATTTCCACTACTGTTAAAAGTTCTAGGACTAGTAGTGTAACAGCAGTGCTGCTGCTACATACGCTACTGAGAGTACTACTAGCTGACACAGGCCTGGTCTCAGTGTTCTATGTCGTGATACCTCCGGGTTTGGGCATGTAACAAATGCAATAAATAAATAAATAAAACAAACAGGCAAACACAAAAGCTGTGCACTTTGCTCTTTGTGTACCATGTGCTTAGTGCTGGCTGACACATGCACATATTCATCTTGCATTCTTCTCAAGTTGCAGGCACACTGATTCCCAAGAGTAAATCAGCATTGGGGAGAGACAGGCGCAATTGCAAGTGAGTCCCTAATTCAAAAATATGTGAACTCAGAAACTTGGAAAAGAGTCTGGGGGTCCTTCCAAGTTTGGAGGTAGCCATGGTACTATCTGACCACACGTCCTTTGCGGGTGCCGCTAAGGGACCTCAGAATAGGGCGGTAAGGGTTTACCGGCACCGGCATCTTTACCGGTGCCCCTAAACCCTTACCTCCCACCTCGCAATGACCCCCTCTGTCTCTGCACTCATTAATTACCCTTGTTCTTGGTGTGTGCGGTCATAGACTCCATCGGCATCCGATGTCCAAAATGCACATGTTTTAGGTGAGAGCTTCTATTGTTTTTGATATTTTGGTGGTGGAAGTGTGAACTCAGGCCAGGATTTTACGTCAATGGCTCCATCACTGGCAATACGCTCGCTAACCGCATGTTATCCCACTGCATACATGGTAATGTTAAACGATATTTGTAGTGTGCACTATCCACACCAGAGTGGTCCCCTGGCGTTCTGCATGCCAACATTACCCATCCCAGTGGGAGACGCTAATGCAGTCCTGGTGTTAACTTTACATTTTGGGATTTGCAGCTAGGGATTTATGTTGGGGGCCTTCGGGACTACAACTCCCAAAATGCAAAGTTAAAAACAAGAGTGGATTGGCATCTTCTGAATGGAATGGACAATGTTGGCATATATGCCACTTGCCAGAGCCCTTCCAACCTGCAAAAGGGTATCTAAGTAAGGCAATGCAAACCATGGCTCTCCTTCAAAGAGCAAAAATCCAGCCCTTCATGCCAGAACTTCGGATCGGATGTCCAAGCCTTGGTCGGCCTTCTATACACTGCCCTGGCTCCCCTGAGATGTGTCCTGCATGCTGCAGCATGGCTCATCAAAGGGCTCATCAAAGGGCTACGCAAATTCGACCACGTCACCCTGACAACCATCGAACTGCACTGGCTCCTGCCACAAGCACGTATCATCTTCAAATCCTGCTGCATTACCTTCAAGGCTGTCCCCCTGAAGTCCCCAAGTTACTGCAGTGAGAAACTCAGCATCTCCGGAGATCTACGATCCACCAGACGTAAGGATATGTGCAGACTTGAACTCCGGCAGTGCAGGGAGGAAAACAACAGATGACTGGCCTTCTCTGTCTATGCCCCAATGCTCTGGAACCTCCCCACCAATCAACATCTAACTAACCCCTTACAGTTCAGGAAGGTGCTCAAGACCCTCCTCTTCAAAGAATGGCCCCTCCCTAAAACCTAGGTCCACACAGCGTCCACTCCACACCGTACCTGAGCCTGGGTGATCTGATCCTCACTGCTTCCTCCTCTGGTTACTTGTAGATCCATTGCTGACTATTGGCCTCCCTCCCCTGTGTTTAGATCCCCACTCCCTTGTTTCTCTGCTCCCTAACCTTGTTCTTCCCCCTATGATTGTAAAGAGCTCTGTTGTTTCTCGAAGCTCGGTCGCGCTCAATATATACAATAATAATAATAATAATGATGCATGGGGGATGGCTGTGGGTGCCTCACCTGCCCATGCAGAAGTGCCTCCTTCACCCTGCACGTCGGTTGACTAAATCGGGAGACAGCGCCACCTTCCCCCCGCATGTCCCATGGCTAAATCGTGGGACAGCGCCTCCTTCCCCCCGCATGCCCCTTGGCTAAATCAAGAGACAGCGCCACCTGCCCCTCGCATGTCCCATGGCTAAATCGTGGGACAGCGCCTCCTTACCCGCATGTCCCATGATTAAATCTTGAGACAGCGCATCCTTCCCCCTGCCTGGCCCATGGCTAAATCATGAGACAGCGCCTCCTTCCCCCTGCATGTCCCATGGCTAAATCATGAGACAGCGCCTCCTTCCCCTCGCATGTCCCTTGCCTAAATCGTGAGACAGTGCCTCCTTCCCCCCGCATGCCCCTTGGCTAAATCAAGAGACAGCGCCACCTTCCCCCCGCATGTCCCATGGCTAAATCGTGGGACAGCGCCTCCTTACCCGCATGTCCCATGATTAAATCTTGAGACAGCGCCTCCTTCCCCCTTCACGTCCCATGGCGAAATCATGAGACAAAGCCTCCTTCCCCTCACCTGTCCTTTGGCTAAATCGTGAGACAGTGCCTCCTTGACCCTGCACGTCGGTTGACTAAATCGTGAGACAGCGCCTCCTTTACCCTGCATGTCCCTTGGCTAAATCTCGGGACAGCGTCTCCTTCCCCCACATGTCCCATGATTAAATCTTGATACAGCACCTCCTTCCCCCTGCATGTCCCATGGCTAAATCATGAGACAGCGCCTCCTTCCTCTCGCATGTCCCTTGGCTAAATCATGAGACAGTGCCTCCTTCCCCCCGCATGCCTCTTGGCTAAATCGTGAGACAGCGCCTCCTTCCCCGAGCACGTACCATGGCTAAATGGTGAGACAGCGCCACCTTCCCCCTGCATGCCCCTTGGCTAAATCGTGAGACAGCGCCTCCTTCCCCCTTCCTGTCCCATGGCTATATCGTGAGACAGCGCCACCTTCCTCCTCATGTCCCTTGGCTAAATCGTGAGACAGCGCCTCCTTCCCCCAGCATGTCCCATGGCTAAATCGTGAGACAGCAACCTCTTCCCCCTGCATGTCCTTTGGCTAAATCGTGAGACAGCGCCACCTTCCCCCGCAAGCCCCATGGCTAAATCATGAGACAGCGCCTCCTCCCCCCTTCATGTCCCTTGGCTGAATCCCGAGACAACGCCACCTTCCCCCTGCATGTCCCTTGGTTGAATCGTGAGGCAGCTCCTCCGTCCCCCTGCATGTCCGTTTGCTAAATCGTGAGACAGCACCTCCTTTCCCCTTCATGTCCTTTCGCTAAATCGTGAGACAGCGCCTCCTTCCCCCTGCATGTCCCTTGGTTAAATCGTGAGGCAGCACCTCCTTCCCCCTTCACGTCCCATGGTTAAATCGTGAGGCTGCGCCTCCTTCCCCCTTCACGTCCCATGGCTAAATCGTGAGACAGCACCTCCTTCCCCCTTCACGTCCCATGGCTAAATCGTGAGACAGCACCTCCTTCCCCCTGCATGTCCCATGGTTAAATGATGAGACAGCGCCTCCTTCCCCCTGCATGTCCCATTGTTAAATCGTGAGACAGCGCCTCCTTCCCCTCGCATGTCCCTTGACTAAACCGTGAGACAGCGCCTCCTTCCACCCACATGTCCCATGGCTAAATCGTGAGACAGCGCCCTCTTCCCTCTGCATGTCCTGTGGTTAAATTGTGAGACAGCGCCTCCTTCCCCCTGCACGTTCGTTGGCTAAATCGTGAGACAGCGCCTCCTCCACCCTGCACTTCCTTTGGCTGAATCGCGAGACAGCGCCACCTTCCCCCTGCATGTCCCTTGGTTAAATTGTGAGGCAGCTCCTCCATCCCCCTGCATGTCCGTTGGCTAAATCGTGAGACAGCACCTCCTTCCCCCTTCATGTTCTTTCGCTAAATCGTGAGACAGCGCCACCTTCCCCCAGCATGTCCCTTAGTTAAATTGTGAGGCAGCGCCTCCTTCCCCCTTCACGTCCCATGGCTAAATCGTGAGACAGCACCTCCTTCCCCCTTCACGTCCCATGGCTAAATCATGAGACAGCACCTCCTTCCCCCTTCACGTCCCATGGCTAAATCGTGAGGCAGTGCCTCCTTCCCCCTTCACGTCCCTTGGCTGAATCATGAGACAGCGCCTCCTCCCCCCTGCATGTCCCTTGGCTGAATCGCAAGACAGCGCCTCCTTCCCCCTGCACGTTCGTTGGCTAAATCGTGAGACAGCGCCTCCTCCACCCTGCACTTCCTTTGGCTGAATCGCGAGACAGCGCCACCTTCCCCCTGCATGTCCCTTGGTTAAATTGTGAGGCAGCTCCTCCATCCCCCTGCATGTCCGTTGGCTAAATCGTGAGACAGCACCTCCTTCCCCCTTCATGTTCTTTCGCTAAATCGTGAGACAGCGCCACCTTCCCCCAGCATGTCCCTTAGTTAAATTGTGAGGCAGCGCCTCCTTCCCCCTTCACGTCCCATGGCTAAATCGTGAGACAGCACCTCCTTCCCCCTTCACGTCCCATGGCTAAATCATGAGACAGCACCTCCTTCCCCCTTCACGTCCCATGGCTAAATCGTGAGGCAGTGCCTCCTTCCCCCTTCACGTCCCTTGGCTGAATCATGAGACAGCGCCTCCTCCCCCCTGCATGTCCCTTGGCTGAATCGCAAGACAGCGCCACCTTCCCCCTGCATGTCCCTTGGTTAAATCGTGAGGCAGCGCCTCCTTCCCCCATCACGTCCCATGGTTAAATCGTGAGGCAGCGCCTCCTTCCCCCTTCACGTCCCATGGCTAAATCGTAAAACAGCACCTCCTTCCCCCTTCACGTCCCATGGCCAAATCGTGAGACAGCACGTCCTTCCCCCTGCATGTACCATTGTTAAATAGTGAGACAACGCCTGCTTCCCCCTGCATGTCCCATGGTTAAATCGTGAGATAGCGCCTCCTTCCCCTCGCATGTCCCTTGGCTAAATCGTGAGACAGCGCCTCCTTCCCCCTTCCTGTCCCATGGCTAAATCATGAGACAGCGCCATCTTCCCCCGCATGTCCCTTGGCTGAACCGTGAGACAGCGCCTCCTTCCCCCCGCATGTCCCATGGCTAAATTGTGAGACAGCGCCCTCTTCCCCCTGCATGTCCTTTGGTTAAATCGTGAGACAGCACCTCCTTCCCCCTGCACGTTCGTTGGCTAAATCGTGAGACAGCACCTTCTTCCCCCTTCACGTTCCATGGCTAAATCGTGAGACAGTGCCTCCTCCCCCCTGAACTTCCTTTGGCTGAATCGCGAAACAGCGCCACCTTCCCCCTGCATGTCCCTTCGTTAAATCGTGAGGCAGCTCTTCCGTCCCCCTTCATGTCTGTTGGCTAAATCGTGAGACAGCACCTCCTTCCCCCTTCATGTCCTTTCGCTAAATCGTGAGACAGCAGCGCCTCCTTCCCCCTTCACGTCCCATGGTTAAATCGTGAGGCAGCGCCTCCTTCCCCCTTCACGTCCCATGGTTAAATCGTGAGGCAGCGCCTTCTTCCCCCTTCACGTCCCATGGCTAAGTCGTGAGACAGCACCTCCTTCCCCCTTCACGTCCCATGGTTGAATCGCGAGGCAGCGCCTCCTTCCCCCTTCACGTCCCATGGTTAAATCGTGAGGCAGCGCCTTCTTCCCCCTTCACGTCCCATGGCTAAGTCGTGAGACAGCACCTCCTTCCCCCTTCACGTCCCATGGTTGAATCGCGAGGCAGCGCCTCCTTCCCCCTTCACGTCCCATGGTTAAATTGTGAGGCAGCGCCTCCTTCCCCCTTCACGTCCCATGCCTACATCGTGATATAGCACCTCCTTCCCCCTTCACCTGCCATAGCTAAATCGTGAGACAGCACCTCCTTCCCCCTGCATGTCCCTTGGTTAAATTGTGAGGCAGCGCCTCCTTCCCCCTTCACGTCCCATGGCTAAATCGTGAGACAGCACCTCATTCCCCCTTCACGTCCTATGGCTAAATCGTGAGACAGCGCCTCCTCCCCCCTGAACTTCCTTTGGCTGAATCGTAAGACAGCGCCTCCTTCCCCCTGCATGTCCCTTGGCTAAATCGTGTGGCTTGTCGCATGTAAGATGCAGGGGTGTCAATAGACCCACATCTTTATGAGAATCTGCTGCACAGACTGTAAATATTGCACTGTTGTATCATGCACTGTTGTATCATGTACTGTTGTATCATGTACAAACGTGTGTTCTGAGCAGCAGCACCCAGAGGATGGATTGCCCTAACTCTTGAGCTCAGAAATTGTGAGTCCATTGACATCTTTGAGATAAAATTTAAAAGGCATCTATTTAGATAGGTATCTTTCGCCTACGATCGATAGTTTTTTGGGCATAGCCGTCTTGTGAATGTCCTCTGTGTTAGGACTTTGTGCTTGGCGCCCGTACGCCTCCGGGCCTTTTTGGCTGCACCAGAAATAAATAAATAAAGTGAAGAGCCCCACAGACTCATTGTACGATTTATGCCATGGTCTTAGGGCAGGAGAACAGACAGATAGGCTGTAAACACTGTACTATTTGTATCATGTTGTTAATGTAGCAAGACACACAGACAATGAAAATGACTCTCTGGAGCTCATCTTCAATGGGGCGTAACGCTAATTTAATGTGTAATTGTCATGCATAAGACTTTTTTGCACATTAAATTGACGTTAGACCTCATTTTCATGCATTTGTATGCTGAAGACGAGGCATGGGTGGTAGGTTAGGATCCCACCTTCCCCTTCCTCTTCGCCATATAGATACTCCAGCATTGCCACCAGCATGACATTTCATGCTGGCATAAATGGTGTGGATTCCTGTGAAATCCAGCAAAAACAGGCCGATTCCATAGAAATCCATTATAAACTAGGCCGGCGATGGGTAACCGGCACCGCCGTTGACCTATTTTGCACAGCAGGGTGGAAATGGGTGAACTAAAAGTGAGCACACCACCATTTTACACTCCCCTTTTGCACTCACCTGTGAAAAAAGATCAAAACTACATGGATGCAGTGGTAGAAGTGTACCAAAAAAAGGTAGTGGAGCTGTGGTTTCAGCAGGGAATAGGGTAGGTGGAAGCTTAGTATAACATGTGACAAGTGTTTTGCGGTTGGGGCATTGCAATAGTCTAAGGGCCTCATTACACGGTAGGCGGAGGACCAAGGTGCATGCCGGTAAAATACCAGCACCACCTTGGTGGAAAGGGGAATTACCGCCCTATTCCAAGGTTGGTGGGGCGGTAATTCCCCCTTCCCCCATTGTCCTTCCCCATTCCCATTTTTGCGCCATAGGGTTCTATTGGAATGGGGAAGGCGCTAATTACGGTGCCGCAAATTGCGGTACCGTAATTAGCACCCTGGTCCCTTTGCGGGTTGGTTTTTAACGCCTGCTAAACAGCAGGCGTTAAAGTACCTACCCGCAAAGGGACCTCGTAGTAAGGCGTTAAGGGTTTACCGGTACCGGTGCCCTTACCGGTACCGGTAAACCCTTACTGCCGTCCGTGTAATGAGGCCCTTAGTGACTAGTAACTAAGGGCCTCATTACACGGTAGGCGGTATGGGTTAACGGTCATCGGTAATGGTACCGGTGACCATTAACCCTTACTGCCTTACTACGAGGTCCCTTAGCGGGTTGGTACTTTAACGCCTGCTTTTAGCAGGCGTTAAAAACCAACCCGCTAAGGGACCTTGGTGCTAATTACGGCACCACAAATTTGCGGTACCGTAATTAGCACCTTCCCCATTCCCATTATGCCCTATGGGGCAAAAATGGGAATGGGGAAGGGCAATGGTGGAAGGGGGAATTACCGCCCCGCCAACCTTGGAATAGGGCGGTAATTCCCCTTTCCACCAAGGCGGTGCCGGTTTTTTATCGGCATGGACCAAGGTGCTAATAGCACCTATTAGCACCTTGGTCCACCGCCTACCGTGTAATGAGGCCCTAAGTCTCCTTTTACAACTTTACAACTGCACAGGGACATGGATGGGCAAATCCTCTATATAGAATGGTGAGAATGCTCGTAAAAAGTAGGGGAATGGTAAAAAGAAAAAAATAAACGTAGTGGAACACCGCTCCCGACCGTCCCGCTCACTTCGATCACTGCATGGATGGAACCTGTGTGCACCAGAGTGCAAACGTAAGCGTCTCCTCCACGTCAGTTGAAAAATGAGCTCCCCTGTGTCACTGCTTGACTTTTCCCATTTCCCTGCACGTGACCGCATTTACCAAACACTGGACAGCCATGGACCACCTGCGGAGTTCAGGCAGCTAATCCTCAGAAGAGCACGTCTTTCGCCCTTGGCTCGCTGCGTGTTGACTTTAGCGCTGTGCATGGATATACAGGGTAATTCATAGAATTTCGCAGAAAAGTGTCGCAAGCGGCTGGCGCAGAGTGTCCGCGTGCGATTGACTGCGCCAGGCACGTGCGCTAAAACCGATTTCCGCGCACAGCGTATTCATGGATTTCATGCTCCCAAACCAGCCGTGGCGCAGAGTATCGCAGCGACCCTGCAGCAGCGCCAGTAACGCCCCCAAGAACGCCCTCGCGCAAGGAAAAGCCAGCAAAATCGCTAAATCATCGCAAAGGGCTGCGCTAACCCTGGACCAGTTTACAGGGCAGCCAAACAAGGAACGCAAAGCGGGTAACGTGCATATCAGGGGTACACGTGAAGTCATACACGCGATTAGCCAGGGTACGTGTATTACAGGGGTACGCGGGAAGTTTAACACGCGATTGGCCAGGGTACGTGTATTACAGGGGTACGCGGGAAGTTTAACACGCGATTGGCCAGGGTACGTGTATTACAGGGGTACGCGGGAAGTTTAACACGCGATTAGCCAGGGTAAGTGTATTACAGGGAACACGTGAAGTAATACACGCGATTAGCCAGGGTACGTGTATTACAGGGGTACGCGGGAAGTTTAACACGCGATTGGCCAGGGTACGTGTATTACAGGGGTACGCGGGAAGTTTAACACGCGATTGGCCAGGGTACGTGTATCAAAGGGGTACGCGGGAAGTTTAACACGCGATTAGCCAGTGTAAGTGTATTACAGGGGTACACGTGAAGTCATACACGCGATTAGCCAGGGTACGTGTATTACAGGGGTACGCGGGAAGTTTAACACGCGATTGGCCAGGGTACGTGTATTACAGGGGTACGCGGGAAGTTTAACACGCGATTAGCCAGGGTAAGTGTATTACAGGGGTACGCGGGAAGTTTAACACGCGATTAGCCAGGGTACGTGTATTACAGGGGTACGCGGGAAGTTTAACACGCGATTGGCCAGGGTACGTGTATTACAGGGGTACGCGGGAAGTTTAACACGCGATTGGCCAGGGTACGTGTATTACAGGGGTACGCGTGAAGTTATACACGCGATTAGCCAGGGTACGTATATTACAGGGGTACGCGGGAAGTTTAACACGCGATTGGCCAGGGTACGTGTATTACAGGGGTACGCGGGAAGTTCAACACGCGATTGGCCAGGGTACGTGTATTACAGGGGTATGCGGGAAGTTTCACATGCGATTTGGCCAGGTACGTGTATTACAGGGGTGCGTGGGAATTATCACACGCGATTTGGCTTGGTACGTGTATTACAGGGGTGTGCGGGAATTATCACACGCAATTAGGCTGGGTGGGTCCTCACAGGTGTTCCCTGTACACCCTCCACAGCCCCTGCAGGCAGCCCACAAAACAGGGGACTACCCTGCACACCTGCTCATGTCCCCCTGCACCCCCACCCCCCAGCAGTGCAGGGGCACCCTCCACCAGGCCCCCACTCATGTCTCCCACCACCCCCACCCCCCAGCCACCAGGGGCACCCTCCACCAGGCCCCCACTCATGTCCCCTATCACCCCCACCCCCCCGCCACCAGGGGCACCCTCCACCAGGCCCCCACATATGTCTCCCACCACCCACACCCCCCAGCAGTGCAGGGGCACCCTCCACCAGGCCCCCACTCATGTCTCCCACCACCCCCACCCCCCAGCCACCAGGGGCACCCTCCACCAGGCCCCCACTCATGTCTCCCACCACCCCCACCCCCCAGCAGTGCTGGGGCACCCTCCACCAGGCCCCCACTCATGTCTCCCACCACCCCCACCCCCCAGCCACCAGGGGCACCCTCCACCAGGCCCCCACTCATGTCTCCCACCACCCCCACCCCCCAGCAGTGCAGGGGCACCCTCCACCAGGCCCCCACTCATGTCTCCCACCACCCCCACCCCCCAGCAGTGCAGGGGCACCCTCCACCAGGCCCCCACTCATGTCTCCCACCACCCCCACCCCCCAGCCACCAGGGGCACCCTCCACCAGGCCCCCACTCATGTCTCCCACCACCCCCACCCCCCAGCAGTGCTGGGGCACCCTCCACCAGGCCCCCACTCATGTCTCCCACCACCCCCACCCCCCAGCCACCAGGGGCACCCTCCACCAGGCCCCCACTCATGTCTCCCACCACCCCCACCCCCCAGCAGTGCAGGGGCACCCTCCACCAGGCCCCCACTCATGTCTCCCACCACCCCCACCCCCCAGCAGTGCAGGGGCACCCTCCACCAGGCCCCCACTCATGTCTCCCACCACCCCCACCCCCCAGCCACCAGGGTCACCCTCCACCAGGCCCCCACTCATGTCTCCCACCACCCCCACCACCCAGCAGTGCAGGGGCAGCCTCCACCAGGCCCCCACTCATGTCCCCTATCACCCCCACCCCCCCGCCACCAGGGGCACCCTCCACCAGGCCCCCACATATGTCTCCCACCACCCACACCCCCCAGCAGTGCAGGGGCACCCTCCACCAGGCCCCCACTCATGTCTCCCACCACCCCCACCCCCCAGCCACCAGGGGCACCCTCCACCAGGCCCCCACTCATGTCTCCCACCACCCCCACCCCCCAGCAGTGCAGGGGCACCCTCCACCAGGCCCCCACTCATGTCTCCCACCACCCCCACCCCCCAGCCACCAGGGTCACCCTCCACCAGGGCCCCACTCATGTCTCCGACCACCCCCACCCCCCAGCACTGTGGGGCACCTGCCAGCAGGCCCCCACCCATGTCCAACTCATGTCTCCCACCACCCCCACCCCCCAGCACTGTGGGGCACCTGCCAGTAGGCCCCCACCCATGTCCAACTCATGTCTCCCACCACCCCCACCCCCCAGCCACCAGGGTCACCCTCCACCAGGCCCCCACTCATGTCTCCCACCACCCCCACCCCCCAGCAGTGCAGGGGCACCCTCCACCAGGCCCCCACTCATGTCTCCCACCACCCCCACCCCCCAGCAGTGCAGGGGCACCCTCCACCAGACCCCCACTCATGTCTCCCACCACCCCCACCCCCCAGCCACCAGGGTCACCCTCCACCAGGCCCCCACTCATGTCTCCCACCACCCCCACCACCCAGCAGTGCAGGGGCAGCCTCCACCAGGCCCCCACTCATGTCCCCTATCACCCCCACCCCCCCGCCACCAGGGGCACCCTCCACCAGGCCCCCACATATGTCTCCCACCACCCACACCCCCCAGCAGTGCAGGGGCACCCTCCACCAGGCCCCCACTCATGTCTCCCGCCACCCCCACCCCCCAGCCACCAGGGGCACCCTCCACCAGGCCCCCACTCATGTCTCCCACCACCCCCACCACCCAGCAGTGCAGGGGCAGCCTCCACCAGGCCCCCACTCATGTCCCCTATCACCCCCACCCCCCCGCCACCAGGGGCACCCTCCACCAGGCCCCCACATATGTCTCCCACCACCCCCACCCCCCAGCAGTGCAGGGGCACCCTCCACCAGGCCCCCACTCATGTCTCCCACCACCCCCACCCCCCAGCCACCAGGGGCACCCTCCACCAGGCCCCCACTCATGTCTCCCACCACCCCCACCCCCCAGCAGTGCTGGGGCACCCTCCACCAGGCCCCCACTCATGTCTCCCACCACCCCCACCCCCCAGCAGTGCAGGGTCACCCTCCACCAGGCCCCCACTCATGTCTCCCACCACCCCCACCCTCCAGCAGTGCAGGGGCACCCTCCACCAGGCCCCCACTCATGTCTCCCACCACCCCCACCCCCCAGCAGTGCAGGGGCACCCTCCACCAGGCCCCCACTCATGTCTCCCACCACCCCCACCCCCCAGCCACCAGGGTCACCCTCCACCAGGCCCCCACTCATGTCTCCCACCACCCCCACCACCCAGCAGTGCAGGGGCAGCCTCCACCAGGCCCCCACTCATGTCCCCTATCACCCCCACCCCCCCGCCACCAGGGGCACCCTCCACCAGGCCCCCACATATGTCTCCCACCACCCACACCCCCCAGCAGTGCAGGGGCACCCTCCACCAGGCCCCCACTCATGTCTCCCACCACCCCCACCCCCCAGCCACCAGGGGCACCCTCCACCAGGCCCCCACTCATGTCTCCCACCACCCCCACCCCCCAGCAGTGCAGGGGCACCCTCCACCAGGCCCCCACTCATGTCTCCCACCACCCCCACCCCCCAGCCACCAGGGTCACCCTCCACCAGGGCCCCACTCATGTCTCCGACCACCCCCACCCCCCAGCACTGTGGGGCACCTGCCAGCAGGCCCCCACCCATGTCCAACTCATGTCTCCCACCACCCCCACCCCCCAGCACTGTGGGGCACCTGCCAGTAGGCCCCCACCCATGTCCAACTCATGTCTCCCACCACCCCCACCCCCCAGCCACCAGGGTCACCCTCCACCAGGCCCCCACTCATGTCTCCCACCACCCCCACCCCCCAGCAGTGCAGGGGCACCCTCCACCAGGCCCCCACTCATGTCTCCCACCACCCCCACCCCCCAGCAGTGCAGGGTCACCCTCCACCAGGCCCCCACTCATGTCTCCCACCACCCCCACCCCCCAGCAGTGCAGGGTCACCCTCCACCAGGGCCCCACTCATGTCTCCCACCACCCCCACCCCCCAGCACTGTGGGGCACCTGCCAGCAGGCCCCCACCCATGTCCAACTCATGTCTCCCACCACCCCCACACCCCAGCACTGTGGGGCACCTGCCAGCAGGCCCCCACCCATGTCCAACTCATGTCTCCCACCACCCCCACCCCCCAGCCACCAGGGTCACCCTCCACCAGGCCCCCACTCATGTCTCCCACCACCCCCACCCCCCAGCCACCAGGGGCACCCTCCACCAGGCCCCCACTCATGTCCCCTATCACCCCCACCCCCCCGCCACCAGGGGCACCCTCCACCAGGCCCCCACATATGTCTCCCACCACCCACACCCCCCAGCAGTGCAGGGGCACCCTCCACCAGGCCCCCACTCATGTCTCCCACCACCCCCACCCCCCAGCCACCAGGGTCACCCTCCACCAGGCCCCCACTCATGTCTCCCACCACCCCCACCCCCCTGCCACCATGTGCAGCCCCCACCAGGTCCTCACAATGTGCGTATTGGTCAGCCTCCACAGCCAAAAAGCCCTACCAAGTAACCCATTCACCCACATGGAAATGGAAATCACATGTTACACCCCCAATGTTCATGAAGCAAATGAACCCATGTCCGTCACACACATATTTTCCAATTGAATGGGAAAACACACAACATGACATGCATGAAACCAATGAGATGAAACCACACAGTGAACAATGTAAAAAAAAATGTATTAGAAAAAAATACAAATGCTAAAGAAAGAAAACTAACTACAATGTAAATGTGAAAAAAGAAGCTGCATGTCCGCATAAAAACACAAAACTAGAAAATCTAATCCAAAAAATGTTGTCCAAAGTGAAATGTCAAAACTCTCCGTGCAACAAAGAACTATGTACAAAAATAACAAGTGTCCATCATCACAACAGAACTAAGGAAACCTCCTAAAAAACCTACCTAAATATCAACTATATACAAAAAGTGGAGCAGTGTCCGTCGACTCCAAATCATAAGAAAAAACAAAGGAAACCTAAAACTAAAGAACTATGTACAAAGGCGGTGGGCAAGTCCAGCGGCTCACTCTGTGGTGTTCCGGGCCAGGGCATCATCGAACTCCTGTTCGATGTCCCGGAGGCGGTCCAGTTCCATGGCCCCGAGGGTCCGCAGGGACGACGCCGTGTCCTCCTCCAACCCCCTGCGGATTGCCTCGAGGCACTCGGCCCGCCTCAGGGCCCTCCGCATGGAGTTCTCCGCCCTGACCATTGTGAGCCGCGCCTCTTCCGCCCG
The DNA here is from genome assembly GCF_040938575.1 of Ambystoma mexicanum. Taxonomy (NCBI): domain Eukaryota; kingdom Metazoa; phylum Chordata; class Amphibia; order Caudata; family Ambystomatidae; genus Ambystoma; species Ambystoma mexicanum. The sequence continues at coordinate 1,369,057,476 of NC_090924.1, read as the reverse complement.
CCGCCGCTCCGCACCTATGGCGTGGCCCAACCGCTGCCACACGGAAGACACTCTCTGTCCTGGGTCCTCCTGCCCTCCGGCCGATGCCTGCCCCTCCGATGTCGAAGGCCCCGAGCCTTCATGGCTCCCACCATCTTGCTGCTGCTGCTGCTCTGCCTCTGCCCGTGCACTGCCTCCTGCTGCCTGCACATCCTCCGCCGGCTGGGGTGCAGTTGTTGATGTGGCCACCCCTGCTGGACGTCCGACTCCCGACTGTGGCAGAGATGCCTCCTCCACCAGCCTGGCCGCACTGTCAGAGGCAGCTCCACAGGGCACCCAGGTGACTGATGGGTGGGAAGATGGCACAGAGGACGACTGGCGCGTAGGGGGTCCAGTTGAGGAGGGGGTCGGAACAAGCCCCATCAGACGGAGGAATCCGGTCTGGGTGACCTGTCCCAGCAGGCTGACGTGGTCAACGAGCCATTCGAGATGACGTGCAGTCTCTCCATGAAAAGACTGCAGGTCACCTCGCATGGCCCGTTGACGCAACGCCACACCAGCCAGGACAGGCTCAACCCGGACCTGGATAGCCACGTCCGCAGGCAGAGGAAGGCCAGTTGACGTCAGCTCATCCCCTGCCTGAAAACGGGTCTGGACGTAGGCATCCCTGCTGGTGCAAGATGATGCAGGGACAGGATCGGGGACAGGATTGCACACAGGCACCTCCGCGGCCGCCTGTGCTGCCTCCTGTCCCTGGTCCTGGACTGCACCACTAGCACCAGTGGGATCCCCACCTCCAGACCCCGTCTCTGGTGCTTGCACGGCCTCCTCCTCCACCAGACCCCCCACCAACCTGGATGACTCTGTGCCATCTTCCCCTGTTGGGCCCTGTGGGGTCCCAGCTGCCCCTTCTGCTGCCGAGGAGTCCAACTGCAACCTCCGCCTCTTGGACCTCCCCCCGGCAGCTGCGGCCTGGGACGCGGCACCGGACTCCTCACTCCCCGACGAGATGACAACACGGGAGGGGAGCCGGGCCTTGCGTCTCCGGCTGGCGGTCGGATCCCCGCCGCTGTGCTCCACAGCACCTTCTCCGCCCTCTTCATCAGTTGACGCTGCAGACAGGGAGAAACAAAACACAGGCATCAGGGCACTGTACAATGGACACATACACGCATGACAGTTGCACATGAGTGGCATTGGCAAACCTCAGACATGTCATCACAATCCCCAACAGACATGTCATTGCAACTGGCACACATGAGCCATACCACAGCCATATCGCAACTGCCACCACCATCCCCACACATACAACAGCATCAGCAGCCAAAGGGGAGCCATACATCACATGCAACACAGGAAGTGCACCACACATGTACACACACCACCACACTTGCATGCATGTCTACACCTCTGCCAAGTGTCGCACTGTTCAGACGGGCATCCATGTCACATCTGCCAATCAGGCTTCCACATACCGCTGTCACATGCATCCATGTAGCATCACTGTTGCACCTTTGACAAATACACACACATGCACATGTACACAGTGCTCATACATGCAGCCGAAAACAACATACATGCCTGACATCACGGACATGTCTACTTACATACACATTCATCCAAACATGTGTGCACGCACAACTGCATTTGCCATGCAAGCCCACACACACAAGCACCATCCATGTCTCACACATTACAGCCCTCGCATGTGTCAGCCCCACGGCCCTGTACACCCCCACCCATACTCCACCCCATACAAACAGATGTGCAACTGGCACAATGGGGAATGATCACCACACGCCCTGCTCACAACCAGGATGCATGTACACTCACCGCTCGACTCCAGACGGCTCTGCTTCTCTAGGACCTGGACGTGGAGCGCTGGGGATATGCGTTCCAGGACCCCCATCTGTTCTTCCGACAAGTGGCCCCGGCGCCCCTTGGCATCCGCTGCCTTCAAGAGGCGCCGGGCCTTGTTCAGGGTCCTGGACCTGAAGTCCTCCCAGCGCTTCCTGACATGTTGTAAGTCCCGGACTGCCACCCCCTCCGCGTTGATGGCAGTCACGATGTCTGTCCAGATCCGAGTCCGTCCTTCCTTGTCGGCGCGGGAACTTCCAAAGAGGGCATCATACTGCCCCAGGACTTGCTCCACCAGGACACCAACTTCGGTGGCACTGAAGCTGGTGCCCCTCTGCCTCTCTGGCCGGGGGTTGTCAGTGGTCACAGATGGTGTTAGCCCCGACATGACAACCCCAGAGGCAGGAGTGGGTGGGCAACTGGGTCCTGGGGCTGGGCTGTGGAGCGATGGAATTCCAGTCGGGAGTCTTCTGTTCCAGCAGGGGTGGTCACAGCAACAGCACCCCTGGCTGATGTGCAGGCAGCAAATGGCAGTGCACGTGGGCAGCAGGCAGTCAGGCAGCAGCAGATAGCAGGTGGGAGCGTGCTCGGGGCTCTGGGGGGCAGTAATTCGGCCTTCTGGGCAGGAGCGTGGTCTCCCGTGTGCTCACGCGTGGCCAGCTTGGTACGGAGTGAATTGGCACGTGAAAATCCTGCACGTCAGCGTGAAAACCGAGGAAAGGCCCTTAGCGCGTAAGCGCGTCAGCACGCATACGCGATTCCATTGGACCAAAGGCCCTCAGCGCGTAAGCGCGTCTGTGACGTGACCCGCACGGGTGTTTCCCACACAGCACGTGATGACAGAGCACACGTGGAAAGACTGCATGTCAGAGTCTCATCGCGTGTAATTCGACAAAAGTGCGTGTACACGCGATTGGCCTATGTACGTGTATATGAGGTGTGCGCGGACACTTACACACGCAAGTACGTCAGCGCACCTGTATCCCGGTGTACGGCCATTTCCACCAATCACACGCAATGAGACTCTGACGTGCAGTCTTTCCACGTGTGCTCTGTCATCACGTGCTGTGTGGGAAACACCCGTGCGGGTCACGTCACAGACGCGCTTACGCGCTGAGGGCCTTTGGTCCAATGGAATCGCGTATGCGTGCTGACGCGCTTACGCGCTAAGGGCCTTTCCTCGGTTTTCACGCTGACGTGCAGGATTTTCACGTGCCAATTCACTCCGTACCAAGCTGGCCACGCGTGAGCACACGGGAGACCACGCTCCTGCCCAGAAGGCCGAATTACTGCCCCCCAGAGCCCCGAGCACGCTCCCACCTGCTATCTGCTGCTGCCTGACTGCCTGCTGCCCACGTGCACTGCCATTTGCTGCCTGCACATCAGCCAGGGGTGCTGTTGCTGTGACCACCCCTGCTGGAACAGAAGACTCCCGACTGGAATTCCATCGCTCCACAGCCCAGCCCCAGGACCCAGTTGCCCACCCACTCCTGCCTCTGGGGTTGTCATGTCGGGGCTAACACCATCTGTGACCACTGACAACCCCCGGCCAGAGAGGCAGAGGGGCACCAGCTTCAGTGCCACCGAAGTTGGTGTCCTGGTGGAGCAAGTCCTGGGGCAGTATGATGCCCTCTTTGGAAGTTCCCGCGCCGACAAGGAAGGACGGACTCGGATCTGGACAGACATCGTGACTGCCATCAACGCGGAGGGGGTGGCAGTCCGGGACTTACAACATGTCAGGAAGCGCTGGGAGGACTTCAGGTCCAGGACCCTGAACAAGGCCCGGCGCCTCTTGAAGGCAGCGGATGCAAAGGGGCGCCGGGGCCACTTGTCGGAAGAACAGATGGGGGTCCTGGAACGCATATCCCCAGCGCTCCACGTCCAGGTCCTAGAGAAGCAGAGCCGTCTGGAGTCGAGCGGTGAGTGTACATGCATCCTGGTTGTGAGCAGGGCGTGTGGTGATCATTCCCCATTGTGCCAGTTGCACATCTGTTTGTATGGGGTGGAGTATGGGTGGGGGTGTACAGGGCCGTGGGGCTGACACATGCGAGGGCTGTAATGTGTGAGACATGGATGGTGCTTGTGTGTGTGGGCTTGCATGGCAAATGCAGTTGTGCGTGCACACATGTTTGGATGAATGTGTATGTAAGTAGACATGTCCGTGATGTCAGGCATGTATGTTGTTTTCGGCTGCATGTATGAGCACTGTGTACATGTGCATGTGTGTGTATTTGTCAAAGGTGCAACAGTGATGCTACATGGATGCATGTGACAGCGGTATGTGGAAGCCTGATTGGCAGATGTGACATGGATGCCCGTCTGAACAGTGCGACACTTGGCAGAGGTGTAGACATGCATGCAAGTGTGGTGGTGTGTGTACATGTGTGGTGCACTTCCTGTGTTGCATGTGATGTATGGCTCCCCTTTGGCTGCTGATGCTGTTGTATGTGTGGGGATGGTGGTGGCAGTTGCGATATGGCTGTGGTATGGCTCATGTGTGCCAGTTGCAATGACATGTCTGTTGGGGATTGTGATGACATGTCTGAGGTTTGCCAATGCCACTCATGTGCAACTGTCATGCGTGTATGTGTCCATTGTACAGTGCCCTGATGCCTGTGTTTTGTTTCTCCCTGTCTGCAGCGTCAACTGATGAAGAGGGCGGAGAAGGTGCTGTGGAGCACAGCGGCGGGGATCAGACCGCCAGCCGGAGACGCAAGGCCCGGCTCCCCTCCCGTGTTGTCATCTCGTCGGGGAGTGAGGAGTCCGGTGCCGCGTCCCAGGCCGCAGCTGCCGGGGGGAGGTCCAAGAGGCGGAGGTTGCAGTTGGACTCCTCGGCAGCAGAAGGGGCAGCTGGGACCCCACAGGGCCCAACAGGGGAAGATGGCACAGAGTCATCCAGGTTGGTGGGGGGTTTGGTGGAGGAGGGGGCCGCGCAAGCACCAGTGACATGGTCTGGAGGTGGGGATCCCACTGGTGCTAGTGGTGCAGTGCAGGACCAGGGACAGGAGGCAGCACAGGCGGCCGCGGAGGTGCCTGTGTGCAATCCTGTCCCCGATCCTGTCCCTGCATCATCTTGCACCAGCAGGGATGCCTACGTCCAGACCCGTTTTCAGGCAGGGGATGAGCTGACGTCAACTGGCCTTCCTCTGCCTGCGGACGTGGCCATCCAGGACCGGGTTGAGCCTGTCCTGGCTGGTGTGGCGTTGCGTCAACGGGCCATGCGAGGTGACCTGCAGTCTTTTCATGGAGAGACTGCACGTCATCTCGAATGGCTCGTTGACCACGTCAGCCTGCTGGGACAGGTCACCCAGGCCGGATTCCGCTGTCTGATGGGGCTTGCTCCGACCCCCTCCTCAACTGGACCCCCTACGCGCCAGTCGTCCTCTGTGCCATCTTCCCACCCATCAGTCACCTGGGTGCCCTGTGGAGCTGCCTCTGACAGTGCGGCCAGGCTGGTGGAGGAGGCATCCCTGCCACAGTCGGGAGTCGGACGTCCAGCAGGGGTGGCCACATCAACAGGTGCACCCCAGCCGGCGGAGGATGTGCAGGCAGCAGGAGGCAGTGCACGGGCAGAGGCAGAGCAGCAGCAGCAGCAAGATGGTGGGAGCCATGAAGGCTCGGGGCCTTCGACATCGGAGGGGCAGGCATCGGCCGGAGGGCAGGAGGACCCAGGACAGAGAGTGTCTTCCGTGTGGCAGCGGTTGGGCCACGCCATAGGTGCGGAGCGGCGGCGGGCGGAAGAGGCGCGGCTCACAATGGTCAGGGCGGAGAACTCCATGCGGAGGGCCCTGAGGCGGGCCGAGTGCCTCGAGGCAATCCGCAGGGGGTTGGAGGAGGACACAGCGTCGTCCCTGCGGACCCTCGGGGCCATGGAACTGGACCGCCTCCGGGACATCGAACAGGAGTTCGATGATGCCCTGGCCCGGAACACCACAGAGTGAGCCGCTGGACTTGCCCGCCGCCTTTGTATATAGTTCTTTAGTTTTAGGTTTCCTTTCGTTCTTATTATTATTTGGAGTCGACGGACACTGCTCCACTTTTTGTATATAGTTGATATTTAGGTAGGTTTTTTAGGAGGTTTCCTTAGTTCAGTTGTGATGATGGACCCTTGTTATTTTTGTACAGTTCTTTGTTGCATGGAGAGTTTTTACATTTCACTTTGGACATTATTTTTTTGATTTGATTTTCTAGTTTTGTGTTTTTATGCGGACATGCAGCTTATTTTTTCACATTTACATTGTAGTTAGTTTTCTTTCTTTGGCATTTGTATTTTTTTCAATACATTTTTTTTTACATTGTTCACTGTGTGGTTTCATGTCATTGGTTTCATGCATGTCATGTTGTGTGTTTTCCCATTCAATTTGAAAATATGTGTGTGACGGACATGGGTTCATTTGCTTCATGTACATTGGGGGTGTAACATGTGATTTCCATTTCCATGTGGGTGAATGGGTTACTTGGTAGGTCTTTTTGGCTGTGGAGGCTGACCATTACGCACATGATTGGGGATTGTGAGGACCTGGTGGGGGCTGCACATGGTGGCAGGGGGGTGGGGGTGCAGGGGGACATGAGTGGGGGCCTGGTGGAGGTTGAGCCTGCACTGCTGGGGGGTGGGGGTGGTGGGAGACATGAGTGGGGGCCTGGTGGAGGGTGACCCTGCACTGCTGGGGTGTGGGGGTGGTGGGAGACATGAGTGGGGCCCTGGTGGAGGGTGCCCCACAGTGCTGGGGTGTGGGGGTGGTGGGAGACATGAGTTGGACATGGGTGGGGGCCTGCTGGCAGGTGCCCCACAGTGCTGGGGTGTGGGGGTGGTGGGAGACATGAGTTGGACATGGGTGGGGGCCTGCTGGCAGGTGCCCCACAGTGCTGGGGGGTGGGGGTGGTGGGAGACATGAGTGGGGCCCTGGTGGAGGGTGACCCTGCACTGCTGGGGGGTGGGGGTGGTGGGAGACATGAGTGGGGCCCTGGTGGAGGGTGACCCTGGTGGCTGGGGGGTGGGGGTGGTGGGAGACATGAGTTGGACATGGGTGGGGGCCTGCTGGCAGGTGCCCCACAGTGCTGGGGTGTGGGGGTGGTGGGAGACATGAGTTGGACATGGGTGGGGGCCTGCTGGCAGGTGCCCCACAGTGCTGGGGGGTGGGGGTGGTGGGAGACATGAGTGGGGCCCTGGTGGAGGGTGACCCTGCACTGCTGGGGGGTGGGGGTGGTGGGAGACATGAGTGGGGCCCTGGTGGAGGGTGACCCTGGTGGCTGGGGGGTGGGGGTGGTGGGAGACATGAGTTGGACATGGGTGGGGGCCTGCTGGCAGGTGCCCCACAGTGCTGGGGTGTGGGGGTGGTGGGAGACATGAGTTGGACATGGGTGGGGGCCTGCTGGCAGGTGCCCCACAGTGCTGGGGGGTGGGGGTGGTGGGAGACATGAGTGGGGCCCTGGTGGAGGGTGACCCTGCACTGCTGGGGGGTGGGGGTGGTGGGAGACATGAGTGGGGCCCTGGTGGAGGCTGACCCTGGTGGCTGGGGGGTGGGGGTGGTGGGAGACATGAGTTGGACATGGGTGGGGGCCTGCTGGCAGGTGCCCCACAGTGCTGGGGTGTGGGGGTGGTGGGAGACATGAGTTGGACATGGGTGGGGGCCTGCTGGCAGGTGCCCCACAGTGCTGGGGGGTGGGGGTGGTGGGAGACATGAGTTGGACATGGGTGGGGGCCTACTGGCAGGTGCCCCACAGTGCTGGGGGGTGGGGGTGGTGGGAGACATGAGTTGGACATGGGTGGGGGCCTGCTGGCAGGTGCCCTACAGTGCTGGGGGGTGGGGGTGGTCGGAGACATGAGTGGGGCCCTGGTGGAGGGTGACCCTGCACTGCTGGGGGGTGGGGGTGGTGGGAGACATGAGTGGGGCCCTGGTGGAGGGTGACCCTGCACTGCTGGGGGGTGGGGGTGGTGGGGGACATGAGTTGGACATGGGTGGGGGACTGCTGGCATGTGCCCCACAGTGCTGGGGGGTGGGGGTGCAAGGGGACATGTGTTGGTGTTCATTAGTTCAAGGAGACATGTGCCTTTGCTGGGGGGCATGCCCATGTTGGGTGGGCTGCCTGCGGGACATGACCAGGGATGCAGGGTAGTCCCCTGTGGTGTGGGCTGCCTGCAGGGGCCGTGGAGGGTGTACAGGGTACACCTGGGAGGACCCACACTGTCAAATCACATGTGGGACTCCCCGGCACCCCTGAAATACACGTACCGTGCAGAAATCGAGTGTAAAACTTCCCGCGCACCCCTGAAATACACGCGCCCAGGCTATTCGCGTGTAAAACTTCCCGCGCACCCCTGAAATACACGCGCCCAGGCTATTCGCGTGTGGAACTTCCCGCGCACCCCTCAAATTCACGCGCCCAGGCTATTCGCGTGTGGAACTTCCCGCGCACCCCTGAAATACACGCGCCCAGCCTATTCGCGTGTGGAACTTCCCGCGCACCCCTGAAATACACGCGCCCAGGCTATTCGCGTGTGGAACTTCCCGCGAACCCCTGAAATACACGCGCCCAGGCTATTCGCGTGTGGAACTTCCCGCGCACCCCTGAAATACACGCGCCCAGGCTATTCGCGTGTGGAACTTCCCGCGAACCCCTGAAATACACGCGCCCAGGCTATTCGCGTGTGGAACTTCCCGCGAACCCCTGTAATACACGTAGCCCGCTCCCCCAGGCCCGATCGCGTGAGGAACTTCCCGCGCACCCCTCAAATTCACGCGCCCAGGCTATTCGCGTGTGAAACTTCACGCGAACCCCTGAAATACACGTACCGTGCAGAAATCGCGTGTAAAACTTCCCGCGCACCCCTGAAATACACGCGCCCAGTCTATTCGCGTGTGAAACTTCACGTGAACCCCTGAAATACACGTACCGTGCAGAAATCGCGTGTAAAACTTTCCGCGCACCCCTGAAATACACGCGCCCAGGCTATTCGCGTGTGAAACTTCACGCGAACCCCTGAAATACACGTAGCACGCTCCCCCAGGCCCGATCGCGTGAGGAACTTCACGCGAACCCCTGTAATACACGTAGCCCGCTCCCCCAGGCCCGATCGCGTGTGGAACTTCACGCGAACCCCTGTAATACACGTAGCCCGCTCCCCCAGGCCCGATCGCGTGTGGAACTTCACGCGAACCCCTGAAATACACGTAGCCCGCTCCCCCAGGCCCGATCGCGTGAGGAACTTCACGCGAACCCCTGTAATACACGTAGCCCGCTCCCCCAGGCCCGATCGCGTGAGGAACTTCACGCGAACCCCTGTAATACACGTAGCCCGCTCCCCCAGGCCCGATCGCGTGAGGAACTTCACGCGAACCCCTGTAATACACGTAGCCCGCTCCCCCAGGCCCGATCGTGTGAATGACTTCACGCGAACCCCTGTGATGCACGTACCCTGCAAATCGCGTGTGACACTTCCCGCGCACCCCGGTATACATGCACACGTATTTTTTGTCAGCGGGTGTCCGTGTTTGTGGGTACCCCTTTGCACGTCATTTTTCCTGGAGGGCCACAGTATGGGACATTCATCATGGCAGTATATAGGTGCTATTTGTTGGCGCACCTTTTGGCGCACATTTCTTACAGCCGCAGAGACGCTACCGCCTCCTTTCTTGTGGCGGTCGTGTTTGTGCCTGTGCGCTGGTTTGAGCGTGCGCTTTTTTCCCCTATTCTATTCCATGAATACGTGTTGTAGGCGAGCGTGTGGGCGTTCCGCGCACTTGTGCCCTGTACTTCCCCCGTGACGCCCACGTTTTGGCAAGTTGTTCCCCATTCCGAGTGTTACGCCCGTGTTCCGCCTACTTTTATTGCGTGCGCCGCGCTATGTGCGAATTTCGCTGTGGCCTGTGCGATTTTCGCTGTGACCTGGCGCACGCTGTTAGATGGCCTGTGCGCCAACGTGCGCCAACGTGCGCCGCGCACTTTTTTTTCGCACATCCGCTGGTTTTCTCGCGCACGGCCTTCCATGAATCGACGTGCGCTGCTTTTCGTGCGATTTTCGCACGTTCACTGCGATTTTCGCTATTCCACTGCGATTCGCACGTTTTTGCCCACTTGCGCCGCGCTAATTATTCCATGAATCGGCCTGTAAGTGTTTGCACTGCGAAGGCGGCAGCTCAGCACACCTCGGCCACTTTGATGTTCGTGTAATTTCACCCGCGGTGGCTTCCCTTCCTTTCCCTCTTACTTATGTTTGCAGAGCACTTGATCCCCAATCATGCCATTGTGATATGTTTGTAGCTAGTCACAGCAGACACACGGATTACCCTGTTGCGACGCTCCATTCTTTACTTCCTTATTTAAGCACGGCTTGTTTTGGTTACTGACAGTGGGCCTCATTACAACCCAGGCGGTAAGTTCCCTACTTTACCACCATGGTGTAAAGGGAGTTTAACTCCCTTTACACCATGGTGGATGGCGGATTTACCGCCCCATTCCAAGGTGATTGGGGTGGTAAATCCCCATTCCCCATTTACCCTTCCCCATTCCCATTTTTACCCCATAGGGCATAATAGGAGTGGGGAAGGCGCTAATTACGGTAACGTAAATTACGGTGCCGTAATTAGCACCAAGGCGGGTTAGTGCCTTGCATTTTAACGCCTGCTAAAAGCAGGCGTTAAAATGGTAATCAGGCGTTAAGGGTTAACGGCGCCGTTAAACCCTTAACGCCTGGGTTGTAATGAGGCCCAGTGTCTTTTCACTTTGCTCATACCTATTATCTTGCAAACCCTGATGAGTTGCCAACTCGATTGTATGTACCTGTGCTAGTTCGTGATACTAGTCAATGACGCTTTATTCACCTTCCATTACATACTGTTTGTGACAGTCACTCGCGGTTTTCCATCACTCGCGTTACTGCAACTCCCATTACCACGACGCTCCCTATAAGCATCTAGATGCTTTCCTTTACACGGTGAGGTGCTTTCCTTACTCACGTGGTTTGAACTTTGTTCGATCTGGACCAATATGTGTATATATATATATATATATTTGTACCTCTTACAGTTACCCGTATGAAGTTACCTGTACATACATTGCTATACAGCTACACAGTGAGTTGAATAAACTTACCCATATAGAGTGTTTGTGCTATACCATCCTTTTAAAGGCACTCTTACTGACTGCTAGCTTTTCGCATCCATAGATGACAGGCTACCTATATGCCCCCCCCCCCTTTTTGTATCCACAGAAATTGTGGTGACTGCTTTGCAGCATCTCTGCCCAGCCACCTCCGGACGCCTTCCCTACCCAATAATACGGTAAGCGCCCATGGTATACCACAACGAATTCTTGCTGTGGTTAACTAGTTAGGTGACCCTCACTAATTAGGTCCCTCTCTTGTTTTTTTATGTGCAGGTCTGGTCTAGACGCCTTTACTCTACTAAACAGAGAAGAGAATTGTGAACCAGTGATATTGCAACTGTTCAACTGGGGAACTACATCCTCCATGTCAACCCGCTCCTTAAACATCTGACACTCAGTTATTGACTACTGAACTGTCCTGTAACCACAAATTCAGTAACAGCCCCTCCCCCGGGTCCTTATCTTTTAGAAACACTATACCCCTGAAGAAGTTCCTGTAATAAGTTTATCTTTCAGAGGAACGAAACATGTAGGGTTTATGTCAACATTAATAGTAAATGTTTTGAACGAGATTAATACCCTCAAAGGTTGCTTATAAGATCAGTACAAGACAAAAGTACCAACCATAGAGTAACCAGAATTATTTAGTACTCTACACTTTTGGGTTTCCTTTTGCTTTTTGTTTGTTCTATATTTGGTTTTTCAATCCGGTTATTAGACCTTTGCTCTAATTTGACACTAGTGTTGCATCCAAGTATCTGTACCTCGAGTGTGTTGTTAAATAGGTGTGTTTGTATTTACCTTTGCTCTCTACATTTCGTGCACTTTGCACCTTGTATAGGTAGACCCCTTAGAGGCTTTCTGCCGTTATAAGGTTGTACTTGCACATTTTCACATTATGAGATTTTTAATGCTTTTTATGATGTTTTACTATAACTGTTTTTTTTATTAATATGTATTAAAATTGTTATAGTTTTTGATTAATTTTAGTGTGACTTGGTTGAATTCTCCATACACACAAAATCTTGATGTTAAGCATGTACACTTGTGACCCCTCCCGTATAAGTCTAGTGATCTGCTTTACTGTACTCTACCTGACCTGAAGAGGCAGGGAGTTTGTTTTTCTCACGTTAGATATCTTAATATCTGGTTTACTCCCCCTCCTTGATACTTATAGTCCCTCAAGTGTTGTATTAGTTGGCAGCTCAGCACACACCACTCTGATGAACTGATAGCTGCACAGCAAAGGGAACCTGTCTAACGTGATCCCACAAAGCGTGTAAGTGTTGCTTTTTTCCTGTTGATATGCCTGTAAATATCATCTCGTTTAATGGCCTCATGTTGGTAATTCAACAGAGCATGTCAAGAGCTCCAAGGAATCTTTCCAGTCATCGATAAAACTCAGCCATAGGAAATGTAACTGAAAAGGCTGTAATTAATGATCAGGCTACATGGTGTGAAGAATTGCTTGGCCAATAGATGCAAGGGATTTTATTCCTGATCCGGGCTTAGCTAGAATATCTGTGATCCAATGTTGCTCCATGTTCGTGGGCGGGAGCGGTTGGGAGTGGTTCTCCTCTACTTTTTTTTCTTTAAGTTGTACTGCTCCTATACTTTTAGTTTAAAAAGTAATGTTCCGGAATGGTTTCGTTTTAAAATAAAAGTGTAGGAAGAAGTTGAAACTTGCACTTCAGTGCACTGCACTGAGCAGTCTCTTAAACAGCAGGTGTGTTTGGGGATTTGGAATGCGCGTGGGAGTGGGCGCGGCGATAGGTTTTTATGAGAAGCGGGGACAGGCCAGCAGGGAACATAGTGCCACTACTTCTTTTCGCACACTTCGACCACTGGCTACATTTGGATTATGGTAGCGTCACCTTTCTTCCAGCGACAACCGCGCAAGCTCCAACCCTGCGATTTGGTGAAACGCAGCGGCTGATTTTGAAATGGCAACACCAGAGTATATTTTTCCAAACATGAATTTTGATGCATTTCATGGATCGAGCGCCATTATGGGTGTCTGCTTTTCATTGTCACCACTTGTGCAAAACGTCCACCCTCCTTAGTGGCGTAACACAAAATTAAAATGGCCCCCCGCGAGTCCTGCCGAGAGCCACCACCCCAAGCTCCTTGAAGAAACATATTCTGTGATACAGACTCTCGGGCCGGCCTAGGCCACAACTCGCACCTATTGTTGATGATATTCCCACTGCCATAGTGGCATGATGCGGACTACACTAGGTGAAGGATGTAAGGTTTTGAATCAAATCTCACACCTAACATAGAAATAAGGGGGGGTGGCGCATGACCCCTGGCAACCAAATGTTACATCCGCCATTGTATGCAGCCAATAACACTATTATGAACATGGCAGTAGAGCCAGGGTGTCGGGGGACTCCACAGGGGGCACTGGAAATTGCAAAAGATCACAGGTCAGTGGTGGCAGGTGAATATCTCTAGTGCAGGAGCATTAGCATCTTCCACAAGTTACCGCAAGCGTGCAAGCATAGCAGATGAGCAACCTGTCATGCCAGGGAAATCAGGGGTTTCTCTCGAGAACATTTTAAAACTAATCTGTTAAAATGGTGCATTTTACAGCAAATATTTTGAGAAAATGGGTTAAAAATGTACAATTGATTCTCTATGGTAGTGCATGAAAATACCTAGTAGATGTTATAGCACCAACAGTACACAGGGGCCTTGGCAACATTTTCATGATTCCTCAGTTTACAATTTATATGCCAGCATTGGCAGTGCAAATAATTTCATGCTTCTATAATAAATGCCAGCATTGCTAGTATAAAGCACTTTAATTTTGTGGCCGCTATATACGCCATTATGGTAATTATAAATAACGTTTATGAAGCTGCAAACGCAATCAAGCCTTGGATGGTCGCTGTAAATCCCGTTGATGAAACTGCAGCAAAATCTACTCCACAATGTTCAATATAGCAATATAGCAAATCGGATGATGTTGCACTAAAAACATAATAATCCAGCATTGTCACTATTAATAACTTCCATGATGCTGTCCCCTGCCGCCGAACACGGATCTGCGTGATTTTACCGAACCCAAAGGTTTGACTTCCTAAAGTTCTAATTTTTTCATTTTTTTATTTTCTGCAAATGTATATGTGGGGGTAAACTCCCCACAGCCCCCCACCTTACCCCTATACATTTTTATACACTTTACCCCCCCATACATATATATATGCAGAAAATTGGGGTCGGACTTTTGGGAGTCAAACTTTTGGTATTTGGTCCTTTTGTACAATACCGCCGAACACATAGATGCACATCGCACACCCACACATCACCCACACACGCATGCATCACTCATGCAGTAAATCAGAAGCAGGAAACAAAGACATGAGCAGATTTGGACTCTACTGGGGCAGGAAGGAATTAACCAGAAGGCAGGCTTCTCCGGCTCTGGAACCCCCTCTCCATCAACACCCGACTTGCCGCCTCGCTTTCACCTCTCAGGAAAGAGCTCAAGGCACTCCTCTTCAAGGAATGGCGTTTCTCCAGCTCCTAGGTCCACAAACCCTCCCCGTACCACCTAACCTGAGCATGGGTGATCTGCTCCCTCCCTCTTTCCTCCCCTGCTAACTTCTAGATCCATTGGTGCCAAATTGTCTGCCCTCCCTGTTCCCTTGTATTGATTCCCTGTGATCTGCTTCCCTCGCCATGTAATTCCTGCAGCAAAGTCCACCCTCAAAAAATATAATAATGATGATAATAACAATAACAATAATAATAATAATAATAATAATAATAGGAATAACAATAATGATAACAATCCTGAGACACTGCAAACATGCGTCGTGGGCCACTGAGCGTGATCTTGCGTAGTCTAATTTGCATCCTCTTTGCATATTTTAAATACATTTTTCTGGCTAAAATTGTAAATAAAACGCTGTTTATAAATAACATATTCTATCACTCATTATATAAACTTTTCAATAAGTGAGTAAATCTCCCTCATTCTGTAAATAAATCTCCTATGGGGAAAAAATGTACAGGGGATAAATGGCACCATAGTTCCTGGCTGCTTTGCATGAAATGAAAGAGAATTTTGGGAACATAAAAACGTACATACTTTTTTATATTTAACACATAGGATAATGGTGTATGTATGCAAATATTAGAAAGGCATAATGCACAGCTGGCTTGATTTTCATTTGTCACAATACCCTAACAGTAAAAGGACTGCACAAAAGCTGGGTGTGGCTGAGATGAGCGGGAGAGCTTTGCTGGGAGGTGACGGGTGAGAGGCAGGAGGAGGAGCAGTGTGTTGTTGGATTTTATGAGACAGACGGGGCAGTGGGAGGAGTTGTGAGTTTATGTGGGCTATGTGTTGATTGGTGGGTTGGTGCACATCATCCTATTGGATGGGGAAGCGCCTGCGTGGGTCCGCCCACGCATTCGGTAATTAAGAAGAAGAAGAAGGACTATGGGTGTAAGGTTCGCGCTGAGCAGAAAACGACCACCCAATTTGCTGTACTGGTTGGGCAAAGCAGCTCGTGACTGTGGTCACTTTTAGGGCCCCTAGGGCCCGCATGAATGGCGGAGGTGGTGGGCTCACACTACGCCAGTAGTGCCCCAATCCTGTGCAAATAAGAGCAACCAAGCTCAACGCCTTCTCAGGTGGGAACAGTGCATTTTAGAACACATTTTACTCTCAAAACCAATCACTGACACAATAGGTAAGGAAACAACAGTAGAAAACATCCTGTAAAGTCCTTTGAAAGAAGAAGGGAACTCTAAATATGCATATATAGAGGCAATGCATCGAGATATGTGTTGAAAATGTTTAAAGATGGCTGCCGTAATTGTTCACATCGGTCATAGTTGAGCAATCTAGGCAACAGATGTGCGCGTTCGAATACGTCTACAGCCTCGCAACAGACCGAAACAGTTGTGCATTTTCAGACTCGAATAAGAAGTAGCTTCGGTACGTGAAGCATAGCTAATTATCGATTAAGAAGTAGCTATGGTGCTTGAAGCAGAACTAATTATCGGCTAAGTGCACTCAGAGACCATACCATTAAGACCTGTAGGTTATCCGTTTCAAGAGGAGGTCAAATCGCTCTATAGACTCTGCTGCAGGTTACAAACAGTTGGCTTTTTACACTTTCCCCTTAACATTGTTCACTAGGTTTAACGGGGACATAGGGGTTTTGTATAAGATGATAGAAAGAGATCAAGAATAAAGCAGTAAAGAGCTGTTTTCATATTGTGCACACTCCAGACTACAAATGGCAACAGGCCAATAGGCCCAAAAGAAAAAAAATAAAGACAGAAATGGCAGTTTCAAGTATTCCCACATGTGGGATAATGAACTAGGCATTATCTGTGCCGCCAAAATAGAGACACTGGACCTAAACATGTTCTAGACCAACGAACATTAGAAGTCCTGCAACTCTATTTACAAATTAGATAACAGTAAAAACAGCTTGCTGTGTTCTCTAATAGAAACAGGACAAGCACCAGAAAAAGAAAATAAGCAATTGATCAGGCACTGTGGACTCTGCATCAGGATTTGAAAGCATATGACGGCTTGAATCATATCGGGAGCATAACTCAGGGGCAACGCGCTCATTTTGGAAGCCAGGCGATGCAGAGCAACACAGGTTCGATCCCTGGGTCCGTGGCTACAAACTTCTGGGTATGAAGCGCTTTATAAAAAAAGAATTAAAATTTCTAGAGGTCTTTTTCCAGTGAGTTAAAGCAAGAATGCACAGCTTTGCAATATCGCAGCACTATGTACTTTCTGAATATTGTGATATTCGTATAACGTCATGAAGTGATTTTACTAGAGCAGCTGTGTGTGTCTATTTTTCTGTACCCTTACAGATAGTGTGCTGACAATAACATTAAATTACCAATGCTGTATACCGTTCTGGCAATATGTTTTCCGCTGAAACCGGTCAACCAGTATGGATGTGCTAAATCGAATCGCACACCCTCAAGAAGAATGAGTATAAACAGTCATTGAAGTGAAAGTCGTTCTTTCACTTACTCTTTTTTTTGCCAGTTTGTGGAAATAATCCCTATAGGTGCAATATTAGGACTCAGCTATAAGAGACTCTTTCCAGGGGATTAAACAGAAAGTAGTCTGTCCTAGACTCTAGCAAGTTATACAATCAGACCATTTTACTAGAGTTTTTATGAATGGCGTGTGGACAGTAAATAATAAATGTTGTTCTATAAACTTTTTTTATTCACTTTTTATTTTTGAAAATCATGTTCAGTTTGGAGCGGGCAGGGTCTCTCTTCATATCCCGCGCCTAGATTCCCACCACTGCATACTAGGGTTTATTCACCTACTCCAAGGGCAATTAGAGTCTTTCCCATGGACATGTACCTAATATTTCAAAGTTATAAATAATTGGTTTCTTCCTCTCTTTCTGTTGTAGAGGAGGAGTTAAGTACCCCCCCTTAACCACCTTGCCCATATTGCCTATATGTTGGTTACCAGAGTGTGAAACTCAAGCAGTAACAGGGGAAATGCCTATATCCAAGAGGATCCTGGAGGCGAGGTTGCCAATGAGAAAACCATACCTGCATCCAAGACAGTATGATGGCTATTTGAATAAAAACCCTGAAGGAAAAGGACGGATGCACAAGAGAACAGACTGGTGACGTCATGCAAGAGTCGAGCTGACGTACAATAGAAGAGATGCAGACACGATACAATGCGGATGTTCTATAAGGCATCAAGAAAGTGTCAAAGATAAGCAACATCTTGGGCTCAAGGTGAAGAGGCTTATGCTGCAGAAACAATTACATTATTAAAGCCAGTTCACAAGTGTTCAGATGCAAAGTAACGCAAGCAGACGAAGTTCTCATGAGGTAAATAGATTGCGGCAAGCGCCAATATATATATTTATATTATATATAATATATAATAATCACCTTTCTGAAACTAATCTGTATTTCACTTATTTTCTTACTGCGACAAACTTGGAAAAGTACGTCTTTCTTCCTTCTTTTGGGTCGGCTCTGCTATAATGCGTGGTGGAAGACTCAATTACTTACTCATACTTTATACATATATATATATATATAGAAAGTGTGATTGGGTCTAAGGGAACATCTAAGTATATAATCCATAGTAATCTAATGGTCGTAAAAGAGGTGATAGGTTTCTTAACATCAGGTGGGGCAACTAAGCCCTTCCCTAAAAACAGGTCACTATGAATGTCACTAAACACACAACGTCCTATTGGCTAGTTAACTATAGGGCTCCTAATGATGCGGCCCTTTATCATTGGCTGATTTCTAACCGTGTCAGCCTTCTTCCACCCACACTAGCAGCATGCAGGCCAGTCAATTCCCAGAAGGCGGAGGTAGGTATCTACCCCGTGATAAGAGTCCCTACTCCAACAAGGTATCATTGTCCAGACCCGAAGCCCCTGCAACGCACCGATACTTTCTACAAAAACAAACAGGAATGGAAGAGTAGCGTTTTGTACAAGATTTTGCACGTTACATGATGCAGTGTTACCATCCTTTCCGCCGGTGCCACACCCTGCCAAAATGTTGTTGTGTATTCCCTACACTGCCAAGTATTTCACTGCTGTCGACCCATGCAGTGACTTTTTCCCCATATGCATAAACCCTGACAGTCAATATTTCTTCACATGTAGGCATAAACTGACCCAATGTACATTCATTCATCTCCCAATGGGGTATGTAGGAAGCCCCACAGTGTTCTCCCAGATCCTGAAGAAAGACTTGTACTCAGTGCAGTTCCCAGGAGGGTCGACGCTGGTGCAGTACGTAGACGATCTTGCCCTCTTTGGAAGCATGCATGGAAGACACCCTGGACCTGTTGAGAGCGCTTGCCCAAAAGGGTCACAAGGAATTGAAAGACAAGTTACAATTATGTCTGCCCCAAGTGCGATACCTAGGCAATGACATCGCTGCAGGGAAAAGACACCTGTCCCTTGATCAGATTTCTATGATTCAGAGGGTGCTGAAACCCTGAACCAAGAAACAGATGAGGGTGTTCATCGGGAGGGTTAGTTTCTGTAGACAGTGGGTCCCCGTGTTTGTAGTCATCATGACGCCCCTCTAAAGCCTTGCCCATGATTCGACCCCCAAACCCCTGCTATGGTCCCTGGGAGCAGAATCTGCCTTTATCATCATTAAGCAGGGGCTCACAACGGCTCCGGCTTCAGGGTTGCCAGAGCCCTTTGTCCCATTCTGCGATGAGCTCTACAGTTTTGCTCAAGGTGTGCTGGCTCATTTACACAGTGATACGCACTGCCCTGCATCCTACCACAGTGTAGGCCTAGACCCAGTGGCCATGGAGCTCCCAGCTTGTCTGAGAGCCGTCGCAGACACTTCCCTATTGACTGAAAAATATTACTCCCTGGTCCAAGGGAATCCAGTCACGATTTCCGTCCCACATGCCGTGTTGTCCTTATTGTTAACGAGTAAAACCCAACTGGGGGTACACTTTCGCTCACCCCACTTCTGTCAAAGGGGACCCCACTCCAAAAAGACTCAGACGGTTGGTCAAGTCATCCATTTATTCAATTTCAGCATTCGCGAATGGGCATGACTTCCTGCACATTCAAAAGACTGCGCAGGAGTGAGCTGATAAGCATTAGGTCTGCATGGTTTATATACATTTTCAAATATCATTGGTTCCAATCTCTAGCACATGCACAAAGAAGGAGTTTACATAAGCATAGCAGTTAGTCGCGTAATCTTCCTCCCACCCACCCTCCTTCGTGCAGAAGAATTCCTCGTAAACACACTCCTGGGGTGAGCTGATAAGCCTAAAACTGCACAGTCATTACGCCCTTCTCTGCATCTCAGGGGCACTCTTCGGGAATTCACTTCTGCTGTTCATGACTATTTTGTATCTGTCGTGTCAGGCCTTTACCACCCTCTCCCTTCCTTTCTTCTTGGAATTTGACATCTGATTAACAAGAAATCAAACTTTGCAACACTGCCTAGTCGCACGCAATCACCCTTTTCTGCTCTGAGGCTCTACAGGATTCATCTTGCTACAACATGGGCAAAACCTCACTCATTTTTGTATCCCCAATTTGCCCCTTTTGCTCATGTTGAGCAAGATTATACGTCAATCTTATTCAAATCCTCCATTTCCTTCAACCACATTATCCGCAAATGCTCCTTTTCCTGATGAGAGGGGGTATCCTGTACCTTGCGGGCTGTCCTGCTACAGCAATCCATACAACCTCCAATAAGCATTGGAGAACATTGTATGCACAGGCAGCAAACCAGGGCTAATCCTATCACTACCAGTATTGGGGTTAGCAACTTCCAGCCAAGATCTTTCAGTAACTTCACCCACCAACTATCTCCGCCCCCCTCCTCATAGTGGATTGTCTCGGCTATCTTATGTAACCTGGATATCCCGGACAACACTCCCTCACTTGCATCGGGAATATACATGCAACATTGGGAACCCACCATAGTACAAAACTCTGCCCCTTTTTGCTGTCAACACATCCAACACGTAACTATTCTGTAATGCAACTAACCGTATGGCCTTCATCTCATATGTAATGTTAGTGAGTATATCAGCTGTTTCACTAATCATGGTCTCCACTGCCCTACTTAGTCTGCGTACCTCTTGGGAGTTCAGGAATATTCCTACAGGGAGTGTCATTGCCTTTACTATGTCAATAAATATATCCAGATCAGTGTCTGATTGGTCAAGCCCTTTCCTTATCTCTCTCTCATACCAGTGTTTAGCATACATTTCTTTTGGGGTATAGATCATAGCAGAAGGTATTATCCTGGCAAAATAACATGTTCCTGGGAAGCCATAGATAAAACCTTTTTATTACAAACATAAGCGTACCCTTCACTCTCACCTATACCCCTACTATACCTAGAAAGATTGTATAGTATACTACATCCCAAAATAGTTTCTCCTTTCATTACCTTCAAACAAATGTTCTTCCTTGAGTACTCTCTGGTTACCATCAAGGGGGTTGGGGGTAATTTCCCTACCCTTGCCTGACCTACAAGGTCTCTTAAAGAGTAGGTTACTACCTCCTGTTTCATATTATGAATTATACCTGCTGATATGTCTGACCATTCCATTGTAAAGCACCTGGAAGTATTTGGCATATACTTGTTTAGTGAGAGAACCCTCATCCAAAGCAAAATACACCTGTCAACTTCTGGTATCGCAAAAGCATACATGGGTATTCCATCTCCTGCATGGCGGGGAACATGACTACATATCCAACAATTTGACAAATTCAACGCCTTCTGTGTTGCATTCATTAAGCGTATGTATGCATTCCTACTATACCCTTCATCTTCATGACCATCATGCTCATGCCTGTCTCTACTATATACATAATTGATATTGGTATCATTTGAGGAGTTTGCCACGGGAAACATATTCTTAAATTCATACATTGAAGGGTGTTCCAGATACCATAAAGAATACACCAAGCCCTGTTACCACCAAGACACCTGCCATACATAAAACAGTCTTTTCCTTCCTTGTACACCCATATTTGTCCACCTTCATCCACCCTTGTGGGTGGGCAGGCAGAGCTAAATCCTGCAGTTCCATCTCACTTATCATTGCTTCTGCCACCTTACCTGAGCTTATGATGACACTTGCAGGTTAAGTTCCGTGGCTTGACTGGGTCCTAGCGCCTAGCGTTCCACCCTAGTGAGCAGCCTCTCATTCTTACAGCTTACGTTCCCAACCCTATTTAAAGCTCCAGTGTCTTTGTACCCTAAACGCACAGGGCGCACCAGCGGCCCTTTTACCGATCTGTCCCACGCCTCGTTGTGCCTTGTCCAGGAGGGATGCCGGAGGCCCTTCAAGCAACTGCTCGTTGTCTTCGGCACGGCTGTGCACTGCTCTGACCGACAAAAGAGTCTGTGTCTCTCTAACAATCAAAGTTCAATTCACAGTCCTTACTCGTTGCCTGGCACATATACTTTCCATGAACTCAGGTTTTACTTGAGGACATCCATTGGGAGAGGGGTCTGGGATGATTCCAACAGGCTCGTTTGTACCCCGGTTGATTGCAATGGTTCTATAGCAGCAGCTTTCTTCACATGTCTTGCATGGTACCAGTGTGGTTTGCCGTCAACTTTCAGTGCTGTCTGCGTTGTCAGCAACACCTGGTAGGGTCCTTTCCAGCGTGGCTGCAGGCCGCTAGTTCTGTCAAAGGCTTTAATTACAACCCAGTCCCCGGGTTACACATCATGGCCTGGCCCAATTGGTGGTACTGGGGCCACATTTTTCACCTGCGTATGTATAGAAACAAACCTGTTAGTCAATGCAATACAATATTGTTGCAGCACTGGCCAGGTTTGTTCAGACAAGCGTTTTGGGTGTTCCGTCCATCGGTGCGTTTGGGCGCAGCTCTCATGCTCAGCAATGCCAGGGGCAAGGCATCAGGCCACTTCAAACCTGTTTCTGCACATACCTTTACAAATTTGCTCTTAAATATTTTATGTATTCAATAATTCCTGCTGACTGGGGGTGAAACATGGAGTGGAATCTTTGATCAATCCCCAGTGCCTTGCATACCTTTTCCACCACCTTGGCCGTGAAATGCGACCCATTTTCTGACCATAGATAGGTGCGGACCGTATACAGCGGTACCCAATGGTTCAATATACACTTTGCAGTGGAGGCACCCCTCCTGAATAACCACATTTCATTACCAAGCAGTAAGCAAACTTGTTTACAGGTTCCAGATGTATAAAATCCATATACACCACTTAAAAGGGTTGTGTGGGCAGTTAACTGTGCCCTGCTGGGGCCGGCACACCCTTTCCAACATTGTACATTACACAGATTTTGCCCTGCTTTGCCCATTGCCTGCAATAGGAACCAATTATTTTGTTCTCCCAGACAGTTTTTAGCACACTTTCAGTGTTCTAGCATTTGCATGTGTTGGTCCATGTGCCACGCTTACTACAACAGGGAGGTATGCATCTGGTAACAACCAACTCCTTGTGTTCACATTTGCCCATGCCCCACTCTCCAGTTGTCTTATATTTTCATCCGAGTGCCAGGTTTTCCTTTCTTCCTCTGTAGCATCTTCCTGGATTCTTACTACCTTCTCCCCCACACCCAATTCCCCTCCTTCAGTTTCACAAATATATTGTCCAAGTGCCGCTGCCACCGCCCTCCTACATGGCGGTAATCTTCGGGCAACTGTATCCAATCCAGTTGAGAAGTAGGCATATGGCCTTTTCCTCCCACCTTGTTCTTGGGTTAATACAGACACAGAACACCCATTCACCTCATCCATAAATAAATAAAACATTTTCCCATAATCAGGTGTCCCCAGATCTGGTGCGTTACACAAGGCGCTCTTCAACGCCACGTACCCCTCTTCCATCTCTTAGTTCCATTCGAAGGGTACGTGGTGTTTCTCATCCTTCAATGTTTTTAACAGTGGTTTAGCTATTACTGAGAACTCTGGTATCCTAGTGCCTACAATGTGACAACATTCCCAACACCTTTCATGTTCTGGGAATCGGCATAGCCTGAATCAACGCTACTCGGTCTGTTGACAATGACCGCCCTTCTTTTGACCAAACATAGCCCAAATAGTCAACTCGTCACTGTACATATTGCATTTTTGCTAAAGACACTTTGTGATTATGTTTTACCAGGTGAAACAGTACCATTACAGTTGCTTCCCATATATCATCTATGTACTGGACCGAGGATGTCCCTGTTGGTAGCATTTACCCACTCAGCAGTACTTCCCCACATCACAAAGCTGCACTTCAGCAGAACCAGCAAAATTGCTTCGATGGCTCCTGTAAGCACCATTGCCTCACCCAAAACTGTGTTTTGCAATGACATAAACGGCTGCACCACCTGGCCAAGCGCATATTGGGCAGGATGGAACAAGGGGGGGCACATTGAAAAGGCTTGCCAGGGTGTCCTTACATGTACAAAAGAAGGGGAGCGAAAAAACACAGCGCCGCTCCATTGCAAGCCCAAAATTCCCATTGAAAAAGGGAATATTTCACAGTCAAAATAATGCCGCTCTGATGCCATTTGTCCCTGTCCTTCATCACACCACCTTTATAAAAACCCTGTCATGCCCAGCCATATTCACACTATGCTCCGTCAGAAAATAGCCTTATTCCAGAAAGACAGACTGTACCAGCCAAACCTGAGAAGAGCAACAAAGGCTTTCCTTCAGCTACATGAGAAACGCTTAAATTGTGCTACAAAATGTAAAAATCACTGCTTGAAAGAAAGTAATAGCTTTCTGTGCACATGTCAATTTCATGAAGACATTTGCAAAGGCCTAGTTTAAGAAAATCCCACAAAAAAAATCCCATTAAAAGAAAGGGGGGCGGGGGGCAGGCTGTGGTACCTTAGCATCCTGAGACCAGACCGGCTTGTCCACTACCTGTGCCCTCCAGTGTCCCAAATTGCCCAGCCACCTCTCCACCAAGAGAGTCCGCCACCCGGCGACCCGAGCAATGCAGTGACCAAACCCTGCTGACTGCTCCAAAATTCCCAAACCCCAAGCGTAGACTGCGAGCATCCCACACCCCACAACACACAGTTCACCCCATCCTGATCCGTGTGTCCCTGTTCCACTTCTCCAAACAATCCCATCCCCACCCTGGAAACCCACTGAAACTGCTAGAATTCTCTGCGCACCCTGCCGCTGAATCTCCCAGCGCCAGTGCCACTTTCCTATTTTCCTTTTATTCTGCATAAATCATAAGTCATTAACGATATTTTGACCAAACAAATCAATTCTCCCCAAAGAAAAAGGAACAGACCGCACGAAGGGCCACAACTGCAGCGCACCCTGATATTCACAGGTGGTGCCACTGCCCTCCCAGCCACCATATACAATCCAAGTAAAACTCGTCCTTCACCTTAAAACTGACCCTATCTTCTTAACTGCTACACCCTCCCCCAAACGAACCTCACTCCACCTTCCAAATCTCCCTCTAACCACCAGTTAGAGCTCTATTTCCACCTCTATACCATCCCTGCAATATACATCTACCCCCAGCCCAAAAAACTCATTAAGAATTCAAGTATTTCACCCGTTTTCCTCAAATTCGTTTGTGTCATTTTTAAACGGGAATTAGGTAAATTGCAAGCTTTCCAACGTGTCATTTGACTGCAGAATGTTCTAAACTTTCTACTTGTTTTCAAATTGTATGCCTTTTGCTGATCCTTGCCTTGTGGTTGTCAGTGATACAACATACCTTCTATTGTGATAAAACATATGTATATCATAATTTTGACCACACATTAAGTAATTATTTGTAAAATTTGAGTGCCATTTTAGACCTTTGCAAAGGGTTTTGCCTCTTATTGTATGAGGTCGGATTTTGATTCTGTTTAGTGCCTCCTATTCCTGACTACCTACTGCTTCTTTCTATCCACTCAGAATTTGATTACTGGTGGGTTGAGGGAACATTGCAGGGGGGAACCTTAACTTGGGTGCTATCTATCCTAATTCAAAAAGTGCTCCTATTCACTTGTGCTTCATATATGTTCCAGGAGAATGTCAATTAATTGCATTGCTTCCATTTTCATTGTAAATATCACCCCATTGGTGATTGCTGCCCCACATAAAAACTGCATGATTTCTTTGAATTATTATTATTTTTTTATAAATAAATATTGCTTTTTTTTCAGAAACCAGCCTGGTTCATGGTCCATTGCGACCCGGGGTATTTGAAAAAGGGGTGAAATACGAGTTGTGTACCATCTCAAATTGAATCCGCATAAAAATAAAGAGAAAGGCATCTCAGTTGTGCGCTACATACTAGGCTGAGACCAAGGTTTCACACATTTGAGACAAGGTACACATTTGAGACATCCTGTCACTATACCCTGTGGCTTCTTATGACTGAACCGCATTGGGACTTTACCTTGGATCCACTTGTATGTAACTGATAAACGTCATTGTATCATTAGCCTACTCACATATCACGGTACCTGTACAATACCTATCATGCCTGTACATAACTTTCTGTACTTTCACCTTCATATGCCTGTAAACCTACCTCACTGCAATGTACTTTCATTTATGGCATGTATGTAAACTACCTTTCTATAACATGTATCTTATGACATGCGCCCAGATGCCTTTGGCCAGGCGCACTATATAAATAAACAAAATACAAATACAAAATAAAAGGCGTGTTACCTGATTGAAATCCTTAAACTTAACAACAAATTCCCCATGACTTTTGTTTCACTTGTAACTTCTACATCTGGACCGGTCCTTTACATCAAACATCCATCCTTCCTTTCAGTCTTCACAACAGACCTCATCATTAATACGTACCATAAAACTGATACTCTTGTCCCAAAGGCCTCACCAACCGTTTCTCCTACCTGCACTCACCTCTTGTGGGGTCTTCGCCTTGAAGTCTGCTGGACCCAAAGGGCGGCAGCCTGCTGTCCTTTCGTCCGGCGGGGCTGGATGAGGAAGGGTAACGCGTTTGTGCAGTCAGTGGTGCTTCTTCATTCGTTGGGGCCCCGATACCATTACTCCTCCAGCCTCGCCCTGGAAGGCCTCACCCAGTGAAGGGCTGCCACACCTTTGGGTCCCTTCGTGGTCGCCAGTAAATGGGGGTACACTTTCGCTCACCCCACTTCTGTCAAAGGAGACCCCACTCCAAAAAGACTCAGACGGTTGGTTAAGTCATCCATTTATTCAATTTCAGCATTCACGAATGGGCATGACTTCCTGCACATTCAAAAGACTGCGCAGGAGTGAGCTGATAAGCATTAGGTCTGCATGTTTTATATACATTTTCAAATATCATTGGTTCCAATCTCTAGCACGTGCACAAAGAAGGAGTTTACATAAGCATAGCAGTTAGTCACGTAATCTTCCTCCCCCAATCCCTCCTTAGTGCAGAAGAGTTCCTCGTAAACACACTCCTGGGGTGAGCTGATAAGCCTAAAACTGCACAGTCATTACGCCCTTCTCTGCATCTCAGGGGCACTCTTCGGGAATTCACTTCTGCTTTTCATGACTATTTTGTATCTGTCGTGTCAGGCCTTTACCACCCTCTGCCCTTCCCTTCTTCTTGGAATTTGACATCTGATTAACAAGAAAACAAACTTTGCAACACTGCCTAGTCGCACGCAATCACCCTTTTCTGCTCTGAGGCTCTACAGGATTCATCTTGCTACAACATGGGCAAAACCTTACTAATTTCTGTATCCCCACAACATGTGCCCAATTCTTGTCTCACAAGGTATGAAAAGCTGCTCATTACCACTGCCAATGTGACCCTAAGTAGATGTTCTGTCCAAAACCAGCCTCATTGTCGCTGACCCCGGAAGAGGGAGGGCCTCCCGACTGCTGAGCCTCCCGGTCATGAACACACTATTGTCACCTCGTGCACTTGCATCTCTGGGACTGGCAAGCTGGTCTCGGGGTATTCGGTGTGCACCCCTCATTCAGACCTAGAAGCATACTGACTGCCCACTGCCAGGTGAACCCATGTAGCCGGACTCATGGCCCTAACCCGTGCGTGTATTCTGGCCCGCAGCAATGTCAGAGTTATCTACACTGATGTCAGATACACCCACAGGATGGGTCACTATTTTGGTGTTCTTTGGAAGAGGCATGGATACTTAACATCAACGGGAACCCCGATCCAGAATGGAAAGTATGTAGCAGCACTATTGGATACCTTTCTCCTCCCGGACGCTATAGCAATTGTTTAATACAGGGGGCATGACTCCTCCCAGTCCTTTATCACTCTAGGAAGTAATTTGGCAGATGGTGGAGTCCTCTCAGTAGCCCTCAGAGGGTCCCTGGCTCCTAATGAATGTCTTGTTTGCGTTGCAGTTCCACAGTAACCCATCACGTCTCTTGCAAGTCTGGCGATTCTCCAATATCAAGCTTCAGTGACTGAGAAGGGGATCTGGACTGAGCATCGGTATAGTTTGGGGGCAGACTCCTTGTATGCCCCCCAGATGGCCACCTGGGGGGCCCAAGGTACTACTCCCTTACCTGGTCCATGAGGCTCATGGGGTCGTCCAATCAGGTAAAAATGCCATAATCACACTACTCCAGAGAGACTGGATATCACCCGGTTTGGCCTCTGTGGTCCAGCGCCACTGTGAACACTGTATAACATGTTTGTCATATAATATCGGGAGAGCGGTACCCACAAGTCTGTCTGTACACCCTACATCTGAAGGGCCATTCTTGGAAGCGCAGGTAGACTTTATACAGCTCCCCACCTGCCTGTCCTATCTGTATTGTCTGGTGATAGTAGATGTATTCCAGGGTGGGTAGAAGCATAGCCCTGCAGAAAGGCAGATGCCAACATTGTAGCAAAAAAGACTGTTGGCCAAGTTCATACCTCAGTTCGGACTGCACTGATGTATAACAGCAACCAAGGTACCCATTTTACTGACCAGGTTATCAGGGAAGTTTGCAAAGCACTAAGAATAGCCCAGCAATTCCATTGTGTTTACCACCCGTGCTTCAGCACACACATAGAACATTGCAACGGCAACCTTAAGTTGAGCATGTCAATGGTCTGCAAGGAGACTGGCCTGAAGTGGCCCATGCCCTCCCTGCAGTGTTTCTAGCAATGAGGAACAACCCCCAGCAAAAGTATAAATTATCTGCCCACAAAATCTTCACACATGGCCCCATGAGAATACCAACCACCACCCCCACCGCCCCACAGTTCCACAAGCCCTGAACTTGACCTTAGAGGATGATACATTAGTCCAGTACTGTTGCATGCTGATTGAGACTGTTCGATCTCTCCACACACGGGTCCGCGAAGGCCCTGCTTGAACCAGCAGTGAGACGTGTCATCTCCTGTGACCAGGACACTGGGGCTTGGTGAAGATTCACCATCGAAAGACTACCCTACAGCCGAGATGGTGTGACCCATTCCACATCCTCTTGGTGACCAAGACAACTGTGAAGTGAGACGGGATCCCGGTCTGGATCCACGACTCCCACTGCCACGTGGTGCCACCACCACCCGATGACATCAACAACGAGGCGACCGATCTTCCTGCATCACGCACCCCCACTGCCCAGACCTCCGACACGACCGTTTGTGTCACAACGGGAACTGTACCAGTGCCAGAACTATCCTGCATTCCTAGAGCAGATCAACCTGTATCGGCAAGCGTGAGCCCGACCTGCCATCACTCAGTACATGCATGTGCTGCAACAGAACTTGCAATTACATAGTCTCTTCACTATTGTGAGGGCCCTGTGAAGGCTATTGTTAAAGCTCCTTGTTAGGCTGGGTATTGAAGCGAAGACAGAGGGAGACCGTGCAGGGATAGGTGACTTCTCTACTTAGATTCAGGTTTCCAGGATAACAGGTGTCGGGTCAATGCACTAGGATCTTCAAGTGTAGAAAGAATTGGAGTCATCCACCAGCACCCTCTCAGTCCAGCAGCTCACTTCCAACTGCCTCCCAAGGAACATTCACACACAAACACCCTCTCAACATTCCATAGGCAGGCATTCCAAAAGCATTCCGCAGCACTGAAGTTCACAACAAAGGGACAGGGGAGAAAGCAAGACATAACACTTCTCACACCTTAAAACCAAACAAGAGTGGGGGAATGGAACAGCGAGACACAAGAACAATCCCAAAAAAACAACCAACATCTCCACATGACCCACAACTGGTCCTATATTCAGTCACTCCATTCCTTGCTCAGAACACAGAAAAACTGCCACTCGAACCATCCCCTCACCGCCCGACCATTGAAATGCTAGGACAACACAACCCAAAAACACGTCACCATCCACACTGTTGGCCACACAGCAGGAACTCGCACAGGGTACCAGCCCCAAACCAGTCAGAATGGCTGCTGACAACCCATCTCACCCAAACCAAACCATCGCTCTAGCACTTAACCACCTCTGTGGCTGCCCATCAGATAAACAGCACGACACCACCACAATGGGATGGCACACGAGAATGCACCACCAGTGCCCCAACACAGAGCACCCCAACCACAAGAACATGTGGGTTGAGACCACCACATCCACGGTGTGGGAGCGACACCCCCACAAAGGAACCAGGTTCCTCCCTAAACACAATGGCAAAGCACACTTCACCAAGTGGCAAAAAAAACATGTGAGGGTGATGTCCAACTCCACAGAAACAAACCAATGAGCTGAAAGACACCTCTAAACTCTCAACAACATTTCTCCAACACCAACAACATATACCCAATTGGCACAGGCACAGAACGCCCCCCAAAGTGCAAGGTGTCCAAAACCCCTGAGGCAGCTAGTAGGCAGGCTAGGCCCAAAGTGGCTGTCACTACTCTACCCCACACAAGACATTAGAAAAGCCGCCTCGACCCACCAGGTGCTTTGCTCGGCCTCCCGGAGGACCTAGACACAACACATAACCTCCCCACACATGCATCAGTAAGTAAGGGCATGATGGAACACAGTAAATGAAGGCCCCTGTCTCTTAGCAAGTCCATGCCCCATCGTCATTGTCCACATTCTGGTAAACCAGTAGAGGCAAATGTTACACAAAACATGCAATTTAATACAATTTGACTTCCACTTCCCTAAACTAACAGAAGCCAACTCATGCACAATTCCTTCTCCCATGTAATTCTGATGCACCCACCAGCATGCACACAACTACAAACGCAGGCCACACAACCCAACACAACTAGGTAAATTCATCAGTCTTTAGGAGCCTGAATGGACAATTCCCTGAAAAACAACAGTAAATCTGGATCCAACTGCTGCAAAAGTGTATCCAGTGATAATGGTGCTGTGAAAAATGTCCGCCAGGTGGCGACATTTCCCTAAAAATGGGGTCAGAGAAATAAAGCCACCTACCTGCCAACTTTTTCATGCTGACATTATCACATCTAACCTGCAAAACTACCATGTACTCATTTGTTGGTTCCTCCAAAGGGGCACCACAGACACTGTAGAAACTCCACAGCTCCTCCCAGTGAACAAAAAGCTAATTGCATGCCGTAACACAGTTCCCGCACCACGCCGTCCCTTGAACACAGTACCTTGTAGGCTTGCACGAGTGAGACCCACCAGCCTGATCAGACACCGCCCTGGTCCGGCTTCCATTATTGATTGCTTGACCTGATCGAACTCAGTCAGCTCTTTAACTGGTCCAGTGTCTGACTGCCACAGTGGACAGAAGCTGTTGCTTCTTCAAAACACCAAAGTGCGAACCATCCTCCTACGACCCTCTCTTGACAGCTGTAATGACACACAAATCACTATGTGCACAATGCTACTCTGGAGCTTCCGTTCGACGTGACATGGCCACCTCCCCATTGGCTACAATAGGGGCTCTACAGCCATTGGCAGCTGCCTAATAGACGACCTCAGATGGGTACCAACCTTGGAGGTGCGCGGAAGTTCTGAAGACGAACAGAATAATCAACTGTCACAACCGTGGCCCTGGGAACAAGTCACCACAGAAAACAGGTAAAAGGACTCCACCTATAAATGCTCCCAACAGCTTCCTTGATAACTTCACTTCCCTTGAGAAGTCCCCCGCTCCAGCCATGCAGGGCGAAGCACAAACAGGGACACTGCCGGTCGCAGCATTGCCACCATGCTCCTCTCAGTGGCCACTCGCAGGCCCGAAATCCAGCCAGTGGGCCCTGGCAGGCCCGGTACTCTTTTGGTGCTGGCCCTAGCAGAACCAGTATGCCTATGGCTGCAGTAACACTGCCAGCCACCACACTGCCTCCACTACCTTTCGTGGCCGCTTGGCAGCCCGAAAATCCTTCTAGCTGACCCCCTCAGATACGATTTACTAGCTGGCCGCCCCTTGCAGACCAGAAATCCTCCTTGGCCAGCCCCTTGCAGACATGTCTTCAACCTTGCGCCCTGAAACACTTGTGTATGGGCGCAATATAAATAGAATACCATACCATATCATATCATAACCTGGCTGCCACTGACAGCCTGACACAAGTCTCTTTCTGCTCTGCTCCTTGCAGAAGCGTTACAGTGGCTGGCTGGGGAGAGGGTCCACTCTCCGGGCGGGGGGCTGGTGAATGCCTCCCTTCTCCTGAGGTGTCACTGCACTTTCTTTGTCCCCTTGGACAGACACTTAAAGTACCTCCAGACCCTCTGGGCACACGACCAGCTCGTCGCCAATATTAGGATGGGTTCTCAAGTGAGAGACACCGGGAGACCGTGCAGGGGTAGGTAACTTCTTTACTTGGATTCAGGTTTCCAGGGTAACAGGTGTCAGGTGAGTGCAGGTGAGTGCAATAGGATCTTCAAGTGTAGCAAGACATGGAGACATCCACCGGCACCCTCTCAGTCCAGCAGCCCACTTCCAACTGCCTCCCAAGGAACATTCACACACAAGCACTCTCTCAACATTCCATGGGCAGGCATTCCAAAAGCATTCCACAGCAACCAGGCTCACAACACAGGGACTGGAAAGCAAGACAGAACACTTCTCCAACAGG
Source organism: Ambystoma mexicanum (assembly GCF_040938575.1). Taxonomy (NCBI): domain Eukaryota; kingdom Metazoa; phylum Chordata; class Amphibia; order Caudata; family Ambystomatidae; genus Ambystoma; species Ambystoma mexicanum. The sequence continues at coordinate 1,369,025,078 of NC_090924.1, read as the reverse complement.
CAGTCTCAGCTCTGGAGGGAACAACCCCAATACAAGGTCCCCTTTTGGTCCACCACCTAATGGAGTCTGACACCCCTGGACCTGTCAACCCAGCCCGCTCAAGATACCTGCTGTGATCCCGAGGTAGAGTACCAGAGGTACCTAAACGCTGAGCAAAGTGATGCTTGGGCAGGTAAATTACCTCATGAATCCGGCCTACCAGTCACCGTGAGCCCACCAGTTGAGGTGGCTCCTGAGCAGAGAAAAAACATCATTGCCACCATGGGCCCCATAGCCATGCAGTATTGCCCTTGCTGCTACCACCTGCTACCCTTCATTTCTGTCTCCCTTACCCTCCTGTTTGTCTGGCTTTGATACCTGCAGATGTTGTAAAGGCAGGTTGGCTCACAACAAAATGTGTGTCATTGGAACTGTTGCTATTGGAACTGTTGTTTCCCCCTTAACTCTTCTACTGAAACTTTAGTTCTGATCTAGAACTATTGCTACTGAAGGATTAGCCCGTTTGAACCCTTGCCTTTTTCTTGAACTTTCGTGGTCGTTTGAAGTTCTCTCTTTCACTTGGCCATTCTATTGAAAGCATTAACCATCAAGGACATTTGAACCGTCCAAATTGTGCTTCACCATTACCATCTACCTCACCAAACCCACTGCCCGAGGCAAAGGAACTGTCCACCCAAAGCTGCTCCATCTTGCATCTAGCATTCCCTTTGTCTGTGCTGGCCATGGGAACCAGCGCCCTCGGGAAGCCTCACGAGAACAAAATGGCGATACTGGGCCCACAGTGAGAATACCTATTTGCACCTCTTGTGGCAGTGCACATGCATGTTTAACCTGACTGGCTGTTGCAAGATGCAAGAATGTGGTTAGCAGAAGCCAGAGAGTCTGGTCACTCAACATCTTCAAGGGAGATCTGCAGCTTTAATAAAGAACCACACAGGGAGAACCATCAACCAGAGAGACTCTTGGATCACAGCAGACAAGAAGGTGGGTGGGGCCTAGTATCACAGAGGAGAGAGCCCAGAGCTATTTCTGTTGACAGGAGGGTTCGGCCATATTGGTTTTGAAACACTCCTTGTTCCTGTAGGGCTCCCTTAACTTTTCCTTTTGCAAAGCACTATGTTAATGACCTCACACATACAGAAAATAAATAGTTGGTAGGGACCCCATGATTGGTTCACTAAAGTAAGCTCAGCCTGAACCAATCACTGTGGCCCACTTGGCTTTAAAAGAGGGCTGGTGCCCCTCTTTAAGCAGGTCATCTGAAGACTTCACTTGAAGCACAAAGAATAACTCATCCTTGGACCCTGGCTGAAGGTACAGTCTGCCTTACAGCTGCCGCTAGTGAAGGAATTCCCGGAACATTCAAAGAGGGAAGCAAGATCCCTACCCTTAACTTCTGCCAGGGGACAGAGGGAGAGAAGAACTCAGAAGACCCTCCAGCCGCTTCAGCACCGGCACCCAGCCATAACACAGCGTGCCCTGCTAGGTTCTGCACAAGGCTCTGTGGACATGGAGTGCCAGAAGGTCTCTGAGCCCGAAACCAGGAACAAAGCAGCTGCCTGCAACACACTCCCTACCTCTGGGTCGTCCATCTTAAAGGGCAAAGCAAGCCCACTGAAGAGGCAGGGAAGCCCAGCCTGCAGCCATTCGCTTGCCGAACTGTCTTGCCACCTGAAACGTGCTGCTGATTCCCCTATCGAACTCTGTCACAGAAGCCTGAAAAGCACCCTGAAGCCGACTTGACACTGTCGAGCACCAGGAACAACCACAGCAATAGGTACATTGTGGTTTTGTCAGTCTGCTCCTTCCCAGAAGGCCCTATAGACATTTTAAAGCCCTTTCGCCCATTTTACTGTAGCCAAGAAGCCTTTTAAATTAACCATACCAACTACCCTCCTGTCAGGATCCAGAGTGCATCCTTTTTCCTTCTTAGAAACTGTCTGTTCGCTGCGTTCCTTTACAGGCTCGGTTATATTTAGTATTATTATTAGATTGTCCGTTGTGATAATTATAAAGTAGATATTTGTATACAACCTTTACTGGACACTCCTTTTATCATTGGGTAATAATTGTATTTTCGCTGTGTTGCAAAAAACCAATGATCCATGAACTTTAGAGGAGATAGGCCTGCCGTTCCATCCACATTACCAAAATTGGACAAGGAGGTTTATAGTTTTAATTGTATGCTTGTTTAATCCAATCTGTGCGGATACATTCTGGTGAATTGGAGGTGTGGGGCCAATTGATGGTTTAGAACCTGATATTCACCCTTGGACCACTGGTTCCCCAGAAATTTGATTCGTCACAGGGGTTCAAATAAACCGAGACCACCCGTCCAAGCTGTCAAGCCTTGTGAAAGAGATTGCCAATGCAACCGCTGCTACCCTATCCTTGCTGTCCCGTGAGCAGTTGGCCATCCCAACCATGGTGCTCCAAGACCATATGGCCTTGGACATTATACTAGCTGCTCAGGGTGGCTCCTGCGCAGTCGTGAAAAGCAAATGCTGCACAATCACACCAAATTACTCCAGTAATATCAATGACATTATCAACCACATTCACGTTCATACTGTCGCCCTCTTGCACAACAATGAAGAGCTTGGTTGGTCCTTTAGATCATGGATCCCAAGAGAACTGGGTCCATTGGGCACATCCATTGGGCAGATCTTGCTCACAGTTCTAGTCGCTCTCGTGGGATTATCATGTCTGCCAATGATATGTAAGGTTCTCTTTCAATAAGCAATCAACTCCTGCACCGACGTTACTCTCAAGGCAAAAGTCATGTACCGCCATGTTACCGGACACACCATTTGCTATGACTTCCCGGATTGTCACTTCTGCTCCAGGAATAAGATAAATAAATGAGACTGGTGTGATGGTCTCATAGGAGTGGACTGAGGAGGAAAGAATGTAAAACCGTATAAATGCATGAAGTACTCCTCGGACCGCCATCTTGTATAACCATGTATTCTGCTTGCACGCGCCATGTTTTATTATGGTTCACAGACACATAACGCAAAGTTATTAACCACTACTGTGCAGGTCACTGTTAGAACCGCACCTTGAACAGTATTAAAGAATGCCCCCATTCACCCATCCACGCTCCTGACTCATATCCTGTTTGGCACTGTATGCGTGTTCCTCATCGCGACTTTCTGTTCAAAGCGCGGCGTTAGCCAGCGGAAGCCATTGTGTTCCAAGGCCTTTGGACTGACTCTAAGCGAGAGTGAGATGCATTATAGAGTACTCACGTTGAAGACTTCTTTCCCCTGTGCCACCCTTTGTCCATAACACTAACAAGCGTGTCCGAATTCAGCTGGCATCAAAACACTGTATAAAGAGGGATTGTATCCCATCAGCAATAATGTGCAGGGTGTAACCTCGCCAAACAGAGACCACCCCCCTTTCCATTGAGAGTCATGTATTCTTGCAGGTACAAGATAGAAGGGAAGAGATGGGAGGGGGTCTTGCACCGCAGTCCCGTCTTGACATTGGATGTTTGTCTGCTTACTGCTTTAACTAATAAAGTTCTCATCGATCCACGAGCATCGTCAGTGTTCCTTATTTTTCCACTACAGTTTGAATGTATCATAGTAGCCAAAAAGTTGTGGGGGGTAAAACGATTGTTGATGATGCATTCTGGGAAACATAGCGATAGTACATGCGATATGATATGTTAGGGTATTTATAACGTGCTTAATACCCAGAGGTTTCTAAGCGCAGACCCGGGGATTGAACCTGTGTTGCTTCGTGTCGTCTTGCTCCCAAGGCGAGCACGTTGCCGCGGAACTATCCTTCCAGGATGTGTATCCAACACAACTGGTGAAAGGAAGCAAGTGAATTTTCCAAAGAACCACCAAGAGACTTTTTATATAACCAGAGTCGCTTATCAATAAAGACATTACAGTCTGATAACTGAACAATAAAGCTTGAACATAGAAGTGACAGCGGTTCATGTGACCTTTCTTCACCGGTTCCGTGGCCACTTTGAATGGGGATTCCAAGGAAGCGCAGCTTGTGGCGCAAATAGCAAGACCCCACGCAGAGGTGCATTTTGGGACGTGTGAATTGAGTAAGTAGTCACCAAGCGAGGGCTCCGAAAAGGGAGAAGGTCAAACTGTCGAGTATGTCAAAATGTTGTGTCAATATATAAAGTGTTGGTGGGAAAGGTAAGGGGAGGTCAGAGGTGCCTTGACACTCATGCAGTGGTTATGAAGCACTCTCCCCGCACAAAAGCACACCTGCTACATAAAGCAATTGGGTGAACGTCAAAGACAGATTTTCCGCCTAGAATCCCATTCACGTAATACGGGATTCAATGTGTTCTGTCAGGCGCAATGTACTTACTAGAAGTGTGTTATAATGGCGCAATCCCATAGGAAAACGTTCCATGAATCAGGCCCTTAATACTTGGGCTTTTTTATTTTAAGGTTAATATTAACATGCTCTTTTTTTCTGTAAGGTATTATTATGGCACAGGGCCCATAAATAAGCTCATTGTGTTCAGAGGCGTAGCCAGGTTTGTCTAACAAGTGGGGTCTGAAGCTAATGTAGTTGGGACCACTACACTGACATCAACATCTTTAAATGCCCTCGCAGCTCTCCTGAGTGGGCATTTACAGATTTTGGATGGACCTTGCCCACTCAGAGCCGACCCTATCTAGGCCTTTGATTGTGTTGGCAGCACAGAGATCAGAGGCTGAACCAAAGTAATTGTAATTGGTTATTTATAATGCGCTTAATACCCAGAGGTTTCTAAGCACGGACCCGGGGATCGAACCTGTGTTGCTCCACTTCGTCTTGCTTCCAAGGCGAGCATGTTGCCCCTGAGCTATCCTCCCGAGTAGCACTGTCTGGCTCAGCCTTTTATCCCTCGGAGGCCAACAAATAAGTACCTTTGAGCTAGGTAGTATTTCTACTTGCATCTCAAGAAACCATTCTGGTTTTGGCATGCCCTCTATTAAGGTTTAACTTGTCGAGAGAACGCTGCGGGCGTCCTATAAGTGTACCCATCCAAACGTTCGGCCAGACGCGGCCTGCACATGGCACAGGTGGTCTGGCCCCCAGATGTTCTGTGGTCGAAGCTTCTCTTTCTGAACGATGGAGCTCTAATGAGGTATGTTTTTCTTTTTGGGTGTGATGTATTCAACGGGAAGGGCTGCTGGAACTGTCACCTGCAAATTGTAGTGTTATTAATTGGTGAATAAAACAGGCTTTAATAGGTGAATTGACTGTACTTTTGATTAAAAACGTATCACTTCGTGCCTGAGCCCCCAGCCTCTAGATAAAAGGGTGAAATATGCATCAGACAGACACAGGTGTCGCCTTGAGTCGCCTCACTCATTGCCAAGTCCATCGATCCAGGCCTATGTGATCTATTCTTCACACATCTTTCTTCATTTGTTCAATTGACACCACTTCTATATCTTTTTACAGGCTGCAGGGCTGATTAGGAGGAAAGAGTCATCCTCACATCACATACGTACCTGAAGAAGGTTTCGGTTATTGAACTGCAACATGTTCGATGATTCTGCTTGTGGGCATTCAAACCGTATATGAATAATGCACTGCCAAAGGCTTTATGGAACTCCAGAGCAGTTAATGCCAGCGATACCTCAAATGGAAGCATTGTACCTGCTTTGGAAACACTGGACAAGAACAGTTTAAAGTATAATAAAAGAGGAGTGAATGATCGTGTGGCCTACGACAATGGGCAAAAGAAAGTGCTTTGCCGTGTTCTTTATATCCTATTAGTGCCCAGCAGCTGCATGGCTTTGACCTCCCAGCCAATGGGGAGGCTCGCAGCGGGGATATTACCATTCAGTAATCCATCCGCTCTGAGCCTCCTCAGGGCTGGATGCCGCCATCTCCCGTGCCAGGGAACAAGGTAAGTGACCCCCCGTGTCCACTATGCCCCTTTGTCACAGATTTCACTCCCTCCTCCTCCCGCCCCACTTAACTTCTCCTTTCTGGCCCTGCGTTGAGAACAGTGTTGTTTCGGCGTGTCTGCTCCCGATCTGCGACACGCCGCCATGGAAAGAGAGATAGTAATATGTCATCCCTTCACCATGCTCCATGGTGGGCATCTTTCTTTCTTTTTTCACAACTTCCAAAAAGAATCTGTTAGTACCCAGGTCCAACAGGCCTGTAACTATGGGCTCCGTGGCATCACCTGAACCAGTAATGCTCCTCCCAGCTCGGGCTTATTGCTTAAAAAGGGTTGGACCACCGGGAACCTGAGCATCTTCGAAAAGGAAACTGGGTTCCTAATATTGCTGCTCAACGTGAGCAGAGTTGTCTTGTCTGATCTGGATTTGGATGCTAATTACATCTAGGCTTGTTATTAAGAATGCAATAGTTTCGACCACAGTGGTTTGGTCCCTCCACAGTTGAGTTGTGAGTTGTCTGAACTTGCCGTTCTTATATGTGTTGGAAGCAAGCCACCAGAGTTTGAGATGATCTGGTCACTCCCTGATGTGCCTTCCAGAGGATGGATGAGGAGGGATCCCACCAGCTCACTGTGTCTCCCCCCTCACAAATGCGGTAATACCTCAACGGGTGTCCCACTGCAGAGTTCTTACCAGCAAGTCTACATCTCTCAAGGAACATTGCAAGATACACTTGCAGGACAGGGGCCAGAGCAACAATCAACAGATTGCACGGGGCAGTTATTCCATGAGCCCACTGTGTTCATGATGAGCTTCAGAGATCATGAATGCAAACCTTACTGATAGCAAAGTGTGGACACAACCTTGCGCACTCGACGTGCTGAAGTGCCCGACTCGGTCAGAGTCGGAGCGGGGCGAAGAAGCTGCAGAGTTATTTTGAACCCCACTGCACATGAATAGTGATTCCAAGATGCAGCAGCCTGGCACAGGCACCTTTATAGCCTATCAGGCCCTTTCTAATGGCCATACAGATGATGACACAATTATCCAATGTGAAAACTCTACTAATTATAATATAATGGTGGCTGTTAAGAACTATTGGTACCCGGCGAGGGTCAGTCAGAATGTAACAAATTCTGATTTCTTCGCTCGGGCCTATAACTATGGGCCCTGGGGCATTACAAGACCCGGTAATGGCCCCGCAGCTCGGGGGCTTATTGCTTAATGAATAGCGAAGGAAGGCTGTAACTCTCACAATAATTAAAATGCGAAGAGGCAGGGTCCGGGAGCAAGTAACTAGCAATACAAGGGAACATATTTGAACAACAAATAAACAGCAAATATCCAAAGATACATATTTAGGTCTTTTCATGAGAAATAATATATAAGTTGATATACAAACATACTTGAGAAAACAAAAAAACACAACACAACAATGCCATAAAAAGGCTAAAAAAAAGGTTTTGGAGAAACGCAAGACAGAAGCAAATTCGAAATTCAAAATCCTTGTGCCACTGTAAATAGGGAAGAAAAGTGCATAAATGTGACCCTCCGGTTCCATGTGAAAATGTCCCAGTTTAAAAAGCCATCTTTACAAAAAGTTGTTGGAAAAATGCTGTGGTGTGGCCGCCGTAACCCATGTAATGGAAGCGGGGGACACCCGGGGCCCCTGCTCCCCTTGTTCGGTATAATGGAGACTCTTTTACCAGGCCACACCACTTCCTTTTTCCAGCTGCTTTTTTGTGGACCACTTATTGGAGGATCAAAAGGTCATTATTTAAGAAAAAAATTGTTATGGTTAATACAAAAAAAGAACATAAATTTTCCAATAGAATTCCAACTTGTGTTGTATGAAGAAATTAAGTGTCTTCAGTTGTGTTCACCGTCAGAGGTGGACTGGCCTACAGGGAACTCTGGAGATTTTCCGGTGGGCCTCTACACCCTGGGCCTCTTGTGTGGTATTTCCAAATTTTCTCATAGGAAAAGCATTGTGCTTACTGAAAAGGTGTCATATGGGGCCACTTTGAACATTATTTCCAGGACCCCTTTTGGTCCCCAGTAATTATTTCCAGGGCCTCTTTTAGTTACCAGTCCACCCCTGTTCACCGTGCACTCCTATTTGTGATAATTCTTTAGATTTGGTTATGTATGTAGCTAAAATGCTTTAGATGAGTTTAAGGTGCAGGGGAGAGAACAGTCAACCCTGGCATATGGGTTTTGAACTAAATGACGACAGAATAAATTCCTAATGGAGGAACTCCCATCCCCTGCACACTCTCACAGGCTCAACACTTGATCCAAACAGTCTAGGTTGAATTTTGTTCACACTCTAAGTGTGTTATATTGTAGGCAAAGTTCTTCAATAATTTCAATTAACAAACAAGCAGTTTTTAGTCTTCAATGATAACATCAAGACATAATTCTTTGTGATCTTCATATGTAGTTTTATTTTTCAAAAAAAGCCCAAAGCGTTTCGAGAACAACATCTCTTCTTCAGGGGAATATTCAATATTTCAATCACATCTAAAGAAAGATTTCAAAAGCATATGATTACTAGTTCTGCAGAATGATTAAAAAACTCTAATCTTTCATTCACTATACAAAAGATGTGTTTCCAAAGTAAAGATTTTGTTCAATCACGATTGGTTCATAACCATTTCTAATTATGTAATTTTCATGATTCAATAAATAGTTGTTAATTTGCATCAACATTGACCAATGTTTGACCGCCTTGAACAGCACCACTCTAGAGTTATCTGTGTCTCCATCGCTGTCTATTACCTATGTAGTAAGTGAAGTGTCAGTTGAAGCTTGCTGTTGAAAATAAATCCTATCAGCTGCCTCAGTTGGGTGCTAAATCACTGATGTAAGAAATTATTAAAAAAAGTGAAGCATATTTTCTCAGAAGTACTTTTATGGAGCAAGAAATAATAGACAGTTAAGTGGCTTACCCAGGTTGATACTGGTAAGGTGCCACCAATCGCAATTTGTTGAATAGACCACACTGGTTAACAAAATAATTTTTCAATCCAACCTCCTATTATGGTTCTGTAAATAAGGTCAACATGAATTGTCTAAATGTATTGCCCAACAAACCAAATGGTGAGTTTTTAAAAGGTGAGTTAAAAACAAAGGAGAGTCCCTTACCCTTCTTATGGAGCTGTATAGCCCAATGAGGAATGGGAGGTATTTCAAGTGGATATTGTGGTAATCCCAATCGTTTTCTTACTTCCTGAGTGAACAGCTACAGGTATCTATCTGACTGTTTAGATCGAAATGGTGACAAGCGCTGCAGATTGCACCTCTCATTCATTTTGCATTGCAAGCCTGTCCGTTAATGTGTACAAATAATTTTTACCTTTCCAGAACACGAGACCGGAAAGTAGCTGTGTTTTTGGAATTCTGCATTGTCTTTTATTCTCAATTAATGGAATAGTTACAGTCAGACTGAGAATTGACCTTTGGACTGTGCATGCAGTTTGAGACCGGGGTTAGTATCAGGTCCCTAACAAGTTATCCCCCCCTACGCCTTTTTCTTTCAGTTCCTGTGCCTTCCCTCCCCTTCCCTCCCAACTTGGTTTGACTTTTCCGCAAGACTGTTTTTTCCTTCCAATTTTTAGGGGGACGACTGCACTTTATACTCATCCTGCAATGCAGGGAGCTCAGTTGACTGCCATGCACTTTACCTGTACATATTCCATATTTATTGTCTGTTTGTATGCTGTTTTATCATGGATTCAGAACTATTTGTTATGTGATTTAATATATGAATAATAAAGACTTTTTTGATTTTATACTATCCTTGACCAGGCATATCCCCTCATTGTGCTCTCATATTGATGGTTACTTATCATGCTTGATTTTTCTAGCACTCTGCCCCGCGTCACCCCCTCTTTCTTGTTTACAGGTATCTAAGAAGACACAGTATTTTCAGCAAGAATTCTTTGTTTTAAAAGGATTCCTATTGATTTGGAACTTGGCCTAAGCCAAGAAAAAAACTCTCACTTACCTAAATGTCAGGTGGCAGAGAAGATGGTGTTGTTCCCATTCCTGATGCTGCGTTTGAAAATGAAATAAAATGGCCGTCTTTTAAAGCGGCGCTTAATGGTGATGTTATCACGTAATAACGTGACATGACGTCACTGATGTAAACAAATGTCCGTGTGGTTACGAAAATACAGAAAACATGTATTTACTGGAACAAAAATCACTAATTACTAGATGGTATGTTTCGGTAAACTAAACGAAATAATTGGGGCCGTGTGGTGTCAAGATATAGTATAGTAGCCATGACATCATAGGAAGTCCGTCTCTGTAGGTTACAGCTGTGAACCAAAGTTAAGTTCTAATGCTATACTTGTCTATATAGAAAAGTGAAATGGTCAATCTAACTCATTCTAGCCGTAATGGAACAAGAATAAGGAAAGTGTTCAGGCCGTGTGGAGTCCAAGCTAATGAGGAATAGAAACAAAAATGTTTCAGAGGATGGTTGTCGTTAAAGGAGGGATGAGAGGAGTAATTTTGTGCCGTTATTGGAGAGGATTTTTTATGATGAGAGAAGTGTTCAAGCCATGTGGAGTCCAAACTATCGAGAAATAGAAATAGAAGTGTTACAGAAGATGGTTGTTTGTTAAAGGAGGGATGAGATGATTAATTAGAGATACTCAGAATCGGCCTGAGGAAATGTGTGTTGCCATAAAGTCAAACTAACTGGCATGTCTGTAATAAGTGCATTAGAATGCTGATGGCCTAATGTCTGCACCCCATCTTAATAGCCTTTGTCTGTACTTTACCAAATAACTAGTCCACAATGTTTGTTGTTGAACACATTGTGGTCAAGGATATAGCAATGTACATTCCAATTCTCTTAATGTTCACGTTAAACAGGTATTTGATTGTATTCTGTAATCCAAGGATTGCTATTTGGTAAAACTTGATATACTGCATTACTTTCTGCTCTTCTTCTGTCTCTCTGAGGAGACTTACATTCGGGAATAGTACCAACCTTGTATTTATACTCTGAAATGCCAAGATTTACAATCCATGATAACATTTTGGCTTATTCTGAACCATGGTATACAATGATGACTTTTTCTCTTATTCTGTCTCTCAAAGGAGATTTACAATCTAGAGTCATACCGACCACAATGGTTGAGTCCAAAAAATACTTATTTCAACTAAGCTTGAACCTGATCTACAGTGATGAATTTAAATCTTGCTCTGACTAATTAAGTAGGCTCACTTTCTTCAATGTTAATCTGATCAATATTAATTATCTGCTCTGTATGGTAGTATTCAAAGGCCTATTCGGCTTCTCATCTTTTTCTATGTCTAGTAATCTTATGAATTCTCTAAAGGAATGGTCCCAGGTAGAAATCTTCATTTAGGCCCAACGGGGTCATTGCATCCAACTTGTGCATCCAACACAGTTCTCTTTGTGCCAACCTTTTGGCCAAGTCTCCTCCTCTTGGAGATGCACAAATTACCTTGAGCATTACACACTGTAATTGCGAGATATTGTGTCCATTTTCTTTGAAGTGTCTAGATACTGGGGATTTGACATTTCCCGTTCTTATGTTAGACTTATGTTAAGTCCATCGTTCTCTTGCTTTACGTATTGTCTTCCCTACGTAATACTTTCCACATGGGCATTTTAGTGCAGAGACCACATTTTTACTTTCGCAGGTTGCAAAATCTCTCAGCATTATTTTCTTTCCACTGTTGTGGTGTCTTATATGGTCACCTTTAATAAGATTTGAACAATGCTGGCAATTGAGTCAGGCATACGCTCCTTTCTTTTGTTTCTTCATGGTGGTTTGCAATGATTCTTTTGTTCTTTCTGCCCTGATCAGGCTATCTCTGATATTCTTGCCCCTCTTGTATGCCAATATTGGCGGTTCAGGAAATAGTCTGTTGAGGTTTGGGTCTGACCTAATTAGATCCCGATTTCTGTTGATTACGCTTTTAACTTGGTAGCTTTGACTTGAGTATTTAAGGGTATGGATTAGCCTTGTTGTATCTTTCTTAAGTTGGTCTCTATCTGGTTATCGAACCCATACATTGTATTGCTTTGTCGATAATCTCTTCCGGAAATTGTCTCTTCTTAAATCTTTCCTTCATAATCTCCTGCTCTGATAGTCGTAATAGTAGTAATATGGGAAGTGATGTGATCTTTTTGAAACGGAGAAATTGACTGAATGGCAAATTGTCTTTAAGATAAAGTGGATGAAAGCTTCCAAAATGTAAGACACTGTTTCCATCAGTAGGTTTTCTATAGATGTTTGTGATGCATTCTGTATTTTTCCTTTCCACTTGTACATCCAAAAAATGGATGCTGGGTTTCCCAATCTCCAGTGTGAATGTGATGCCTTCCTGGCAATTGTTAAGGTATACCAGACATTTTTGTAATTCTTCAGTTGTTCCTTGCCAGATACCAAAAATATCGTCAATGAACCGTTTCCAAAATCTGATCTTAGTTTCTTAGTTTTCAAGGGTTCTTTTTCCAATACAAAGTTGTGTTTGAAGTGTAACATAAAAATGTTTACTTAAGATGGTGCTACAGAGGAGCCCATGGAGGTGCCTGATATTTGGAGGTAGAATATACCGTTAAATCTGAAATAGTCATTGTATAGGATGATCCTAATCAACTCTATTGCAAAGACTTTATGTATGACAGTTTCATTCTCTCTGAGTAGGAACCATTCCAGGGCCTCTATACCCTCTTGATGGGGTATTGATTTATATAGACTATTGACGTCTAATGTAAATAGAATCAGGTGTGTTTCTTGTATCCAGATTTCACTGAGTAGTCATAAAAAATGTGCTGTATCTTTTAGGTAAGTGGTGGTTTTCTGTATGAGGGGTTGGAGAGCCTTGACCAAATAAATAGCTAGTGGATAAAAGATACTTTCTGTACCTGCCACTATTGGTCGAAATGGTGGGTTTCTGATATTTGTGTGGACTTTTGGAAGTGCATAGAACACAGGTGTTATGGGGAATTTTTTGATGAGAAAATCACTTGTATGTTCAGATATCCAATCCGAATCGTAGGCTTTATGAATTGTTTCTTTAATAACAGTCCTAATAGACATGATGGGGTCGTTGTCCAGGACTAGATATGTCTGTTTGTCTTCTAGGAGTCTAAGGCAACCTTCATTGTACAAATTGGTGTCCATTAACACCAGTGCTCCACCCTTGTCTGCTGGTTTGAGTGTTATTGTATTGTCCTGTGACAACTCCTTGGTCAGTTTGAGTTGATGACTCCTGATGTTCATTTTATTAGAATTGCTGTATTTCAACCTTTTAAGGTCTTTTTTTGTTTTCAAGTTGAACAACTGTATGACCGGATGGTTTATCTGTGGATGAAACGTGCTTTTTTTCCATCTCTACGTAGTGTAATGTGGGTCGTTGTTCTCCTATGTCTGGAAGTCCATCAAAAAATACTCTTAGTTCCATCTTTCTGATGAGTTTGAAAAGGTTCACCTCTTCTTCAAAGATACTGGCATTATTAGTGGGGATGAAAGAGATCCCTACGTTCAATGTATCAATCTGGCTCTTGGTAAGTATCTTAGTTGAGATGTTCAAGACAATAGACTCTGTTATTTGTTCTTCAGTCTTTGCTTTCTTTTTCCCTCTGCAGGTTTGTTTCCTTCAAAAAAAGGAACCTCAGGTTTTACAGCTGTCGAGGGACCTGGTGGTGTTGGTGGTACTTCTTCGGTTGATCCTGGTCTTGTCAGACTTGTGACTGGAGTTCTGTCAATGTTTTCCCTTTCCCCACTTGTTGATCGCTACTCTCTGTACTGTTTGTAGGTCCTTGTGGTCTTGTTGGTCTGGTCGGGTTTGGTCTTGAGTTTTGATAAAATTCCTGCCACGAGTAGACGATATCCTGTGAGTAGTCCAGGGTATCTCTATGGAACTTCCTTATCTCCCTTTGCTCAATGTCCCTCTTGTATGAATCTAATTTATTGTTGGCATCCTCCAACATTGCTTTTAATTGATCTCCTGTTTTCAATTTCGATAGCTGTTGTGTGACTTCTTCAATTTTTTGTTTGATAGATGATAACATAACATAAAGATTTAGATAATTCTTCTATGGTCAATAAAATGAGGTCTAGTGAGCATTTATTGAGGATCTGTTCCCATCTTTTCACAAAAGTTTGATTTTCTTCACATAGTGTAGGTCTTAGCTATACCCGTAAGCCACTTGGTATTCGTTTGCTCTTGTAGTACTGAGCCAAGGTCGGGGCGTGGAGTTTCTGAGATATTTCTCTTCGGATTAGTTTTTCCAATTTGAATATCAATCTTTCTGGATTATTATCTCCTTTGCTTTCTTTATCTGCATCCTTGATTAGGCCCAAAATTTTGGTTGCCTCTTCTTCGCTAAAAGCTAAGGTAGCTGCTGACTTTTTAACGATGTTAAGTCCATCGTTCTCTTGCTTTACGTATTGTCTTCCCTACGTAATACTTTCCACATGGGCATTTTAGTGCATAGACCACATTTTTACTTTCGCAGGTTGCAAAATCTCTCAGCATTATTTTCTTTCCACTGTTGTGGTGTCTTATATGGTCACCTTTAATAAGATTTGAACAATGCTGGCAATTGAGTCAGGCATACGCTCCTTTCTTTTGTTTCTTCATGGTGGTTTGCAATGATTCTTTTGTTCTCTCTGCCCTGATCAGGCTATCTCTGATATTCTTGCCCCTCTTGTATGCCAATATTGGCGGTTCAGGAAATAGTCTGTTGAGGTTTGGGTCTGACCTAATTAGATCCCGATTTCTGTTGATTACGCTTTTAACTTGGTAGCTTTGACTTGAGTATTTAAGGGTATGGATTAGCCTTGTTGTATCTTTCTTAAGTTGGTCTCTATCTGGTTATCGAACCCGTACATTGTATTGCTTTGTCGATAATCTCTTCCGGAAATTGTCTCTTCTTAAATCTTTCCTTCATAATCTCCTGTTCTGATAGTCGTAATAGTAGTAATATGGGAAGTGATGTGATCTTTTTGAAACGGAGAAATTGACTGAATGGCAAATTGTCTTTAAGATAAAGTGGATGAAAGCTTCCAAAATGTAAGACACTGTTTCCATCAGTAGGTTTTCTATAGATGTTTGTGATGCATTCTGTATTTTTCCTTTCCACTTGTACATCCAAAAAATGGATGCTGGGTTTCCCAATCTCCAGTGTGAATGTGATGCCTTCCTGGCAATTGTTAAGGTATACCAGACATTTTTGTAATTCTTCAGTTGTTCCTTGCCAGATACCAAAAATATCGGCAATGAACCGTTTCCAAAATCTGATCTTAGTTTCTTAGTTTTCAAGGGTTCTTTTTCCAATACAAAGTTGTGTTTGAAGTGTAACATAAAAATGTTTACTTAAGATGGTGCTACAGAGGAGCCCATGGAGGTGCCTGATATTTGGAGGTAGAATATACCGTTAAATCTGAAATAGTCATTGTATAGGATGATCCTAATCAACTCTATTGCAAAGACTTTATGTATGACAGTTTCTTTCTCTCTGAGTAGGAACCATTCCAGGGCCTCTATACCCTCTTGATGGGGTATTGATTTAGATAGACTATTGACGTCTAATGTAAATAGAATCAGGTGTGTTTCTTGTATCCAGATTTCACTGAGTAGTCATAAAAAATGTGCTGTATCTTTTAGGTAAGTGGTGGTTTTCTGTATGAGGGGTTAGAGAGCCTTGACCAAATAAATAGCTAGTGGATAAAAGATACTTTCTGTACCTGCCACTATTGGTCGAAATGGTGGGTTTCTGATATTTGTGTGGACTTTTGGAAGTGCATAGAACACAGGTGTTATGGGGAATTCTTTGATGAGAAAATCACTTGTATGTTCAGATATCCAATCCGAATCGTAGGCTTTATGAATTGTTTCTTTAATAACAGTCCTAATAGACATGATGGGGTCATTGTCCAGGACTAGATATGTCTGTTGGTCTTCTAGGAGTCTAAGGCAACCTTCATTGTACAAATTGGTGTCCATTAACACCAGTGCTCCACACTTGTCTGCTGGTTTGAGTGTTATTGTATTGTCCTGTGACAACTCCTTGATCAGTTTGAGTTGATGACTCCTGATGTTCATTTTATTAGAATTGCTGTATTTCAACCATTTAAGGTCTTTTTTGGTTTTCAAGTTGAACAACTGTATGACCGGATGGTTTATCTGGGGATGAAACGTGCTTTTTTTCCATCTCTAGGTAGTGTAATGTGGGTCGTTGTTCTCCTATGTCTGGAAGTCCATCAAAAAATACTCTTAGTTTCATCTTTCTGATGAGTTTGAAAAGGTTCACCTCTTCTTCAAAGATACTGGCATTATTAGTGGGGATGAAAGAGATCCCTACGTTCAATGTATCAATCTGGCTCTTGCTAAGTATCTTAGTTGAGATGTTCAAGACAATAGACTCTGTTATTTGTTCTTCAGTCTTTGCTTTCTTTTTCCCTCTGCAGGTTTGTTTCCTTCCAAAAAAGGAACCTCAGGTCTTACAGCTGTCGAGGGACCTGGTGGTGTTGGTGGTACTTCTTCGGTTGATCCTGGTCTTGTCAGACTTGTGACTGGAGTTCTGTCAATGTTTTCCCTTTCCCCACTTGTTGATCGCTACTCTCTGTACTGTTTGTAGGTCCTTGTGGTCTTGTTGGTCTGGTCGGGTTTGGTCTTGAGTTTTGATAAAATTCCTGCCACGAGTAGACGATATCCTGTGAGTAGTCCAGGGTATCTCTATGGAACTTCCTTATCTCCCGTTGCTCAATGTCCCTCTTGTATGAATCTAATTTATTGTTGGCATCCTCCAACATTGCTTTTAATTGATCTCCTGTTTTCAATTTCGATAGCTGTTGTGTGACTTCTTCAATTTCTTGTTTGATAGATGATAACATAACATAAAGATTTAGATAACTCTTCTATGGTCAATAAAATGAGGTCTAGTGAGCATTTATTGAGGATCTGTTCCCACCTTTTCACAAAAGTTTGATTTTCTTCACATAGTGTAGGTCTTAGCTATACCCGTAAGCCACTTGGTATTCGTTTGCTCTTGTAGTACTGAGCCAAGGTCGGGGCGTGGAGTTTGGATTAATTTTTCCAATTTGAATATCAATCTTTCTGGATTATTATCTCCTTTGCTTTCTTTATCTGCATCCTTGATTAGGCCCAAAATTTTGGTTGCCTCTTCTTCGCTAAAAGCTAAGGTAGCTGCTGACTTATCGGTTAAAGTGTTAATTTTGGAGAATGACATCTCCTTTTCTTTCTCTACACTTTAAGGTTAGTGGGTGCTAGTGAAATCGATATGCCACCCCAATCAAGGGTAAGTATATAGAGAATACAGTTGTGTTCACCGTGCACTCCTATTTGTGATAATTCTTTAGATTTGGTTATGTATTTAGAAAAAATGCTTTTAATGAGTTTAAGGTACAGGGGAGATAACAGTCAACCCTGGCATATGGATTGTGAACTAAATGAAGACAGAATAAATTCCTAATGGAGGAACTCCCACCCCCTGCACACTTTCACAAGCTCAATACTTGAGCCAAACAGTCTAGGTTGAATTTTGTTCACATTCTAAGTGTGTTATATTGTAGACAAAGTTATTCATTCATTTCAATTGACAAACAAGCAGTTTTTAGTCTTCAATGATAACATCAAGACATAATTTGACTCCATAGCAACACACATTTCCTCAGGCCGATTCTGAGTATCTCTAATTAATCCTCTCATCCCTCCTTTAACGAACAACCATCTTCTGTAACATTTATATTTCTATTTCTCGATAGGTTGGACTCTACAACGCTTGAACACTTCTCTCATCATAAAAATCCTCTTTGATAAAGGCACAAAATTACTCCTCTCATCCCTCCTTTAACGACAACCATCCTCTGAAACATTTTTGTTTCTATTCCTCATTAGCTTGGACTCCACACGGCCTGAACACTTTCCTTATTCTTGTTCCATTACGGCTAGAATGAGTTAGATTGACCATTTCACTTTCCTACATAGACAAGTATGGTATTAGAACTTAACTTTGGTTCACAGCTGTAACCTACAGAGACGGACTTTCAATGACGTAATGGCTACTATATCTTAACACCACACGGCCACACCGCCCCAATTATTTTGTTTAGTTTACCTAAACATACCATGTAGTAATTAGTGATTTTTCTTCCAGTAAATACATGTTTTCTGTATTTTCGTAAGTGCAGGGACATTTGTTCACATCAGTGACATCATGTCACGTTATTGCGTGATGACATCACCATTAAGCGCTGCTTTAACATACGGCCATTTTATTTCCATTTCAAACGCAGCATCGGGAATGAGAAGAACACTATCTTCTCTGCCACCTGACATTTAGGTAAGTGAGAGTTTTTGTCTTGGCTTAGGCCAAGTTCCAAATCAATAGGAATCCTTTTAAAACAGAGAAATCTTGATGAAAATACTGTGTCTTCTTAGATACCTAAAGCTATTCACTCAGGAAGTAAGAAAACGATTGGGATTACCACAATATACACCTGAAATACCTCCCATTCCCCATTGGGCTATACAGCTCCATAAGAAGGGTAAGGGACTCTCCTTTTAAAAACTCACCATTTGGTTTGTTGGGCAATACATTTAGACAATTCATGTTGACCTTATTTACAGAACCATAGTAGGAGGTTGGATTGAAAACTTATTTCATTAACCAGTGTGGTCTATTCAACAAATTGTGATTGGTGGACCCTTACCAGTATTAACCTGAGTAAGACACTTAACCATCTTTTATTTCCTGCTCTATAAATGTACTTCTGAGAAAATATGCTTCACTTTTTTATAATTTCTTACATCAGTGATTTAGCACCCAACTGACGCAGCTGATAGGATTTATTTTCAACAGCAAGCTTCAACTGACACTTCACTTACTACATAGGTAATAGACAGCGATGGAGAGACAGATAACTCTAGAGTGGTGTTGTTCAAGGAGGTCAAACATTGTTCAATGTTGATGCAAATTAAAAACTATTTATTGAATCATGAAAATTACATAATTAGAAATGGTTATGAACCAATGATGTGATTGAACAGAAGCTTTACTTTGGAAACACATCTTTTGTATGTTGAATTAAATATTATGAGTTTTATTAATCATTCTGCAGAACTAGTAATCATATGCTTTTGAAATCTTTCTTTAGATGTGATTGAAATATTGAATATGCCCCTGAAGAAGAGATGTTGTTCTTTGAACGCTTTGGGCCTTTTAAAAAAAAAAAAAACTACATATGAAGATTACAAAGAATTATGTCTTGATGTTGTCATTGAAGACTAAAAACTGCTTGTTTGTTAATTGAAACGATTGAAGAACTTTTTCTACAATATAACACACTTAGAACAAAATTCAACCTTGACTGTTTGGCTCAAGTGTTGAGCCTGTGAAAGTGTGCAGAGGACGGGAGTTCCTCCATTAGGAATTTATTCTGTCTTCTTCTTGTATGAAGAAATTAAGACAATATTTATGATCTGTTGACTTAAGGACACATACATTTCTGTTTTGGTCACCATTTATATATGAGTCAAGTAATTGAATGCACGGCCATAGATGCTCACACCAGAAGAAATACAACCCTCTAGGGAAAAAGGGCCAAGAGATTCTTGTAAGAATAGTACGTTTTTAATCACACAAAATAGTTAGGCCAGCAAAGAACACTGCTGCTCGAAAACGTTCTGTCGTAAAATAGTACAAGCAGAAGGTTATAAGGAAACACAACGTCACTATTGATGCCACATATACAGTATAAACCCACATGGCTGTTGGTGAGACCCTATACATGGTCGGCCTACTAAATAGAGGATGTCAATCGGTTTATTGGTCCCAGCCTGTCCGTCTGTCTTCCATCACGTGGGGTCAGCTGGGCTGATCGCCTCCAGGGAAGGAAGGTCACGTTCTTCATTACTTACTGTTTTAGGGCAATGCTACTCTATCATTATGGCTGGCACCTGGGAAGCTGTAGGACTGCCACAGGGGGAGGCGTAAGATCAGGCTGTTCCACACATTCTTCTCTCATTCCATATCACACTATCCGCACTCAGGGTGACCACCCTCACTTTGGACTATATATTATTCCTACCTGTACCTCGTATTACAAAGTGTGTCATTACGAAATAAGGTGAAATGGTTGTGTTCCTTTACATCTTTTATGACCACTGGGTGCATGGCTGTTGGTCTGGGGGTCACCTACTATCGTGGAATTTGCGGGTCTTGGACTGGGGCAGTTGCAGGTGTCATAACTCCTGGTGGCCTGGGTGGGGGTTGGAGGTCTGCTTTTGGTCTGGATGTGATGGATATGAACAGTGAGGCACCTGGTGATGTCTCGTGGCCTTGCAGGGCACTTTTCTTCTTGGGAGAACAAGTATTCGAAACAGTTAAGGTCAAAGGGAAGTTCCAATGGGAATTAGCAGCACAGGTCTTTCTACCATCAGCGCTTGGGCCTGTTCAGGTTTCTTCATCAAAAGGGATAGCCAATGAGCAGGAGGAGGTCTGATTACATTCTCCGAATGAAGCACATAGGAACCCACACAGCTAAGAGCTGGATAAAGTCTTGAACTGATTACGGTAGGGCTGTAGGAAGCCCGGAAGAGAGGGTACTTGTGAAGCCTGAATACTGGAGGAGGTTTGGCGAAGCAAGGTGAAAGAGGGGCCTGAGGCGCAGAAAAGGCAGTCAGTAACTGCTCCAAAACCAACCAATAACAAGGCTTTGTTTTGTTGCATTATAATATTGATGGACGTAGAAGAATAGGTTTCATAGGGATGGATTTAGAAGACTAAGTTTGAGAGCTTATGTTTTTGGACAATCTTTTGGAAGATTTTGTGTTGTTAGCATAGGGTAGCCTGGAAGCCAGCCGATTTAATAAGAATAGGGGTTGGAACTTTTAGTTGCCCATCCATTTTGGGACTTTATGTTGTAGACTAGAGGGGCTCAAGAAGAGACTTGGGCCTCATTAGGAGTTTTGTAGTAACCGGCCAGTGCAACCCCAACCCCATAACACTGAATCCTGTGACTCACTTTCCGGTGCCACTTAGACATGCCAAGTCCCGGGGCGTGGGAAGTCAGGCATCGGATTTTGTAACTTTCCATTCCCATAGTATCCCATCGGGCATACTATGGCAGTGGGGAGACGGAAGCACTGGCACTGTTGCTAAAGGTGCCGGTGCTTTCTGTGAAAAGTCTGCCTAGTGGGGCCGTTGCGCCTGGCAGGTCAGAACAGCCAGGCGCGATGGCCCAAGTAGGCAAACACATAGTGTGGCAGGCTGAAAAAAGGGGGCCAGTAATCTAATCACCACCTTTGTTTCCAGACCGCCAGACTCATAATGAGGCCCAAGGACTTGCATGTTTAGTTGATGAAATATATACTTTGAAACTGAATGGCTTAGGGGGTCAGAAACCTGGAAGGAAGCCCCCTTTATATCGTGATCCCCTGTTAGCTGTTTCATCTAGAACAAATCCCTCTTTGGTTATAGTTCTGACGCTAGAACAGTGTTCTTAAAATTGTGGGACTTGCCCTCATAGGGGGGCACGAAGGATGTCCAGGTAGGGTGCAGAGGTCTTTAAAAAGGGAATACATTGACTGCTTTTAATAGAAAATATAAGCAGTTATGGCTTGTGAGGGTTCCAGAAACAATATTTTACTCAAAGGGAGGATCGTTCAGTATACAAAAGTTTGAATACTATTGCCCTAGGACCGATAGGAGTTACTTGAACCCCTATTGACCAGAATTCATACATAAAGCCATCCCGTTTAACCACAGTCAGTGTCAAGTGAGTCATTGCTCAACCATACTACGTTTGGTAATATCACATTTCGTGATCTTACTCTGGAACAGGAAACTCAAAATGTGTCGATAGTTAGATAGTTGCATAGGACCTGCAGATATTTCTGAGAGGTGGGGAAACTTCAAGGTTTTTGAAGGCCACAGGCATTGATCAATGTTGAGTAGTTTAGTTCAGCAGGAGTTCTGAGTTCAAGGGTCCGCAAGGCGCTATAATGTCTTTCACAAAAGCTGCCGGGTATTAGTGGGCTGTTTGATGTTAGTGCTGTTTTGAACTGTGGGGTTGGTAAAGACATATCACTTGATTGTCCACATGGACATCTTCATCCTCTCAGGCAATTTGAATGCTCGGAATGCAGTGAATAACTACTGATATTGACCCCATGCAAACATTCTGACTTCAGAAGCAGACAGAGAAACAACATAAAGTAATGAAGCTTCTCCTGCCACATTTTTCCACCTTCTCTATGTCAATCCACCAGTAGACTCGTAAGTGCAAGTCATTAAGCAATTTCTTCCAGTTTTTCTGATATTTAAATATTACAAAATAAAACCACATTTAATTTACTGATATGCTTTCTGTGTTTGATTTACTATTTACTTAGCTCACTGTTTACTTCACTGCTACAACTTCCAAACCTACATATGTGGTATACCTATATACCGCTGTGCACCAATACCGTTGTAGACCTAGGAAGGGTTCCTTATTGCTTTCTAGCTTATGAGACGAGGGGAACTTGGGGCCGGGTCACTATTCCACAATATCATGTATCTTTACTGCATGTGGTAAGCAGGCAGCAACTGGAGGGTTCCCCATGATCTAGAGCCAGTAATCCCCCATCCTAGATATCCCTTGTACTCCATTAGGGAAATTAGATACTATTGCACCCACACGGGTAACACCACATTTGTGGTAACACTTTTGTGCGATGAATCTTCCTCCACACACTGCCAGGCAGTGTTGAAGTGTTTCAGTTATGAACCTGGTATTTTGGCAGAGCGGTAAAACATGCGATACTCAGAAATGTGCCATGCCTTACCATCAGCAAGCTTGTAATGAGGCCCTTTGTCTAATCTAAATATAAAAGTCATGTAAGTGGGAATAGTATGTGATAACCCTGGCCATAGAAAAGTGTTGTTACCACATCTTCGCTAAGGGGAGTCAAACAGGGAGATTGCATCCTCGTGGCTCGGACAGTTTGCGGGACAGGATGCAGACTTTCATCTTCCTCTGCATTTTTGGATCACTCAGGGTGTGAGCAGCAAAGTGGCTTCTACAGCGGGAGGGTGGGGCGGTGGGGCAGATTGACTCTCCACCTGGCTTGTTGACAGAGGTATATTCTAAGATTGTTGGGTTTTAAATCAGGTCACAAGAGGGTAAACACTTCACATTGGTCGAGAGCCCTGCACTCGATAGACTCCCCACAAACGTGGCTAGTCCTTCCTCTAAATATACACTGAGATTGGGTGACTGGGGGCCCTTAGACAGAGAAAAACAATAAGGCGGTTTGTATGACAACCCCTCCTTCCACCAAGATCCAGGTCTGTCGAAAATGATATATGAACTGTTCTTGAAAATGCAACATTTGTGCTGTTTTACGATGTGCTAAGTAATTGTGTTATGCTATTAAGGTTAACTGGTGTGATATACACTTCATACCACATTGCTTATATGGCTGTTTGTATATGCGATACATTATACAAAAGTCTAGTAAACATTACAACACACTTCTGGGGATGTGCGTCACCATCCTCTCCCACCACCAGTGAGGTTACCAACCCCCCGACACCCCCACAATGGTTATGATACACTCTATACCTAATGGGAATATTGACCTTTAGTTATGGACCTTTAGTTAATGAACTATCATAAGCAGGGTGGATATCCAAGCCCGGGACGTCATTTCACCAAAATGCCAGGGGTAGCGGAAGTGATCCTCTTTTAAACCCTCACCATTGCCCACAAGTGCATGCACATGGATGTCCCTATTTACCTCAATGGCAGTATCACCCTAAAATCTTCACCACAGACACTAAGATCTAGCTCCAGCACGTTTCTGAACATTCCGCGCTACAAGTGTAAAAAGATTCCCTGTGGCCGCACCTACACTTTGGAACACCCTACCTGCACATATTAGGAATTAACAATCCTACAAGCTTTTCAAGAAATTGGTCAAAACATGGCTCTTTGACAAATATGATTGATGTCTCCTGATCTGCTTACAAGTCTGGTATCTGCAATATTTTCTGTGTCTTCGCAAACAAATCTTGTAACAAGCAAACGTATGTAACTAACGCTGTGATACCCCAGCGTTT
The DNA here is from genome assembly GCF_040938575.1 of Ambystoma mexicanum. Lineage (NCBI taxonomy): Eukaryota > Metazoa > Chordata > Amphibia > Caudata > Ambystomatidae > Ambystoma > Ambystoma mexicanum. The sequence goes on along the minus strand of NC_090924.1, from coordinate 1,369,001,066 downwards.
GGGCGTTTTAACAAATGCAAAAAATACAAAAAATAAAAATCACAATGCACTACATTCAGTAACATCCTAGAGAACTCGGGAGCCATCTCTGGATGTCAGGAGCTGGAACACACCACACTGACTGGGCCATAATGCGCTACAGATTTTGGAGCTGTGTGCGTCTTGAGGCAGAGGAGTAGCCAGAACTATCTATCAGTCGTTCCTGAAACTAATGTAGTTGGGCCCACTGCAGTGACATTAAAATCTATTTAATACACACACAGTGTGCATTTCCAGATTCCGGATGGGCATTGCCTGCTCAGGCCCTATCGTGTCTACGCCTCTGTCCTGAGGTGAACTTTCCAGACAGTGTGTGAGCTGCATCTCCTTGCATAGGTTGCACTTGGTTTTGTTGACCAATACACAGGTCTCTAAGTCTGGTCAGTAAGGTCCAAATCTACTCTATATTTTGAGGACATCCACATAAACTAAACTGGAGTTCATAAAATCAAAGGACCGACTTAGTGACCCCTAAACTAAGGTGTTGCAGTAGCATTGCAAGTCCTACAGAGGCCATACACTTGTGTAAATGAAGGTTGTGCTTTACATTGACTGTCTAGACTGTGACTATACCCCCGGGACTCCCTCCTTCCGACAGCAACTAACAGTGAGCTCACTCTGTCTTGCTGCATTAACTAAGCCAGTTCACTGAGGGTGTACCCACCAGTGAACCTTTGAACTACCTCAAATATTCCTAGTTTCCAACTCCACTCGGGAGTCGTATGATTCTCATAATTGTGCACAGTGGTCAGAAACTCTTAGCCACTTTCGACTGATAACGTTTCAGGAGTGAGAGAGCTTTGAGCCGTTTATAATTTAAACCTATTGTAGCCTTTTTAAATACTGATCACAGCTATTCAGAACATATGTTGCTTAACATCCATATTCTTGATAAACTATAATGTATATGAATAAAAGATATAGTTTTAGAATCACCTGCTTAAGCCTTAGGACAATTGTTCCCCTGGTACTTAACTAGCGACGGTCCAAGTGTAACTTAAACTGAAAACCTACCTCCTCTCCTCCAAGTTACCCTCTTAACCCACCTCTCATCTGCCTTCAAACGCAGATTTTTCCTGCCTCTGTCCCTCACTTTCTCTGCCTCCACTCCTCCATCTAGGTCACACATAGCTAGCCGTACTGCCTATCTGCACTTAAAAATGTCTAACTTTGATTGTCCTTAATCTATGTATGTGCACACATGTATTGTCCCGGGAGACTGTTCCATGTACTCACTTCCACAACCTAGTCAGACTGCCACTCAAACGCACCCCATTGTAAGAAGCTCACTGCTTCCCGTCAAATCTGATATCTTATCTACGTTCTTTTGTGATCAAAAGAGCATTGTTCTTCCCTGTATTCAAATGAAAACAAATGGAAATAAACTCTTGGTACTTCTGAAGAAGGGCCAAATAAACTTTGCTACACTGCTGCATGTCCTAATGTGTATGGTTTAAACTGTGCGGAAAACAGAAATGTTGCCAAACTGCTTGCATCCTTGTTTTTCAAATGTGGGAATTGGTAGGTGCCTTTGGTTAATTTTAGTGGCTTTGGTACCATGAAGCCTGTCTGCTCATCCAATCCTAGCATCTCAACTTCACTACATTGTGTGAGCCTGTAAAGGAAATGGTAGCTGCTGTGTTAGCACATTCTAAATATGCGCTGCGAGGTTGGCACTGGAAGCATCATTGTGTCTCCCGCTATCCCCGGCAGACCTCTTACCTATCGGAATTGGGGGCTGCTCAGGAAAGGGATAACATCAGCAATGAGCTTTCTATACAAGGTGAGCACTTGCCTCTCTGAAGGTCCATGGAGAGAGAAACTCTTTTGCTAAGAACCATGGGAAATCTTTTTGTGTTGCAGAGCATGAATGCTGGTGGAATGGGCTAAGACAAAAGAAAATGAAAGGTGATCAGACCATTCAATGGGGTGTGAAATTAAATCCAGTATAGGTATATGCAAGTTTCAAGGGATTCAATATAGGCCTGCGACTCGACGATTAAACTTCGCCGAAAGCCCGGGGAATGTGTGTTATCAAAAGGAGTGGTGGGGGGTCCTTTGAGGACTGTCTGTGTAATGTTATACTAGTTCTATCTTCCCAGATGGTAGTACGTGCAGTGTCCTGTGTTCCTCACACACTGCTTTAAGGATATCTACACATTAAGGGTGCTGCATGTAAAAAAGAGCATCTTCTGGCCAATGTAGTGTAGTGTATTACATTTATCAAAGTGAAAATGTTAAAGCTAATACCAACACATGTCATCCCACCCTACTGACCATTAACCAACCCTTCGATGAATCCTTTGATTCTTTGAACTATGGCATTTTACACAGATGCATCCTACTCTCACTGCACATTTGCCCCTTGAAATAGAAGGACATCTGTGAAGGTGGAAATTTCCCGTGCCTTTAAGATTTTAAGTGATAAAATGATGCAGGTAATTCTGCCTGGGAGAGTGACCTCTGTGAATCAAGCTTATTCTCATAATGTTCCATGTCAAAAAGCATAGTGCACACACGTGCCTCTGCTGTGACTGTCTACTCACATCGACAAGGGTTAACTTTTTCCTTAAATAGCTCTGAACAAAATTATATAATTGTAGCAACCTAGAGCATGGTATAAGTTTGTTTAATAGCAAAATATAGACATGGCTCTGTTTGACATGGTAGCTGCTGGGATTACACAACTATGCAGCCAAAATCAATTAGTGTACTGTTATTACCAGTTCGGTGAGCAGTGACTCATTCATCTCAGAGCCCAGCGTCGATTCAGTTGTCAGGGCTTTTATTACCCAAAGTAGCCATTTGGACCCCACCCAGAAAACACGTTTTTTGATTACCCTGAGAAGACGTCACCTGCTCCATGGAACAGGAAACTGTCCCTAGGGAGTTAGATAGGAACCAGTTCTTCAAAAGCAGCTCTGTCAGTCGAAATGGCCATTATCACGAGGCTGCTGATTACTGAAGCCTCTTTCAAGTAGGCCGACAGAGTAAGAGTCTGAGTCAGAGAAGCATAACAGAGGATTCCAAAGTAAGAAGGGTTCCACCATTATAGGATTTGCTAGCGCTTCCAAGCTTATTGTTCCCATCCCCACTTGCTGCAGGCAGAGCAAACTGAGTACGACATCACAAGGCAAAGGACTCTTGTAACAGCAGTAATGATTGGGTGATTTACAGAAGGTTAGAAGGTAACCAATCCACAGTGGCCTTTATCCTAGCATAACCTTAGCAGATTCATCCTTTGACTCTGAAGGAAGAAGGATTCACCTGTAACTTTGTTGGGAGTGCCATCTGCACCAAAGCCCGCTGTAGAGGAGGAGCCATTTGCCTCTACTGGAAATCCCGCCCCTATTTTGCCCATATGTTGGAAACCGGAAATTGCGACATTCACACCAGTAATGGTACCTATCCCACGAACAATCCGCAAAACAAGGTAACCATTGAGAAAGCCCTGTATGATGTACCCGCGGAGAGATGACAGCCTCTTTAAGGAGGTTCCTGAAGAAGTGGAAAGATGAATGAAAGAGGAGATTGGTGACATCACATGAAGGAGAGATGACGCACCAAGAAGAGATGGCAAGGAAGAAAGTATATAGACCTTATAGAATCTGATGACGAAGTAAGGAATCTAGTAACATTTTATGTGCGGCATGAAGATTGCACATGCGTAGAACACTGAAGAAAATATAAATCACTTTATAATTGTACAGATGCTGAAACGCAAGTACACTAAGTAACCATGAAGGCTAGCTATACATAGTGAATAGACTGTAGGCGGTTCAGCCAATATATATATATATGTATAGAATCTGGATGTTCCACGTCGTATTTTAGCAAACCAGGACCTCAGTAGCAAATGGCTGAAAGTGTGGTGCAGTAGAGAAAGGCAGCTGAAGATGGAGGACGTATCGAGAAGCCTTGTCTGGCCCAGTGTCAAGGGTTTGGGAAACTAAGAAACTGGCTATCTATTTGAGAAGATACAATGAACGTGAGAAGTGAGGCGAGCTCAGGTTGAGGTGCAATGGAAAAACACTATAAGTGCCCAGTTTTATTCATTTATTAGTGTTAAAGGCAAAGCAGGAGCTCAAAACACGGTCTCCTGTCACATGGGGTAGATGGAAAAAGACTTTGGGCAAGCTACAGCGAGACTGAAGATAAGAACGTACTCACACTCCCTACTATTCTCAGACACAGTGATACTTTGCAAGGCCGAGTTCAAAGACGATTCAAATGGCAGACAGCAGGAGTGACGATGGATGATAGGCTAATTGGGTGGGGAGGCCACCCACAAGCACCTGGGGTACCAGCTTGCGTGGGCCACGTAGCAAAGAGCCCTATAGTTTGAAAGCCAATGAAACAATCTGTATTTGATAACAGTGAAGATGACTTGCACTAGGTTTGGGCATAGTTGTCCACCTGACTATAGAGACACAATTATAATCATATCCCCCATAGAAAGTACACCTAGATGTTCCCCATACACCAACCACAATCTCAGATAGGTTTTCTTAGTTTGCCACATAGTATGGCATCAGTGATGATGAGGTTCTGCTATAAAAGTGTATTTTTTCATGTATAACTTTGAGAGATATGCTGTGAGACGTCTGTTGATGTCTGTTGTACTCCCTTTTTTAGACAATTGCTAATAAAACAGCTAAGATTTGGCAACTTTCCTGGGTAGGTCTTATTATTGGTGTAAGAGTAAATTCTGCATCTCCATCCATCCATCCAATAAAGCGTTACCTCATTAAAAGGGCCCACGGGTTCACCGCTACCACTGAGATGATGACCGAGAGCTTCAAGGAAAACCATCCCAAGGGAATATTTGGAGTTATTGTGGACAAAGGCCTATCTATTGCACGAACACTAGATCTAGGACGCTGCTCACTGGAGGTGAAAGATTCCTCTGGTGCTCTCTGACAACCTTCCTGGCATGGAAGTGCAGAACTGAAGACCCATCTCGTCCCTAGAGACCTTGACTGGGTCTCCCAGCAAATAAATTGCCTAGTAGCAGCCCAAATCGTGACTCCTCTCTTAAGACACTTTTCGAGCCAGCTCAAAAGTGATTGACTCACTTTTAGCCACTACAGTGCCTGCAGTGCTGCCTTTGGCACTTTAAAGGCTTTGACTCGACCGCTGGCTCGATCCTGTAGAAGAAACTGACACACAAGGTCTCAACAGTCGCCTCTATTCATTGGAAGCCTCATTCCAACCAAACTTGAGGTGCCGTCTAAAAACGCTGGAGGTCACCGACTCAACCAGTATTGAATACCAACCTGAGCCATCACGAGACCTTGTCTTGGTGCATACTTGCCATTGGGAATCTCGAATCAACCCATCTGGACATTGTCTCCAATTGCAGCAAATCAGCTAGAAGCCAAGCTTGATTCTGTTGAGCCCCAAAGACGATCATTGGAAGGAATAGTGGTTCTATTCAAACTCGACCATCTTAGAGGGATCTAGTGACTTGTAGGAACGCACACTATGACTTTTTAGAGACAATTCCAATGACTCTGACATTGCTGCTGAAATATGTTCCTGTGCACCCATGTCGTCATCTCAGAATATCTCCTTTAGATCAAATGCATAATTTTTCTTAGTTTTTTTTTTTTTTACATGGGTGGGTTATAGTGTTTGGATTCTTTTTTTAATTGTTAATTTAGTTAAAATACCCTATTTCATAGATTTGTTGAACATATTTTTATTTTGGCATCACAGTACTATTCCTCTTTGATTTTCTTCTGTATAAATGAACTGGATCTTCCCCAATGTTTTGTTGAGGGGGGTTCGGTGTCGCAGAGGCGGGGAGAAAGTAACCACCATACAGATTGCTTTTTGGAGTATAGACAAGTTCAACGCACTCGTTCTCATAAAGCAACGTCTGTGTGTCGAACAAGTGCATGACAATCACAGACTTACCTTTTTCGCAGCTATTGCTTGTTTAAACCATCTCAGCTCGCCCCATGGGCGGTACCGGGAAAGTCGGCCCCGCCGATCATGATCCAAACATTTAAACCTACGCAGTGTGCGTAATGACATAACACGGACGTTTAAACCTACGCAGTGTGCGTAATGACATAACACGGACGTACTGGAGCTATTAGCCCTGAAGCAGAATCACTGAGCTCTGAACTGTGTCTTCACAGACTTGAGCAGCCCTCCTGCCCTGCCATAAAACCATTGTTGCAAGACCAACTGCACATGCCGGCAAGGTTAGTAAAGTAGATTGAGACCAACAGTACTGCTGGCAGGCCAGATCCATGATGGGTCATTAATTTAACAGTAGTGTATGCTCAAAATGTACCAGTACTATTGACGGGGTTGTGGTCCATGAATACAGACGCAGAAGCAGAAAGTAGAAGTTCATGTTACTAATTAGCACCTTGAGACATCAGCCCTTGCACCATTAATCAACAATTAAAGGCTAGTAACAACATGGACATACACCGATGTCACTAGATATAGCGGCCCTCACACTAAGCCTTAGACATACCGCCATTTTGTTGTTCTCAATACACAGGAGCGGTACATTCACCAGGGGTCACGGATTGAATTCTCACACTCAACAAGTTTCCATCATGATGACTGGCCAAACATTATTATGAAAAGCAGCGGTGGATGCCGGTATCTTCACGGAAAGGCCGAAAAACAACGTGTCGACCATACATTTCTGTTTGAACCTACCTTTGAAGGCCATCTTTCTTTCATGTTAAAGCGGTGAATCACAGAGACATTCACATAAGTGGTCCCATTCTAGTGTTGTATGCATCACACTTTAAACCGCGCAAGGACACTTTCAAACATGTAATTGTTCATTAATACAAAACACTTATAAACAGCGGCTAGGACTGCACCGTAGTCTCCATGTTCACATGAATAAAAATGTTTTCGTTAAAAGCAACTTTATATTGTGGCACACCCGATGTGCGCACATTATGAACCCTGGTTCACTTGTCACAAACTATGTGTTAATGGGCACAAAGCTTTAATAACAGATGTGTCAAAAAGTGTTTTCTTCTTTTGCCCAAGTTTGCTATTTTCTCTATGTTTTTCAAATAAATATTATATGTTTTCAAAAATGCAATAAACATTTGTATGGTTTCCAGAATTAGAGCTTAGGTTGAAGCTTTTACAATTGATTTGATCATCGAGTTTCCATGTTACATGTGAGTGGGTGCAAAAGGGAAGGGCAGTCAGTTGCCACCATCTGTATGTTGGTTTGCTTCTGTACCAGCTGACACCCCTTCTGAATGATAAAGACTGCCTTCGGCCTGCACTACCCTAAGAGGTAAAGGAGGTATACCTGCCGGGCTGTGTCTGTTTCAGTTTTATGACTGAGGTTACTGCTATGGCTGAGTAAGAGTTTTAGTCATTACTCATCCCTGCACGACTGCAGAGCAGGAGTCACTTTGTCACACCCTACCCCCACACCTCATCTACAGCCCTGGGTCTGACCTATCATTGGCAACTTAAAGATGCACATTCAAATGCTCCTTTGGAAGTGAAGGAGGAAAACATTCTGCCCTGAGTTACTCACAATTTCCACACTCACCTTTGAGTAATGTGGGGTGAAATATAGCCCCTGGATGCCAGAAATACAGAGGCCAGAGTCAGTTATGAGGGCTCACCAAAAGACAAGGCCAGCACAGAAATGATGTCGGACATAAGGCCGTGGAACCAAAATCATAAGGAAAGAAAGTGGGTCTAAAAATTCAAAGATGCTAAAATGTGCGCAATGCATTTCATGAAGCGAAAGAAAGACACATGGCAATGATGTTTTCACAAATCCATGGAGAGCTGCACCCACACATGTGAAACAGCAGTGCACAGTATCCTCAATGGGATGCCAGAAACTGGACCTAAGCAGCTGCAGAAAAACAGAACATTTTACATGTAAATTAAATAAAATAATGTAATTTCGTTAAAAATTGACAGGATGCCAAGTGAAATGCCCACCAGACTTTCAAGCTTGTGCACAGTGTTCTCATGTACATGTAACATTCAGAAATAATATGCATATATTGTTAAATTGGGTGCCGTATAAGATGTCCTTTAACGCAATTGTGTGTGAGTTGAAAGGCCATGTGCTGCTGGCCATTTCTTCAGATATGAAACTAAACTCCAGGACCTCCCTCTGTTGCCCTGGAGATTTTGGCCTGGTTGTCTTCATCCATCAGTGCCCTGCCTTAAAAATACAAGCAGGAATACTTTTGAGATCAGAAATGCAGTGGAGACCAGATAAAGGGCCTCATCACGACTTCAGCGGTAACCCTTATATCCGGCGGTAGCGCTATTACCGCCGGATTTAAGGGTCCGCCGAATCAGCGCTTCAGCGGATTTCACCCCAGCTCTGAGCTGGGGGAAATCCGCCGATTATTCGCGCTATTACTGCCGGCCGGAAATCCGCCGGCGGTATTAGCGCGAACATTCCCCATTGAGCACAATGGGGAATGGGGCATTCCCGAATCGGCTCAGTGGGGAATGGGGACTTACATTACCGCCGAACTCGTGATCCGGCGCTATTAGCACCGGGGAGTTTGGCGGTAGGGCTAATACCGCCCACGCTAATAGCATTACCGTTACCGCCCAAGTCGTGATGAGGCCCATAGTCAGGTCTGTTCTGCAGCCCTTGTGACCTTCAGGTCACATGTCCAGTAAAAGAAATCAATTAGTGCCCATTCGGCAGCTCTGCTTATGTCACATGGCTAAAGAGGAGAATTGAAATTTAAAAAAAGGTGGGGGCCCAGCAAAGGAGGAGTGACATGGCACATTGGTTTAAAATGGGAGAGGCATATTTTATCGCATAAAATGGACAGTGTAAATCGCACCATGGTCATTCCAGGCTTTTATTAAAGGTGACAGTTAACCTCTTCTAACCATGCTAAAATGACCTTGGTGGGATAAACACAACTAAAGTTATTAATGAAAATGTGATTTGGGCCTGCCTGTGATTCCAAGAGATGCAAAGGTTGGTAAAAGTATGCCGTTAATAATTGATATAACGCCTGTAAAATGGCATATTTATTCATTGATATGGTTCATATGTAATTGAAGAAAAACGGTATCTCTGCACAGGAAGGACATGCAGAGTACAGATTAGTCTTATCTGATTTTCCTTAAAATATAGTTCTCCAAAATGTATTCATACATGTAAAGATATGTAAATTCAGCGTACTCGCCATGTTGGAATATTTTGTGAGCTCAATGCAGATCAAGCCCATCTGTCAAAGTGGGATGATGAAGCTATCTCCTCCCACAACTAACCCAAAGCACTCATCCATCCCCTTGTCCTATCAGCACACGGGTGGGAGGAGGGTAGTGATGACAAGCCAATCCCTTTCACGGGACTCATGACAAGTTGGTGATGTCATTTGCCCTATAACTAAACCAGTTTGCATGAGAACTGGAGTTCTTCCACTAATTCCAAAAGGCGACATGCTGCCGAAATCTGACGAGAAACATCCCAGCAGAGAGAGGCCTAATCTTGCAGTGTAGACAGGAGCCAGAAAACATAGAAACTGATTGGTACCCCTGAAGGAAAGAGAGCAGATCCTTGGCCGACCCCCTTGCTGTCCCAGTGGTGTGTTCTGATGCTCCCAGATGCCCAGTCCAGACCTCTCCTGTAAGTAGAACTACCCCAAAGCTCTAGATTGTATATACCCTATATTTGACAGCATTGTGTTAGTTATTGCCCCAGTGAAAATATCATATTGTCTAGGTAGGTCCTGTATTCTTCCAGCATTGTTTTAGTTATCTCCCCATTGAAAATATCCGGTTTGCCTGTGTAGATCCTTAGCATGATTATCAAAGTAAATCAATTAATTCCCCTATTGAATTCACAGGATCTGTACTGCTGGCATTCAAAACCAACACTCTTTTCCTGGTGTGTTGTGAGCCGGTATAGCCATAAATATTTGCCAGAAGAATTAACCCCACTGCTTTGTTCCATGTGTGTGCGCAGGTTTTTAAATACGAAATTCCCCATTGATCTCCTTCATGTTAAATCAGACGAGGGAAACCCAGTAGTGCCTGTGCTTACGTAAGCTGAAAAGCGAAATTGGCCCTGTGTACCTATTGTGCTCTGCAAAACGAATTTTCCCATTTGCATTTTCTGTTTTACATTGCATCTGTGATTCCAACCCAAAACCAATTTTGCCATTCTGTTCTGATAAAAACCCTAAATCCCTGTTTGTTATTGTTAGGTGTAGCAAAACACATTTTCCCATTGCCTTTCAGTCTCCCCTATTGGTTCTGTGATCAAATGTTCCAAAATCCGATTTCCCCATTGTGTCCTGACTAAAACCCAAAAGCCCTGCATGTGCGTTTTAGGTGTGGTAAAACGAATTTCCATTGCTTTTTTTCCTTTCATATGGTTTCTGTAAGCCACACCCCAAATCTGATTTTCCCCTGCCACTGCCTTCCATTCAAAGGAATCAAGCCTAATTGATGTTTGGAGGGTGAGGGTTGCTGGGAGAAAGCTTAAACAAAATCTGCTATCACTGTGTGTGTTGAATTGCTCTTTTCTTCTATTGGTGGGTGATTTAAAAGGAAATTATTGTGACTACACGTTTCTGTGTTGGTGCTATATGGAAGTAATTTTGTTGCCACAACATTGGTAGCTGAGGTTAATCTGTTTGTCAAATTTGATTTAAATAAATGAATAAATAAATATATTGGAATACACACCAGCCTGGATCATAGTCCATTGTGGCAACGGGTACTTGTTGAGGGTGGGTGTGAGGCGGGTTGGAGCCCTTACCACAGTGAACTCTTAAAAAAAATCAAAAGCTCTTTATTGTGTGCCACATTCATTTTGGGGGAAGGAGCTCCCTGACGTGGGTGTGACCACGTAATATACGGCAACAGTAATTATAATTGTTTTTTTATAACATGTGTAATACCAAAGAGGTTTCTAAGCACGACCCAGGCTTTGAACCTGTGTTGCTCTGCATCTACTTGCTTCCAAGACAAGCATGTTGCCTCTCTGACCTATACTCCCTGAGTAGTAATAATCCCCATCTTCGCAGTGCATGTTGCTTAGTTATTTTCCATCACAGACTATACTTTGAGCCCCCGCTCCATACCTTCACTGTGTCCTTGCACGTCAATCCATCGTCACCTCCATGGTCCACCATCATCATTAAGGTTCAAACGAGGAAAGTGACCTCGTTAAAAACATGGTATACATGTATGTTGCTGCGCTCCCAAGCATTCTGCATCCCTCTACTCAGAAGGTTCATGGAGAGCAGCTATTGTGCAGCGGCACCCTCGCGATGGTACACAACATCTGAGATCCCCAGCAGGCCTCGCTGACAAGGGACAAGGAGCAGCCACACTTTGGAGCTGGGAAGGAACAGTTGCAGGGACTGCATTTTTTTTTGCATTATGGGATTCATGTATGTTTCATGTTGTGGGCCTACTTGGCAAGCAGTATTGACATTGTGTATTTGTGAGATTATGTTATAAAGCGTGAACCTGCCTGGGGGAAATTGGGGGCTGTACAGTGTTAGGATTGTTTTAGTAGTGCTCACATCTTTGGGGTTAGTATTTAATGGGGGGCTGGATGTTTACTTTATCACCTGCATCATCAAATCCATTACATTTACTATTCAACTACCTAATTCCTTTATTTGCACTTTCCCTGCTATAGTACTAACAGGTTCTCCTTATGTTTGCCCTGAAACCAGGGCAAGCCCACATCTGGCCACAAGGCGAATCCATACAAATGCATGCCTACATACACGTCTCACCATTTGCCCACATCATGGCAATATTACTGTCTTTCTAGGTTCCCTTTACTGTTTCTTCGATTCCATCTTTTCTACTCCACACAGTATCCTCTGACGTCGGATTTGGCTTTTCCTTTTAAGCAATTTCATCAATTGGTTCATGTGGCAAATGAGGTGCCTTCCCACTCCTAAACTAGACATTTTTTTTTCATAGAAGGCTTATTGAATATTTGAATGCCATTTCAGTTGTTCTCCTTCTTTCTGTTATTTTTTCTTTCATCTTCGCCCTCCGCAACCCCCTAACTCAATCTGTGATGTGTGGTATGTTATTTTTATTTATTTTATTATAAACCATATGGTTTGACAACCATTTCTTTCTGTTTCCACCTTTTCACTCTTTTGTTTGGATTGATATTACTCATGTTGATTTCAAAATGTAATATACATATAATTACCATTCTGTTTTTATTTCTATTTCTTTGCTCATTTTTTTTTTGCTCATTTTGAATGATTTTGTTGCCTATCATGACTTTATATAGGTATCACTCAGCCTTGAGAATGACCTGTGGAGCCGAAACACATGTCGGCTGTACATGATATGATTACAAATTACTTTCATGTTAAAAGCACAAATGTATTTGTGATTATCACTTAATTTTTTAAATAGGATTTTGTGCATAACATGTATTCTTTGGCAGTGTGCGTTTCAAATTACTTCCAATACCAATCCTATACATTTTCAAAACATCCTACAGCGATCGCTATTCCCACATTTGACTGATAAAGAAGATAAAGTATCGCCCGTGTATAATAGCTTTAGAGTCATGGATCGGCACAGTGCTATAACATATTTTGCAATGCTTTTCACATAATCACATTTCACATTAAAACACCAGGATATATGGGGTGTTGTGGAAAGTGTGCCAATGTGTCAAACACCACTAGCGTAACCCCCACCAGCCACAGAGCTATCCAATGCGTTCCATCCCGTGCCTACGGATCAGTGTTCACCACCAGGCTAACAGGGTGAATGCGGGGTAGTCGCGTGGGGCATGTGTCGCTAGCATACACACCATACAATGTTTTCCTTTTCTGTCTGTTTTTACTCAGGAATCCATTGATCTGTAGACTATCCATTATATATCAGAGTGTGTTCCGAAGCGCCTTCATCTCGAGAACTCTATTGAAAACACTCCACACTAGAAGCGAGTGGGTAGCTGCAAGGTTTCCTTCACATTCTATATCAGCTGATAAGTTCCCACTCCTCAATAGGTTGAAATGGCCTGATGATGTGTTGATGGGTCCTAGGGCGAAGGCCAGTAGCGTGTAGCAGTTGGCATAGTCATTGTGTGGGAATGCAACTGCTGCATCTTGCATGTGCTTCCCCGTAATAGACACCAGCCCCATGTGTTACCTGATTATGTTTGGAAGCCCAAAGTTAGGCGTGTATGCTTTGGCTGGGATCAAGACACCATCCTTATGCAATGTTACATGGTTCATGTTACAGCGTTTAAAGTCAAAGGTGTTTCGAGCGTGTGTGTGTGTGTGTGTGTGTGTGAGCTAGGCTGTTTCAACAATCCCCATGATGATTATTTTTGGTAGTTGCCCCAGGAACAAGTTGTCTGGACTGGTATCCAAGCTACAGGTAGGACTGCTGAAGACTATAATGGCTACCCTCTCAACCGGATACTTTGCGTTTGACATTTGCAAATCCTCTATATGTCCTAACCTAATGGTTGGGGAGACGCTCCCAAAAGAACTTTGTTGTGTGCAGGTGTGCTCCATTCCACTGATGCCCCTGCCTGGGAAACAGCTACCCCCATTATATTGAATGAGGCGAATTGCCTGGATAAGATGGCTGTTGTGGTTGCAGTCACTTCCACTTGCATCCTTCCTAATCAGGATGCACCTCTGACCATGCTGCAATCCGATTGGGTGAAGACTGAAACAAATGGAAAGCCCTCCATGAACCTGGAGGCAAAGCCGGCCTCCCATTAAGGCACCTGTGCAAGTCTCACTGAGCCTGTCTTTGCCAAAATAACTTTGTCGTGTGCAGGTGTGCTCCATTCCACCGATGCTCCTGCCTGAGCAACAGCTACCCCCGTTATATTGAATAAGGCGAATTGCCTGTATCGATGGCAGCCATGGATGCAGTCACTTCCACTTGCATCCTTCCTAATCTGGGTGTACCACCGACCATGCTGCGACCCGATTGAGTGAAGCCCGAAACAAATAGAAAGCCATTCCTGAGCCGGCCCCTCATGAAGGCCCCTGTGCAAGTCTCAGAGAGCCCGTCTTTGCCTGTATGTGTAGGGCTGTGTCTGCTTCTTTGCATTCACCTCTGAGACGGACTCCGTTGCCTCCTCCTCCATCTAGCATTCTTGCTTTCATCACTCAGACCCTGTCCTGATGATCTCCGCTTCCAGCTTACTTAACATCCGAAAAGGTAAAAAGAAGCCCCACTCTTCTTCCATTTAGATTAGTCATGCGTTCATGTCTGCGCCTTTGACATTCCCTTTATCTACTCCTACCGGCCTGAATTCGCTAATGCAAATACCTACTTTGCCTACCCACGCCGCCTTCTTCCACCTGTGATTGCTCTATCCAAGCCTAAATACCACACCGCACAGGCCATCCCGTTCCGGCGAGTGCCCCACGACACTTCATACTAGCAGTGTTTACCTAGCCAGCAACAGCGATGTGTGCCTTCTGTGCCTCATCCCTTCTCCATCCAGACATTACCCGCTCCCCTCCCTGCCTGAATTGACTTGCTACTTTACCACTCCCTTACCTGTAACGTGTTCTCTCAGCCCATTACTAAACCTGCAACATGGCCGAATCATCCGATTTTGTCTTTTACCCCATCGCTAATCTTTCAATATGTCCCTAACAGACCTGAATTCTCTTTGCTAGGCTAGTACTAAACCTGCAACACAGATGGAAACATACCAATTTTGACTTTCTTGCTCTCTGCTAATCCTATATTATGCCTGAAACGTACCTTACTCTCTCTCAGCCCAGCCATTTATATTTGCTTATCTGAAGTAGCCCCCGTACCATGAGGCGAGGCTATGCCAGAATGTGCACTCATTTTGTCATTAAAGTTTGCTTACTTACCTGAAGTAGCCCCTGTACCATGAGGCAGGGCTCCACCAGAATGTGTACTCATACTTATTTTGTCATTTATGTTTGCTTACATACCGGTACAATGAGGCGAGGCTTTGCCAGAATGTGCACTCATGCTTATTTGGTCATTCATGTCAGCTCACCTACCTAAAGTAGTCCCTGTATCATGGGGCGAGGCTTTTCAGGAGTGTGTTTTCAAGGTATACTGCCTCATGCTTTTGACCCTTTGCTTGGTCTTGCACCTTGACCTATGCTACTGCACTTACTGTAACTAGCGCCTTGATGCCCAAGGGATTTGTGCACTGCTATAAATGTACAAAATTAATAAATTAAATAAATAAATGGTTAACGCAGAAAAATAGCTGATATGATGACTAGGTTGCATAGTTCGGTATTCCTGCTGATGAGAGAGAAAGAATCCGTGTTTCGAGATTGTTTCAATTTAAGGTCAACACCCTTGATCAACAGTTTATCCTGGAAGAAAAGGTCTGAATGTAGACATCCTATTAAATCAAATGTTCCACAGAGAGTGGTGTAGCGGGCTCTCTCCATGAATCCTGTGTTGTCACCATCCAGAGCAGTGGCATCGAACTGCCTTGCAGTGTCTCAGTTAAAGAGACCATTCGAAAGCTGGTTTTCCAAGGGTACTTGCGGCCATAATTTAAAATACTCTCTATATAGACCCTTTAGGCGTACATATTATCACCCTGTGTTATCATTCAATCGCCCAGTGTTGTGTCCCCCTGGTGGAACTTAGTGGCTATGCGATATGCAATCGTAGCCATTTGTGCACAAGCCGCGAAGTTGGTGACGTTGGCATTTGTTATTTTACAAGTTAGATGCAGCAATGTGTCATTCAGATCCAGATACATGTTGGTCGACCCTGATACGAAAAATTCTATGGGGGCTAGTCGGGATAGTGCTGCCATGAAAAATATGTTGTCGATGCTGGTTTGGGTCAGTGGTACGCTGAAAAGATCAAGCTTCGATTTCACACTCCCCGGAGGAGCCATCTAAGAAGGCCATTGTTCTTTACAAGATATCACTGCCTTGTGTGTGGTTAATGCTAATGTGCTTCGTTAACTTTGATGTCTGCATCAGGCCCTTGAGCTTCTTGTTTTTAATGGTTTTCAGAGGGCTGCGTCGATGTGATGTGGACCTCTTCCTCCTAATACTCCCAAAAGCTCTATAAAGGAAGCCTGATTGGTCCTGCCCCTCCTTTTTCTGTTTGGCGAGACGATTGGCAACTGCTGTTTTCACGTATGGTTTTTCTAATTTGAGACCACAGTGAGGGGAGGGCATTATGCATCTAAAGAGACTTCTAAAGATACTGATGAGCCCACTCCATTCATTACAGGGCTCCCACTAACATATGGCTGATCACCATAGCCGGCCTGAATCCTGCAATATTCCATGTCGCGCCTTAAAAGACTTGTGTATAGGCACATCATAAATGCCATATCATTCCATATCCTATAAGATAAGCCCTGGGATCTCCATAGTTCTTCACTGCAGCCATTGTAACACTGTTTTTTAGTCTTCGGGTCACAGTGGTCGGAAGTTCTACCGTAGCCAGATCTTTCCATATTTAAATGATACAAACCACACTTGAACATCTCCTATATGAATATTGATGGTGTTGACATATGGTTTTGAACACACAGACCTAATTGTGTTTGCTGTATAAAATGTTCACAAAACATTGTTGCTACCGCTGATTTTTACAATTCTAAGTAATAGTAAATAGCTATCCCCCACCCTTCAAAGCTTCACTATATGGCTGTAAAACAGTAAACCATAAAATCCCTGTTAATATCAGCTTGGGTATTGACCCGCGGATCTCTACTTCCATTTTTCAATACCTGACCAACGCATCCAGCCCCTGAAGAAAACACATTCCTCTTGTACGGGTCCAGATGTAACATCGTGTCACCATACTCTGGTATGGTTGATATGCTTTTGTTGATGACTCTGATAAGATCCTGTATATTTGGGGAGTATCCATCGGCCAACCATCCCAGTGACTGCCTTGGAGGATATGTCCATTTTATGATAAACGTGGCATCCCGCTGCCTACGTTATCCCACGAACGGACGTATTAAACTTCTGTGAGCGCCGCAGTCCACTGTTCTTCCAAATAAAAGGGTTTGGCCAACTTCACGTGAAGTTTGATATATTGGTCCCTGGGAATGTATCTGCGGAGGCGTTGCTGGGGAGTATAATGTAAAACGGTGTAGGTTCCATGACTTTCTCACTATACACCCATGGCCTCTGCCACTCTGCCACCGAGACTGTTGAATTTCCCATGCCACTCCAGCCATTTCACTAGATATTGTCTCCTAGCTACTCGTTCTTTACTAGTTATGACATTTTCGGTTCCATAAACTCTTTTATTTGTCTTTGCTGAGTTGTTCAATCTCCTCCCTATAAAAATAACACTTTGAACAGCTTACCATAAGTAATCGATTGGTCTGTATCTATAAAGACCTTCCCGGAGAGCCACTCTATCTATGATAAAGATCTCATCACTGTAGTTCTGCTCAAACCCCTTTGTGAAGAAGGCTTTGAGTTTCGAGATCTGCAAATGATCACCTTTTTTAAGGGGAGTCCCTGCCTCCGTTTCAAAAGGTCTTTTGGCATACAGGTTTTTCCAGACCTGCAAGGAATTATGGGGTGTTACAGCTGCGGGGGTAGTTTTAATAGATAAATGATATGTGTTGTTGTACACATTTATAAATGCGAATAACACGTTCACATATCTACAAGTGTGTTTGGCCGTGAAGAAATTCTAGATCGTGTTTTTTATATGTTTTTATAAAAATGTTTCACAATAGAGGCTTTACCCAAACACGTTGTGGCTGAGTAAGGACTATGGAATTACTTAGATTCACTGACGTTGTAGGCGGTATTTTGCTGAGTACTAATTTAGCTCTGCAGCCACTTAAGAGGGCCTACTTTCCAGGTGTATGTTGTAGAGCTGGTGGCGGGTTCATTGGTTGGCTCGCGGCAAGAATTTCCTGATCGGTCTATGGATATATCAACAGGAGTTTGAAAAAGGGTGGCCAACAGTGTCCTTGTGCTCAGGAGGTCTTGTCCCCCAGAGTAGTCTGGGTCATCCTTCGCTGTTCGTCAAGGGCGAAAGGCTGTTCCCCTAGCTGCAAAAACATGGACCTCTTAGAAAAAGGAAAACTGGCAGTTCTGAGGACTAGAAAAATGGAATCATACCTAAGTGAAATCCTTAGTACGACACTGGAAGAAGAGAAGGTGGCAGTGAGTTTGGAGACTGGGGGTGGCGGATAGGATACTGGGGCCAGAGAGCGAGCCCAGAAAAGCTTTCAATTCTCTTCCTTGCAGAAGACATGTAAATACTTTGAGGGGAAGTTTGGAAATCAGCAGATGGATAGTGTCTAAGGGGGTTGATCAACAAAAGAACTGACAAGCAGGAGGGCAGTGCCTACAGATCGGTGCTTTTAGCTGATCTGGGGAGGTAATATTTGCACCTGTGCAAGGGTTATTTGCGCATATGCAAACCGTCTTCAAACGCGTGCAAGCATTAACGCCAGTGCAATTGCACATCAGTCTGTAACCGTCAGAAGGCTTGTCAGTCTTCCCTTATAGCATTAATTTATTTAACATTGGCTTCACATTCATTTTTAATTGCAGTATTTATTGTGCAAGCAGCGAGATGGTGATTCTCTTCAAGACGGAGTAAGTGACCGCGTTAAGTATATGTCTACTTGTAAGAAGACTTGTTCTTGCATTCTTCTGCAATAGTCTTTTTACCAACTTCATGGACCTGGGTGTTCCGAAAATACAGAGCAGAATAAATGAAGATACTTGGGTACATGCACAACAGACGCCCTGGTATCTATACCTGTCCAAGCTGAAACAAATGGGTAGGCTGTGTTCTCCTCCCTCATACCTTTTAAATCATATTACTTTTATGAGCTTAGCTCACTCTGGACAGAGCACTACTGTTTAAACACAAAGACATTCTCTACTATTAAAGACCTGGGAATGCCTGTTGATGCCCAAACAGTGCACCCACTACTTTAGTATCACAAGAACACGTTGGTGCCTCTGGTCTCTGACCACAGTGGGTTGCAGGCTAAATCCAGTGCACTGCCTGACCTGGCTCCTTGAATGCTGATTAATGCATGGTCTGGAATCTAGCATAGGACTGGCAGATGTGATCTATTAATCAATGAGAAACTTGACTTGCTTTGTATAACAGAAACATGGCTTTCAGATGCCACCAACCCAGTTTTTTCTGAAATGATTCATGTGGTTTATAAAATTACCAATTCAATCCCCAAGTGAGCATGGGTGGAGCATTGCCTGAAATTAATACTGCTCAACATAATTTGGTGACATTACCACATAAACATTCAATAAACTGTGAACCATTACTACTAGAGGAGAAATTGTCCCTTAATGATACACATACATTTCTTCTGGTATATCAGCTTCTTAAACCCCAAGGCCATTTTTCTGACCTTTTTTACAGCATTACAAAGGAATGTGGGAGCCTGTGAAGGGTGCAATAAGGTGAAACGGGGTTGTGTACCCCCCTAAATGGACAAAATGCCATACAACAGGGTATTTGACCCATTGTCATTCTCTGTAGAGGGGATCCCACACTCCTTTTGTATTTTGTAAAACCTGGGGTTTCACCATAAGTAACCAAGGGTAATCCAGACGTGGACCCCTTGGTCCCGCGTGCCTTATGGAAACTCAGCTTCACCTCACTAAACGAGGCCCAACAAGGCAGAAACAAGTGTCGGGGGGCGCTGATGGTGCTCTTGCTCAGAGGAGGACAAATTCCTAGCATTTCGGTGCTGGACTGCTCTTGTGGGTGGGATAAAGACTTATCTGCAAATGGATATTTCTCCTCTGTGAAAGGTGCATTGAGCTTAAACGTGGTTGTATACCCCCCTGGGTGGAAGAAATTCCATAGAACAGGATATTTGACCTAGGAATCTACAAGAAGTAATATTTAAGAACATTAATGAATTAGGTTCTCAAGAAGCTCTAATTGTAACTATATCTTGGTCTAGAATTCCAATTGACCAATTGGCCTCCTCACAAATAAAATTCTGAAAATGAAGAAGAATCATTGGACATCCGCTTTACAAGTTGATATTCAATTACCTGTAGCGAAGCAATATCCCGCGGAGCCGGAAGTTTTCAATCTTTGTGTTTACCTCCGATAAGAGATCAATTTATAATGTGACTTAAGCAGTGCAAATGCTCCAGCTCACCATTAGAGCCATTCACATCAAGAATATAGTAAAGAAGAGCAAATGTTCCAGTTCACGATTAGACCCATGCCCGTCCAGAATATAGTAAAGAAGAGCAAATGCTCCAGCTCACCATTAGAGCCATGCACATCAAGAATATAGTAAAGAAGAACAAATGCTTCAGCTCACCATTAAAGGCATGCTCGGCAAGAATTTAGTAAAGAAGTGCAAATACTCCAGGTAACCACTAGACCCATGTTCGCCAGAAACACAGTAAAGAAGAGGGAATGCTCCAGGTCACCATTACACCCATGCTCACCAATAATATAGTAGAGAAGTGCAAATGCTCCATAACGCCATTAGAACCATGTCCTTCAAGAATGTAGTAAAGAAGAGCAAATACTCCATGTCGACATTGGACCCATGCTTGCCAAGAATACTTTAAAGAAGAGCAAATTCTCCAGATCACCATTAAAGGCATGCTCTTCAAGGGGGGCGTGGCTTGGAAGCCATGTGAGAGGACGCGCTCTTGGGAGAGCTCCCGGAGATCCTACATTCATCCTGTGCAATAGTGCATTGGCACTAACTCCCGCAGGCCAGAAACGAGAGTACCCGTCCATGAATGTGAGCTGCACAACTATTGAAGAGCTGAAACCTCCACAAGCCCGGCAACGGTAGATAAATACCATCAAAGTTCCTGGAGTCGCGGACCGGACGGAGAGAAAATGGCGGCCACACCGGACAATGGAGGGGACACAAACGCGTTGAAAGGTACACCCTCGCGGTGATCGGCGCCGACGTGGGCGGTGCAGGCCGTGGAGACAAAGATAAGCCTTTGGGAGAGCGTCGGCGCGTCTCTGTGGGCACCGATGACCCAACGTGGGCCTGGGAAACGGTCGGCGACGGTCGGCGGTCGGCACTAGGACCCGCCTGAGCTGACCGGTGTAACGGACCACGTGCTTTGGCCCTGACCTTTGGGGGACACTCGGATAGTGGCTGATCCTACGACGGGGTCGCGTGTACGGGCCCACGGCATACAGTGGCTGTGGAATGGCGAATAAGGCCGTCAGACAGAGAGTAAAACAGCCCACATTGGACGAGTTTACCAAGACACCGACGGGCCCAGAGAGTGTTCGGACCAAGGAGAAGCCACCCATGGCCGCGGCTAGCCCAAATCAGGACGTGCTAGCTGCTCTCGCTGAACTGAAAGCGGACTTGAAAAGCGCTTGGGAGGCCAAGCTTGAAATGGTGGTGGCGGACCTGAAAACAGCGCTCGACCTCAAAGTCGGAGAAGTTCGGGAGGAGGTGAACCTGCTTCGACAGGATGTGAAGGCCCTATCGGAGCGCACAGAGAGTCTGGAAAAGGAGGGCAGCGCCAACACGGCAGATTGTGCCTCACACAAGGCCGACCTGCATATTTTGGAACAGAAAGTACGCAACTTGGAGAACAGGGCCGAAGAAGCGGAGGGGCGCGCCCGAAGGAACAATATCCGTGTTGTGGGCATCCCGGAAGGATTGGAGGGTCATAACCCCACGGACTTCATTGAAAATATGTTGCTCCAAGAGATCACCGGGGGTGCGCTGTCGCAGGGTTTTGCGGTGGAGCGAGCACATAGAGCATTGGCTAGGAGGCCTCCACCGGGCGGTCCGCCCAGGCCAATGATAGCCAAAATCCTTAACTACCGTGACCGGGAAAGGATTTTAGAGCATTTTCGTAAAGGAGGAACCATCAAAAGGGGGGAGGCCACTATAACGGCCTACCCAGACTACACCATGATGGTGCAGAGGAGTCGGATGAACTTCGGGGCGGTCAAGAGAAGACTGAGAGAGGCAGGGAAGAAATATATGCTCCTCTACCCGGCCAAATTAAAGGTGATCCACAATAATAGATCCCTGTTTTTTGAGTCACCGGAGGAAGCCATGGGTTGGCTGGACATGCAGGGCAGCCCCCAGGAGTCGGAGGTCCAGGCGGATGAAGGTGGCAATGAGAGATAAGTGCTCTACGACGAGAGAGGGGGTTGCCGGAGACTATGGGATTTGACTATAGTTATTGCTGTGGCCTGGGGAGGCCGGGCTTGGAACTGGATGTTAAATGCACTGTTTGCACTGTAATTGTTGTCATACATGGGAGCCTTTCGGGGCTGGTCCATTCACCCCCGTTTAGCATTTCTTAGTTAAGTGGCCGCTAGGGCGACTTTACCCTACTGGGCTCTGTGTGTAACAGCCGGAACTAGATGTGGGGGGGCCTGAGTTCCCGGGAAGGAGCTGGGCAACAGTTGGGGAGGGAGTTGGGGGGGAGGGGACGGGCAGGGGGAATTGGGGGTGTGGGGGTAGTTGGGGTGTACATAGTGTTGGGAGGTTTGAATGGGATCGCGAGCCCTGAGGGAAGATTTTGGATGAGACTTCTGGATAGCATGAACGAGCGGGGATGGTCGGGGGGGAGAGTGCAAGATATCAGTACATCATGGGGGAGCTAAAATTGTTGACATGGAACGTCAGGGGCCTCAATAGCTATCTTAAACGGAACAAAGTTATGTTGTACTTGAGGCGACAAAAGATAGACGTCGCATTACTGCAAGAGACGCATTTGACCCGAGACAAACTAGAGCTGGTGAAGAAAAAGTGGGGTGGAACGGTGGTAGGATCCGCGTACTCAGCTTATGCTAGAGGCGTGCTGATCTGGGTGGCGCCGCATGTCCCGTTTCAACTGCAGCAGGAACTTGTGGATACTGATGGGCGTCTGGCTATGGTGAGAGGGGTAGTCGAGAACAGAGAGATGTGTGTAGTGAACACGTATGCCCCGAACCAGGGCACGGCAGAGTACTTCCGGACCATGAGTACCAACTTGAGCTGGTGTGTGGGGAGTGCGGTGTTCTGGGGAGGGGATTTTAACTGTGTGTTGAACCCGGGGATGGACAGATCCGACGATAAGGTGATTAGGCCCGCCCCGGCAGCCCGGGCGCTGCGGACGCTGCTGCGGGACTTTGAGCTCGATGACGTGTGGAGGACCAAGCACCCCAATGAGAGACAGTACTCGCATTACTCGGCCCCGCAGCGGTTGCACACTAGGCTAGACTATATTTTTGCCACGTCGGACGTCTTGGTGGATGTGTCTAGTGCGGAATATAGAGCGAGGGTCCTCTCGGACCACTCGCCTATGGTGGTGGGATGGCAATATGGCCGCCCCAGAGCGCGGATCCCGACGTGGCGCCTGCGCGCAGAGGCGCTTAAAGACCAGGCTTTTAGGGAAGACATGCGGGAGGAAATAGTTAGCTATTTCGATACCAACACTGGCAGCGTTGACTCGGCGGGAACTCTGTGGGAGGCCTTTAAGGTTGTGGTACGAGGGGTGGCGATTGCTAAATCGAAAGGTTTGCAGAACGGGGCCCTGGTCGATTTACAGAAGGCGGAGAGAGAGCTGGAAAAGGCGCTGAAGAGCGAGCATATAGATAACGAGCTGGTGCTTAAACTGCAGCAGCAGTGTACAGAACATTGGGGGAGGCTCTGTAATCTAAATTACAAAAAGTATACTGAGAGGCAACATGCGGGAGGAGATAAAACGGGTCGTCTTTTGGCATGGTTATATAAAAGAGAAACCCCAAGTCCCCCGATTAGGACAATAATTAGAGAAGATGGGGAGCAGATAGATACCCAGGAGGGTGTCAATGAGGAATTCGTAAATTACTATAAAGCATTGTATGGGGATCCGGGCGGCGGCGACCGGGAGGAAATGTTGGAGACCCTGCAAGATATCGGGCTGCCCAGGATAAGCACGGAGGAGAGAGAGGAACTAGATGCCCCAATAACACTAGGGGAGTTGGAGGCGGTCGTCCGGCAGCTACCCACTAGCAAGACCCCAGGAACGGACGGCCTGCCCAGTGAATTTTATAAAACTTTTGGAGCGGAAGTACTCCCCCCGATGCTTGATATGCTTAATGAGGCGTTCGAGAAGGGGAGGCTGCCGGAATCGCTCAGGGAAGCGATTATTATACCGCTCCCTAAGCCTAATAAACCCGGGCATAGTTGTGGGTCGTACAGACCAATATCTATGCTGAATCAGGACAGCAAAATACTAACGGCTGTCCTGGCCAACAGACTGCGGAGGGTGATAGGCAAACTGGTACACCCGGACCAAACGGGATATGTCCCGGGGAGGAACATTGCCCAAAACCATAGACGACTCCACCGGGTGATTGAAATGGGATCTAACAGTGATGGGGAAATGGCGATAGTGTCGTTGGACGCTGTTAAAGCCTTCGACTCGGTTAATTGGAAGTGGCTGCTGGCGGCCTTGAGAGAATACGGACTGGGACCAGGATATATTAGATGGGCGGAGCTGCTGTACAGCGCTCCGCTGGCTAGAGTTCGGACGGGCATGATTATATCCGAGAGATGGCAGCTTAGTAGAGGCACTAGACAGGGGTGTCCTTGGTCCCCGATGTTGTATATCTTGGCCCTGGAGCCTTTGGCACTGTACCTGCGGCAGCAGTATGATATCGTGGGCATTGAGGTGGGGGGAGAAAACCATCTGATATCCCTGTATGCGGATGACTTGTTATTGTACTTGAGTCATCCGGAGGAGAATTTACAATGTATCCTGGACGTGATGGGGAGATATGCGAGGTTGTCGGGCATAGCGGTCAACCCCCAGAAATCGTACATTTTCCCGTTGGGCTGCTATAGGGGTGTTCCCACGGAGCGGCTGCCGGTGCTCCAGGTGCCCTGGTCAGTCAATACATTCCGTTACCTGGGAATAGATATCTACCACACGGTGGAGGAAGAACACAAGTGCAACACGGAGATGGCTGTTGAGAAGATACGCGCATGTATGAGCTTTTGGCAGAAGTTGCCCCTAGCGATGATGGGGCGTGGGGCGATGATTAAGATGGTAGTTCTGCCTAGGCTGCTACATTACTTTAGCAACATCCCATACATGATCCCTAAGGGCTTTTTCACTAAAATAAATGGGGTTTGCAGAGAGTTTCTGTGGCATGGTACTCGTAACAGAGAAGCGCTCTGGAAGTTACAGAACTTTCATGAAAAGGGGGGAGTCAAACTCCCAAACTTTGAGGCGTATTACATAGCGAGCCAACTACAGTTTGTGTCTAAATGGCTGTCCGATGAAGAGACCCCAGAACTCAGACTATTCGGGCAAGATTGTGCCCCATTATTCCTAAAGGAGGTCATTTGGTTGCCCGAGGCTGTCACGAGAAGGTACCCGGCGATGGTGAAGCTGGGGTGGAAGGTGTGGAGACGGGCATGTACAATGATGGGTGACCCACTTCCGTGTTCTCCGCAAATCCCACTGGTTGCCCTGGCGGGGGTGGATGGACAGCTGAGGGGTATTATTAGGACCTACTGGGAATCGGTGGGGTTGGTGACATTGGGCGATGTGTGGCAGGAGGGTGCCATTAAGGGGTTTGTAGAACTTAGCGAGGAGACTGGATTGCACGAAGGCCAATATGTTACATACCACAGATTGGGGAAGAAAATTCGGGAACTGTGGCCTGAGAATACCATGGCAGATGATTCGGAGGTTACGATGGCAGGGATATACGATACAACGGAAGGGGGACATGAAATTTCTAGGCTGTATGAGATGGTGATGTCGAAAGTTGGGAAGGAACTGACAAGCCTACGATTGGAATGGGAGAGCGAGGTGGGGATCGAAATGGGAGATGGGACGTGGGAACGGGCCTTGGGGTACCACAGGAAAGTGTCTCGAAATGCCAGACTGCAGCAAATACAACTGTACGTCACGCACAGAGCGTACATGACCCCTCTGAGGATATCCAAATTTCGGAATGCAGGCAGACAGGCGTGCCCCAAATGCGACGAAGAAAATGCGGACATGACGCATATGTTTTGGGCGTGCCCAGTGATGGAGGGGTTCTGGAGGGAGGTGGCGCGCAAGCTGAGAGAGAGAGGGGTCACGCTTGCCATAGACACCGCCTGGGCATGCCTTCTGGGTGGGTTTCCCAGACCTCGGCAGCAGAAACATGTAAGCAAACTGAAAGACTTAGCGTATGTGCTGGCCAAACGACGAATAGCCATGGGCTGGAAAAAATGTAGCAAGCCACGGGTTGAGGTGTGGTGGAATGACCTACAGAAATGGGCGGAGGCTGAGATAGCGGTGTGGCAGGAGGCGAGTTGTATGTCCTGGGAGGAGGAATTGGGCTCTTTGATGGCATGGAAGACATTGATATCCCGCATATTCGGGACAGGGGTTTCGGGAGATCCAGATGATGACGATGCTCGCTCATGTGCAACAGAAGCGGAACAAGACATGGAAAATGGCTCGCGGGGGGAGGGATTAGGGGAGTAGTGCGCACTAATGGTTAAATGTTTATTGGAATATTGTTCATTGCACTGCTGTTTGGTTTGTATTGTTGTTCGAGTTGAAAAATCAATAAAAATCTATTAAAAAAAAAAAAAAAGGCATGCTCTTCAAGAATATAGTAAAGAAGAGCAAATGCTCCAGGTCACAATTAGAGCCATGCTCTTCAGGAATATAGTAAAGAAGAGCAAATGCTCCATGTCGCCATTAAAGCCATGCTCTTCAAGAATATAGTAAAGAAGAGCAAATTCTCCATGTCGCCATTAAAGCCATGCTCTTCAAGAATATAGTATAGAAGAGCAAATTCTCCAGATCACCATTAAAGCCATGCTCTTCAAGAATATAGTAAAGAAGAGTAAATTCTCCAGATCGCCATTAAAGCCATGCTCTTCAAGAATATAGTAAAGAAGAGCAAATTCTCCAGATCGCCATTAAAGCCATGCTCTTCAAGAATATAGTAAAGAAGAGCAAATTCTCCAGATCGCCATTAAAGCCATGCTCTTCAAGAATATAGTAAAGAAGAGCAAATTCTCCAGATCGCCATTAAAGCCATGCTCTTCAAGAATATAGTAAAGAAGAGCAAATTCTCCAGATCGCCATTAAAGCCATGCTCTTCAAGAATATAGTAAAGAAGAGCAAATTCTCCAGATCACCATTAAAGCCATGCTCTTCAAGAATAGAGTAAAGAAGAGCAAATGCTCCATGTCGCCATTAAATGCATGCTCTTCAAGAATATAGTAAAGAAGAGCACATTCTCCAGATCACCATTAAAGCCATGCTCTTCAAGAATATAGTAAAGAAGAGCAAATTCTCCAGATCACCATTAAAGCCATGCTCTTCAAGAATATAGTAAAGAAGAGCAAATTCTCCAGATCACCATTAAAGCCATGCTCTTCAAGAATATAGTAAAGAAGAGCAAATGCTCCATGTCGCCATTAAAGGCATGCTTGGCAAGAATTTAGTAAAGAAGTGCAAATACTCCAGGTCACCACTAGACCCATGTTTGCCAGAAACACAGTAAAGAAGAGGGAATGCTCCAGGTCACCACTAGACCCATGTTTGCCAGAAACACAGTAAAGAGGAGCAAATGCTCCAGGTCACCATTTCACCCATGCTCACTATTAGACCCATGCTCATCAAGAATATAGTAAAGAAGTGCAAATGCTCCATAACGCCATTAGAACCATGGCCTTCAAGAATATAGTAAAGAAGAGCAAATACTCAAGGTCACCACCAGACTCATGTTCACCAGAAACACAGTAAAGAAGAGGGAATGCGCCAGGTCACAATTAGAGCCATGCTCTTCAAGAATATAGTAAAGAAGAGCAAATGCTCCATGTCGCCATTAAAGGCATGCTCTTGCTGTTGCTTTTGGGCAACATTGGCTTGCGCTTTGCTAACACTTTAGCATGATGTTCAAATGGAGGCATTGTTTTTACATGTTACTTTGTCACCCACTCAAACAGTCTATGTGCTGTTGGTCCACCGTCCACCTACTCAAGATGGGACATTTTTCTCTTTGTTTTTAGATCTTGCCGGTGATCTTAGGCAACGGCACTCCGACCTGGTGATCCTAGGTGATTTTAATCTTTCATCTTTCACAATTGTGCTTGAAAAGATTGACAGTTTCCTACAGTCTATGAATGTTCTTGGCCTCCTGCAACACATCTCGTGCCCCACTCATATGCAGGGCAATAGGTTAGACCTTGCCTTTGCAGCCCCTACATTGATTACTCCTTTCCCTTCATATAAAGTTTGGTTGACAGACCATTTTGTGCTTCTATTTTATAATTGGTTATTTAGTACGAGCTTAATACCCAGAGGTTTCTAAGCGCAGACCCAAGAAGCGAACTCATGTTGCTCTGCACCGTCTTCCTTACAAGACGATCGCGTTGTCCCTGAGCTATCCTCCAGAGACATAATTTGTCATTGACTGCTCTTTCCTTCCTGTTTGAATGACTCAACCTTTGTCACTGAAGTTTAGATGGACTGCTATTTGCCCTACTGTCATCTCAGCTGAAGTGATTTCACGCTGTGATAAGGGAAACACTAATTTGCCCAAACTGGTATCCACTTTTAATACCACTGCTGATCTTTTAGCTATGTTAAACCCCTCTGAAACCAGGACATAACCCCCCCCTGCCCCCCGAGCCATGGTTGTCCCTTCATCTGGCAGAGCTTCACCTGCTTTGCAGGCAAGCTGAGAGAAACTGGCGAATTGACTATTCTCCCTTTGCCAGATCTGCCTTTCGACGCGTATTTATCGGTAGGCCATAGCAGAAGCGAAATGCTCCTTCTTTTCTGGCCAAATCACACATGCTCTTAACCACCCTAGAGAACTCTTTAGGATTGTAAAGTCACTATCCTCCACCTAGCAGTACTACTCACACCAGAGAACTCTTTAGGATTGTAAAGTCACTATCCTCCACCTAGCAGTACTACTCACACCAGAGAACTCTTTAGGATTGTAAAGTCACTATCCTCCACCTAGCAGTACTACTCACACCAGAGAACTCTTTAGGATTGTTAAGTCTCTATCCTCCACCTAGCAGTACTACTCACAGCAGAGAACTCTTTAGGATTGTAAAGTCACTATCCTCCACCTAGTAGTACTACTCACACCAGAGAACTCTTTAGGATTGTTAAGTCACTATTCTCCACCTAGTAGTACTACTCACCCTAGAGAACTATTTAGGATTGTTAAGTGACTATTCTCCACCTAGTAGTACTACTCACACCAGAGAACCCTTTAGGATTGTTAAGTCGCTATTCTCCACCTAGTAGTACTACTCACACCAGAGAACTCTTTAGGATTGTTAAGTCGCTATTCTCCACCTAGTAGTACTACTCACACCAGAGAACTCTTTAGGATTGTTAAGTCGCTATTCTCCACCTAGTAGTACTACTCACACCAGAGAACTCTTTAGGATTGTTAAGTCGCTATTCTCCACCTAGTAGTACTACTCACACCAGAGAACTCTTTAGGATTGTTAAGTCCCTATTCTCCACCTAGTAGTACTACTCACACCAGAGAACTCTTTAGGATTGTTAAGTCGCTATTCTCCACCTAGTAGTAATACTCACCCTAGAGAACTCTTTAGGATTGTTAAGTCGCTATTCTCCACCTAGTAGTAGTACTCACCCTAGAGAACTATTTAGGATTGTTAAGTCGCTATTCTCCCCCTAGTAGTACTACTCACACCAGAGAACCCTTTAGGATTGTTAAGTCGCTATTCTCCACCTAGTAGTACTACTCACACCAGAGAACTCTTTAGGATTGTTAAGTCGCTATTCTCCACCTAGTAGTACTACTCACACCAGAGAACTCTTTAGGATTGTTAAGTCGCTATTCTCCACCTAGTAGTACTACTCACACCAGAGAACTCTTTAGGATTGTTAAGTCCCTATTCTCCACCTAGTAGTACTACTCACGCCAGAGAACTCTTTAGGATTGTTAAGTCGCTATTCTCCACCTAGTAGTACTACTCACCCTAGAGAACTCTTTAGGATTGTTAAGTCGCTATTCTCCACCTAGTAGTAGTACTCACCCTAGAGAACTCTTTAGGATTGTTAAGTCGCTATTCTCCCCCTAGTAGTACTACTCACCCCAGAGAACTCTTTAGGATTGTTAAGTCGCTATTCTCCACCTAGTAGTACTACTCACACCAGAGAACTCTTTAGGATTGTAAGTCGCTATTCTCCACCTAGTAGTACTACTCACACCAGAGAACTCTTTAGGATTGTTAAGTCGCTATTCTCCACCTAGTAGTACTACTCACACCAGAGAACTCTTTAGGATTGTAAAGTCACTATCCTCCACCTAGTAGTACTACTCACACCAGAGAACTCTTTAGGATTGTTAAGTCACTATTCTCCACCTAGTAGTACTACTCACCCTAGAGAACTATTTAGGATTGTTAAGTGACTATTCTCCACCTAGTAGTACTACTCACACCAGAGAACCCTTTAGGATTGTTAAGTCGCTATTCTCCACCTAGTAGTACTACTCACACCAGAGAACTCTTTAGGATTGTTAAGTCCCTATTCTCCACCTAGTAGTACTACTCACACCAGAGAACTCTTTAGGATTGTTAAGTCGCTATTCTCCACCTAGTAGTACTACTCACACCAGAGAACTCTTTAGGATTGTTAAGTCCCTATTCTCCACCTAGTAGTACTACTCACACCAGAGAACTCTTTAGGATTGTTAAGTCGCTATTCTCCACCTAGTAGTACTACTCACCCTAGAGAACTCTTTAGGATTGTTAAGTCGCTATTCTCCACCTAGTAGTAGTACTCACCCTAGAGAACTCTTTAGGATTGTTAAGTCGCTATTCTCCCCCTAGTAGTACTACTCACCCCAGAGAACTCTTTAGGATTGTTAAGTCGCTATTCTCCACCTAGTAGTACTACTCACACCAGAGAACTCTTTAGGATTGTTAAGTCGCTATTCTCCACCTAGTAGTACTACTCACACCAGAGAACTCTTTAGGATTGTTAAGTCGCTATTCTCCACCTAGTAGTACTACTCACACCAGAGAACTCTTTAGGATTGTTAAGTCGCTATTCTCCACCTAGTAGTACTACTCACACCAGAGAACCCTTTAGGTTTGTTAAGTCGCTATTCTCCACCTAGTAGTACTACTCACACCAGAGAACTCTTTAGGATTGTTAAGTCGCTATTCTCCACCTAGTAGTACTACTCACCCTAGAGAACTCTTTAGGATTGTTAAGTCGCTATTCTCCACCTAGTAGTACTACTCACCCTAGAGAACTCTTTAGGCTTGTTAAGTCGCTATTTTCCACCTAGTAGTACTACTCACCCCAGAGAACTCTTTAGGATTGTTAAGTCGCTATTCTCCACCTAGTAGTACTACTCACGCCAGAGAACTCTTTAGGATTGTTAAGTCGGTATTCTCCACCTAGTAGTACTACTCACCCTAGAGAACTCTTTAGGATTGTTAAGTCGGTATTCTCCACCTAGTAGTACTACTCACACCAGAGAAATCTTTAGGATTGTTAAGTCGCTATTCTCCACCTCGTAGTACTACTCACACCAGAGAACTCTTTAGGATTGTTAAGTCGCTATTCTCCACCTAGTAGTACTACTCACACCAGAGAACTCTTTAGAATTGTTAAGTCGCTAGTCGCTATTCTCCACCTAGTAGTACTACTCACACCAGAGAACTCTTTAGGATTGTTAAGTCACTATTCTCCACCTAGTAGTACTACTCACACCCAGTCTTTGTTTGATGCATTATCTGATTTATGTATTGTAAAAATTAATCTAATTCACCAAATGACATCTTCATCTGTGACCAGTTCATATGGTGATACCTCTGCTCTAATAGCAGCCTCTACTAATCCATTCTCTTGGTCCGCTTTTACTCTGGTGGGCTCAGACGACATAATTCAATCTACACAGAAGCTTCAGTCAATCTCTCCTTTGGATCCTATCCCTCTTACAAGTAATGCCGGATATGAATCCTTTGGTCACTGTGGCTGTTAACCACTCTTTTCTCTCTGGTTCTATTCCTGCTGCGCTTACGCATGACATGGCAATGCCAAGTCTTAAATAGGTTTCGCTTGACCCCTTACTTCCATCTAACTATCGTCCTATTTCCCTGCTTTCCCACCTGATGAAGCTATTGGAATCTATAGTTACACCTCTGCTTAGCTCATTTTTGGAAGGCTCTGCTTTTTTCAACCCATTCCAGTTAGACTTTAGGCCTGGCCGGTCCCACCGAATCAGTCCTGCTTTCGGTCAAGGATGATCTTGGGAGGCTAGCTGATCTGGGTGGAGGGGGCGTCCTGATACTATTAGATATGTCAGCCGCCTTCGACACCATACATCACACCATTCTGCTTTGCAGGTGGCGTTAGCTGGCATTTCCAGTGTGGTACTGGACTGGTTTGGGTCTTTTTTGGCTGATCGCTCACAAACCCTCTCTTTGCGCCCTTTCCTGTCACCTCCTTGAGCGCTCACTTGTGGTGTTCCCCAGGAGTCTGCACTCTCCCCTATTCTTTTTAAGATATACGTTCAGCCTCTGGCTCACCTTATCACATCATTTGGTCTACACTCTTATGTGTATGCAGACGACACTAAGATTATAGTTCATCTTGAATTGGACAACCCCTCTGGGGCCGCCAATTTTAAGTCTTGTCCATAATCTGTTGGGGTCTGGATGCCACCACTGGCTTAAATTAAACGGCGAAAAAACAGAGGTTTTGATTGTCGGGTCTCCAACTGCCATTTCCCTCTGGACTCCATCCCTATGTCCTTTTCCGTAGCCTGTGCCTATGGCAAAGAATCTGGGTGTTAATATATCGGCTTCGATCTCTATAGAAGCACAGGTTAGCTCGGTTTGTCAGCAAGGCCATTTCAAACTACAGGTTCTGCACAAAGTACTTCTGGTTCTTCCCACTCCATTACGAGCTGCAGTGGAGGCCTCGCGGAATCTGAGCACACTGGACTATTGCAATGCGCTTTATCTGTCTAAACTAGCCTATCTTTTGAATCGATTACAGGTGCTGCAAAACACTGCAGCACGGACTGTTCTTGGGCTCTCCTCTCATGACCATGCCATGTCAGGACTGCGCAGCCTCCACTAGCTTCCGGTGGCTCGTCGAGTTGCGTTCAGGGCGCTATGTTTAGTCCACAGGGCCTTTAAGGTCCAAGGCTCTGACTATTTGCAGCAAACATTTTGTCACTATGTGCCGGCTCGGCCACTCTGTTCCTTCTTAGATTTTCGTATCTCAGTGCCTAGAGTTCGCCAAGCTACAATAGGCGGTAGAGCCTTTTCTGTTGAAGCCGTACAAATATGGAGCAAGCTCCCATTGCATCTTCGAAATTCTACTGATCATCTGGTCTTTTGACGTCATCCCAAAACCGTTTTATTTCAGTAGTTGTCAATCTCTCTATTTTGTTTTCTGCCTCTTATTGGATCTCCATAGCGCCATGATGTCCTTAAGTTGTGCTATATAAGATTGCTTAACATAACATAGCATAACATATTGTAATTGTAATTGGTTATTTATAATGCGCTGCATACCCTGAGGTTTCTAAGCATGGACCCGGGGTTCAAACCTATGTTTCTCCGCATTGTTTTGTTTCCAAGGCGAGGGCATTGCCCCTGAGCTATCCTCCCGAGGATTTAAATGCACTGGCTTCCAGTACAGGCGGCATTGATTTTGAAACCATGTGCGTGACCCATTGTGC
This sequence comes from Ambystoma mexicanum, assembly GCF_040938575.1. Classification (NCBI taxonomy): domain Eukaryota; kingdom Metazoa; phylum Chordata; class Amphibia; order Caudata; family Ambystomatidae; genus Ambystoma; species Ambystoma mexicanum. Next base: position 1,368,967,376 of record NC_090924.1, on the reverse strand, counting down.
CTTTCATAAACATGGGCCAACACATTTCTCTTGTGTTTCAGACACTGCACTGGCTTCCCATACAGGCAGCATTGCTTTTTAAATCATAAGCTTCACCCATTGTTACTATCATAAACATGGACCACCTTCCACAGGCGACCTCTTGCGCCATTATTTGCTTAGCCCCACCTGCAGATCTTCTATCCCTTGCCAGTTTGCAGCTCCTTTTGTTAATAAAGCTTGTATGCATGGTGGATCCTTTAGTGCTGGGGCGGGGGGCACAACAGGCGGACCATGGTCCAAATGTGGCCCTTCGGGATATTTTGTATGGACCTCCAAGTCACATGAATGTAATGATGACGTGTTGCCTGGCCTAAAGTCAGTCAGTCACTAATTCTGTCATGGCAGGTTTGTGAAGCCTCTGTGCTGCAGTTTTTGTCTTTGAATCATGATATGTACAGTTTCACTTCTATATCAATCCATGATTTCAGTCCCATAATACAAATAAATCAAGGTGGGAATGTCATTAAAAGTCTATGTATCAAGTGTTACAATAGAAAATACATAAAACGTACAGCTTAAAAAAATATTTTTGTTTTGTTTTCTAACTCGAATTAGTACCTGGTTGGGCGGGGTAGGTAGCAGCCTCTCAGCCAATGAGAATCCCCCCGCTCCAAGCCACCTCATGGCTGGAGGACGCCATCATCCCCAGCCGGGGAACGAGATAAGTGTGCTCCCCCCCTCAACCCTCCATCCACAGAATTCCCTCACCAACCCCAAACCCCACTTACCTTCTTTAAAGTCCATTTCTGGAGCGGACACGCTGGGAACACTTCTGACCCCAGCATGTCCGCTCCCGATCTGCGACATGCAATTATGGAAAGGAAGAATGGACTACACATAGTCCCTTCTTCCTTTCCATGGTGGCTATTTTTTTGTTTACTTTTTTTAATGGGCGCCATGGAAAGAGAGAAGCTTACTGTGTGTAGTCCCTTCTTCCTTTCCATGGTGGCCATTATTTTGTTTACATTTTTTAATGGGTGCCATGGAAAGAGAGAAGGGACTGCGTGTAGTCCCTTCTGCCGTTTCCATGGCGGCCATTTATTTTGTTTACTTTTTTCAATGGATGCCATTGAAAGGGAAAATGGACTTTGTTTCCCTTCCCCGGTGGCCATTTTTTAATATTTGTTTTAATGTTCCCAAAACACTGGAGCAAAAATGCTTTTAGTACCCCGGTCTTACGTGCCGGGGTACTAATAGCAATAAACCCCTTGGAGGGGGGGGCGTTACCACTTCTGGTAATGTCCCGGGGCCTTCATTATGGCCCCCGCTTTGCTCTGGCCTGTAACTATGGGCCGCGGGGCGTTACTTGAAGTAATAATGCCCCCGCCTGTTCGGGGCTTATTACTTTACTCGCACACAGATGCCTCTGCCGCCCACTTTTCGGCACACTGTGTGGGACTTGTGTGGTACATTCGTCCCACCGGCTAAACAAGTTGTGCACCCCTGCTTTAGTGGATGGGCACCACACTTGGGGAACTCTATCCCACTTGCTCTCGGTTCTTTGGCTTCGAAAAGAAATTAAAAACCGACGTTTTTCATGACAACGATCTTTAGTGTGAACTAACACGATTAGACTACTGACGGTCTTTTGTGACTTTTCTCATTAGTGGTAAGAGGGAAATTGTGGCGCACGTGCTCTCTAGAAATCCAATGACAAAACACTCTATTTTGCACTGCATTGATGCATTTGCACATACTTTAATGTCAAAGGCCAGATGTATGTTTGTCCGATGCCATCATGCGCGGTAGAGGCTGCCCGAACACACAGAATGCTCCGCTGGAGGGAGCTGTTGCCTTAGGCTATACAGTGGTCCAAGTCGCATAGCTTCACCTGTTGTCATCACATGAGGGCGATGTAGGCTCAGGATTGATAGTGGTCCCACTGTGTCAATGGAAACCTGCACCTTGGCCCCTGTACACGGACCTGTACAGTAGAATATAATAGGATGGTCTTATAACGCGTCATAGAGCAGATACAGGGGAGGTAATTTAAGAAGAGATTAAAACTTAAGGTCAACAGTGTTATATAGAAATCCATGCAACAATCCTGAGCCCGGTGCAGGATGGGAGGGGAGCTCCAAAACAAGGTTTTATTGAAATGTTTCGCCCGAGGATTTAAGAGTGCATAGCAGAGGCGCTGGCGGGGTTGGCAGAGGGGGTTATAGCCCAGTTCTTTTGGTTGTAGCCCTGGATAGAAGCTCAGTGGCTACAACCAAAAGGCTAGCTATCCCCGAGTCCTGACAGTCCCCACATTAGCATAGCCCCGGATCTATTCCTGACCTAGCAACACCCCTGTGTGCATAGAAAATGTGATAAGGGTTTTGGGAGAGCAAGAGTAATGTTGAGGGGCATTTGAGGAGCCTGTACAGAGCTACGAATCACACACCAACAAAGCAAATAGGCTTCGCTCTGTCACAATGCATGCACGCACGGGAATAACAACAGGCCCACATGCTACAAACACACAAGAACACATGCACCGAAAATCAGCATGCATACAGTCGCACATGGACTGACTTGCAGGCACTTGTGCATAAAGTAATCAAACACATACAGGCACGCTTGTACAGACAGAAAAGACAAATATAGAGATATAAAGGCATCACAAGTACGTGAGCACAAGCACACGCCAGGTACTTCCCCCACACGTCAGATTTTTCCATCTCATATCTTGGTATTGCCACGAGTCCAAGTATGGCCAGGTTATGTTAGGTATTGTTATCAAATGGCCATGAACTACCACTTGTCAGGTATGTACCCACCCTCACCATATAAAAATATTGCCAGTAAGACAGCTCAGTGGGTTGAGCGGTCGCTGCTGCGATCTGTGTGTGATCTGCAGGAAGCAGGTTCGAATCCTGGGAAGACCAACTCAGCATTTCATCCATTCAAGGCCGACAAATGAGCACCAACTTCAGTTGGATGATATTGTATGGATGTATGTTCTATGCAAACTAGTCCTTAGGCGTAAGCGCTATATAAATAACACATCATTATCATTACCAAACTACGTCTGCAAGATAGCCATCACCTATATACGCCAAGGCACTGCCATCACATGCTTGGCACTGTCCTTAATTACCCTATATGGCATGTTTTTACATCACATGCCCAGGTGCCTCAATGACACCCAGGTGTTGCCAAAATATGCCTAGGTACTCCAATCCCTTGGTAGGTATTGCCATCAGAGAGCTGCCCAGGTATGTCCATCATGCGCCTAGTTATTGCTACCATGTATCAGGCACTACGCATGGACGAATACTTTGTCATATTTATTTATTTATTTATTTATTTATTAGATTTACGTAGCGCACCTAACCCTTAGACATCTGGGCGCTTATGCTTAAGAATACGGTTACATTGCATACTATTGCCAGCGTAGTCCAAGGTGCTTCCATCATGCAAGGCCACTTAACATGACACGATTGCATGTATTTCTATTCTGCTTCCGGCAGAATTAACTGCATCCAAGAGCAAATGTTTCTAAGTTTCCAAGCACACCAGCATCCATAGCCATGTCCTTGTGCATGACCAGAATTGGGAAACTGGTGGAGCTTCCCCCGAACAGCCTCATCAGTAAATGAGGCTGCGCACCTCCTTCAAGCTACATTGATGAGGCCACATCCAGAGCAGAGGCCCACTGGAGGCAGCCCAGAGAAGCACTTCCAGAACCGACGCTGCCAATATATCGACGATGCGTAACACAAAATCATTGTGACAAACATGTGGCAAGTCACCGTCCCAGTTTACCGCCACCATGTGCCATATTCACTCTTCAATTTCACATCACTTGAGCGAAATAACACTGAATTACAATTTAGCGCAGCCATCTTAATTTCCGCCACCCAGCGCAGTTTATGCAACCCGGACTCAGATCTGCCATGAAAATGATATGTTTTTCTTTTAACGGCAAGCCTGTTTTATGGGGCATTCGGATAAGGGAAGAAAAAGAGCGGCAATCGCGTCCTTCCTCTTCCCCCTCCCCCACTCTGGGGTAAAAAGGTTGGAGTGTGTTACTCCAAGTCGCAATGACTGAGTGACGTGCGTGCAGTTCGCATGGTAACAGCACAGCTGCAGAACGAGCCCGGCATTTGCCTCCAGGTGAAAAATGGCTCCAATAGGAGTTGCTAACATTTATCAAATTACATGGAAGCAGAAAGAGAATAAAATGGACCTACTGGGAGCGACGCCTGCCTCAGCTGCCGGCTCTCTGTGATGTCTTCTGTGGCACACACATCTGATAACAGCACACAGATTCCTGGCAGCGTTCACACAATATGTGTTCTTTTCATGGACCCACAGAGACAGGGCGGCAAGTGGGGAAACGTGGAGATTAGCCGACAGGTCAATGTAAGGTGCATAAATGACCCCATGTCAGGAAGGACACCATGCTCCAGTACTGAGCTTTCACTTCTCCATTCATTGCCTGCTGGGAGATGTAGTCTTGGGTCTCGGCAATTGACTGAAGTAAAACTAAGGAAAAAGAAAAGCCCAGGAGTAGACGAGGGTGTCTGTCATGACAACGAGTCATCCGGCAACACTAGGCCAGTGCCTCTGCAAAGCCATGGGGGTACAGCTGTAGACTTCACAATGAAGGCCATTGGTTGCAAAAGGCGAGTAGAGGTGGAATGGACTATTGAAATATTGAGAGGTTTCACCATAGGCCAGTTGTTCAAAGGCCAGTATTTCTAAGGCCAGTATGGCTGTGTCAGATTCATTCACGTCCTGCCGTATTCATGTGCAAAGTGTATTTTTGCTGTGCAACGTCATTTTTGCAGTACAAAATGACTTTGCACTGCAGAAATACACTTTGCACAGTTCCGTGAATCAGAGATCGGGCCTAATTAGGAGTTTGGAGGCAGACATGCCCTTAAAAAGGACATGGCTGCCTCCAAACTCGGGTCCGGGTCGGGTTCCTTGAATGAGGAATTACCGGGCCATTCCAACCTTGGAGGACACGGTAATTCCTCATTCAAAAAAACCATCCCCAGCCCCCATAGGGCTCAATGGGAATGGGGAGGGAGCTAATAACGGGCCCGTTAATAACAGGCCCGTTATTAGCTCCCTGTTCCCCTTGCGGGACCTGCAAAGGATGTCTGGTCTGACCAGACGTTCAGAGCGGGTCTTGCAAGGAAACCTCGTAATAGGGCGGAATGGGTTTACCGGCACCATTAACGGTGCCGTTAAACCCATTCCCCCCACCTCGTAATGAGGCCCATTGTGTCGGCAGTGCAAAGTCACTTTCCAGCAGTGCAAAGTCACTTTGAACCGTGCAAAAAAATAATCTGAATCGGGCCCTTTGTGTGCACTTGTGCCCGGCTGCATCAGTATCCTGATTCCCAGCCCTGCCCTACCAATGGCACAGAGCAGGTTCAGAGGTCACAGGTGCCCTCTTGACAGCTGCAGTGACATCCAGGTCTGCATTGCAGAGGCTGTTTTTTAAAATATACATCCCTATTCCAAAAACTACATAACCCTGGAGATCCTGTCCTGGTGGCACAATAAACTGTAAATAAACTGTAAATATAAGACATACCAGCGTTAGGTGATGGTGGCCAGCATCCCCCAGAGTTATCTCAGCCACATTAAATTGATTTGGGGCTCAGTTTAGCTCTGGAAGGATTAAGTGGATTCCTACCAGACAAGGACCACCCTAGTCCACTGACAGGACTTTAGCCTTGTGGGATTGCTTCTCTTTGTTCCTATAACAACCTGATTATTTGTCAGAGGGAATGAATTCTGTGTTTTTCCAGTGAGAATAGAATGTATTGTTCCCTAGTGTTATTGTCATATGTTTTAGATATTGTGTTTTCTGTTAGAAAGAAAGACATTGTAATGTTTCTATTTCGTGATATGGAAATGCATCTTTTTTTCTATTTTTTCCTGTTGTGGTTCATATGCTTTTTTAGTAATGACAATTTGCATGTATGAAATAGGTGTAAGAAGTTCTTTCTGTGACTAATGCACAATAAAAAATAAAAATAAATAATTAAATAACACCCTTTCCCCCAGGACAGCCACTCCACAGCATGCTGGTGTTTCGAAAGGTCTTTCATTCTATTGCGAAGGAGATGGGGCAGGGAGGGGGGTCTGCATGGTTTTGGGAGGGTTCTGCCATCTTGATTCTCTCTGCCCTCTCTTTCACTTTCCTGTCCCCTCCACTTGCTCTGGAGCAAAGCTCTTTGGACGTGACATCATAAGAGCAACGTTCACACATTTCAAGAGCAGTGACTGGGCCCCAAAAGCAGGCTAGCTTTAATGCAATCACCTGGCGATTTGTGCCCATAAATGAAGCAGTCTCCAACCACTTCTTTGCATCATCTTGGGAATCATCTTGAAGCATCTGTGGATCACCCCTTAAGAAGATTTCAGGGGACACTGCAGATATACCAGTCCTTTCTAAAGTCCTGCAGGTGTGAGGTGGAGGCATGTGTTCCAAGACAGAGGCCAGCTCTGTCCCTTAACCATCCCCAGGGACCATTGGGGTGAACTCTGCTGCTGGACCATAAGTCTGCCTCTCTGCCAGGCACAGTGGTATCCAGGGCCTCAGTGTGCTGTAGGATCCCTGCTGTCATATGCCAGCTTGCCCCATGTTTGGGAGCACGAGAAAAGGGTTCATCTTGTCCCTCAATTGGGATGCTAGTGTTTTTCGCTGTTGAACTGCTTGGAACATGTTGTAAGAACTGTTCAGCACATTTGAACCAGCAGAAACCCCCCATTGCTGCCTTTTGCTCTTTCCCAATATTCACACAGTGCCAAGAAGTCTGGCTTGGCGCTGCTGAACCACCAAGAATTGCAAAGGAGGTACTTTTGACTGATAACTGCCCCCTTAGTCTATGTTTGGGCCCTAGAGACTGGTTAAGCCACTTTGAACCCTTTCTGCTCACAATTACATATCCTTTTTGAAAAATATAGTTCTTTTTGCCTGCCTTCCACCCCTGATTCAATACCCAGAGTGCTTCATTTACTATTTTTGCTTATTCTGTGTTCTTTTCACAGAGTCAGGTTTTGTGTACGGTTTTTCTAGTTATTATTGTACATGGTGTATCTGATTAAAATATATATTTATATAGAAACTTGATTAGACATTCCTGCATTTTTCACTGTTATACTTTGCTGTTTGAGTAGCTACTGAACCAGGATCACACCCCTCTTACCACAAAAGACAAAGGAGGTGTATCCGTAGACTGTGCCTGTTTTACCTTTATGATTGTGTTGGCTCTTGGTTTAAAGAAGTGTGAGGGTTGAGTGTGCATTTTAGCCTCTCCTCATCCTTGTACTCTTGCAGGCAGAAGTCAATTTGTCGCTGCGCCTGGTTTGGGGCTCTTTGTTGAAGCCAACCATGCTCAACCACCTCGTCAGTGCTGACTGAGAGGAAGGCTGCCTTCTGCAGATAAAGAACTTAACTGATTAGAATGCAGAAAATGAGCTCATTCCCCCACGGAGGATTCATTCCGACGCTTTCATTCCTCTCGCCATGCTGCTATCGTAATTGGTCGCTAGCTCCTTCTGTCTTATCTCTTGTCCCAGGAGACACGGCCTAGATCTGCAGTCTTGGACCCAGTGGGGATCTGTGGAGATTCACCTGCGTGAAATACTGGGGTTCACCCGGATACTGGCCCCTGACACAGCTTCATGCGGTAAAGCGGGAGAATCCAGCGGAGAGAGTCCAAACTGTGGTTCCATGTCCTTTTACCACCACACTTGTTTACACTTTTTTGAGTACCATTAATTTGGGTAACAATAAACATCTGTTATCTGTCAATTACACCTAGATGCCCCTATGGGGGTGAACATGCGCTCTACTCTACAAATACACCTGTTATGTTATGCTATGTTCCAATGATTGATCTACTACAGATTTATTTACTATTTAAATTCTCGCAGCTGCATAATGAAGAGGGGCCCCTACACCTCCCTCATTAACCCCATCCCTCTCAAATCAAAATCCTCATTCCCAAACCTACTGTCTGTGTTTTTTAAAAAGATTAATATATTGTCTGTGGATTTCACTGCAGTGAATGTTCTGCACTTAAAATCACGTGCACTGAATAGTCTGCACTGAAAATCATTTGCAGTGAATATTCTGCACTGAAAATCATTTGCAGTGACTATTCTGCGATGAAATGACAAGATACCTGATCTGCATAAGCGCCAGCGGGCGGGCAAATTCCACCGGATGCTTCGGCTCAATGAAAATGTGGCGTAATGTTGGCCTTACGCATCTTTTATGGTAGCAACCTCTAGAATGATGGCAGAGGGGCTTGGGTGGCAGGCATGACGCCTAAGTTAAGAAAATACTTTCGCTCAAGTTTGATGTATTGGCCGATCAAAAGGGTAGAGAAATGACACATGTTGGCGTGTTCATAAAGGGTGAGGGGGCGTCGCTCCACCAGGTCGTGGCCCCCTCTCACCCTGACAACAGTGAAATGCCATGAACTTTGTACCTTATGTCAAGCATTATTTTAAAATAGTTTTTATTTTGCTTTAAAATTGCAAAGCAAAGGAAATGGGGCAACGCACCAGGTTCGAAACACGCCCAAACCAGTCAATAATAACAATTTTAAAAATGGTACCGATTTCATAACAATACCCTTAAAAGCTAACCACCTAGATCACAATATAAGAAAAATGCTACACAAATCATTTAACATAGAGAACATAAAAGACTTGAAAGACAAGATAATGATAGTCGAAAGGGAAATTAAAAGGGTACCAGTAAAGAAGAAGAACACACAAAGCAACAAGATACGTATCCTAAGTGAACAAGTCCACAATGAGGATTAGAGGCAAGAATGATCTTGGTTGAAGTTCATACGGATGCCCACCGGCTCCTGGGCACAGTTGTCTTCAACTTCCCCAACAGCTTTCTCCAGTGTTTCTTTCTTCTCGTATTCCAAACTCCACACTCCACATTCCATGCTTACCTCAGCATGGAATGCTGTGTGTGGAGCATGAAATACTACACATCTCCCTTTCTTACACTGTGACAATACAAAGTTTAAAAATATCATGTAGAATACATTTGATGACGACCAGTTTGACACTGGTAGATGGAAGAACGATATTGACATCTTATTTACTCTGTAAGGAGTAGGTTTGTAACTAATTTGAGAACAGTCAGGAAATTGATTTACTACCTATGTATTCATCTTATTAATATGTAGAGCTAAAACACGCTAATGGAAGAGCATTAAATTAGTGATTTCCAAATATACATATCTTGGCAATATATGTAAGGGAAACATATTGTCTTCAACCTCAGTCTTTAATCTTACGCTACATAGTCTTTCAAGCATGAAGGTCTCCTACACACATGTTTAGCACGAGTTACACAGCTCTTCTTCTCACTCTTCCCTTCATCCCCATCGCTGAGACACCTTTTTTCCTATTAATGTTTTGCCCTGTGGAACTTGTACTATTGTGTTTACCATTCATACACTTGAATACTCTGTTAACATTCCACACTCTACCATCTGAGACTCTAACTGCTCCATGAAACTTCTCCACAACATCCATAGGTTCAGACCAATCAACACCCCTCTCTGCTCTTGCATGAAGTAAACATACTGGGACCCAGCCCATGCCTTCCTATTGCAGACACCTATGTCACGGCTTCCGCCAAAGAGACTCTCACTGACATCCTTTACTTCATTAACACACCTGACCTATGGACTTGCTACATGGTTGGCTTTCTCTCTCCTATCGCCTCTTCTCCCATCAATGATGGCACTCACTGGGAGGTTCGCCTTGACTTCTTTGCCATTTCCAGAGTCATCATTAATGTCTACTTTAATGCAACCATCATGGTTCAGGGTCCTCAACTCAACCTTCTCTTTGACAGGCTCCTCCCCTGCCTCTCTAACCTTACCTCTCCCTCCGGCCAGGCTCCCCTGCCTTCTGTGCGTACTTCCTCCTCTGCACAAACTCTCTTGCCCACTATGCTTTCCTCCTCCTCTGCACAGGCTCCCCTTCCCACTGTGCCTTCCTCCTCCTCTACACAGGCACCCTTGCCTTGCCGTAATGTCCCGGCTCCCTTGTTGGCCTTGGCTCCTCCTCCATCCTCCACTATCCCTCTGCTCATCTTGCCATCCTTTGGGGGGACCACTGTCCCCTGTGCCTCACCACAGAAGACCTTCAAAGATGGCAATCTGCTCCACATTGCCATGCTAAACACTCCCTCGGCTGTCAAACACTCGTCTGACATCTGCACCCTCCTCAAACTCATGGGTCTTAAAGTGCTCGCTATCACGAAGACATGGTTCAAGGATGGCTATGTCACGAGCTTCGACACTCTTCACCCTGAAGGCTACAAATTCCTCTCTGTGCCCAGGCCAAAGAAGACTGACCTTCCCAGACTGGATACTTGTGTCCATCATCCCTACTTAGACCTACTCCTCCTTCGAGTGCCTAGTCTTCAGACTCTCACTCTCTCCTAAATCTTATCTCCTTATGGCCACCTTCTATCGGCCACCAGGACAGTCCACTCTCTTCCTCTTGGAATGGGCTGACCTGGCCTCCTCTCTACTTTCCTACTCCTATCAACTCCTCCTGCTGAGTAATCTCAACATCCATCTGCACTCCCCTGACTCCTCAGGATATTTCCACAACCTATGCAACTATCTCTCCCTCTCTATCCTACCCTCTGGCTCCACGCACACTGCGGGCCACACTTTGGATGCCCTCATCTTTACTGACATCCCTCTCTCTGTCCCTCTCACTACCCCTCTCTCTTGGACTGACCACTCTCTTCTCTCAACACATCTGACGCTCTCCTCTCCTCTTGCAGCAGCACCCCCAGCACAGCCAGTCGGCTTAAAAGTCACCAGACCCATGACAAAGTGAGAGTGGCTGCCTTTACCTCCACCTGCTCTCCCCCTCCCATTCCTGCAGATGACACCCACCCTGACCCAGCCTCGCTAACCTCAATCTCTCTATCTCCAACACTTTTGAAACTCTTGCCCCCGTCATGAGGGTCCCACTGAAGCCTTCCAAAAAGTGCAACTCTTGGTACGACTCTGATCAGGCTGCCCTTAAACGCATGTGTGGGGCAGCTGAGCGGAAATGGAATTTGTCGGGGGACCATCTGACAAACTGGCCTGCCGCCTCCTTCAAAGGCAATATCGACTCTGCATCCGCTCCAAGAAAAGAGTGTTTATTTAAGCCTGCATCTCCGCGGCATCAAGAAACACAGCATAACATTTCAAAGTCTGTTGGGAACTGGCCAAACCAGCAGCACATGGCTGCACACTTCATCACCAAAACCCAAGACATCCTTTCCTCCTTCTCTTCCACACCACAGCATACAGCAACACCAGAGCCTCCCTTGTCCCCCTCTCTACTTCCCCTATCTTCTCTCTCACCCATCACACCCGATGAGGTTGCCAGACAAGTCCGGTCTATGAAGGCTTCATCCAAACATGTGGATCCCTTCCCCTCCAAAACCATTAAGCACAATATTGACTCCCTTTCCCCATCTTTGGCTGATCTCTGCAATCTCTCCTTTCTACTGGTGTTTTCCCAGCTGCTCTTAAGCACTGCATTGTGCACCCTGTGCTCAAGAAACGCTCTGCCGATTCCAACATTCCGGAAAACTACCACCCTATCTCTATCACTCCTTTCCTGGGCAAATCCCTGGAGAAGTTGGCATTAACTCTCTGCTGACCCTCCACACTGAATCTATTGGTTGATTGTACGACCATCAGTCTGGCTTTAGAGCATCCTGAGGCACGGAAACTGCTCTTCAGAACACCTGTGAAGACTTTGCTCTCAGATCTTGACACTAACGCTCTCCCTGTCCTCATTCTCCTTGACCTCTCCTCTGCCTTTGACATGGTTAACCACAACATCCTGATCGCACCCCTCCGTGTCACCCTAGAAATCACAGGTCAGGCTCTGGCGTGGTTAACCTCCTTTCTCTCTGACGGTCCATCCCAGGAGGAACTCAGAGCCTTTCTCTTGATTAGCACTCTCTCAACCTGTGGCGTCCCCCGGCGATCTAACCTACCCCCCTGATTCTTCAACGTCTATATGGCTGCCTTAGCACATGTGATTGCCACTTTCATCTCTAACTTCCAGTATTACGCGGATGACACGCATCTATCTTTCAGGCTACCCTCAGCCGCCTCCTCCTCCTCGCTCATATCTGACTGTCTGTCCGCTATCCAGTCGTGGTGTGCTGAAAATGACCTGTGCCTCAACGCCAGTAAGACTGAGATCGTTCGCATTGGCCCCCTGCTCCCGCTTTCTCACTTTCACTCTGGCCGGCCTCCCTTGGACTTGCATCCACACCCACCTGCGAGGCTAAAAACCTTGGGGTCATCTTCGACTCCACTCTCTCCTTCTCCCCTCACATTACGGACATCTCTAAAAAGTCTAACTATCAGCTACACCCCCTCAGAGGTACTCTACCTTTTTTCACTTTACCCCAGCGGTTCACTGTCTCCAGAGTCCTGGTTCTCCCTCTTCCTCAACTTTCCTGATTCTTCTCTGCGCCCTCTGCAACTTATCCAGAACAGAACCGCAAGACTTATCCTTGGCCTCAAGCCCGGGGACCGCATCTCTCCAGCTCTGAAATCCCTCGACTGGCTCCCCATAACTTCAAGGATCAAGTTCAAGACCCTCTGCATTGTCCACAAAGCTTTCTGGGGCCTGGGACCTACCTATCTGCAACAACGCTTACCTAAATACTGTCCCTCCCAAGGCCTCTGCTCATCCACCTCCAACCTTCTGCGAGTGAGCCGGTTCTCCAAGCAGAAATTGTGAGGGAGATCTTTATCCTCGGCAATGGCCTCCCTCTGGAATAGCCTCCCTGCCACCCTCTGTCTTGAGCCTGATCTCCTTAAGTTCCGGAAACTCCTCAAGAACTTCCTCTTCTCATCTTCCCGCTCTCTCCCTCTACCCTGATTACGGATCCCTCTGCTCTTTCTCTCTCTCCCTCCTTTTCCCGTACAGCCTGCTGACTGTCTGCCTGGTGCACCTCAGGGTCTCACAAGTCCCTGACATCCCAGCTAGTCCTCTTGCACTTGCCTCTGGGCCCTGCAATCGCCTCACCATCACTGCACTTGAGAAATGACCAAAGAGATTGGCTCTCTCTGCACTTATCCCAGTCTCCACCAACTGGGGGCACTTGGACCCCCCCACTCCATGGACATGTCCCCCCCTCCACCACCCCTCTCCCCTGTAACCGTCTGTGCACTTGTGCGATCCGAATGCACCTTGCCTGAAGATCATCTGTCTGTTCCCCCTATCTTCACTCCTTAATTGCACTTGGGAAAACTTGGAAAAACTGCAGAATCGTCATCAGACCTATTTGCTGCTGTCTCAACTGTTAATCAATTATTTATTTATTTGTGTATTTATATTGCGCCGAAAGCCCGCAGGCATCGGGGCGCACACATATAGACTTAGACTAACATATAAAAACAGGACAACTTTCCTAACTAACTTGTGGTACGTATCCTCAAGTGTATTCTCTCATCTGAACACATTTGTTTTCGGCGCTTTCCTAAACTTTAGGTCGTTCTTTTCTTGTCTGAGCTGCGTCAGTAGGCTGCTCCATTTCTGAGCTGCTTTCACTGGGAAAGCCTGGCCCAGGCCGTTGGACCTTTTCGAGAGGGGACAGTTCATCTGACCCAGAGCCTCTGATCTCAGTGGTCTCCTTGGTGCATGGAGTGTCATTTCTTCTTTCAGGTAGACCGGAGACTGCCCAAATAGACATCTGTGAACCATTGTCATGGTGTTAAAATAGATCCTGTCCTCTTCTGTCAGCCAATGGAGAGCTTTTCTGTCCTCTGTAATGTGCTCTCTCCTTGTTTTTTTAAAACTATTCGTACAGCGTTGTTTTGCACGGTCTGACACCTTGCTATGCACATCTTGCTTGAGCCAATCAGAGGTGCATTGCCGTATTCGAGCCTAGATAGAATTGTGGCCCTAGCTATAGTTGCACTATTTCCCTCGCTCAGATATAGGGCCTCATCACGAGTTGGGCGGTAACGCTGGCGCTAATAGGGCTGGCGCTATCTGCCCTACCGCCAAACCCACCGGCGCTATTAGCGCCGGATCACGGGTTTGGCGGAACTGGAAATCCCCATTCCCCATTGAGCCCATTCCGGAATGCCCCATTCCCCACTGGGCTCAATGGGGAAATTTTGTGCTCTTACCGCCGGCGGATTTCCCGCCGGCGGTATAACCGGGAAATTTCAGCAGATTTCCCCCCAGACAAGAGCTGGGGGGAAATCAGCGAAGCCATGATCTGGCGGACCCTTAAATGTGGCGGTAATAGCGCCACCGCCGCATTTAAGGGTTACCGCCATACTCGTGATGAGGCCCATAGTCTGATGGATTTTAGTAGCCGCAGGTAGTATTGACAGGTTTCGTTAAGATAGGTAACTTGTACTTCTGCACCCATCGATGCTTCCAGGAACATCCCCAATGTTTTCACCTTCCTTGCCACTAGGATAGGGGAGTCTTTGATGTTAAATGACTTGTACTCTTGACCTAGTTCTTCCTCGTTCTCTCTCCCTCTCCCTTGCTAACCTCCTCTAAATTCTCACCTACTTCCCTCCACCTTCTCTTCCCTAACTCTTCTACGCTCTGCTGACTGGTCACCTGGTGCACCTCCAGAGCCTCACAGGTCCCAGGCTCTCCCACCAGTCCTTGTACTTGCCTCTGGGCCTCTGCACTCTGTTCAGCAATACTGCACTTTTGGAATTTGTTCCATGAGAAGGGTAACCTCTCTGCACTCAACCCAGGGCCCTGCTGGACTGGGCGGACTTGTTCCCCTGCCGTTTACTCTCTGTCTGCGCACTTGCATTACCTAGAATGCACAAGGCCTAGTCCACCAGCCCTAGCTGGGTAGTTTTTTGTTTCTGTATGTTCTTCTCCTTCTCTCTTCTCCCCTCCCCTCTTATCACCTCTCTTTGTCATGCCCTGGGGAGTGCAGGCATATGGTGTGATATATAAGAAATGTAATAAATAAATAAAAAATAAATAAATACACTTGTACTATCTGAAACCTCATTGGCCTAGTACGGTAGTTTATGGATTGTAAGTTCTTCTCCCTCTCCTCCCCCCTTTCTCGCCTTCCTTCTTGTCATGCAATTGAACTAGTAGTAATGCAGTCAGGCCTAGTCTGCTAGTAATTTTTTGTTAGATCATTCGGAAACTGACTCTGTATTCCCTTCCCTTTCCGCCCTGAAGCGCTTTGAAACACTTCTCTCGTGTATAAGCGCTCTACAAATAAACAATTACAATTTTCAAGGCAGCCTATCGTAGCTGTCAGCCCGCGACACACAGGCGTCCACCAACTTGCTGGTCTCTGCAAGGAGGCTAGGTCACTGAGGCCCACTGAGGGACACTTGCACATGTTATAAACTGTTTTGATAAGCTGCCCTTGTTTTGTTTTTAATTGATTTTAGTGTAGATGTATCCTGATTGCACTATTTACGGTGCTCGTCTTTCTCCAATAAAACAATCAATGTTATTTGTATTCAGTTGTCCTTCATTGTTTCTGCCAGCCGCTGCCAGTGGTCATTAGTAGCACATTGTGCTATTTTTATAAACTCCTTTTTCTGGACCTCGTCTTCTTCATCTCTTGCCCATGCTGCGATTGTTTGTTGAGTGCATGTCCTGCCATCTCTGGCATAGATATGTCTCTTCCAGGTTTGAGCAGAAAAACTGTATCCAGACCACGAATCAGCGTCCTCTAAGTTTAATGAACTTCATGAACTTTTAAAAAGTTTCAGTGTTAGATTCAAGCTAAATTAATGTCAGTTTCAGACTGACAGATATTTTGCAAAGAGAGAGTTGAAAAGTTCAGATCCCCCAAATAGTCAAAAGAAACAGAGTGTCAGTTTGCAGGAATAATGGCTTGCAGGTGGCCGCTTGTTTCAAATAGCAAGCAAAATTAACTCTTTGTTTTCAGCAGACTAAATAAAATAAATGCTTAAAAATCAAAGATTTAGGGCTATCATGTAACGCAGTATTTACCAGGTGCAGGCTTGCAATGAACACAAAACATTGCAATACCACCTGTCCTATTATCAAAACCGTGGGCCTGCATGTGTGTCTAGCACTTTGAACTGTCTTTTTGTGCTAGATTGAATTATAATAATGATCACAGACAAATAATCTGACAGACTCCACACATAGGGCAAAGTACTTCTTTATTTATCAATTTAATAAAGGGCAAACTGGCAAACTTTGGACTGTTGCATGCACACTCACAAACTAGCTTACATGGAGGTCTTATACCCCAATTTGCATAATCTATGATGTCATTCTATGTGGTGAAATACAAAACCTATCAAGGGAAGGGATTGGTTAAGGAAACCTATCTACTTATAGAACATATAGGGATTAGTCCATCATTGGCTACACCTTATCTGTAGGGCATGTGTTGAATTACCTCTAAATATGTATAGAACTGATTATAGCGGACAAAACAAAAGTGGTTTGGTCTATGCTACATTGCGTGTTAGGCTGTTCCTCGACCCTACTGATTGGTTGGCCTACTATCCCAACCTGGGACTTTTGGCTCTTTTGCAGTACGTACGTGAAACTAAACCTAGGTGTTTGAATCCCGTCAGTCTACTCCCCATTTTTCTAATTAGTCCATCATCTCTCATCGGTAGGCCACAAGCCAAAGTTTACCATTTGTAGTTGACCTTGTGCTTGCTCACCGTCCTGGAATATTCAAGGGAGTGTGAGCACACCGCTAACTTAACTTGAGGCTCTAATCAATAGCCCTTGTTTTTTAATTCTGAGTCACATGGGAAGAGACCACGAATTTGTCAATTTCAGCCTTCCATTTGCTGCTATTTGATTTAATTATGAAGGGTGCTGTTGCTCCTCTTACCCTCTAGAGCCTTGCACATTCTGTCTCACATAAACCTTGTAAGCTTTTAACATCTCACAGATGTTTTCTTCTTCTCTCATCTATGAAGAATGTCCCACATTCTCCCTCTGCTCTGTGCCTATCCCTCAAAATAGAATCTTCGATCTGGGCCAAACTTGACTTATCAGCCCTTCACAATGAGCTGTTTTCTACAGTTAGAGGTCAAAGGATAGAAAACAAAAGGCTTGAATGCCTTTTTTTCGACACCAAAAGGACCGGAAAAAAGGGTCAAATTATTTATTTATTTATTTCATTTTATAAAAAACATTTTATGCATACTAAACTTTAAAAATATATAAATAAATAAATAAATAAATCATTTGACCCTTTTTTTTCGGTCCTTTTGGATTCGAACAAAAGGGCCTTCGATCCTTTATTTTCAATCCTTTGGCTGGACACCATTTTCTGCATCTCCTGATTCTATAGCCCCGGCCGGTCTCCGAGGTAGCTGGGTTAAATTCAATGTGAGCCAGCGTCCATCTTCCTAGAATGGCCGTCCTTGCCACGTTATATATTCATATATAACAAGCTTCTATACATTGTCTTTCTACCTTGCATTATTGCATATTTACAGTTATTGATCTGTAAGTTACTTCATCTTCTTTAGATCCATGATTATTTTTGCTTTAGGTACATGTTACTCTTAGTGCTTCAGTTACATCGATACTCCTACGTATTTTTATATCGTTTCAGCATAGGTTCATATATCTTCTTTATGACAATGCTTTGTCCTTGTCGGATTTCACTTTAATGTCCGTCACTAATATTCATTGATGCAGTCTAACATTGTGGCAAGCGACATACTTCCATGTAGCATCCTTCCACACTTTCAGTGTAGGGTAAATTCTGTATGGCTGTCTGAGTGCATAACATCTCTCATACACTTGATGCAGTATAGGGACAATGCAGGAGGTCCCATTTACTGCTCTTCTCTGACTGTTCCAATATGATGCCGGTGAGGCGGCGGGAACTGGCAAAATAGCGTCTACCTGCTCCTCTAAACATGGTTGCATTAGGCATTCTTTGCCTGTGTCTGAGCCTCTCCAAACCCTAATCACTTTTCTAGGTTTGTTACCTGCCATACATGGAATTGCTTGCATATATTGCTTCCACTGACGCCCTTGCACCCTCCTTCATCCCTGACTGCCTCTCTGCCATGCAGGCCTGGTGCACTGCTAATGACCTCTCCCTCTATGCCAGCAAAACAGAGATTCTCCCTATTTGGTGCCCTGCATCCTACTTCTTCCCTGCACTCCGGCCTTCCTCCATGGGCTCCTCCTGCCCCCTCCACTGAAGCTAGGAATCTCAGAGTCATCTTCGACTCCTCCCTTTCCTTCATCCCTCATATTCAGGACATTGTCAAGAAGTCCCACTTTCAGCTCTTCCTTCTCAGAGGGACTCTACCTTTCCTCACCTTCCCCCAGAGACTCAGTGTTACATTTGCCCTTATTCTCTCCTGGTTAGACTACTGCTATAACCATTTCCTTAATCTTCCTTCCTCCACCCGGCGACCCCTCCAGCTAACCAAAAATAGGGCAGCAAGAATTATCCTTGGTCTCAAGCCCAGAGACTGCATCTCTCCTGCCCTAGAAAGCCTTCACTGGCTCCCGGTCTCAGCACAGATTAAATTCAAATCCCTCTGTGTCATCCACAAAGCTGTCTAGGCCGGGGACCACTCTATCTTCAACGCTTCCTGACCAAATACTCCCCTTCTAGACTCCTCTGTTGCTCTGGCACCAACTCCCTGCACGTTAAACGCTTTGCTAAACAGAGAGCTGTTGGGCGATCACTTTCCTCGGCTGGTTTCCTCCTGTGGAACAGCCTCCCTCTCCCTCTGCGTCTTCAACATGACCTCCTTAAATTCCGAAAAAGCCTCACAACATTTCTCTTTACCTCTTCCTTCTCCTCCTCTCTTTGCTGCTAATCTTACAGCAGCGTGACTGGTGTGCAGGGCCCTTATGTTTCATCAGGGCCTTGGCCCCCCACATCTCTCATCCCAGCTGCAGTCTTTCTTCTGCACTTACCTGGGCTCACCCTACCCATGGGTGGTTGCACTTACGTTCTTCTCCTCTCAGCACTTACCCTGAGCACTTCTCCATGAAAATTAAAACACCGACCCCTCACCCCGCCCCTCTGCACTTGCACGTTCTGAACACGCACAAGGCGTAGCAGGTTCGTCGCCCCTTCCCTTATTCTGATTATTTATTTGTACTTTTAATTTAATTATTTATCATTGCTGTAATTCATTGTCTTCCTTCCCCTGTCCCCATCCTGTTTGTCCTCTGGGCGCTTTGAAACAGTTTTGCTAATTGCATAAGTGCCTAACAAGTGACCAATAAATTATTAAATAAATAAATAAAATTCATTGTAAAATGACTAACTTGATTGGTACTGATGGAGTCAAATGCAGAAAGATCAAACACTGCTTCACACTCACCTTGCTGGTGACTGTCTCTGCCCCAGCCCTATGAGCCTTCCACAGGAGATGTCTGCCATGAACTACTTATATTGTAATATTATCAACCTTAACCGCACTCCGTTCTGTCATGAACTCCTTATATTGCAATATTATAAACGCCAATGGTATTGATTTGATGAGTCAGTTCAGGCGTGAAGGCTGAAAAGCAGTCCCAGCTCTGCATGACGTTCTGGGATCTACATACCTGCTCTAAAATCGCAACATTGCTCACTTCAACTCTACTTAAATAACAACTTCATAATGATGAAAGGCTGAGTCATTCGTTCCCAGATTTAAGCCTGTGAACTGCAGTCTACACACAGATCACTGCAGCCAGTACCTTCAACTAGTGCGATCTCTTACTACTGAGTTTAATAGGCTAACTTGTCTGAATAATGTTCCCAGATTCACAGGACTCTAGTTATTCTTCTTCAGCCCCTCCCCAACCCGGCCCTCATTCTTCAACCCCCTACTTTGCTTTCTCCACCCTTTCTTTCCTTACTCCAGCCTTTGAAGGGAAACATTTGAAGTTAATCCATTATAGATTTTTTTGGCGAAATATCTGCCTAATCCAGCTCCAACATCAAACGTATTGAACGTCCTTGGGGATTTATGACACTAAAGGATAGTCTGGCACTTCCGGTCTGTGCAATCCGCAGGTATCCGCAAACCTATTTACCTTTCGCGATTTACACCCGCATTTCACTGGGAGGTTTACAAAGACCTGTAGAGCAATTTTTGAAATATGTACGTGGGCCTAGCCTCTTGGGTCTTTTCATCCAATGAATTTCCAAACCCATGAACAGGAGATTTGCCAGGAGGTAAAGTAATGCAATGTAATGTGTTATGATGTAAAGTGCGCTTGTATAGTGCATTTCTACCATTTTGGTTTCCAAAAAAAGAGTGATGGGCTGGCTAGTGTGATAGAGGGAAAGGCAGGTGAAAGGCCTACTCACGTGATGCTTGCAAGCTGCAATTAACAGAGCCCTGAGGGCAGCAGTTGTGGATCTGCTGAAGTCAGTGCTTCAAGGACCCAGTTAGCCGCTGGGGCTGGGATGTGATAGGGCTAGACAGATCAGCAGTGTTGTTGCTCTGCTAGTGTGGTGCACATGTTAGCAGGTTGCGCGGTTTGCAAAGGTTGACTGAATGAGAAGAATGAATAGTGCAAGGTAAGAATGTGTCGAGGTTAGAATGGGCAGGGAATGGTGAGGATCAATGTTGAGGAGGATTGGGAGGAGGAATTGGGAGTAGCAGTGGTGGCCCGCCACTCTGGGTGGGGAGTGCCTCCCCCTCACCTGAGTTGCAGACCGCCCACTCCCCTGAGTGGCAGGCAGCACAGTCACTGAGTGTTTTATTTGCACAGGGGACTGTGCTGCCACCCTCTGAGCTGGGGCGAAGTCCTTGTTATGTATTTGTTTCTTTGTTTGTTGGGTAGTCCTTTTGGCTCCACAGCAAACATAGCACCTGTTAATTAGAGGCACCAGGACGGCAGAAGACTGGCCCGCTGCCTCCTATTATTGCGCTAGCAGTGTAGACACGCTGGGTAACAGGAGACCTGGAAATGTGCAACCTGATCACGCTGACTGACAGGGGAGGACTCCTCATCTGCCACTCAGCGTGTTTACTTTGTGGAGAGGATAGCAGGGAATCCGATCCTCCCCATGACAGTGCGGGCGCATGTCGAGGGTGCATTTAGGTGTTTCTTTTTTAAATCTAATGTGTATGTATGCATGTATTGATTGTATGCATGTATGTATGTATGTATGTTGGTGTTTGTTTTTATGAATGCATGCAAGGGTTATAAGAATGATGCATGGGTGAAAGTGTTTTTGTGCATGGTGTGTGTAAACCCCACCCCTAAATTTAGGGGGCTGCATGGCATTCCTTTGTTTGCTTTATCCTTGATGCACAGTGCCGTGCCAAGGGTAAAGCAAAAATATAAATCAAAGTGTTATTATATGGCTAAAGTGACCTACAATGACCAGTCTATCCATGTTTACCGCTTAGATTTGCTTTACCCTTCATGCACAGTTGCTGTGCAACAAGAGTAAAGCAAACATGACAAGTGTTTTACCTGGCTAGATGGTTCTACAATGATTGTGGGTCAGTCTCCTCAAATAAGAACACTTATCTTTGCTTTACCTTTGTATTACAGCTACTGTGCATAAAGGATTATATAAACATGATAAGTGTTATTACCTGAATAGAATGACTTTAATTGAATGTGTAACAGTTTATTGGGGGGCCACCCTCAAGTTCCTTCCCTCCCAATTATTTGAAATATAGGTAATGGAGATCACACTACAACTTCACACGCCACCTTCTCTGTGGCTCTCAATTAACTTTTTTTTACATGAATAAATAGCACAAGCTGTTTTAGAAAACACAAATAACAATACACAAATAACAAAACGTTATACAGATTTCAATTCAAGTAATAATCAACACTGGTCAATGAACAAAATCACTTTGCATATGCAGTGCTGTGCAATTTCGATTTTCCAGCACGCTTAAAAAGTCTAGCAGTTTGGTTTACAGTGTTGGATACATGAGGTCTAACTTCTGCAAGAACTTCTCCCCCATCCCCAAAAACCCAAGTGTCAATTACATGCAGCACCCTTCTCTTCAAAGGCCAGGTCTAGGGAGTGGGCACAGTTTAGAAGTGTGTTTTTCAACTCCCCTCACTTACATTGGACAGAAAAATGGGGATGATTTAGAAATTTTGGATTTTCAGCCCCCCTCCACTCAGAGGACTGTGTTGGGTAAGTTGGACAGTAATGTTAATGACTCCAATCAAGCATTCCCACTAAGTCAGTGCCTTGTCTGGGATTACTCAAGGGAAGCACTTATTTATATATTTTTATGACAAGTTATAATCTGGATGACGAACCCTTGTATAACACCCCTCTCTTAGCCAAGAAGTAGGTTTGGTTTGCAAATTAAAAAGGTTTATTTGAAAAATTAAACAATAGATATATATCACACTTTATAATAAATTAATATTTGATATCACACTTATGAGTATAATGTCGATCAACAATGGATAATGTTATACTAGCACACTTATTTTATTACTTAGGAGTTGGTACGGAAAGAACAAGGTAGCTGGGAATGCTTTATGGTTTCAAGGAGATGCAAAGATGAATAAAAGCCAGTACAGAAATAAACTTGATATGATTTCAGCAAAAGATAATATGATCACTTTTTCTCTGACAATTCACTCCCCCCCTATGCAATGTAAGGAGATGGAAGTAACACACACAGTCTTCAGGAATACAATCACAGTACAATACGAATTCAGTTCCCCCCTAGCAAGCTTAGAGAAACGGGGATGATTTTAAACACAGGCAAAGTACTTTAAAGGTGGTATGCAAAGAAGGGAAAAATATGCTAACAATGATTGTAATTCCCTATAAGAGATTCAGGGTGGGTGATAGCTACTTTAAATTAGTTCAGGATCACTTAACAATGATTAATGAGGGATTATCAGGTTGAAAACGGATTTCAAGAATGGAAGCAAAGGACAGATCTTTCTAAACCTGGTTGAAATGCAAACTTTTTTCCAAGTGCGTCGAGCGCAATTACGGAGGCGCTATAAGCAAGTCGGTTTAGAGCTTCTTGGAAAGCTGGGAATCTTAGCTTCCAAATGAAAGTTAAATCTCGTTCCTAGCACAAACGGTTCAAGAGATACAGACGATTTTATGAAGGTAGTTTTTCAGAAATTAAATAATGATTCAAAATGGCAAATGACACTTTTACAGGTTTAAAATCGGAGAAGGGACACACGATTCTATGATGCAGTTTTGGACAGGTTAAATGTTTTGAATCAGATTATTTTAAGCTAAGAGATGGGTTCTGCACAGTTCTAGCTGGGTACTCGCACTATAAATTTGAAATTAATGGCCTTGTTACGGATCTGGTCAACAAGTTTAGCTGTGGTACTCTCTGCTCGGCGGGTCAATCAGGCACCGGTTCGGTTCACAGCGGTCTGGTCTGGGTCTCTGGTTCTGCTGGTCTGGATCAAGTGGATTCTGGATACCGCACTGCTTTCTGGGTACTGGTTCTGTTCTGGATACACAGGACTCTTAGCAAGCAGCAAACCGCACAGACCGGGGGTTGAATAGTTTGCAAAAGATTTTGAGGCCTGCTGAAGAGTTCAGCTCTTTGGAGTTTTTGTTCTGGTGCTAGTCTGGATCTCTGGATTTCTGGATCTAGAGTTCTCCGTCAGCGTGCTGCGCAGGAATTCAGTTGAAGGTTGGAAAATGAATGTCCCTGTCTGGCTTCCACTGGCTCTTTTTATGTCTTCATAAAGTGGGTGTGGATGCTAACTTTCTATGCCCACCCCACTCACGATTTGATATGTCAAGGATTTCTCTTTGACCTGATTTGAGAAGGGAGCAGTGAGTCAGAGTGGGTCAGAGTCTTACAGTCTATTGAAGAAACGCCCCTTTGCTTTTACTTAGAAAATGAATTTTTCATAACTAACAGGTTTCCCAGATACACACGTCATTGACATTACATGTACATATCATATATCACATAAGGTAGTCTCTGTTCCAACGCTGATGTTTCTAAGAGCTTGGATTAAGAAATGACAACATTTTGCACTTTTTGGTTGGTTTTCTAATATTGGATTTTTACCAAAAATTACACAGATGTACACCATCTCTCTACACATATTCCAGTAAATTTTCATTTTTCTAGCGTGAACCCCGTGTCTGCAATCTCCATAATTCATGGGGTTTTGCCTCCAAACATGGTACAGAGTCCTAACACCTCTTAAAATGTGCACAGAAAAATCACAAGAATAATTATATTAATTATGTAATTTTGACAAGTCCCTACTATGAATTATCCATCTTTTTTAAATTATGCTCTGGCCCAGAGGGGTGTGGTTTCCCAAAGCACATGGTGGAATTTCTGGTTTGTCCACTTCCTCCAACTCAAGTTGCTCACAGAGGCACTGCCCCCCCCGTTTCTCTCAAGAGGAGGCCATTTAAGACCCCCCCATATTTAACATTTGCCTGAGCGAAGTAAGGCTCATTGTTCTATTTCCTTCCAGTCCCAGGTGCCACTCCCCTAATTCAATCAGAGAGGTGTCATCTCCTTTTGGCACGGGCAGAGAATGCAGCCAGGCCTGGGAATGCAGCTGCTGATCAAGTTTCAACTCCTGTCGGGGGTCAGGCAGAATTCAATCTCTTTAAGCCAGGCTTCAGCTAAATGTCACTTTGGTACCCAGTTTTTCTTCATTCAAATCAAACTTACAATTTTTACACATGCAGCTAGAATGCTGATTCTAAGTTCATAACTATGACATTTAACAGTTGCAAACTATGTGACACTCAACAGTATGTCACTCATTTATTTTAAACATTTAGATTTTAGTGGCTTTAAGCCCAATTTCACTTCAGCTGCTGACATCGACAGCTCAGCCAGTTTTGTTATAAACATTGTTTTGGGCTCTTCATCTTTCCAGATCTTGTATGCACACAAGACTACATTCTGCCAAATGTCTGCTGGTGTTCAGTGAGATTTTTGAATATCTTGCAATGTTAAAATAGGCATTTTTAGCTTGCATTTCAGAGAAACAAAGGTGATTTCAAAGTGTTTTGAGATAACAGGCACTGCTGTTTTTCCTTTGGTACACATTCCACTCATGGCACTCCTGGCCCATCACGCTCGCACTGGTGGGTGGCAGGTTCGGCGACCATTTTGGTGTGCGCAAAACTGCGTGGTTTTCCTGGATTCTGGCGCAAATGTGGGCTTTTTCGGCCATGTTGGATTTTCTAAGCCCACAGCCACAAATGTTGCAGCATAATAACTCGAACATGGGTCAAAACTCCTGACAGTAAAATGGGGATGATTTTGGAACTTTGGATTTTTAGACCCACCTCCAATTAAAGGCCTGTGCTGGGGAAGTTGGCAGTTTAGGGATTTCTTTAGGGCAAGGACACCACTTGTCATGGCCACAGGCCCCAGAACACAAAAACCACACCATCTAGTGATGGGGCAATGGGTCACTTGACTCACTTATGTCCCTTTGGGACCCATAAACACAGGGGCCCTGGCTGGACTCAGTCCTGGCACCTTTGGCACCAGGCTCATATAGAGATGTGAGCAGGAACACTTTGTTTCAGTGCAGGAGTGCTTGTACTTTACAAGAACTTTCCAGGAGCTAAAAGCCTTTATTCCAGAGAACATCCTCATGTGCTGACTCATCGGGTGTGACTCCCAGCCTGATCTTCATGTGCTGACTCATCAGGTGTGGCAGGCAGGCTGAACCTGGTGGATGTGGCTTCAGATGCTCAGCTATATAAACTGCTCCATCCTTAAGGCCAGTGTTTCGTGTTACTGTGCACTCACGTGCAACATGACGCTCACCGCTGCTTGGACCAGTTTACTTACCTTTGAAACCAGGCATTCTCCTGCATACTTACCTCCAGGAAACCGGTGCTTCATCGCTTCATCTGCAGACCCATCGCTTGACATCCAGTGATCTTGATTCTGACGCCGCAGCACTGCACTCCGCATCCATGAACTCGGACCCTGTGAAGAAGAAGGACAAGGTTAGAACATCCGTCCTAGGGCCGCGCCGCATCGGAACCCTGCATGCCCCCTAGTTAACAATTTACCAGCTACTGTACCGCTGCAGCTTTGTTCCTCATTCCCCTCCGGCTGCCACCTCAAGCTCCACAGCTTCTGCCGGGCCGGCAACATCACCAGCAAGGGAAGAAAGCAAAAGAGCAAACATCAAAAGTGGAACGGACAGCAATACAAGACAACAAACTTTACAATACAACAAAACAGACGATGAAAGACAAAGGCAAAGTATAGCAGGCTGGACTACCACATGCAAGGGACCAGTGAAGGAACTCGGTCCCGATCATACAAGCGCCCCTGCCAGAAGCAGCAGGACGGAGTGCTGACCAAAACTAATCAACAGGAGCAGTCCCGAGCAGCATCACCTATTACCACCAGTCACCACATAAGCGCAGAGGGCGAAGTCGGACCCGAGCAACCTCACCCCCAGGAGGGCTGCAACCGTGTCCCGATACCTCCGCAGAGACCAGGTGAGTGTAACACCCCTCTTCCTTAAAGAAGTGGGTATCAACAGGAAAAACAGGATTAGCCAATTACATTACAGTCTATAGTTTGCAGTGTATACTGGGAAAGAGCTCTGTTATTTTAGAATGTTCACAAAAATCATCCTGTGTTGTTTTGCCACAGGGGAATTAATTAAATTAATATTCAGTCAAATAGGCTAAGGATCTACACAGTTTGCCTACTGCCCACTAATGGAAAATACCCCACCAATGAAAGGGAATGGGTTAATCAAATAGATCCCCTGCTGACCTTTTTTTGAACAATCTACTTGCTTTTGGACATCTCTGGGCTTCACACTCAGGGACTGAGCAGCTTCACTTGTAGTGAAAAACAGGTTTCTAGCCATCACTTCAGTCAATTGGATCCCACAGTACTTCTCTCTCTCTGGCTCCAGTGAAGAATCGCATGCATTTGCTTTTCTTTTCTCCCCAACAATATTTCCACCCAAATGAAACTTCAGGAAATCTCCTTTGGTAATTTGTCATCAGCTGTCCCTCTTGGTAATCTTTTTGGCAGCTCTTTCGATTTGTAATTTTGTATCAGCTCTCTCCCTTCTCTCCTAGTGAATCCACTTCATATACCAGTGATGACACCAAGATGTCAATATTCGGCAGTGCACTACGAGAATTCTTGCACCCTTGATTGGTCCTTTGATTGGGCCTTCACATTTCTTACCAACTCCCGGACTCATCCCCTGTCTAAGGATTGGTTCAGGAGTCTAGAACAGAAATATTGCAACTCCCATATGAAATCCCCCTTTTTATCTTATGTCAACTTCAGCCACAAAGTAGCTACATGTCAAACCCTTGCTTTGTAATTTACTAATAAATGCCCTATACATATATATATATATGTATATATATATATATATATATATATATATATAGTCTGCTTCAGCTAATCATGTGGGATTTAATAAAACAACAGATGGTTTGCACCATGTTGCACGGGTGTGTGGCAATTTCTTGTTTATACAAAAAGTATAGTCGTTGTGTTCCTGCAATTTAATTCAGAACATTTTCAGAGCAGTCAGAAACACATTTTAGATTGCTATTACATATCCAAGTTGCACGTGGATACATTTTATTTCAACAGAATCGCCTTGAAATGATCTTAAAAATGAAACAAAAATTGATGCTGTGTGACTTGTGGTTGCTGAGAAACTGCATCAGGCCTGATAGTCCATTTAAACTAATAGGAAATCATCATATGTATTCAAATCTCAGCTCGTTTCTTCAGGCCAGTTGCCATTCTTGGCCACCATGGGACCAGAGCCTTCTGGACTGTGTTTTTAAGTGCAGGGTAAAAGCCATTAGCCTCTTTGTTGTTTGAAGTTGGTGGGCTGCAGTGTCGTAAATAGTTGGGCTGCGTCGACTACACAGAGATCACCCACTGCAGATCCTCGC
Organism: Ambystoma mexicanum; assembly: GCF_040938575.1. Taxonomy (NCBI): domain Eukaryota; kingdom Metazoa; phylum Chordata; class Amphibia; order Caudata; family Ambystomatidae; genus Ambystoma; species Ambystoma mexicanum. The sequence continues at coordinate 1,368,939,469 of NC_090924.1, read as the reverse complement.
TACCTTTCAGTCACTCACTGGCTAGTCCATTTGTCCTGCAAAGAAATTAGCCTTCAGAGACAACTGGTCTGGCAACAGAGGATGTTTGCTTTGAACACCTTAAGGGCAAGCCACACTTTATTGCAGTTGTAAATAGCTGGAATAGAAGAGCTTCAAGGGAATTCCCTTCATAGATCCAGAGGCCAACAGGCTTGCAGTAGTGGAAGACATTTGCAAATTCTGCCCACAGACCAACAGATTGTCCTTGGCTGAATTAACTCACATATTGCATTTTCTTTTTAAGGATTTGTTCTTAATTTAGTACAGAAGTAAACAATTACAATCTGAGTCTATATGAACTCTCCATTATATAACATAGCTTTTAGCTCATAAAATACATTTCATAGAAAAATACTTAGGCAAAAATACAACCTGAGATTCATTAACTTTGAAGACATCTTACAGTATAGTAGCTAGGATAAAACAGTATGGAAGTAGTTAGCATATGAGCGAGTTGCTCAGAACTGAGTAGTAAGCGAACGGGGTGACATGGGGGTAGAAAAGAGAGGGAAAATATATATATATTCAACAAAAATCAGATTATTCAAACAGGATGACGGGAAATATCAATACAGTCGCAATGAGAACTAAACAATAAAACAGTCAGATAAGTTAAGCACTTGTGTTATTTAAGTTATCGACAAACAGATGCCATCTTCTATCCTGTCTGAGTGACAATGAGGGTGAATTAGTCATACATTTCTCCATTCTATGAACATTGCATATATTGTTCCACCAACCTTTTAAAGAGATTTTGGTGAAATCCTTCCAATTTGATCTAATTAATCGTATTGCTAGAAGTATAAACATGTCAAATATAACTAGCAACAACCTAATTTTGCCGTCATTAAGGGCTAGACTCCCCAGTGGGATATTAGTTAAATTCAAGGAACTAGGCAACTTAAAGATCTGTTGAGGGAATACCAGACATGGTTCCAAAACGTTTTACCAGAGGACAGTCTAGAAACATATGGCTAAAAGTTCCAGAAGCTAGGTGAATTGACCCACATAGATCGTTAGCCGCCAATTTATATAGGAATAGCTTCTTGGGAGTGATACATACTCCATGCATAAAGAAGTAAAGGGTTTGGGTCAAATTCCCTGAGGTAGATATACATTTAGTTTTGGACCAAATCTTTGACCACAATTCATCGCCAAAATGTCTTCCACAATCTTCTTCCCATTGCAATTCAGATGACCATAAATGATTAGGAGATCTTACAGATCTAACAGACCTTATGACTTTGTAGCTATTGGATGATTTGGTTTCTTCAGGGGAATCTATGATACGCATTCTCAGAATGTCGACAAGTAATTGCCGGGGGTCATTCCTACTGCTGGCATCCAGATACGCATTAATTAAATTAAGGTCTGGATTAAGAGGGAATGCTGGTAATGAGAATTTATTTGTAAACTCTTGTGTGGAGAGGATGTTGCCTTTTGTAATCAGCTGATCAATACTCCTTTGTTAATCCAAACATTGTGGAAAATAGGCCTCTCATTTATAGTTATATGCCTATTACATTAGATTAAGGGGGAGAAGGCACCAGCTGGTTTATTAATCTAATGAAATTGAAAATACTTTAAATAGGATCTAGTAAGACATATTGTTTTGAAGAAGCCGAATTTGGAATACATTGAAAAGATATATGGTATATTTTATCAAATGGTGAAACAATAAATCTTTCAATAGTCAGCCAAGTGGGTGGGTTAATGTTCTTATTATCGGAGAACCCGTTTCTGGCTTGTTTTAGAACAAAGGCTCTATGATGATTTTTAAAATTAGGGAAATTAAAACCACCATTTACATAAGGAAATCTCAATTTGCTGGCAGCAATTATTTTCTTTTTCTTAGAACCCCATAGGAAATCTATAAGTATCTTGTCGATAGACTTGACAAAAGAGGATGGCAAAGTAAAGTGGAGCATTTGTAAATAATACAAAATCATTGGTGTAAACATCATTTTGATGGCCTTCAATCTTCCATACCAGGACAGGTATGAAGGAGAGCATGTAGTTACAAACTCATTTAGTTTTGATTGTAACTTTTGTAGGTTAATTTTAACCATAATAGGCAGAGAGGAGGCAATTGAGATACCAAGGTAATCAATAGAAACAGGATTCCAACTGAGACCAAAGGGGGCAAAATCTTCTTTAACACAGTAGACATTAAGGGGAAGCATTTCTGATTTGCCCTTGTTCAACCTATATCCTAAAAACAGAGAGAAAACATCAATTGTGTTTGGTAAGTGTGGAAGTGTTGTGGTTGGGTTGTCAAGAAAGATCAGTATGTCCTCCACATAGGCAGCTAATATAAATTCAGATCTCCTCCATCTAATCCCAGCAATGTCTTTATTTGTATGAATACATTCCAAAAGTGGCTCAAGGGCAAGTACAAATAAAATAGGTGAAAGGGGGAAACCTTGTTTGGCGGCCCTATGGAGGGGAAATGTAGGAGATTGTTAATAAAAATGTAAGTTTTTGGTTCTGAGTATAATAGCTTAACTAATTTAATATAATATAACCATCCCCAATGCCATGTCATTTAAGGGCTTGAAATGTATAGTCCCTTTCAACACAGTCTAAGGCTTTTTCTGCATCTAGTGCAATTGCTATATAAAGTTATTTGGGATGATTTTTCTTATGTATATAAGGTAAGAGGTACATGAAAAGACTGGAATGTGCTAATATAATTCTACATTTGACAAATCCTACTTGGTCCGGATTAATTAATTTATACATAAAAGATTCTATTCTATTGGCTAAAATCTTTGCAGAAATCTTACAATTTGAATTGATTAATGATATTGGCCTATAATTCTTGGGTAGTTCAGTATCTCTGTTTTATTTGAGGAAATAGAATGAACAGAGTCTCTGTAAAGGAGCCTAATTATTTGTCAAATTTAGAAAAGAAATTGTAGAGTGATTCAAGTTTAGGAGAGAGGGTAGAGGAAAAATGTGCATAGTAATCCATGGAGTACCCATCAGGTCCTGGGGTCTTGCCTGTTTTAAGATCTTTAATAGCCCTATTGATTTCATTATTATGAATAGGAGTATCCAGGCTACTCAAGTCAATATTAGTAGGATGGTTATGTTTCAAGCGATCGAAAAATTAATTTAAGTTAGGATTACTGTCAGTATGATGAGAAGAGCATAGATTTTCATAACATTTAGTAAAACATCCAGGATATCAGCATCAGAAGTCTAGAGCTTTACCTGCTTTATTGGATGACTGATAGATTTTGGATTATAATTTGAGAAGAACACCAAATGCCTGCTCTTAATATTTTTTTATTTTTTTTTTATAACATATTTTATTGATTTTATAAACATACAAATTAACAACAATTAATACGATCACATCGGTCGGGCATACAAGCATTCTCTAAGCACGGTTCTCCATACACTTTTCAAATTTCAAATAGCAATGTCCTTTATGTAATAGGTTACAGGGCTTCCAAATTATACATGGTGCAGATGGGTCTCTGAGGGACTCCAAACGTCTATCGAGTCTATTCATGAGTTCACAACATTCTACGTGTCTTCCCATTTTTGCCAGATCTTGCGTGCTTTCCCTGGGCATCCTCTGGTAGTGTATATTCTCGTTTCCATTTGCACACAGATATCTACGTCCGTTATCCATTGTTTGTATTGTGGGGATGAGGGTGAGCCCCATAGTTGGGCCAGGTTCCTCTTTACGAGTCCTGTGGTTGTTGCCAGCATGAGTTTCTCAAATCGGGATATGCCTAAGTCGTCATCCATCCCGAGTAACAGCAGTTTGGGGTCCATAGGTATTCGTTGGCCCATGACCGCTGATAATCTGTCACAACATTTCTGCCAAAAGATCTGGATTCGTGGGCACTCCCACAAGATGTGAAAAAAGGTCCCTCTCGCCTGTTGGCATCTTAGACAGTTGGGGTCCGTTGCTCTCCCCCATTGATGTAAGGCCTCTCTTGGGTAGTATACCCTATGTAGGATTTTAAGTTGGATCAATCTGATTCTAGCCGACATGGCGACTTCCCGTGGGTAGATAAGTGCTTTGGTCCATTCTTCCGGTTGTATTGGTCCCACATCTCTTTCCCATTTTGCTTTCAAGTCTGTAAGTTCCGTTGTGGCGAAAGAGGCTATTGCATTGTACATTATGGAGGTTATTTTACTATCGATACGTTCTACCACAATGTTCCTCTCAATTGGTGTGCACTCTGGAATGTTCGGTGGGTCTATCGCACATGTGGTAAGTGCATGACGCATCTGGCTGTAGTGAAAGTGTTCTGTGGGAGATAGCTTGAATTTGTCTCTCAGGGTCTGGAATGGCATTATCACTCCATTTTGTATTATGTCTGCTAGCCTTATTATCCCAGCTGCTTCCCAGGCTGCCCATTTCGGGAGTTTACCAAGCTCCGGTAGGTGCCTATTTTGCCATAGGGGCTGTGCCAGTGTGAGCTTCCCATCCCATCCTAGGTGCTTGTGTGCGTCTAGCCATATTTGCGTTCTATGTGCTTTAGTTGTGTTGGGGATCTAGCGTACCCTGCTTTGGTAGAGGGTCTCTAGTGGGGTGAGCCCTGTTCTCATCTGGCTATCGGCTTTAATGTGTGGTGATTCAGGGTTGTTGTGAAGGATCTCATTTATTATCGGCATCTGGGCTGCCCAATAGTATGTTTGTAGGTGGGGAAGTCCTATACCTCCTTCCCATACGGAGCGTTGTAGGGTTTTTAGTGCAATTCGGGGGTGCCCTCCACCCCACAGGAGCTTTCTGAGAATCTCCTCTATTTTGTGGAATTCTATTTTGGGTACATACAGTGGAGCATTCTGGAGGATGTATACGAATCGTGGTAGAGCCAGCATTTTGAACATTGCCGCCCTTCCTAATAGGGTAAGAGGGAGGGTCATCCAGTGTTTCACATTGTTTGCGAATCTATCTCTGATTGGGTGTAGATTTTGGGATACGTATTGCGTGAGGTCCGTCGTAACCTGTACCCCAAGATATTTGAACTGCTCAGTTTCTATTCTGTATGGGCAATTATTTAGAGCTGTCGCATCAATTCCTTTAATCGGGAATAGAATGGATTTGCTATGGTTTACTCGTAGTCCGCTAAATGCTCCATATCTATTTAGTATGTGGGTGACAATGGAGTATGACACTGATGGATCGCTCAGGTAGATCAGTAGATCATCGGCATAGAGGGAGACTCTATCCTCCCAGTCCTGGGCCCATTGGAACCCCTTCCACAGCTGTGATTCTCTCAGCATTATTGCCAGGGGTTCAATTGCCAGTGCGAAAAGCATCGCCGAGAGGGGGCAGCCCTGCCTGGTCCCTTTACCCAAATTAATGCTACGTGAGGTCCATCCATTCACCCTTATCTCAGCTGTCGGTGCATTGTATAGCAGCTTGACCCAACCTATGAATTGTTCACCCAGCCCCATTCTACCCATGATGCTCCACAAGGCCTCCCAGTGGACTGAATCGAAGGCTTTTTCGAAGTCAATTGTGAGGAGTGCTAGTGACTCCCGCAGTGTTGGGGACTTTTCAATGGCGGCGTGCAGCCTATGGATATTCATTTGTGTGGATCTCTGCGGCATGAAGCCACATTGGTCTGGGTGGATAAGGGTGTTTATTACTGTCTGGAGCCTGTTAGCCAGTATCTTGGCTAGTATTTTGGCTTCTATGTTTATAAGTGAAATCGGCCTGTAGGAGCTGCATATGTCTGATGGTTTGCCTTTCTTATGTATCACCACTATAGTGGCCTTTCTTAGATCCGGGGGCAGGATTCCTCTTTCTTTGGCATACAGAAACATTTTATGCATATGTGGTACTATTTGTTCATTGCCGGTCTTTTTCCAAGCCTTTACTAGGAAGCCGTTAGGCCCTGGGGTTTTCCCATTTTGGAGTTGGGATAGGGCTGTTGATAGTTCTTCTTCTGTGATTTCTGTTTCTAGACTCATTCTTTGCGTATCGTTTAGGTGTGGAATGGTGAGTGTATCTAGGATGCTGGGGTCCACCGAAGTCGTAGGGGAGGCATATAGCGCCTCATAGTACGCTGCGAAGGTTTCAGCAATGGCTGAATCAGTCCAGGTCTGTTCTGCATTTATGGTGGTTATACATCTTATCTGGCGTTGCCCCTCCTCTCTCTTCTCCAACCACGCCAGCATCTTGCCGGCTTTGTCTCCAGTCTCGTATAGTCTAGTGCGCATAGCTCTGTGTGCTTGTTTCGAAAAGGTGAGTGTGATATTATGCAGCTTCTTTTGTGCCTCTTGCAGGGTTCTGTTGTCATCTGGTGCGCCTGTATTTATATATTGCATTTCGGCATTTCTGACCTCCGTTTCAGCGTCTTCGACCTCTTTCCTGTGCGCTTTTTTGTAAGCTGCTGTCCAACTCAGTATTTCGCCTCTCAGAGTTGCCTTATACGCTTCCCATATGGTTCCTTGGTCGTTTATCGAGTCTTGATTTAGTTCGAAGTATGAAGCAGTGGCTTTCTGAATCTTTTCTACTAGCTCTGGGAATCCTAAATAATATGAATTTAGTCGCCATGTCAGTGGGGGCAGGGGTCTTTCTGTTTCAAGTAGGATCATCAGCGGAGAGTGGTCTGAGATCCCTCTGGGCTGTAGAGTTGCCTCCGTTACCTTGTGTATGTCTTCGCCAGGGAGGAAGAAGTAGTCCAGTCGAGACAACGATGCGTGTGCACCCGAGTGGAAAGTGTATTGTCTTTCTGTCGGATGCAAATCTCTCCATGCATCCTTCAGTCCCATTGCCGTAGCGAAGGTGGCTATTTTAGTTGGTATTGCTGGATTTCTCCCTCTTATATGTGTGCGGTCCATATTGACATCCATTACTTCATTGAAATCTCCACCTATTGCTAGTATATCTGCAGTATTATTGGCTATGATCGGTGTGATGTCGTCGAGTAGAGTAGTTATAAGTGCCGGGGGAGCATAGACCGCCAGTAAGGCAATGGTTTGGTTCCATAGCGTTCCTTTTATGAGGACAAATCTCCCTCCAGTATCCTGGGTTATACTGGATATCTCAATAGGGATTCTCTTATTTATTAGTATTAACACACCTCTCGAGCCCATTGAAAAGCCTGCATGTATTGCTGTACGGTATCTGGTTCTCTTGAAAAATTGGCATCGTGTGCCAGCCAGGTGTGTCTTGGTAAGTAGTACTATGTCTGGATTATGACGATTCAAGTATTGTGTTACCAGTCTTCTCTTAATACTGTTTCCCAGGCCATTAACATTCCACGTCATGAGAGTAAGCTTCTTGGTATTTGGCCCAGTCGCACTCATTCCTTGTCGTGTATGAATGTCTGTGTCAGTGGTCGCAGTTTAGATGAGAGGAGTCCTGCCCTGTGGCTGTTTGGGCTGCCCTGGTGTCTTCCCATCTCAAAGTGCATGTCTAAGCCGTGCTTTCCTTGTTGCCAACAAATAACGCGAACAAGTCCCAACTCTCCCCCCTCCCCATACTCCTTCCCCAACTGAAGCATCTGTCGCCCACACAACCAAACTTAATCAAACTGTTGAACTTGGGGTGTCTCTTGTCACTGTGGCGTTGGAGGTGCCGCAGTGGAGATTCTGGATTTCTTTTCGCCGCCGTGGGTTGGAGATGCCACGGTGGGTGATTGCAAGCTTCCTTCTTTGCCGGTTGCAATCGAGGGGGTGGATTGCGTGGTGTGGCTTATCGTAGCCGCCAGCCGTTCAGTGTGGTATTTGTTCCAGCTTGTGCCTCCGTTTGTCCACTTGCGGAAAGTGTTTCATGCAGTTGTCTGTAGGTTGTATTTAATCCTCTACGTTCTGTGGTATTTCTTCCATTTGTTGCTGTGGCGGCTCATTTGGTGCTCTGTTTGGTCGGGGTATGTTTCTCCGGTTTTCTTGCCGTCTCCATGGGCCCCATTCACCTTCTAGGTTGCGTTCCGCCCAGCTCCATGCCTCTTTTGGGTCTGTAAAGTGCACTGTTGTGCCCTTATGGTATATTTTCAGCTGTGCCGGAAATAGCAAACCGTATTTCACATTCAGCCCTTGTAGCCGCTTTTTAAGAGTGTCAAAGGATTGCCTTGCTCTTTGTACTTCTCTAGTAAAGTCAGGGAAGAAGGCTATCCTGGAGCCGTTATATGTCATGGTCCCCTTCGTCCTTGCCATGTGGAGTATCGCATCTCGATCCCTGTAATTTAGGATCTTGGCTATCACTGTTCGTGGTGGTGCTCCGGGAATTGGCCTGCCAGTTGGTATCCGGTGTGCCCGCTCAATTGAAAAGAAGTTTGAGAGGGATTTGGGAGCGAATAGATCGGCGAACCATTGTTCGAGGAACAGCTCCATGCTGGGTCCCTCTGTTTTCTCGGGCAGGCCGAGGATTCGAATATTATTCCTTCTCGATCGGCCTTCTCCTTCTTCCACCCTCTCCTCCAGTGCTTTGATGCGGTCTAGTGCGGTATTCATTTGTTGACCCATGCTTCTTAAACTGTCCTCCGTCACTGCTATGCGCGTTTCTGCCTCCCCTGTTCGAGATGATAATTTCTGGAGATCATGACGCAGCAAGGAGACCTCTGTACAAATGCTGTCCATTTTGACTTCCATGGCGGTTCGAGAATTGGAGATGGCATTCATCACGTCTCTAAGGGATATGTCGTCCTCGGGCTCTGGTGATTCGTCAGTTTTGTTCTGATCCATAGGCAGTGTCGGGGTAGACGTTGTCTATTGCTCCATTGTGTTCTGGGTTCCAGTTCTCTTAATCCTTTCTTTGCCCATTTCTGATGTGTGGGGGTACAGCGCGTGGTTTCCCCGGCTATTCTTAGCAGTAGGTCAGGCTTTGGAAGTCAAGGGGGGTGGAGGCGGGCAGGCGGACGGTCAGTCCGGGGTGCCGTCTGCTATGCTTCGGTGTCTCAGGAGATCGCCAACCCTCCTCCCCCTTCTCCTTACCGGTTCTGCCTTGCGCTGCTCTCCAGGTTCCCTTCATCACCGCAGCAGTCGCTGCTGCTGGCGGCAGGCGCTCTACGGGGGACCGGAGCGCCCGCGCGGTCCTCGGCCTGCCGTGTGTTGGGCACGCGCACTCGCCGGATGGAGGTAGGTCTCCCAAGGTACGCTGGTGTTGTAGGCCTCGGCGAAGCCGGGATGTCGTCCCGGAGGATGGCCAGCCCAACGCAGGCCACGGGAGGAGGGGAGGTGCTTGCTCTTTTCGGTCAGCAACGATTGTCAGAGTCGGAGCGGCTGACTTTTCCAGGCGGAGGTTGGCGCCCCTTCCGTCGGGTCTGTGGGCTGGGTCTCTCCCAGTTTCATACGATTTATCTTCGGCTTCCGCGAGAGGCAGTGCCTGTAGTTCTAGATTGTGTCGCCATCGGCCATTTTGGTTTTCGTTTTGGCGCCGACTGCTTCTCTCTCCAGCTGTAGATATCTTGGGATTGAGGCTTCGGAATTAGCACCAGTTGCAGATAGTGTTCCTACTGGGTTTCCGCCACCTTTGAGGAACCTTTTTAGGGATAAATTTGCCCAAATTCTTAGGATATTTCAGAATGTGGCTGGCGGCTTCGGGAGCTCTACGGGCTCACGTCTTCATCGGTCGCCAGCTGGCCACGCCCCCCCTCTTAATATTTTTTGTTAATAGAGAAACTGAGAGTTAGGATTTGTTTTAGCAAGGCCTCATTGTATTTCTCTACAGAACGCGTAGTTCGCTATGTAAGGCATCTAAGTCTTTCCTCGCCTCTTTCTTTCTTTTGGCTATGTATCAGATGATATGTCCCCTTAGGGCTGCTTTATATGCATCCCATTTGTTGGCGGTAGATGTGTCCTCGTCTTTATTCACATGAAAAAAGAAGTGATGGAATTCGAGAAAGGATTTTTAGAAGTTACCGTCCTGAAGGAGTGAGTTGTTGAATCTCCATCTGCTTATGTGATTATTAGAACATCCCATTTCTATATAAGTGATTACAGGAGAGCGATCTGATCCTAAACGGCATTCAATAGTGTAATCAATTATTGCACATACTAGGGATTTGGTTACGCCAATATAATCAATACAAGATAGTGAGTAATGAGTTAAGGAGCGAAAGGTAAAGTCTAAATCAGTTGGATGAGCACACCTCCATGAGTCAACAATGCCAATTTCATTTAAACATGTTGTAAATTCAGTATGTGATTTAATATGTTTGAACTGACATGGGGATTTCCTATCTAGGAAGGGGTCAATAACATTATGAAAGTCTCCACAGATTATCAAATTTGGGCGATCTGTTTGCAGGACATCTGCTTCATTTTGCTCCAAAACTTAGGGTCGGAATTAGTGGGCCCATAGATATTTAACATTGGAAAAACATGAGAGTTAATTGATTATTTAATTTAAACCCCTCTACCACTCTTATCTGTGTCTTTATGTAGGATCTGATATTTGGTACCCTTCTTGATTCGGATAGCCACTCCATTCGGTTTACCATCTGCCTGGCTGGCTATCACTTCACCTACCCAAAATCTCTTCAGTTTCATGGATTCCGGTAAAGATAAATGTGTCTCTTGCAAGCAAGCAATAGTTGGTTTAAATCTATCGATGTGAGCAAGTACCCTTTGCCTCTTAATTGGGCTATTCAGACCTTTAACATTCCATGTCATACATCTCAAGGGCATAGTCTAAGGGAAAGTAATAATAATAATGTTAATAACAGATAAACATTTCCAATGTGTCCATAGTCAAAGTGCTTCCCACTTATCCAGAGAATTACAATTTGCAGAGCAAAAGTAGAATTCCAAGAGTTGTTATAAAATAATAAAATTGGGTGTAAAACACAAAAAGGAAAAAAAGACCAACATGGCAACAACTGACAGCAGGGTGTTATCGGGTAGGAAATCACAGCTTGATGGTGTTTAAGACATCTCCACCCAATAAAAATGAGAAAATGAAATAGAGCAAAAGAAAAAGGCTCATAAATCAGAGTTGCAATGCCAAGTGCCATAATGGGGGTGTATGCACATCCCACAAAGGGCGAAACAGCGAGCAAAAACCTGAGAAGAAGTCCGCTCCAGAAAGTGGTAGATCGACAGTTCCAGGGGGGTGATTATTCCAAAGAGATTTCTTTAAAGTGAAACATGAGGCAGGAACCAGTGAGGAAGAAAAGAGAGTCAAGTATGACTGGTGTTGCCTGTATCCATCGCTTCCATCTTTTGCAGTCTTATGTAGTTCTTTAAATCAGCTGGGTCCTCAAATTAAGATGCTTTACCATTAATGGTGGCCTTGAAAGTGCAAGGGTGAATCAAACCGTATCTGACATTTAATGGCTTGAGCGCAGGATGGTATGAGAGTAGGTCTTTCCTCCGCTGGGCTCTGATTTTGGACATATCTTATGAGACAAAGATCCTATGGCCATTCCATGTTAGATTTTCCATTTCTTTTGCTTTCTGCAGAATCAATTGGAGTTGATTTTATTCCAGAAGCAGGAAATGTATTGTTCTCGATGCAGTTTTCGTATATGACTCAGCTCTCTTAGGTTCAATTCTGTGAACCCTTTGAATATTAAGAGCAATGAAGATTCAAAATGTTTGGACAGGTTTTCTTAAGAAAAAGAGCCACATCATGCCCTTCTGCTCCTTCTGGAAACCCAAAGATGCGTGGATTATTTCTGTGTTTCTTTTTTTTTTAAATCTTCATTTTGTTTCTGAAGAGTAAGTATGGAGTGTTCTATATGAGCAACTTTAGTGGCAACGTCTTCGGCCACCAACCCTTCTCTCTACTTCTTCAATTCTGGTCTCAAAGCTTAGCCATCTTTCATCTGGTTGTTGAAGCTTGATGTTGGTGGTCTCCATAAAGGGTTTGAGTGCCCTTATTTCCAGTAGAATACTCTCCATGTTTGATTCCGTGATTGTCTGATTGGGAGGAGGGGAGTCACTTTTTGGCGTTTTTAAGGTGGAGCCTGATGTTTCTTTGTTAGCCAAGCCTTTTGTTTGACTTTTTTGTGAGGACATATTGGGAGATGTGTTAGGGCAACAGAGGAGTTTTCATAATGCACCAGGAGCATTTAAGTCCCTTTATCTCTAGTCGTATTAAAGTATTACAGTTTCTTATTATTATTATTGAGGACACCGTTGGTGGAACTTTGACAACAGAAAACGGTGCAAAGAGTCACACTATGTTCATTTGTCCACAGGGAAATGTGTGCTGCCTCTTTTAAATAAGCATGTTGGTGGGTTCATGTGTACTGTCGATAGCCAGCTTTAAAGTAAATGCTGAAATAGATGTTATGAGTTGCTTCTTTAATTAATGCCAATCTGATATAATCATTTCTTGATATAGAACCAATAGCAGCCTATGTAATAGGTTCTAAATAGCCTCACATCCGGATTTGCAGCAGATATGCTGTTGTGAATGCACCGGAAATAATAACTCCACATCCATTTGGGATAAATATGTCCTCGAATTCATAAAATGGTAACAAGGAGTCAATATTATGGATAGGATACACAGTTTATATGTGGCTGCCCATGTTGTAGAAGAAAGCCATACCTCGTTGGAAATATGTGCAGCGTCATCCTTCCAATGCAACCCGACATTGCTGACAGGAAGTGTGGCGCATTCCTAACTCGATTCCACTGCATCCAGCCCCCTGGGCGTTCGACAGGGGTTGAGGGCAGGAGTGTGAGAAAAACTCACAGCGTCATCTGGAAGTGAAGGTATCAGGCAAGTGAGGATTATTTGTGAAAAAGAAAAATAAATATATTTAAAGTACCCCTCCGGTGTTAATATAGATAACGGAGCAGGAGCTCTGGATTAAGCTGCCAATGTTCAATGTGCATAGACATGCCCCCACATATTGCATTTTCTAACATCAGCTTTTATGCTTTGAAATACTGTGTGTTTTCCTGATCATGGTTCACTTTGCTTTTGCATCAGGGATTTCTTCTTTCTTTTCACACAGAATTGTTTTTTAATATGACATCTGAAAATACAAGGCTTCTTATTTCAGTCATGAATAAAATGTACTTTTGATTATTTTCTGTTTGTTTTTATGCAGGAATTTGGGTCTGAGTTTGCCATAGCGCACCAACTTTTGATGGGTAGCAGTTTCAGTGAAAATGCTGCATTTATCTCTCAGCCAGCAATGTGATCTGCCTTTCCAATCTGCACTCTGATTACATTCAGCTCAGCTTTCTCTGTATTTCCACTGCAGAAAGACACCCACATAGTCTGCCTTAATAGGCCCATTTTCGGTGTGAAGGTTTTTGGAAGACTGGCAGGTTATTTTTCCCACGGGCCTTTCTGTACTGTTTGTTTGGGCCTTTGATTAAACCCCACAAATGTAGGTCAGGCTAGACAGGTAATACAACTTATTATGTTTGCTTAAACCTTGATGCCAAGTAAAAAATGCCATGCCAGATTAAGGAAGTATTTGTAGACTGGCACTACAAGTGTCAGTTTTCATTTACTGTCTTAATGTGGCATGACATTTCTTACTTTGCATCAAGGTAAAGCAACCATGATACATTTTATTACGTGGCCACCTTGGCCTACGTTGTCAGTGAGCATTTACTTTCTTATTTTAGCATGGCATTTGTTGCTTTTTACTTGACATCAAGGATAAAGCAAACGTGATGAGTGTTGTTACATGGCTAGACCGGCTTACATTGGTGGCTCCAGTCTAGCCGTATATTCTTTGTGTGTTGGAATTTTTGTACTTTGCTTCAAGGGTAAAACCAAACATAAATGTGATTACTTGGTACATTGGCCTATCTTGGTATAACTAGTCTGTATATGCTTTCTTTCTGTGGCATGTCATATTTTACTGTCTGTGAATACTTAGATGGTAAAGCTGGCATATATTGGTGTAGCATGCATGGACATGCCGAGGCACTGCCAGCATGTTTTATGTACTGGCATATGTTGAGGGCAGAGGCATAATGAAAATGTATTTAGAAAATGGTCTTGCGCACTGTTGGTGACTTGCATCTATCAGGTTTTTTCATGTACAACCACACACAACTGATGACAAACTGTGAGGCTTATAATGCAATTTTTCACATAAGTGCTATAAAATACAAGATTATAACCCATTATTTAAAAATATTTCTCGGTGGAGCAGCCTCCCGAACCCGTCTTGTTTGGTTCAGGATCCATCGCTGGTCTCCAACTCGCCCGATTATTAGACACAAATATTTACACCCCTCCATTTAAAAAATCACCAACCTTTACTGGTGAAGAGGAGTGGTGAGGAGGAATGGTAAGGAGCAATGGTGAGGAGGAAATCTAAGAGCAATAGTGAGGAGAAGAGGAATGGTGAGGAGGAATGGGAAGAGGAATGGTGAGGAGAGGTGGAATGGTCAGGAGGAATGGTCAGGAGGAATTGTGAGATGATCGGTGAGAATGAATGGGAAGAGGAATGATGAGGAATGGGAGGATAATTGGTGAGGAGGAATGGTGAGGAGGGTGGGAGGGGGAATGGCGAGAAAGAGTGGTAAGAAGGAATGGTGGTGAGGAACAGGAGGAAGAATGATAAGCAGGAATGATGAGGAGCAATGGTGAGGAAGTATGGGAGGAGGATTGGTGAGGAGGAATGGGAGAATGAACAGTGAACAGAAATGGTGACAAGGAATAGTAAGGAGGAATGCTGAGGAGGAGTGGTGAGGAGCAATGTAAAGAGGAATGGGAGGATTAATGATGAAGAATAATGGTGAGGAGGAATGGGAGGAGGAATGGTGAGGAGGAATGGGAGGAGGATTGGTGAGAAGGGTGATGAGGAGGAATGGTAAGTAGGAGAGGTCAGGAGGAATGAAACAAGGAATGGGCAGAGGAATGGGAGGAGCAATGGTGACGGGAATACAGAGGAGGAATGGTTAGGTGTGAGGTAACCATTGTGTTCTGGATAGTTAGCCCAATGTATCAGTATTTGGCTGGAAAACTCTGTTAGTAAGTGTTCTTACTATTCTTTTTTAGAAAGAGTGCTCAGGGAGCTCAAGCAGAATGAGTCCAAACTCCTGAACTCCTTGGAAGATGTACTGCGTACTGGCATGTTGCATGTTCATGACAGCACTAGTTCAAATGTTGCGGACAGACCGACCACTCTCCCATACTCCTTTGCTGGGTTGTAGCTGTAGGTTCATGGCATGTTTGTATACCTCAGCAGAGGAGGTTTTGTCTGGTGGATCTTTCATTGACTGTTGGGTCCTTTGTAGGCTGATCTTCTGCTGGTCTCTTGCTGGTGTCAGTTGAATAGCCAGGATTTCAGAGATTCCCTGTCTGCCGGCACCTGGGTATGGAATGTCACACTTTGCATCAGGGGAACAGGAAGGAAGAACCTCTCTGGCATTTCCTGTTGATGTTAGACACCATCATTAAGGCACATTGCTGGATCGAAGCGTTGTTATTAATTCAGAGTTGATGAATTTCCTTGCGGTGGATTCCTGGGCTTGCCTGTGAAATTTACAGTGGCTTATGCATAGTGTTTGGAAATTAATCCTCCATTTCATCAGGAGCCATTGGAGTTTTGGAGGACCACAGTGATGTGTTTGTGTCTTTGAAGTCTCAGAAGAAGTCTGGTTACTGCTTTTTGGACTCTTGGTAGCCTTTGGAGGGAAAATCTGGGTGCCCCAATTAGAGCATGTTGGCGTAGTCTAGTCTCGAGTGTACTAGTGGGATCACAGCGACACCTGTGTATGTGAAGGTCAGGTAGAGCAGGGTGTGACGGACCGGTCACTCCATTTCTGGTTGAGGGTGAGCTCACTGTTCATCAAGGCTCTGAGGTATCTGACGGTTGAGGTAGAGGGCAAGTTCCCGGTAGGAAGGCCTGCTCTGGTGAGAAATGTTCTGCAATTTGAAAGGTAGATGAGCGTCAAAGAACCTGCGGCATAAAAAGGCCCACAATCAGGGAGACACGGAACAAGGAAAAGTTGGGCTCCCGTAAGGCCTCATTTACCCGGCTTGTCACCATCCGGCATTAGGTAGGCTTGGCCCATCAGAGGGGAGTTGTTTGCCGGGCCGCAAGGCCACCATGTCCTCGGCTACTGCCCCAAGGAGGCGGCGTGGAAGAGGAACACGGGTGCGGTGGGGGCCAGCTAGGCTGCTTTGCCCCCCACAAGACACCCCGGCATGCCTGTCCTCTGGGTGAACCTGCCTGCAAAGGCGGCCAGGAATGATGTGGCAATCAGGGGCTGTCAGCACCTTGGCTATGCAGCGCGGTTCAATCCGATAATGTGAATGGGGGCTGTAATGGCGCTGATGAAAAGCAGGCCGGCCTGAAAGGGGCCTTGAATGGCTCGCCTTTTTTTGTGCCTTCATTTTCTGTTTACATGCTACGCGTTATTGATGCCATTACCTTATAATGTGGCCGCTTGTTTCACACTGGGCGGCCGGAATTATTCATGATTGTTTGTAACTTTTTTTTTTTTAAAGACAGGAAGGGGAGAGAGAAAAAATGAAAAGAAACCCCTGTTACGTGTGGACAATTACATTCGTAGGCGGCGACTGAAACATTGATTTTCTGGCACCAGACTTTTTAGATTAAAAAAATGGCAATGCAAAAAATGCTTGCCTGACCTATAGTTCATATTAAGTTCATTTGTCATTCACTATTACCCTGGGAAAGGGGGTGGGGTGGAACAAATAATAAAAGCCGAGCCTTGAGAAATGCATGCCCCGCTCCTTGCTCGGTAAAAATCTACATGCGCGCAGCTTCTGTGTTTTTATTTTGGGGTGAAATCGCTTCACGGAAAGCCCCAGTTGGGGGTGTGGGAGCCTGACAAAGGCAAATGGTTGGCAGTGCCTTCCGAGTAATACATTATTTGGAGTTTTTGATTAAGGTGATTTCCCTGGTGCAGATTCCAGTTCAGCAGTTAAAATGGCCGCTGCGCGTGGCGTTTGGTCAGCTGACCCTATGTCAACCTGGAGAAAAAAACCCAAAAGGATTGCTACTAATTAAATACCAATGCTAACTGAAGACAACTTCAATTCCACATACAATAACCTTCTGCAAGAAGTAACTGGAATGTACTGCAAAGTAGTTTAGAGTATGTCCATAAACACGTATGAGATGTTAGGTTATTTATAACGTGCCCAGAGGTTTCTAAGCACGGAAGCAGGGATCGAACCTGCCGTGCTCTGTGTTGTCTTGCTTTCAAGGCGAGCACGTTGCTCCTGAGCTATCTTCCCAAGACATGTATGGCAGCAACTGGACACAGTACAAAGCGTGTGCAATTGGTCAGTTGTATTGGTGCTCCAAGGGACAGGCAAAAGGTGGACTTTGCGCTGTGATAATGTAAATAAGCAGCAGGTTTGTCTTAGTACTGGTGGAACACCCCTGATATAGTGCTGCAGAATGTGGCGTGGTTTGTGCTCCAGGAGGGTAATTGTCTAATCAATTTCTCCTCACTCTAAAGTGCTAGATTCCGATGACATTTCATACATTCTATATCATGCATATGAAATACATATTTTTATTTGTGAATAGAGTCCTTATAAAAAATGTGAAAAGTATGGTAAACACGGAATTTATAATAACCAGTCATAATACATGTCCTGCCTCCATCCATTATTTAAGCAGTAAGCCCTGAGCCGCGAGGGCATTACCGAGACTCGGTAAACCCCCGCGGCAAGGGGCTTATTGCTATTAGTACCCTGGCCTGCAAGACTGGGGTACTAATAGCATTTTCTCTGTTCCGAAACGCTGCAGTATTTCGGAACAGAAAAAAAAGAAAAAAAATGGCAAAAAATGGCAGCTGGGAAAGGGAAAAAGGAGTCTGTTTTCCCTTTCCATGGCAGCTATCGGAGCAGACACGCTGGGGACATAAGTGTTCCCAGCGCGTTTGCTCCTGAAAAAGGAGAAAAAAGAAGTTAAGTGGGGTTGGGAGGGGATAGTTTGTAGGGGAGGAGGGATGAAAGAAAGAAAATACGTACCTGAATCCCCGGCACGGGACAATGGCAGCCTCCAGCCGAGTTGAAGGCTCGGAGCGGGGATTGCTCTGTTTCGAGCCTCCTCATTGGCTGTTGGGCTGCCACGCCCCCGCCGGGAACAAAGGATAGGAATCCCGGCCGAGGGATTCCTGGTCGGGTAAAGCCCTGGCGAGGGTCAATGAGAATGTTTGTTACATTCTGATTGACCCTCACCAGGTACTAAATGCCCTTAAAGAATAGGATTATAAAATTAATACAATTAGTCTATTTGTCATCCTTTTTCACTGGATCTACTAGACCCGCAGCCTATGCTTATAACATGATACTCTTTTGGAATCCTTATCAGCGATCTAATAAGCCGAGTTATCTAGTATTATCCTCATTACAAGTCCAAGGACCTCATTACAGTTTTGCCGGAATTCCTACGGGATACCGGCAAAACTGCCTTACCGTTTCCACTGCTCGATATCCCGGTATTACCAAAATTACGGACAACAGAGACACCAGAAGCTCCGATTCCATGGAGTCTCGCAGGAATCCTTGGAATGGGATTGGCCGGATTACCGGTATTAACGGTGCTAGTGATTCTGGCGTATATTTGCTAGTGGGGGCCTGAACTCCAGGCAGGCCAGCTGGTAGATAACTGGCCCCAATATATACAGGGGACTCAGAATGGGTAATAATACCCCATACATATTCCCTAACATTTTCACACAGGAGTGTACAGGTTTCTAATCATGAGGCACTGTATTGTTATCATTGACCCTCCAACCAAAGGAACTATCCTTTCAGATATGGATTTACCCTAGATATTGGTGATGTGCCGCTTATCTAGGGGGAGGGGACAGAGATAAGACCGACCCTATATTTTGACTATAGTGCACCATATAAAATGATGGCATTATGATAATCAAAGCAGGAATTACAGTTCCATTTATTCTTCCTGTATGTCTGATCACAAAGAGTTTAAAGCAGTATATGTGGACCTAAATGGGAAACATCATGTTTATAAGAACTAGCCATAACAGGCGACCCTTGGCTCTTTGTGATCAAACATTCAGGAAGAATAAGCGTAACTGTAATTCCTGGTTTCATTAAACTCTTCACATGTTTCTCTCCTGACAGGCCGTGCAGGAGACCCCACAGCCTCATTCCAGAACATTCACTCTGACCCAACAGTATGCTCCCAGACAGGAGAAAAAAGCCCACTCTGCTCCTCCAATGCCGTCTTGACATTTCTTGCCAAAAAATGGTCCTGGAAACGTTCTTCAAAGTGGCCCATTTAACCCCATGCAAGCAAGCCCATCCGCCCCAAGTAGAGCTTAGGGTGTTAGCCACCCAAGAAAGTTTGGAAACATGTGTCAATATTGTGCATAATAATCGTATTGATGCGATGGACCAGTCGGGCCCCTCCTACTGTTCGGACTTGGCTGGATGGTTTGGTCTGGCTGAAACACATGGTTGGGGAAGATGGGGCTCTCTGTGGCCCGCGGACCAGACCCAAGAGTATTTGTGGCCCGTGGTGTCTTCCCCCCTGGCTCTATGCCTGGATGCTGGGGTGGAGGGACCGAGGGCTGCAACCTAGAAAGAGGCCTTGTTAATATCAGCTGCTCTTTTGCTTTTTCTCTGTTTTGTGTTTGGTCTGAAGTGTGACATTGATGTACCCTGCCAATGGGGTTTATATTGCCCCATTGTGCCGAGCATCATGCATTGCTGTGACCTTTCTATTTGTAAGACCTGAATCTTTCTGGATAATTTCTTTCTTTTTTAAATGGTGAATAATCAAGTGCATATGCCCCTATGTACTGAGCAACAAGTAGTCAAACAAAATAATACCACTGACACTCTGCATGTGTCGCAAGTGAGGAGCAACATACTGACAGCTTTATGGCCAATTATTTGCTTCAAAGGGATATGGAGAGTAAAGAGGAAAAGAAAGAAGGGGATGGGGTGACTTGGAGAGAAGGGAAGAGCAGCAGAAAAGAAAACCACCCACACAAAAGAGACCCATGGAGCAGAGGCCCACCGGGGTATCTCCAGAGATCCCTGTAGGCCAGTGCAGCACTGGGTAACCACACAAAAGAGACCCATGGAGCAGAGGCCCCCCCTGGGGAATCTCCAGAGATCCCTGTAGGCCAGTCCAGCACTGGTCATATGTCAGGTTCACGAACCACATGACTGATACTGGGCCTCATTATGAGTGTGGCAGAAAGGCAACAACCGTGCCGGTAATGCTACTGGCGCCGTTGTTACCTCTCCACCACACTACGAGTTGTGCTCGCGGGTGCCGGACTGCATGCCTGGTCTGACCAGGCGTGCATACTGGCACCCGCGAGCAGAACTCATGATTGCACTAGCACCGTTATAAACGCTGCCGGTGCAACCATGCTCCCGACTCCCATTCTGCCCTATGGGGCAGAATGGGGATCGGAAGGCCGGCCATAACGGCACCCGCGAATGGGTAATTTGCGGGTCCGCCAAACTCGGCATGACCCGATTATTGCCCATTCGCGGGTGCCGGAAAAAAACAACTCCGGCGGCAGCCGTGCCCTTAACAAGGGCACGGCTACCTTAATAAGGCACGGCTAACGCCAGAGTTATAGTGAGGGCCACTGACTAGTTACCAAAAACAATCACACAAATATTAGATTAACTTGTGATAGTAATGTATAGTGTGTATGTACACCCCGGTCGTGTTTTACTCTTAAAATGATTTTCTTAATGTTCTTTGTGAAACGTCTTTTCTAAAGTCAATTTAAACACAAATGTTACAATATTTTTTTCCCAGCTCACATAACGTGTGTGAAACCAAAATGATAATATGAGAAGTCATTTATAACACGCCTGTAGAAGTGTTTCCAGGCACGAAAACCTGTACTTCATTTATTAATTTGTTTTATTATTTATTTATTAAAATGCTTGTTTTTTTGTGAAAATGTATTGTTTTTTATACTGAGGACACTTCCACATCTATTCTTAGCTCTAGAAGCAAACTTTCTTTGTGCGTAGTTTATTCTCTATCGCTACAGTGCAAAATCTAGCGCACCATAAACAAGTTTCAGTCAACTCTGAATGTGAGACATTCATCAGGATGAACAACAACCTTTATGATAGAGTTCTAGTTATTTACATAGGTACATGTATGTGTATGTGTTGCAAAATATTTCCAGTCTTTGCCTACCTGTACATTTCCATTGTACTCTTCCTCTTTGGTGAACCTCTACCATCACCTCTGCCTGTATTTCTTTTGGTGAACAGCCTACGGCAAAGAGACTGTGGCTTTTCTTATTGTGTTATTGGTATCTTCTGAGATCCACCTGCACAATCACCTATTACTACCAAACATGAATAAACATCTGCACCTAAATCCCTATAGGCCATTTCAGAAGTGGTAAAAACAACTCTGTGAAAATGTTCCCATTTGGACTCGGATCGTGTTTGTCTTGGGCAAACTTATGTTTCCATACATGTTTAGATAACCCAACTCCAACACAAACATTTCCACATTCTTTTAAAGTAAAATGTGTGTACCTTGTTTTGTGCTCTAGCTTCCTGTCCAAGAATTATCACCCATGGTAGCATTTTTTGTGTGTTGATTTTGTCCTAATACATTCGATCTTATTTTCTTTTTATTTATTTACATTTTATAACACACACAAATAGAAAATAAATAACACAGCAAATGCCAAAAACATACAAAAGATATCTTTTACATGTGTTGTGATTCTTGTGGAACTGGCATGTTTCGACCAGTACGGTTTGAAAATTCTGAGTCTTCATCAGGGTAAAAGAACTATAAGCACTAGTGATGTAAAAACAAGCATTTGCATCTGGATATGCATTTATGAACTATTTATAACAAATCCATTAAATAGTAGTCATCGTATTATTAAATCGTAAATCATTCTAGTTTTGCTAAAATATTCTATGTATGTTATGTGCACAGTATATGTTTATACATTACACAGGATATTTATGATGTAAATATAATACAAACAGTGCTCTGGTGCTTCCCAGCTGGGTGTGTGCTTTATAAATACCATATTCATACAAAGAATGATTTACTGTAAACATTTCTATAAAGCCCAAAATTTGATTGTATTGTTTTTCAAACAGTTCAGGGTTTTGAAAAAGGTCACAAATGTCAAAAGAAATCTTAAATATCAACAGAAGCTGAATAGAATGTAATGGTAAGATGTGCTATGTCTGATGGAAATAGATCAATATCTTTTCTGTGTGAAAGAATTTAGCCAAAACATATTTTATTTGTAAGTAATGTGTTCAAATCAAGAGGAAAACAATAATGATTACAGCAAACAATTCTTAAAACAAGAGAACAATTTAAAAATGATGCCTAGATGAACATATGCTACAAAAAACACTTTCAAATTAAAAGGAACCAGTGAACAACCTGACAAATAAAAAATAAAAATCAGTGGAAAATGAGTTTTACATGCGCTTGAAAGAAAACAGGTCAAACAGTGTATTCAGGTGGGAGATATCTCCCACCCCAACCCTATCTGGCCTCGTTTGCCCTCCATTGCACCTGTTATGTGGTGTTAAGCACTGGTGTTTACCAGGGATGAGCACATCCTACTTGTCCTAACCCATCAACAGTGGTCTTTCTGTCCATGGAAAGTTGCCGCAAACAAGCTGGAATGCTGGCCTTAGTGTACATGAAATGGGATAGGAAGATTATAACATCGGAGATTTCGTCGATTTAGAATTTGTTGCATTTTCTTAATCAAATTTGGCCCAAAATATATGTGGGGAAGATAGATAATTGTGATAATAAAGATAGCGGACAGTTGGGGGAGGGCTCTGGGAGGTCTCCCCCTGCATATATTTGCGCTAAATGTTAAACACAAATGTAAACAATGTTATGAATTCGAATTCGACAAAATAACCTCATAAAACCTATAAAATCTATGGAGAATGTCTAATGATTTAAGCCTTTAAGCATAGACTCCGGCAGGAATTCATCCACAGTAATGTACCTGCGAATATATGGAGCAATTGAAGTGGGTGAGGGTTCATGACTTCAGTGAATCCATCTTGAGAGAGGATCTTATTTCACACAATGTTCGGTTGGCAAATCTTGTGAATGTCATGCACACAATTGATTGGCTGAACTGAGTGCGTCTTAATCACTAGACCACAGCTCTTGCCAGGATGGAAACCCAAGGGTTGGAAATTAACATTGAATGCTGCTGTCTGTGGCATCGTTGATATCATGTATTGGGTGGCAGTGATGGGCATGAGTCCTACGAGGGCCACCTGTACTGATTTTAAAGTGTAAAACCTCACTATTTAGAAAATACATTTACATTTCATCCACTCTAGCCTTACTTTTTTGCATGTTTGCATGTTGGCCATATAGTTTAAAAGGGGGACAATCACAAACAAGTTGTTTTGACTTAGCCCCGACCTCAACCTGGACAGGTCTAGTCACTCAAAAAGATCAGGCAACCCTCACTTCCTCTTAAAGCCATTGCCAGTAGTAAGTGAGGCTGGAGTCCAAGTTACTCATAGGAATTTCATTATGAAACAGTCTCATAGTGTTTTGACTCTTCCTTCAAAATATCAATGTTTACCCCATATTATCTCTAAAATTAGCAACCAGGAAGTGACATCACATAACCACCAGCCAATCAGAGAGCTCAGAAAGCAGACCTTACCTTTTGGTGTTTACCTGTCTCCTGAGACCTCTGTGCTGTGGGATGCCATCATCCTTCTCCCGGGGCTCGGACCTCCATTCGCCCCCGACTTTCAGAGACCCCCACCACCAACCACTCATCCACCACACTCCCACTCCGCTTTACATGCATGCCGCTAGCTGTCTGCTACTGCTTCTGAACCTCTGCGCTCCCCTGACACACTGGTTATAATGAAAGGGAGAAGAGACTCGGAGTAGTTCCCATCTCACTTCGACCATGGCAGCCATTTGCAGTGTTTATTTATTTTATAGCTTGTGAAACGTCCATGGCGCCCATTCACAATTGTATCAAAAATGAGCTATTAGCACCCAAAACAGCATATCGTGGTGCTAGCCACCTGGGTGGGTGGCATTACTGGCCCTCATTAAGGGTGTCACTTTGCTGTGGCATGTAACTTGGACCCCCGTCCATTACCAACTAGTTACTGGGTTACTGCTTAAATACACGGTGCTATGGCAGCTGCTAGAACTTCATGGAAATGTAAGCATTGCCTGCCAACTTTTATGTTATCAACCCTTTGGGGGTTGAACAGCAAACAGTGCTTTTTGCATGGCCTCCTTAACCGACAGAAGCTCATGTTTACTGTGCTGGCAACTTCTTATCTGATCAAAAGCTGGGAGACTGGAAGCGTCCAGATGTCAGCAATTGCTGGAGCTAATGGATAGCCTTCCAGACGTTTCCGCAGGTTCTGCAGAGCAGAGATGTGGGCTGCAGATGAAGATACAAGTGTGTGAACCATGCCTTTCCTTTTACCCACTGGGCTTGGTTCTACATTTCTGAAGCACTGCGTATACAGTGTTCCTCGACTCTTTCATGTTTTAAGGGACTATGGGACTGCTAATACCTGGAAACGAAAGGAAGAAGCATAACTGTTATACTATGGGTAAAGCTTCAGCTCAGCCCTGTTTGGGTGTTTAAAGGCCAGGCAAAGCAAAAGGGCGTACACAGGATGTGGGCTGTTTGAGATATCCCTTCCAGCTGTAGCGCCTCTGGGGTACTCTTATATTGGTGGTTGTATGCTTCACCCTCCCCCAACATCTCCCAGAACCCCCCTTCCAGTCCTTGGTCCCGCAATTGGACTCCCCGACATCTGATTGGCTACTCTCCCTTCTGCTTTGTTCTTGCATTGTACACACAGAGACCAGAGGATATTACGGAGCATAGCTCCTCTGCGGCCTATGTCTTTTCTGTTAGTTTAGGCTACTGGGTGGAGTTCAAGCACCCACTATGAGCTAAAACTATTGCATTGGAGTGCAGGTAGGAGGTGGAGGACATGTGAGGAGGGACACACAGTCTGTGGGCGTCGTTTGGTTATTTACTCGCCCATTGATGGCCCATGCATATGTTAATGCCTATGACTAATCAACCCACTACCAGCGCCTCCCTGCCTTAAAGACATCTTTACGGTATCACTTTGCTCTCGCTCTGTCAAGCAGTAATATCAAACTTTAGCCTGCCACTGTTTTTTCTAAGCAGTTTGCTGAAAGCTAATGGCCTCATGGCAGCTGTAAATGGCTACTGGTGTGATAAAAGTCTGATTTACATATATCCCTTGCACTGTTAAAAACAAGAAATAACAAAGCCAACATATTTGGCTTGAGGTATTAGATAGGCATTTGCCAGGTACTGAAATCATATGCCTAGGTAATTTATCCATTTTCCAGCTGTTGGCATCTTATGTCCAGGTAGTACCTTTACATTAGTGCTTAGCAAATGCCTATCCCATACCTACACAAAAGTCCAAACGTTTGGCTTTGCCAATGCTTGGTTAATCTTTGTTATGGCAGTAATTTTTAATTCCAACATTCTAAGCACAGACTGTTTTGTCTTTCAAAAGGTGGAGTCAGGTCCGCACGCTGACAACATTGTATACATAACTGCAAAGAACTGGTGGGGGGGATAACTTGGGTCTGGGCAGGATAACTCAGGGGCAACGTGCTCGCCTTGGAAGCAAGATGACGCAGGGCAACACAGGTTCGATCCTGGGTCGCGCTTAGAAACCCCTGGGTAGTAAGCGTGTTATAAATAACCTATCATATCATATCTGAAGACAGATACAAAGAAGGTATTTTAGGCCATCACCTGAGTGATGTCTGTATCATACAATGAGCAAAGTGAGGGCTAACACGTGTCCAGGAGCATATTGGGGACATAGAAAGGTACAACCAACAAGCATTGACCAAGCCAATAGATCTGGTTTTGTAAATGTAGAAATGAAAATGTATTTGTCCTGCTGGGGAGGACTGACATTACAAAATAAATGTTACGCTCGCCATTTAAAAAGCCAGATCTGTTTGCTGTGCTAGCTAGTTTTGGCTCGTAATTTTTATTTTAAAGTTTATTTATTGGTATATGCAGCAGTAGTACAAGAGCCACTGTCAATATCATATAATCAACAAGAACAGAAACACTATTGAGTACATAGCTTGTAAGGAACGATTAATAAAAATAAACAGAAAAGATAACTCAACATAAACAAGGCATCCTAGATTTCTGGTTTAGTGGTCGGGTGGACACTGTTCGCACCTGTGGTGCGTCCGTACACTCCGGGCCATCCAAATAAAAGGACCAGTTCGAGCAGGTGGGGTCGGGCGGGTCATCAAGAGCGTCACATGTAAGTAAGTATGTGTCCGATGGAACACATGATCAACAAAAGATAACTCAACATTCTAATGCTGACGAGGGTTTGTCATCGGACAGGTGGATGAACGCCAGGAGCAGAGCATCCCAGGCCTCTATATTGCCCGTGGGCTCTCGCATTCCGACACTCAAAGCGCTATACCGAGCAGTGGTCTCTGCCGCACTCCATCTTGCACGGTCCTTGTACCAGAGAGAGTATTGGGCCTCCCCCGCCGTTCAACTTCCGGGCCATTGCTATGCATCGTTTAGCTAAAACACATGCCAAGTCCATACATTTACCCACGTGCCTGTATGTTTCGGGCCTGGGGTATGCGCCACTGGATCCCAGTAAAAGCGTGTCACCCCAGCTTAAATACATATAGAAGGCCTGCACCCGTGCACAGTACCCAGGCATGTGAATCATACCAGTACCGTCCACAGTACACCACGGGCAAGCAGATGGCACGGTAGGGTGGCACCTAGCTACTCTGCTGGGTGTCATGTATGCCCTAGGAAGCACATTCAGTTGTAAAAGGCGGAACCTTGTGATACGGAAAACAGTCACACATATCAATGCTGTACCCCATTGAGTGCCGCTTAGTTTACTGTGATGATATGTCCTACCTGTAATGTAATGCTCTACTACCTGTAATGTAATGTTCCACTAAAATATGCGCCCGGTTGCCCTTGGGCCTGGTCTGCGCTATACAAATAAAACAAATCAATTCTCGCCCCACATCCGCCTCCCACAACATTTTCAATGTCATGTTCGGCACACTAACAGCACCCAGTGCACATCCATGAACCCGGGATACCGGGCGCCAGCCATCCTCGAGCTCATACAGCACCGTTAATACCTTGTTAGGTTCTGATTCTTAAGGCCAGGCCGCCCATTTCCTCCTAGCCAGTGCCACAAGTCTCCGATATCGTAAGAACTGGTCCTTGGGGAGACCCTCAGTTTGCACCAATTTTCTGAGGTCCCTAAACATTCCGTCTTCATACATATCTTCCCATGTGGTGAGCCCCAGGTCATTCCATCGCCTGGCCAGCGCCAGTCTGCCTTGCTCTGAACATGCATCTGCCATCACAAGGACATGCGGTGAGTACAGGCTGCATAACACTAGCACTTTCACCAACCTTTTCCAGACTTGCCGCCCAAGCTTAACCAGCAGTGTCATTCGGCCTACACAGCAATCGGCAACCCACAAGCTTCCTTTCGCACCGCCGCCGGCAGCACATCTTGCAACAGCCTAGACTCCATAGTAGGCTCATCAGACAGCCAGTTCACAACAAACCGGAGCTACGAAGCCAGATAATAAAGCTCTAACCGCAGGAGTTGTACCCCCACCCCCATCTTTATAGGCCGAGAATAAAGTATTCAGGGCGATTTTCTGTCTCTTCTGGGTCCACAAGAATTACCTAAGCAAGGTGTCTAGCGGGCGGAAAAAAAACAGCTGCCATGAAATAGTGCACGTTAGCAAAGGAATACAGTAGGCGTGGTAGTATTATCATTTTCACTATTGCAATCCGGTCTAGGAGAGACAGTGGCAATTTACCCCAGAATGTCATAAACCACCTCACCCTGTCCACCGTCTTAACCGTGTTCCTAACATGTAAGTCTTCTGTCGTGTGGGCTATGTGTGTACCCAGGTATTTAAATGTTGACCTTTCATTGCAGCCCAGATCTGGGAGATCTCGGGTATTGTATCATCGCATTCCCGCCAGGGGAAAGAGGCACGATTTCTGGCTGCTCAAGGAAATCCCAGACAGTTTACCAAGGTCGTCTAGGGCCCCTAGGATAATGGGCGGGTTGTGCTCCGGCTCGCACAGGTATAGGAGGACATCGTCCGCACATAGGGAGGTAAGGTGGGTAGATCCTCCCATCACCACTCCAGCCTCAGAGAATTCCTGGTGCAGGAAAACTGCCATTGAGTCCAGGGCAAATATATAAAGCATGGGTGACAGCGGGGACCATTGCCGAGTTCCTTTTTGAATGTCCCCTGCCCCTGATATCCATCTTCCCATTTTCACCCTGGTCACGGCTGAGTGTATACTAGCTTAGCCCATTTTATGAAGCCTTCACCTATTCCAAAAAAAACAGCGCAGCCCACATCCATTCCCAAAAAACAGACTCAAACGCCTTAATAGCATCAAGAGATGCCACCACATATGGAGGATCTTGGAAATTAGTCTGGTCCACTATATGTTGCAGGCAGTGGAGGCTCATAGAGGCTCAAATCCTCATAGAGGAACAGATCCTGACTAATCCTCATGAATTATGGCACTAATCACTCTCCAGAGTCTTCTGGCAAGCAGCGCAGACAATATTTTAATGTCCTGATTTAACATAGTCAGGGGTCGGTATGAATCACACAGCCCATAACAAGGGGGGTCCTGGGAGACTCGCTGCAAGTCATTAGTCCTGGTTACAAGAGCCTTACCCAGAGTCTTTAGCTCATTATCTTTCACAGAGGAGAAATATCCCAAACATATCAGTCTTTGTCCTGCCCTGCGGCAGTCCAGCACCGAAATGCAATGGCAATTCTCCTCTGAACAAGAGTACCAACAGCAACCCCAGACACGTGTTTCGGTCTGGTTGAAACTCATCAGTAGGGTGTAGCTGGGCCTCTCTAAGAATAGTGAGCAAGGGGTCCATGTCTGGATTCCCCTAGTGATTTAGGGTGAGACACAAAGTTACTTCAAATATGCAAATAACAAGGGGGGTCCAGGGAGACTCTCTGCCAGACATTAGTCCTGGTTACGAGAGCCTTACCAGAGTCTTTAGCTCACTATCTTTCACAGAGGAGAACTATCCAAAACATATAAGTCTTTGTCCTGCCCTGGGGCAGTCCAGCACCAAAATGCTAGGCAATTCTCCTCTGAACAACAGTACCAACAGCTGAGACCCAAAGTTACTTGAAATATGCAAGGGATCCAGGGGAATCCAGATGTGGACCCCTTGCTCACGATTCTTAGAGAGGCACAGCTCCACCCTACTGATGAGCTCCAACCAGACCGAAATACGTGTCTGGGATGCTGTTGGTACTCTTGTTCAGAGGAGAATTGCCTATCATTTCGGTGCTGGACTGCCCCAGGGCAGGACAAAGACTGATATGATTTGGATATTTCTTCTCTGTGAAAGATAGGGAGCTAAAGAACCTGGGTAAGGCTCTTGTAACCGGGACTAATGTCTGCCAGAGGGACTCCCAGGACCCCCCTTGTTATTTGCATCACACAGCTCTGCAGGCCTGTTCATATGCTTCCTCATACACCTTTAGCAGAACAGGAGTAAGGGTGGAACCAAATGCTTTGTAAAACTCTGCAGGAACTCCATCTCCTCCTGGTTTCTTCCCACTGGACAGTGACGAGATCACACCCCTCAGCTATTCCTCAAGTAGGGGAAGTTCTTAAGAAGCCGCCTGCTCAGCAGTCAATTGTGGCAACCGGATCTCTCAATCAGTGTTTCATGCTTATATATATTACCATAGAATGCACTAAAAGTGACGTTTATCTCTGGCTGTGACCGC
This sequence comes from Ambystoma mexicanum, assembly GCF_040938575.1. NCBI lineage: Eukaryota > Metazoa > Chordata > Amphibia > Caudata > Ambystomatidae > Ambystoma > Ambystoma mexicanum. Next base: position 1,368,909,716 of record NC_090924.1, on the reverse strand, counting down.
CCGGGTCTTCTACATTCGTCCTGTATTAGCGTGATTACTCATAGGGGCTATTCAGCATTACAGAGCCATGCCAAAAGCCTCCCCGATTTGCAGAGCCTCTCCCACACTTTTCTATTTAGTTTTATATTTATTTTAAAAGCGTCACACGCCGGTAGGCCTCAGAACACACATAAAACAAGACAACATAGAACAAAACAGGAAGTAGATGAAAGATTAGGAGGAAGTCATGCCGTATGGGGAATACTAAAGGAGTTAGTCTGCTGAGTTAAACAAGAGTGTTTTAATCGCTTTCTTAAAGACAACCAGGGAGGAAAAAGATCTAGTTGCCAAGGACAAACTATTCCATTCTTGAGGGGCATGGAGGTCAAAGCAGGTGACACTGAATTTCTTTAATCGGAAGCGAGGTTGAACCAGAGAATGCGCATTGGGTGCGCAATAGTTGAAGCTCAGATTCAGTGGTGGGGTCAGCGTCAACTTTTGACTCACTAGTTTGGAGTCGGTCTTCCAAGGCCCCCAGATTTTCCTGAAACGATTTCCTAACCCCCCCCCCCCCAGCCCTGGCTATGACTTCACCCCTAGTCACCACCTTCAGAGTCTCCCACACTGTTCCCCAACTATCCACATTACCCACGTTAATCGCAAGAAAGGTAGTAAGAACATCCTCCAGTTGCTCCTGAAGGCATCATCTTGTAGTGACTCAGATGACATGCGCCAAGTTGGGACAGGTGCTCTTCGTCCCCAAATAGCCCAATGCTCCAATAGTGGAGAATGATCTGAAATAGTGCGCCCCATATATTCCACTCTTGAGAATTTGGCCAAATGTAGCTCCCACAAACAGATAATCAATTCTGGTATAAAGTCTGTGAGGGGCTGAATAATATGAATATTCCCACCCACTAGCATTCTGTTCCCTCCAAATGTCTACCAACAATAACTCTGTCAGTACAGCGTTGAGGGTCGCAGAAACCGGTAATGTTCCGTCCGGCATGGAATAAGATCTGTCCAGGGTTGGGTCTCTGAAGCAATTAGAGTCCCTTCCCCAAAGAAACAGGGCGTCCCTCATGCGGGCCACTTTACTGCCCAAGGGGCGGAGGAAGGTGGGTATAGCATGATTAGGGCAATATGAGTTCACTATACATACCTCTTGGTGGTCCACGTATCCATGCACAATCACATATCTTCCCTGCTTGTCCACCTCAACATCAAGAACCCGAAAGGGAAGCCCAGGATCTATGCACACCATGACCCATCTGGCAGATTTTGAGTAGGTGGATCCGTATCCCCCCACCTCCATCTAGCAATCATCTTCTCCTGTTCGGCAGGGAGCAACTGTGTTTCTTTCTGTAAAGTGATTGATATTCTCTTCCTGCACAAAAAAGATCTCACCCAGGTTCTGCGTAAGTAGGAGCCCAACCTCCGGATGTTCCAGGTCACTATCTTGATCTGTGCCATCTTAATACAGGAGCCCCCCCGCGAGTCACCCAGGCCCACCGCTGTCCAGGCATGCAACATCCTCCCCAAAGCGATCATCCCCCCACTACCAGTCCTCCAACGCTCATGGACAGGCTTTGCTTTTGACCCCCCCTTCTCCCACCACATTCCGTTCACCCACCCAGCCCCCCAGTACCCAGCTTGCCAACTTTCACACAAAAAGACAACAATCATATATAACAAAAGAAACAGTAAGCGCCCCTAGCAACGGGGCCAAAACAACGCTGAACAGTATCAAGCCGTTTGGGCATACCCATCCCCGTCGGTTGAAACTTCACCATTTGGGAATCAGGTGGGCATTGCCGGAGATCAACCAGCACCACCCACATCTAATGCTCCGAGGGTGACAAATGCCATGCCCTAGGTAGTGGTGTCGTGCTCCCGCAACCAAGCACCTCCTCAGGCAGCAGTCATATATCAGTGCCAGCTGTGGCCTATGAAGTACTGTACGATCCATTATAACTTAGTTCAAGGCTTTCTCTTCCTTCTGTCTGAGCTATCGTCAGAGGTCGTATTGGACATGCCATTGTGTTCCATCCATAGGTTGGCAGCCTCCAGTGTTTCAAATAAGAGCGATTTCCCCTTGTAGTGCACAGTCAATTTGACAGGGTAAATGAGCATGTACTTGAACCCCTGACTGCGGACCTGCTCTTTTATAGGGACAAACAAACTCCTTTTTCTCTGGACGTGCGGTGTGTAATCCGGGTAGATTGGGGTCATCTAGATACCTCACTGATTAGTGCCACCCTCCGTGGAGATTTGTAAAATCACCTCCCTGCCTTTAGAATGTACCACCCTGGCGATTATAGGCCACAGGTTTACCCCCGGCTGTGGTCTTTTCTGTAAAGAGCTGTACGCACTCTCGATTGCAAATCCCTGGGACAATCGCCTGGGGCCTATCTCCTGGAGTAGCAGGTTTTCAATATAGGAGGTGGGGTCAGATCCTTCAGTCCCCTCTGGCAGGCCCAGCAGTCGGATATTATTTCTGCTTGATATTCCTTCAGCATCTCCAGTGCTCATCTCCAGCTCAGAGTTTTTTGCTTCCATTGACTTCACTCTCGATTCCAGGTCTGTGGTGGCTGTCGCCGTCTCTTGAAGCAACGTTTCCATAGCTGTATCCATCTCCGCCAGAGGCTGAACATCCTGCTCAGGAGGGGCACGTACACTTTGGCCCTCATTACGACCCAGGCGGTAAGGGGTTTACGCCGGCGTAAACATCGCCGACCCTTACCGCCTGAGTACGAGTTCCCTTAGCGCCATGGCGGATATAACACCTGCTTTTAGCAGGTGTTAAAATCCATGGCGCTAAGGGACCTTGTTGTTAATTACGCCACCGTAATTTACGGTGGCGTAATTAACGCCTTCCCCACTCCCATTATGCCCTATGGGGCAAAAATGGGAATGGGGAAGGGTAAATGGGGATTGGGGACTTACCGCCCGCCAAGGTCGGAATGGGGCGGTAAGTCCGCCAACCACCATGGCGGAGTTGGCAACTTAGCGCCATGGACCATGGTGCTAAAAGCACCATGGTTCTCCGCCAAGGTTGTAATGCGGGCCTTTGACTTCCTCAATCGTAGCCTGCAGGGAGGCCCTGGATTCTGCAATCGCTGCAAGGATCTTGTCTTCTAGCGTTTCCGCCAGGTCTGGCATCTTGTCCGTTCGCTCGAGCTCTTTCATTGGGGTTGAGTCACAGTGCCCACTTGTGGCCGCAAAAAGCGCTAGGATAGTGCCCTTGTTGCCTCTTTTAGATTTGGTGATCAGCATGTCAAAAAGGGAGCCTGCAGAGCCTGTTGTGTGTAGTCCACCTGTGGATGGCAGGCGGAGGAAGCAGATCGCATATAGTACTGCTCTCCTTCAGCCATCCTGGATCAGCTGTGTCAGACAAAGGGTTCTCCCCAAGTGCGAATGACCGCAACCCTCAGCTCAGTGTAGGGAGGGTGCACCCACTAGACCCATGCCAGGACAGTCCCAGTATCCCAGCAAGCCATTTATGATGGCCCTAAGCAAGGGTGACAGCAATTCAGGCAATCACAGGCCGGCACAGGGCATCAACATCCCACACGGGATCAAGCCGCAGTGCAGGCCACACTGTCAGTGCAGGGGCCAGCCGCTCTATCTTAAAGTTATATTCTCTGGCACACTTAGAATGCCAAATGCCTACTCACTGTTAGGTAAGACGGCTGTGTTAGGAGTGCAGCCCCAATCAGTATCACAGATGACTGTGGTGTTCCGGGAGCCACTGACAGAGACCGCCGCAACCGCAAGAACTGTTGTAGCCCTGGATACCTCTGTGGCACCCGCAGTATTAGGCCCGCTCCATGGCCATTCAGCTTGGAGCCAGGGCAGCGCGTTCTCCTGCGCAGTCGCGCTCCGACACGCCAGCCCAAATACCAACTCCGCTCCTCCGGGTCTCTCACACTGTAGCGGCCCGGTGTCCCCACCAGTCCGGGTCACTCAAGGTTGAGGGCCCTGCTGTCTGCACACGCAGCCCTCCTCCAGTGCTCCCTTAGCCTCAGGTGCGGCGAAGCTGCAGCCTCTCAGCGAATACCAGTCTCTTGGCAAGGCAGGGTCAGCACTACGCTGATGTAGCCGCCATCTTGGGGGACTGCAAGCTCCGTCGGGCCGCACCGGTTATTGTCTTCATGCAGCGCACACAGCCGTCAGGAGGCCCCCTTGGAAGGCAGATGGAGTGGCCAAAGCTGCTCAGCCCACGGGAACGTGCAGCAGAGGTGTAGACAGGACTGTCTAACAAATGGGGCCTGAAGCTAATGTAGTTGGGCCACAGCGGTGACATTAACTACTGTAAATGCCCACACAGCACTGCAGATCGGCATTTACAGATTTTGGGTGGACCTTGCCCCCTCAGGCCCCACCCTGTCTACACTTCTGACGTGCAGTAATAATTCTGATCAGGCTGCTAAAAGGATCAAAGCAAAGGATCGGAGCCTACACCAGACACGTCCACAAGGCATGGACCCTGACCACCCCCCCACCCCTAGTTTTGGCTCGTAGGTGTCTCTTGGGTGACCTCTTTTGGGGACAAATGTAATGGTATAGAATACTGTACAGTGGGTTGGCACTCCTTGATAGAATTTGCGGATGGAGACCGTGATTTGATTATATTTCAGTAGCCTCTTTTTCCCTAATCACTTGTCATGGTAATTGATATTTGCTTTGATTGGGCAATTCTAAGCAGCCTCTATTACTTCCACCAGTCCATTACATTGATAAACTAGCTGTACTCAGTGTATCAAATGCCAATCTAGTATTCTCTTTCTTTTCTCTCTCACTCTTCTTTTTTTTACTCTCTCTCTTTGAGCTCTTTCTTTTCCTTTCTCTCTTCGTCTCACTCTATGTGCCTGTCTATGTGGCGATAGTCATGCTCTCAGAGCCACCGCAGCCATTGCTGACACCAGCATGCACCAGCATGCACCAGCATGCACCAGCATAAATACAGATATCTTGAAGAGGTTGTACTGGAGGGAGGGCATCAATGGCATGGGCATCCATCACACTGTGGGCACATTGTCCGTTTGGGAGGGATGAAGTGGGCACGGGGGGGCGGGGTGCTGTGGTTCTTAAAGACCTTGTAAGGGACCAACAGGCAAGTCTTCTGGGTCAACAATTGCATTTATTTTCTGTTTGTTCATACCCAGTGCTTCTGCAACCAATCAAAGCCAGCACGAAAAATCGAACATTGCCTTGGTGCTCACAAAAGAAACAGAATCATGACAATTTCCAAAAAGTAAGGACATTTTAGAGACACAACTCTGTGTATTGTAATCACACACATCATGTTACACTTGTATTACTGATCAAATCACATCATCGAAACCTAGAATAGTCATATATATTATATTCTGACATAGTTATCATTCCAAGATGGACAGTCTGGTACAAGTCTAGTACAACCCTGGTGCACGCTTTCAAAATACCCCTAAGAGAAAGTGGACGAAGACAAATAGCATCAATGAGGGTTTATGGCTGCTTTGCATAAAATTAAAGAGCATTTTGGGGATATAAGAGTGACCACAGATCTTTTTATTTGACACATATGTCTGTGATAAGCTAGTTGTATGCTTGATTCACTAAACACATAAATTGGTGCTCATTTAATTTTTCTCAACATTCTCCTTAAAATTGTCAGCCTGATTCATGGAATTATTTGTGTGAAAAAAACGCAGATTTGCGTTCCTTTCTGGCCGAAAATCCCTGTTTGAAGTATGGGGATTTTCGGGCAGAAAGGCGCGCACATCTGCGTTTTTCACGCAAACAATTCCATGAATCCGGCTATAAAGGTTTTGCCACCATGAACCGTATATATCCATTTGTATAGCTTTGGCTGTTCCATCTTTCCCTCTGTGGGTTTGCAAGGGCTGCCTTACTTCTTATTTCCAAAAAAAGAAATGCCTCTTTTTCCATATAGGGAGAGCATCGAAGAATTTTACAAGAGCTGGATCTCAGACTAAGGATGGCTTTGCACATACCCAGTCTCCAATGCACAGACATCCGTAGAGAATTATACATGTCAGATTGGCTGGCTCCGATGTCCATATTTTTGTAGAGAGTGACACTGTGTCCTTTTGGGGGAAGGGGGAGTTGTTGTTGCTTATTTTCTTAGGGAATTACATGCTCTGTTAGGGGAGATGTCCTCATGTATTGTTTACAATTAGCATTTCCCTACTCTGCAGGCTGTAGAAGTTCTGTAATTAAAGGAATGAAAACATGTACCGCACTAGCATTTATTATGGTCTTTATTTATTTATTTATTAATGATCGACTTTTTGAGAAACATGGCATGTGTTTTCTCTAAATTTTAATACACTTTGGTAGAAAAACCTGTTTATTGAGTGAGAGGCACGATGGTGCAGTGAAGCTCCAAAAGCACCAGCACTGTGACAAATGGGGACATGTTTAAAGTTTCTTTGCGATGATTGCAAGCGTGTTTATTGAGTGGGCCATGGTGAGGCAGTGATGTTGCGAAATCATTTACATCAGAGGTCTGTAGCCTGCAGGTCCCAGATGTTTTCAACTACAACTCCCATGAGTCCTCACCATTCACTGTGCTCGGTGGGGATGATGGGAGCTGTAGTCCATAACATCTGGCGTAATACAGGCTGCTAACAGGTTGTTACAAATTAAGAATTGTGTGGACATTGTGCGTTACAATTATGTGTATCACTCCGAGACAGAGCGGCAGCAGAGCTTGCAGAACTGCTTCATTAGGAACACGCAATGGTCCAGGGATTGATAAATGGAGCATGTTTATTCCTACTCTTCTGTGTTGAGGATGTAACCCGCGGGTTGTAAATAGTCCAGAGCATCACCTGTGAGCCCTGGGAGACAGAATGGGGACAGCGGTTCCAGCAATGGACATCATTTATTTATGACAGCAGATATATGCAGTGTGATGTGTGTGTGATTTCTCACGCAATAAACACATTTCTATCCCCCTTCCCGAACATGGAGGAAAGTCGTGTTTCTTTAAAACACAATGAACTAAAATAAATCTGAATTGCAGCAAAGGACATGCTCCACTTTCCCCTAAACACCCCAGGAATATGTGGAATTCTTAAGAAAGTGTAGTGTGTGTTTAAGCACAGTAATACAGCAAGGATGTGTGCCTGTTAAACGTGCTATTGTGGGAGATGGTGTCTGGTAACCTACAATTGTGGGAGATTTTGTTGAGATAGAGAAATCCCCTTTCACCCTTGAACTTTTACTGTACTTGAATACAAGAAGGTATAACACATTCATTTTGTATATTGAAAAAGGTTTGATGCGCTGCATAATGTGAGTACCTGAGCACACGATGGCAACACATGGCAAATGACAGCAATGCCCGATCAAAGGGCAGTAAAAGCTGTCACATGCGTGAGCACAGTCACATATAATGTCAGGGCCTTGCAAATGGTAGTTAAATGCTCACACAAAAGCCCAAACGGTTGTAGTTGTCAATGCTTGTTTTTTTTCCAGCTCCATGCAGGAGGAGCCAACAGGAATATAGCAAAGAGTGGGCCAGCCACAGCCAAAGGCACAGTCCTGTAGGCTATTGAGCACCAATTTCTGCATCACAGAAAATTGGATACACACCATGTCTCGGGAGGATAGCTCAGGGGCAAAGTGCTCACCTTGGAAGCAAGACAACACAGAGCGACACAGGTCCGATCCCCGGTTCTGCGTTTAGAAACATCTCGGTATTAAGCGCGTTATAAATAACCTATCATATCATACCATATCCCCATTGGTCTGCAATGTAACTCCCAGAGCGAACTAAAGCTCTCTCTAGCCAGACCCAAACAGACTGCATCCGATACGCCCATTATATAGGCCGCTTAACCACTAGGTCAGGAATTGTTCAATGAAAAAGGGCGGTAGACTGAACTCTTGCATTGCAAGACCCAAAGAGTGGGAGCATTTGAACCACCGAAGCAGTACGGTCACTAGGCCTGGGGCATTAACTGGCCAGGTAATGCCCTTCTTGCTCGCGTAATATTGCTTTAGTCTGAGCGGTCATTACAGCAAGACAATATCCCACCACAAAGTTCCCCAAGGGCCACACTCTGCAAACATTAATTATCCCAAATGATGACGACCTCTCCAGTGGTCTAGCGAGCCATTGGCTTATTGTGGCCAGAAAAGATGATGACAGCATCACACTTTTTTAAATTTAAGTGAAACCTTACAAATAAGATATTGGGCCTGATTTACAAACATGACTTTCAATGGGAAAGTCCCATTGAAAAACATGTTTGTAAACCAGGCCCTAAAAGATCAAAAGTTGCATGTTTTCAAAATAGCAAGGAGGTTGCATAGAAACTATCATATGAGTGACTTGAGAAATAGTTTTTGAACATATGTTTTTATAATGATCTAATTGGGAGTCTGCAATGAGATCCATGCCAGAGATTCTTGACCGCTGTGAGAGCATTCTGGTTGGCTGGGGGAGGTCTTTAATGGAATTCATCAGCTAACAAGCATTTCTGTCTTTAATGTGTTGTTCAGAATGTTACCTGCAATATTAAAAGTTCTCCTATAATTGGCTGCGCCGCGAATGTGTTTACAATTCCTAGCCACCACATCCTTTCTGTGTGGAATTCCCAAACATCTTGAAGCAGGCTTCTGAAATCAAAGGTCCTGATTATGAGCTTGGCAGTGAATCGGTGGTAAATCTATCAATTTACCGCCAAAATCATTTACTGTTACTGCGACCAGGTCCTGTGGATTTAACGTTGGATTACAAGTGTGGCGTGTTGATGTTAGTCCCCATTTTTGGGAATCCATATGTCGCCATGGTGAATTTCTCAGTATTTCCACAAGAGGTAACACCGTTGGGCTAATTCTGATAATTTACCGCCAGATTATGTCCAAAACGCGCAGTAAGGCAGTGCGTTACTGTGGCGGTGTGTAACAGAATTACTGCCAGTTTACTTTGCCACACCGCCTTACGCGCAAAGTCATAGCTGCACTGTGTTCCAAACATTCTGAGTGGTCGAGGGCAGGTCAATAATGAAAACAAAGCACTAATTAGCATTATGAATACAATTAGTAACTTGTCTTGCTCTGTGGTCGAAGTGTACGAAAAGAAGTAGTGGAACTATGTTCCTTACTGGACTGCCCCGCTCCCCACAAACCTCATCCCTGTGCCCCCTCCCGCACACAATCCAAACCCCCAAACAGACACACCTGCTATTTATGGGAATGTGTAGTGCAGTGCACTAAGTGCAAGCTTCAAATTCTTCCTACACTTTTATTTTAAAACTAAACCATTCCAGAATGGTTTCTTTTTAAAATAAAAGTATAGGAACAGAAAAACTTAAAAATAAAAAGTATGGGAGCACCGCTCCCGACCGCTCCCGCCCACTTCGACCTCTGGTCTTGCTTCACCATGTGGTCACTTGATGGATTGGCTTTTGGGGAGCAGACACCTCGTTGTGACAAGACTGGTGTGTGCATGAATATTTCTCCTCTGTGAAACGTGCACTGAGCTAAAACGTGGTTGTAGACCCTCTTGAGTGGGAAGCAACCCATCAAACTGGTCATTTGACCGTGTTCGCTCTCAGTCTACTCTAGACTAGAGCCCCAGCCCCCCAAAATTTGCGTAAGATTTCTGAACCAGGCGCGCCTCAACAGCTGCATTAGCATAGTAGCATGTCGGGCTATTCCACACCCTACTTCAGCCGCCATTCCAAAAAGGGAATCCATTTTGTTGACTGCGCATGCGGTCAATCTTGCAACAACAACAACAAAAAAAATCTTCAGAGGCGAAGCGAGAAATCCTCATATTCTCATTTAAAGAGCCTTCCTTAACGAGCGCTTCCTGCGATCAATGTCACTGGGGCGGGTGATGGATTACACACACATACATTTTCAAGTGTAATGACACTCGCGCCTATTAAGGCCCTCGCCGCCGAGGGCCGGCGTATTATGAACTGCGCCATCCATTCATTTCCCGCTCTACGCTGAGGCGGCGGCCCGCCATCCATTTTAGTACAATGGTCCTTATGTTCAATAAAACTCAAGTGCCGAGCCGTAAATCAGGACGGCCATCCATTCTGCATTAGACGCATTAGCCATTATAGCCCATAATCTATTACAATAAGGTGGATTTAAATGTACCCCAAGGAAGCGCAGTACTAACTTGAGAACCAAATCCAGCAATTATGGGTAAAATATGCTTAACCTAACTGTGCGGCGGCTTTCGAAGGCTGCTGCGCTCTCTGGGCAGAGTCTTCTGATCGCTGCTTGTTGTATATGAACAAAACGAAATGGGTGGGAGGCTTTAACGTACCAAGTGCGGCATTGGAAGACAATTGCGGGCCATGCGCGTCAGTAGTCCCCTTCCATGGCTTTATCAATGCGTCGATGCAGCTAGGCCAGACCTACTGATAGGCCAATAAGGCAGAAGAAGAACCAATGGCCATGGAAGACTTTTCAGCATAGGGCAAAATGGGCCACTAACTGGCCAACCTACGGAGGCCAATGAGTTCAATATCTAGGTATTTGCTTTGCCTCTATGTCCTGCACACAGGGGCATTCCACCCCTACTCCCCCCTTTTGTTCCCCTTCTAACTCTTCTCAAATGTCCAATTGCCCACAATGATGGGGTTCAGGTCAACAGCTAAGTATGAATCGCCCCCTTCATCGTCTGCTCCCAGCCATCTTCTCAACATCTCGTCGATCATCCCACGTCCCCCTTCTATCTGGAATGGACATGGTTGATGCTCTATTCAGCGGGCTGGGGTATGAGGCGAGCATCTTTCTGTGCCTGTTCTTAATGACGCATCAGCTTCTACGGTGTCGCGATACGGCTTATCTTGACCTTGGGAAAATCGGGATCCTGTTTACCAGCTACGGTGGGGGTTTGCAACCGGTTGCTCCCCAGATGTTTCAAAGAGCGACGCTCATGATCCCTCACTGTTGCCGATGATGGATTGGGCTGAGGGGAGTTTTAGTCCAAAACATCTGGACAATAAAAGGTTACAGATCCTAAAGCGATCCGATTGCGGACGGAGAGTCACACGGTTTTTAAAGTTCGTTCTCTTCCCTGTAAGTCCCTGCATGGTTTGCCTTGGCAGCATTCAGAGGAGACACATTTCCTTAAACTCTAGAGTGAGCCCTCCATTTTGCAGGACAACATTTGCTTATAACGCCTCCAGATGAGGAGTTACTGCAAAAGAGACACGTGATTCTCCATGCAGGGGCCAATGCTTTGGAACTCCCTTTCAGCAAAGATCTGTGGCATCACCAAGGAAGATCTCTTTTTCTGCTGGTATCATTGCAGTTCAGAATTCGAGAACTTTAGTTTGCAAAGATTGAGATTTATACATTTAATAAAGCCAATACGATGCCTTTCCAACCCCTCAGCTAATCCGACGAGCTCTCTCTCAGCTTCCCAAACACACAGAAACCTCCTTCTCCATTCCTCACACAGGCTGGTTGACATTGTACAACATGCTCCTTGCACTAGCACTCAAGTTAGTTTATAGGTTTACCAAGTGCTTAGTTTGTGGGGGAGTTTGCCAGGGCTGAGCCCTGGCACTTACATTTGAGCCCCAGCATTTGTCTCAGACTCCCTTTAATTATGAAGTGGTGACAGTCAGTTCATCCAGCAGCCACAATGAGCAGGTACGAGCTGTAGGGTAAACCCAAATATGTCGACACTGTGGGGAGCACCTATGGGTGGTGGGAGCAGTGGTGGGGAACTGCCCGCCTGCAGTGTCACAGGAGTGCTCGAAAATAGTTGAGCCCTGGCACTTATTTCTTTAAACGTATTAAGCACTGTAGCTTACCCCATGCCTGTGCAGTCCATCGCCCGCTACACTTCTGCTTATCCCGCCAGCTTGCAAGCCAAAATAGGCTTCTCCAATTGCAAATGCTTTGCCGTCGTGGGATCCCATTCACTATGTCCCCTCCTGGCACCCCTCAACTACAGCACCCGCTTGCCTGCCCCACAATCTTCCTCCTTCTCGACCACTTTCCAATATTCCACCAGCACAGCCTGTGCCAACCCGAAGCATAACCTTGTTACCACTGCCCCAGCCCTCAATGTACTACTGTAGAAATGATCCAGCATTCTGAGTCTGCACCATGCACCCTCTTTCCTGCACGCTGAGGTATGTTTCCATTTCCAAGCACTGGAAATGGCCTATGCACCACTTCTGAGGCATTTCGGTCCAATATGTTGGCTGTATCAACAGGATCACAAAATATACTTTCAAAATGAAGCTTGGGACGTGTGGGTTAATGGGACCAACATGTGGGAAAATCGAGCCTCCACTATATAACACGCTTAATGCCGGAAACCCGTCTCCAAGGGGTCGAACCTGTGTTGCTCTGCGTTGTCTTGCTTCCAAGACAAACGCGTTGCCCCATAGCTATCCTCCCGATACAGGGTTCTTTCTCTTTAGCCAGGAAGGGAAGATATGTTCAAGGCGGGTCAGGACGAAATGTCTGAATAAAATGTACCGATCTTACAAAAAGACCTAAAACACATAGCACCAAAAGTTCAAAATACCAAAAGTTCGAACTTTTTGTGGTATGTGTTTTGGTGGGTTGTTAAATTAAAAACAAAAAAAGCTGAGGGCTGCGGCAGTGACCCCTGCAACACCCCGCTCACTATAGTATACAGTATAGTGAGCGGGGTGTTGCGGGGGACAACCCTGCAGCTCACCCGAGCAACAAAAAAAAGAAAAAGACGGGGCCTGCGGGGGGTGTCCCCCACAACATCCCGCTCACTACACTGTACAGTATAGTGAGCGGGGATTGCGTGGGACACCTCTGCAGCATCCCCGACAACAGAAAAAAACACAAAAACAAAAATAATAAACCGGGGCTGCAGGAATGTCCCCTCAACACCCCACTCACTACACTGTACAGTATACTGATCGGGGATTGCGGGGTACACCCCGCAGCACACCCGAGAAAAAAAAGGAAAACAGGGGTTGTCCCCCGCAACACCCCGCTCACTATACTGCACAGTATACTACACAGTATAGTGAGCGGGGGCTGCAGGGGTTGCGGGGGAAACCACTGCAGCTGCCCGAAAAACCCAAAAAACAAAAAAAGAAAAAAACCTGTTCACCCCAAGAGGGGCATCTTGGCGCTATTGACAGATAACAGAAATGTATTGTTACCCAACTCAATGCTACTCATTTATTGATCTCACAAGGAAGAAGGGCTGAGTGGACCTGCAGGGATTTGAAAGACCTTGGTAGATTGAAGCTGGGCTTTAAACCTGTGACCATGAGGTCAAAGCGAGAGCCCTGTAGTAGATGCATGAGTCCACTGAGCCACAGACTCAGACTCCTTTGCCTGACACCTGGGGAGTTTTGGAAAGCTAGATGACAGGCAGGGGAGTAAAGGAAAGAGACGAGTGCAGCGAACAGAGGACATAGGTTCTGCACGGTCACCAATGGAGATAAGCGTGAAGAGCATTGATCACATGTGACGGAAGAAAAGCGACACACGCCCAATACAGATGTGGACTGGTAGGGACATACGCCCAATATGGGTTTGCCATTACGAAGTTGTGTACAAGACAAATCAAGGAGATGTAAATTACACGTGTGTCTTATTAAATGAAAGAAAGGGAAAGAATGTGTGGTAACAGGTTGCTAAGTAGAAGGGAAAATAATGTGTGGTGACAGGCTGCTAAGTAGAAGGGAAAATAATATGTGGTGACAGACTGCTAAGTAGAAGGGAAAAGAATGTGTGGTGACAGGCTGCTAAGTAGAAGGGAAAATAATATGTGGTGACAGGCTGCTAGGTAGGAGGAAAAAGAATGTGTGGTGACAGGCTGCTAAGTAAAAGGGAAAATAATATGTGGTGACAGTCTGCTAGGTAGAAGGGAACATAATGTGTGGTGACAGGCTGCTAGGTAGCAGGGAAAGGAATGTGTGGTGACAGGCTGCTAGGTAGAAGGGAAAATAATGTGTGGTGACAGGCTGCTAGGTAGCAGGGAAAAGAATGTGTGGTGACAGGCTGCTAAGTAGAAGGCAAAATAATGTGTGGTGACGGTCTGCTAGGTAGCAGGGAAAAGAATGTGTGGTGACAGGCTGCTAAGTAGCAGGGAAAAGAATGTGTGGTAACAGGCTGCTAAGTAGAAGGGAAAATAATGTGTGGTAACAGGCTGCTAAGTAGAAGGGAAAATAATGTGTGGTGACAGGCTGCTAGGTAGCAGGGAAAATAATGTGTGGTGACAGGCTGCTAAGTAGAAGGGAAAATAATGTGTTGTGACAGTCTGCTAGGTAGCAGGGAAAAAATTGTGTGGTGACAGGCTGCTAAGTAGAAGGGAAAATAATGTGTGGTGACAGGCTGCTAGGTAGCAGGGAAAATAATGTGTGGTGACAGGCTGCTAAGTAGCAGGGAAAATAATGTGTGGTGACGGTCTGCTAGGTAGCAGGGAAAATAATGTGTGGTGACAGGCTGCTAAGTAGAAGGGAAAATAATGTGTGGTGACAGGCTGCTAAGTAGAAGGAAAAATAATGTGTGGTAACAGGCTGCTAAGTAGAAGGGAAAATAATGTGTGGTGACAGGCTGCTAAGTAGAAGGGAAAATAATGTGTGGTAACAGGCTGCTAAGTAGAAGGGAAAATAATGTGTGGTGACAGGCTGCTAGGTAGCAGGGAAAAAAATGTGTGGTGACAGGCTGCTAAGTAGAAGGGAAAATAATGTGTGGTAACAGGCTGCTAAGTAGAAGGGAAAAGAATGTGTGGTGACAGGCTGCTAAGTAGCAGGGAAAATAATGTGTGGTGACGGTCTGCTAGGTAGCAGGGAAAGAATGTGTGGTGACAGGCTGCTAAGTAGAAGGGAAAATAATGTGTGGTGACAGGCTGCTAGGTAGCATGGAAAAGAATGTGTGGTGACAGGCTGCTAGGTAGCAGGGAAAATAATGTGTGGTGACAGGCTGCTAAGTAGAAGGGAAAATAATGTGTGGTAACAGGCTGCTAAGTAGAAGGGAAAATAATGTGTGGTGACAGGCTGCTAGGTAGCAGGGAAAATAATGTGTGGTGACAGGCTGCTAAGTAGAAGGGAAAATAATGTGTGGTGACAGTCTGCTAGGTAGCAGGGAAAATAATGTGTGGTGACAGGCTGCTAAGTAGAAGGGAAAATAATGTGTGGTGACAGGCTGCTAAGTAGCAGGGAAAATAATGTGTGGTGACGGTCTGCTAGGTAGCAGGGAAAATAATGTGTGGTGACAGGCTGCTAAGTAGAAGGGAAAATAATGTGTGGTGACAGGCTGCTAAGTAGAAGGAAAAATAATGTGTGGTAACAGGCTGCTAAGTAGAAGGGAAAATAATGTGTGGTGACAGGCTGCTAAGAAGAAGGGAAAATAATGTGTGGTAACAGGCTGCTAAGTAGAAGGGAAAATAATGTGTGGTGACAGGCTGCTAGGTAGCAGGGAAAATAATGTGTGGTGACAGGCTGCTAAGTAGAAGGGAAAATAATGTGTGGTAACAGGCTGCTAAGTAGAAGGGAAAAGAATGTGTGGTGACAGGATGCTAAGTAGCAGGGAAAATAATGTGTGGTGACGGTCTGCTAGGTAGCAGGGAAAGAATGTGTGGTGACAGGCTGCTAAGTAGAAGGGAAAATAATGTGTGGTGACAGGCTGCTAGGTAGCATGGAAAAGAATGTGTGGTGACAGGCTGCTAAGTAGCAGGGAAAAGAATGTGTGGTGACAGGCTGCTAAGTAGAAGGGAAAATAATATGTGGTGACAGGCTGCTAGGTAGGAGGAAAAAGAATGTGTGGTGACAGGCTGCTAAGTAAAAGGGAAAATAATATGTGGTGACAGTCTGCTAGGTAGAAGGGAAAATAATGTGTGGTGACAGGCTGCTAGGTAGCAGGGAAAGGAATGTGTGGTGACAGGCTGCTAGGTAGAAGGGAAAATAATGTGTGGTGACAGGCTGCTAGGTAGCAGGGAAAAGAATGTGTGGTGACAGGCTGCTAAGTAGAAGGCAAAATAATGTGTGGTGACGGTCTGCTAGGTAGCAGGGTAAAGAATGTGTGGTGACAGGCTGCTAAGTAGCAGGGAAAAGAATGTGTGGTAACAGGCTGCTAAGTAGAAGGGAAAGTAATGTGTGGTAACAGGCTGCTAAGTAGAAGGGAAAATAATGTGTGGTGACAGGCTGCTAGGTAGCAGGGAAAATAATGTGTGGTGACAGGCTGCTAAGTAGAAGGGAAAATAATGTGTTGTGACAGTCTGCTAGGTAGCAGGGAAAAAATTGTGTGGTGACAGGCTGCTAAGTAGAAGGGAAAATAATGTGTGGTGACAGGCTGCTAGGTAGCAGGGAAAATAATGTGTGGTGACAGGCTGCTAAGTAGCAGGGAAAATAATGTGTGGTGACGGTCTGCTAGGTAGCAGGGAAAATAATGTGTGGTGACAGGCTGCTAAGTAGAAGGGAAAATAATGTGTGGTGACAGGCTGCTAAGTAGAAGGAAAAATAATGTGTGGTAACAGGCTGCTAAGTAGAAGGGAAAATAATGTGTGGTGACAGGCTGCTGAGTAGAAGGGAAAATAATGTGTGGTAACAGGCTGCTAAGTAGAAGGGAAAATAATGTGTGGTGACAGGCTGCTAGGTAGCAGGGAAAAAAATGGGTGGTGACAGGCTGCTAAGTAGAAGGGAAAATAATGTGTGGTAACAGGCTGCTAAGTAGAAGGGAAAAGAATGTGTGGTGACAGGCTGCTAAGTAGCAGGGAAAATAATGTGTGGTGACGGTCTGCTAGGTAGCAGGGAAAGAATGTGTGGTGACAGGCTGCTAAGTAGAAGGGAAAATAATGTGTGGTGACAGGCTGCTAGGTAGCATGGAAAAGAATGTGTGGTGACAGGCTGCTAGGTAGCAGGGAAAATAATGTGTGGTGACAGGCTGCTAAGTAGAAGGGAAAATAATGTGTGGTAACAGGCTGCTAAGTAGAAGGGAAAATAATGTGTGGTGACAGGCTGCTAGGTAGCAGGGAAAATAATGTGTGGTGACAGGCTGCTAAGTAGAAGGGAAAATAATGTGTGGTGACAGTCTGCTAGGTAGCAGGGAAAATAATGTGTGGTGACAGGCTGCTAAGTAGAAGGGAAAATAATGTGTGGTGACAGGCTGCTAGGTAGCAGGGAAAATAATGTGTGGTGACAGGCTGCTAAGTAGCAGGGAAAATAATGTGTGGTGACGGTCTGCTAGGTAGAAGGGAAAATAATGTGTGGTGACAGGCTGCTAAGTAGAAGGGAAAATAATGTGTGGTAACAGGCTGCTAAGTAGAAGGGAAAATAATGTGTGGTGACAGGCTGCTAAGTAGAAGGGAAAATAATGTGTGGTAACAGGCTGCTAAGTAGAAGGGAAAATAATGTGTGGTGACAGGCTGCTAGGTAGCAGGGAAAATAATGTGTGGTGACAGGCTGCTAAGTAGAAGGGAAAATAATGTGTGGTAACAGGCTGCTAAGTAGAAGGGAAAAGAATGTGTGGTGACAGGATGCTAAGTAGCAGGGAAAATAATGTGTGGTGACGGTCTGCTAGGTAGCAGGGGAAGAATGTGTGGTGACAGGCTGCTAAGTAGAAGGGAAAATAATGTGTGGTGACAGGCTGCTAGGTAGCATGGAAAAGAATGTGTGGTGAAAGGCTGCTAAGTAGCAGGGAAAAGAATGTGTGGTGACAGGCTGCTAAGTAGAAGGGAAAATAATGTGTGGTAACAGGCTGCTAAGTAGAAGGGAAAATAATGTGTGGTAACAGGCTGCTAGGTAGCAGGGAAAATAATGTGTGGTGACAGGCTGCTAAGTAGAAGGGAAAATAATGTGTGGTGACAGGCTGCTAAGTAGAAGGGAAAATAATGTGTGGTGACAGGCTGCTAAGTAGAAGGGAAAATAATGTGTGGTGACGGTCTGCTAGGTAGCAGGGAAAGAATGTGTGGTAACAGGCTGCTAAGTAGAAGGTAAAATAATGTGTGGTGACAGGCTGCTAGGTAGCAGGGAAAAGAATGTGTGGTGACAGGCTGCTAAGTAGAAGGGAAAATAATGTGTGGTGACAGGCTGCTAAGTAGAAGGGAAAATAATGTGTGGTGACGGTCTGCTAGGTAGCAGGGAAAGAATGTGTGGTAACAGGCTGCTAAGTAGAAGGGAAAATAATGTGTGGTGACAGGCTGCTAAGTAGAAGGGAAAATAATGTGTGGTTACAGGCTGCTAGGTAGCAGGGATAAGAATGTGTGGTGACAGGCTGCTAAGTAGAAGGGAAAATAATGTGTGGTGACAGTCTGCTAGGTAGAAGGGAAAATAATGTGTGGTGACGGTCTTCTAGATAGAAGGGAAAGAATGTGTGGTAACAGGCTGCTAAGTAGAAGGGAAAAAAATGTGTGGTGACAGGCTGCTAGGTAGCAGGGAAAATAATGTGTGGTGACAGGCTGCTAAGTAGAAGGGAAAAAAATGTGTGGTGACAGGCTGCTAGGTAGCAGGGAAAATAATGTGTGGTGACGGTCTGCTAGGTAGCAGGGAAAATAATGTGTGGTGACAGTCTGCTAGGTAGCAGGGAAAATAATGTGTGGTGAGAGGCTGCTAGGTAGCAGGGAAAATAATGTGTGGTGACAGGCTGCTGGGTAGGAGGGAAAATAATGTGTGGTGACAGGCTGCTAAGTAGAAGGGAACATAATGTGTGGTGACAGGCTGCTAGGTAGAAGGGAAAATAATGTGTGGTGACAGGCTGCTAGGTAGAAGGGAAAATAATGTGTGGTGACAGGCTGCTAAGTAGAAGGGAAAATAATATGTGGTGACAGGCTGCTAAGTAGAAGGGAAAATAATGTGTGGTGACAGGCTGCTAAGTAGAAGGGAAAATAATGTGTGGTGACAGGCTGCTACGCAGAAGGAAAATAATGTGTGGTGACAGGCTGCTAAGTAGAAGGGAAAATAATGTGTGGTAACAGGCTGCTAGGCAGAAGGAAAATAATGTGTGGTGACAGGCTGCTAAGTAGAAGGGAAAATAATTTGTGGTGACAGGCTGCTAAGTAGAAGGGAAAATAATGTGTGGTAACAGGCTGCTAGGTAGAAGGGAAAATAATGTGTGGTGACAGGCTGCTAAGTAGAAGGGAAATAATGTGTGGTGACAGGCTGCTAAGTAGAAGGGAAAATAATGTGTGGTAACAGGCTGCTAGGTAGAAGGGAAAATAATGTGTGGTGACGGTCTGCTATGTAGAAGGGAAAATAATGTGTGGTGACAGGCTGCTAAGTAGAAGGGAAAATAATGTGTGGTAACAGTCTGCTAGGTAGAAGGGAAAATAATGTGTGGTGACAGGCTGCTAGGTAGAAGGGAAAATAATGTGTGGTGACAGTCTGCTAGGTAGAAGGGAAAATAATGTGTGGTGACAGTCTGCTAGGTAGAAGGGAAAATAATGTGTGGTGACAGGCTGCTAAGTAGAAGGGAAAATAATGTGTGGTGACAGTCTGCTAGGTAGAAGGGAAAATAATGTGTGGCGACAGGCTGCTAGGTAGAAGGGAAAATAATGTGTGGTGACAGTCTGCTAGGTAGAAGGGAAAATAATGTGTGGTGACATGCTGCTAGGTAGAAAGGAAAATAATGTGTGGTGTCAGTCTGCTAGGTAGAAGGGAAAATAATGTGTGGTGACAGTCTGCTAAGTAGAAGGGAAAATAATGTGTGGTGACAGTCTGCTAGGTAGAAGGGAAAATAGTGTGTGGTGACAGGCTGCTAGGTAGAAGGGAAAATAATGTGTGGTGACAGACAGTCTGATAGGTAGAAGGGAAAATAATGTGTGGTGACAGGCTGCTAAGTAGAAGGGAAAATAATGTGTAGTGACAATCTGCTAGGTAGAAGGGAAAATAATGTGTGGTGAAAGGCTGCTAGGTAGAAGGGAAAATCATGTGTGGTGACAGTCTGCTAGGTAGAAGGGAAAATAATGTGTGGTGACGGTCTGCTAGGTAGAAGGGAAAATAATGTGTGGTGACAGGCTGCTAGGTAGAAGGGAAAATAATGTGTGGTGACAGGCTGCTAGGTAGAAGGGAAAATAATGTGTGGTGACAGTCTGCTAGGTAGAAGGGAAAATAATGTGTGGTGACAGTCTGCTAGGTAGAAGGGAAAATAATGTGTGGTGACAGGCTGCTAGGTAGAAGGGAAAATAATGTGTGTTGACGGTCTGTTAGGTAGCAGGGAAATAATGTGTGGTGACAGGCTGCTAGCTAGGTAGAAGGGAAAATAATGTGTGGTGACAGTCTGCTAGGTAGAAGGGAAAATAATGTGTGGTGACAGGCTGCTAGGTAGAAGGGAAAATAATGTGTGGTGACAGTCTGCTAGGTAGAATGGAAAATAATGTGTGGTGACAGTCTGCTAGGTAGAAGGGAAAATAATGTGTGGTGACAGTCTGCTAGGTAGAAGGGAAAATAATGTGTGGTGACAGTCTGCTAGGTAGAAGGGAAAATAATGTGTGGTGACGGTCTGTTAGGTAGCAGGGAAACAATGTGTGGTGACAGGCTGCTAAGTAGAAGGGAAAATAATGTGTGGTGACGGTCTGCTAGGTAGAAGGGAAAATAATGTGTGGTGACAGGCTGCTAGGTAGAAGGGAAAATAATGTGTGGTGACAGTCTGCTAGGTAGAAGGGAAAATGATGTGTGGTGACAGTCTGCTAGGTAGAAGGGAAAATAATGTGTGGTGACAGGCTGCTACGTAGAAGGGAAAATAATGTGTGGTGACAGGCTGCTAGGTAGAAGGGAAAATAATGTGTGGTGACAGTCTGCTAGGTAGAGGGGAAAATAATGTGTGGTGACAGGCTGCTAAGTAGAAGGGAAAATAATATGTGGTGACAGTCTGCGAGGTAGAAGGGAAAATAATGTGTGGTGACAGGCTGCTAGGTAGAAGGGAAAATAATGTGTGGTGACAGTCTGCTAGGTAGAAGGGAAAATAATGTGTGGTGACAGTCTGCTAGGTAGAAGGGAAAATAATGTGTGGTGACAGTCTGCTAGATAGAAGGGAAAATAATGTGTGGTGACGGTCTGTTAGGTAGCAGGGAAATAATGTGTGGTGACAGGCTGCTAAGTAGAAGGGAAAATAATGTGTGGTGACGGTCTGCTAGGTAGAAGGGAAAATAATGTGTGGTGACGGTCTGCTAGGTAGAAGGGAAAATAATGTGTGGTGACAGTCTGCTAGGTAGAAGGGAAAATGATGTGTGGTGACAGTCTGCTAGGTAGAAGGGAAAATAATGTGTGGTGACAGGCTGCTAGATAGAAGGGAAAATAACGTGTGGTGATAGTCTGCTAGGTAGAAGGGAAAATAATGTGTGGTGACAGGCTGCTAGGTAGAAGGGAAAATAACGTGTGGTGACAGTCTGCTAGGTAGAAGGGAAAATAACGTGTGGTGACAGGCTGCTAAGTAGAAGGGAAAATAATGTGTGGTGACAGGCTGCTAGGTAGAAGGGAAAATAATGTGTGGTGGCAGTCTGCTAGGTAGAAGGGAAAATAATGTGTGGTGACGGTCTGTTAGGTAGCAGGGAAAGAATGTGTGGTGACAGGCTGCTAGGTAGAAGGGAAAATAATGTGTGGTGACAGGCTGCTAGGTAGGAGGGAAAAGAATGTGTGGTGACGGTCTGCTAGGTAGAAGGGAAAAGAATGTGTGGTGACAGTCTGCTAGGTAGAAGGGAAAATAATGTGTGGTGACAGGCTGCTAGGTAGAAGGGAAAATAATGTGTGGTGACAGTCTGCTAGGTAGAAGGGAAAATAATGTGTGGTGACAGTCTGCTAGGTAGAAGGGAAAATAATGTGTGGTGACAGGCTGCTAGGTAGAAGGGAAAATAATGTGTGGTGACAGTCTGCTAGGTAGAAGGGAAAATAATGTGTGGTGACAGTCTGCTAGGTAGAAGGGAAAGTAATGTGTGGTGACGGTCTGTTAGGTAGCAGGGAAAGAATGTGTGGTAACAGGCTGCTAAGTAGAAGGGAAAATAATGTGTGGTGACAGGCTGCTAGGTAGAAGGGAAAATAATGTGTGGTGACAGGCTGCTAGGTAGGAGGGAAAAGAATGTGTGGTGACGGTCTGCTAGGTAGAAGGGAAAATAATGTGTGGTGACAGTCTGCTAGGTAGAAGGGAAAATAATGTGTGGTGACAGGCTGCTAGGTAGAAGGGAAAATAATGTGTGGTGACAGTCTGCTAGGTAGAAGGGGAAATAATGTGTGGTGACAGTCTGCTAGGTAGAAGGGAAAATAATGTGTGGTGACAGGCTGCTAGGTAGAAGGGAAAATAATGTGTGGTGACAGTCTGCTAGGTAGAAGGGAAAATAATGTGTGGTGACAGTCTGCTAGGTAGAAGGGAAAATAATGTGTGGTGACAGGCTGCTAGGTAGAAGGGAAAATAATGTGTGGTGACAGTCTGCTAGGTAGAAGGGAAAATAATGTGTGGTGACGGTCTGTTAGGTAGCAGGGAAAGAATGTGTGGTAACAGGCTGCTAAGTAGAAGGGAAAATAATGTGTGGTGACAGGCTGCTAGGTAGGAGGGAAAAGAATGTGTGGTGACGGTCTGCTAGGTAGCAGGGAAAAGAATGTGTGGTGACGGTCTGCTAGGTAGGAGGGAAAAGAATGTGTGGTGACGGTCTGCTAGGTAGGAGGGAAAAGAATGTGTGGTAAAAGGCTGCTAGGTAGCAGAGAAAAGAATGAGTGAAAGGGATACCTGCCTAGTCTCCAGGTTTTTTTAACGCGTAGAGTCTCTGGGATTTATGGCGCTTCCAGAAACTAAGCCCACACTCGATGTGATTGGCTACAGACAGAAAGTAGCCAATCACATGGAGGTATGGGCAGATGAGATTTAATCTTGCTCAGATTGCCCTCATTTGATGTTGATTTCTGTTTAAAAGAAATGTGGGCGGCACGGTTTGGTGGAGTCTCTGGTAAAAGGGGGCATGGTGTCCGATGATGTCTTCCTCCAGGTTGTTCTTTAGTAAATGTAGGCAGGTATGGTGAAATGGTCGGAGCGGGTGAGCAGTAACCACTATGCCCCTAACACAATGTGCCCACCACGCCCTTGGTCCTGAGAGATGCCCCCTTGAGTGATTGCGCTGCATGCTTCACTCTGCTGCCACCCAGGCATGTACATGCCTCATCAATCCAAAAAATAATATCAGGTTTTCATCTAGCACTTTATGATGGATTCCTCCTGCCTCTAAGCACAGTGATAATAAGCGTTGTCTTACTCGATTTAATGAATGTCCTAAGGCTATTAAGTAGTGCTTAGGACACCTAATCAATGTAAATTCCGCACCCAAGGGTGTACAGGCTATTAGCATACGATTGTGGCCAGGGATGCTGGGTAAGGATGCACTGCTGAGTTAACCAGGTCAGGGTTCAAACTTGTCAGAGGCGAGCGCTTAACCCATCAGATGTCCTCAAGGTGATAACTACAACCCTGGCACAGGGGCTCTTGGCTTTGCCTGCATGCTGAGCTCTTGATCAGCTACACGTCTGGCCCACGGAAGTGGGCCCCAGCACCGCCTATTTTGATGAGGATGATAGGATGTCATTGAAACCTGCCCCGTCTACTTCTGGGGAAGGCACCTGGGGAAGCTACAAGGAGTAGGGTGCCTTCCTCAACTGCTGAAGCAGAGCTGCCAGGTAGCTGACCCGGCCAGACGCCTCCTAATGTATCTGCTACCCATGCAGTTGTCCTGGAGGACGGAGAGCTTCGAGCAGAGAGGCACCATTCTGGCATCATTCTGGGCAACCTGAAGTGTGAATGGATAAGGGAACCATCTGTTTGCCTTACACGCCATAATCCCCTGCACGAGTGTGCCCATGCAGGAACATTCACAGAGGCAGTCTGCAACTTTCATTTGCTTTAGAAGACTCCTACGACCAGCACACCCTGAACTACCAGCACACCCTGGACTAGTTCTGTGGTAACCATCTGGAGAGACAGCGACTGCAGAGCCCATAAACAGTGCCGTCCTCATCAAAAACCATGGGAGGTAATTGGTGCCCAAAAGACTTTCCTGTTAGGCATCCAAACATTCCTCTGCTACCATACCCGGGGAATCATTTAGAGGTTCATATAATTCTCAATATGGCAGGGTCGGAATGGAAAACACCATGGGTCATCCTAATAACCCTCCCTTTTCAACGTATGCATGCACCCAGTGGTCCATCTAATAAACAAACACAAATAATACGGATAGGGCTACTGGGGAAACATCACCAGTTGACTGGATCATCTATGCCATTCATGCAATCCTTCAATCAGTCATTCATTCAAACGGCCTATGTTACTGTGAACAGCCTCACCTCTCACACACAGTGGTTACAGAAACACATGGCCAGCTCTCATTGCTTTACAGAATTCTTCCACGCCTACATGGGAGTTACATAGATGCGCTAGCAAGGTGCCTGGTTTACTGCTGGGTAGAAATGCAGTCATGTGAAGTTGTCCATGAGTCTCCATGCTTTTATTGAGGCTCTGTAGAGAGCTCAGCACCAGACAGCAAGTCCAGCATGGAACCAAAAGCAACAGAGCCCATGCGGTTCACCCATACAACAATTTGAGGGGGTCCTGGTGGACTCAAGGGTCAAGTGCAAAATCTTTGGCTCCATGCATCAGACATTCTGAAACATGGCTCCAGGATTTCAGGAGCACTTGGACTTCCATTGTGCTGCGACCAGTCTTCTGCATCCTTTCATGTCAACCAATCACCTGTCAGAGCAGCTTTACGTGACAAGGCGCTATGCCTTCCTTGCTCGAGTCTATCAAATGGCCTCAACCAGGACTTGGGAAACCCACTGGGCTACGCCATGATGGGGAAGACGCTGAGAACAGAGCTCTTCCAATGGAGCGTTCTACTGAGCGGGCAATGTCAGTCAGAGTGGTGAATAACTAAAGCCAACTTAAGTGACCACACTCACTGCCCAGTGACCAATTGTCGCCCTTGCTCCCCATACCCTCCTCTCCATGTGGTCCTCCTTTGCAATGCTAGAGCACCCCTCTCTACGTCAGACACCAGCATGAGCAGGCCAATAGAAAACATCAGCCACCTACACCAGACTCCTCTGACTCTTTATCCAAGATCTTAAGCTTGATCCCCCGAAACAAGTAAGAATCCAGACATTTGCACAGACAATAGGTGCTGCCATTGTATAGGCATGTGCCCAGCCTTTGCCAGATGTTGCCATCATATACTCACATCAAAGGGCAGGTGGGGTGGCAAGTGAAAAAAGGCCTTCATGGTTTTAGTGCACCTGTCTCCTTTGTAATGTAGAGATCTGCAAACTTTGGTTCCGCAGATGTTACGGACCACAACTCGGCCCGCCACAGCCAGCACAGTCAATGGCGATGGATCATGGGAGTCATAGTCCAAAACATCTGGAGTGCGGCAGAACCCCTCTTGGGCATTACCCGCTGTGTTCATCCTGTTGCAGCTCACTGCTGTGCATGCTGAGGGGTACACACAGCATGGGATGTGTCATGGGCCGGGCCTAGTCAAGTTCCTCTCTCCAGCCACAGATCAGTAACTATGGCCGAGCACCAATCAGCCAAAAGTGAGGGTGGCACTAAAAGACCTAAAAGCAGAGGCGTAGACAGGGTAACACATCTGTAAATGCCCACTCAGCAGCGCTGCCTGGGCCTTTACAGATGTTAGTGTCACTGCAGTGGACCCAAGCACATTAACGTCAGGCCCAGCTTGTTAGCCAATCATGGCTGAGTAGGGCGTGCAGGCATCTGATGTCATGTAAGCCACCCGAGCTCTACGCCCGCCGTGTATGCTTCCCCTTAGTGAGATGACAAGGCACGGCCGCTGTATTTATCCGCCGAGACTGGAATGGCTCTGTAGTGCACCGAGAGTTACTGTACCAATTATGGCGGGGTTAAGGTTACCACGCTGATGGCAGGGCTTTGTTTTCCAGCAAGAAAATATGCCTGAAATTACAGCGCCTGCTATAACCATCCTGCTTGCGTGCTGCAAGAAGGCATCTGGAGCGATTAGCTGAGCAGAAAACCGAGTTAGCCTAATATCAACGGCCCCTGATGATGCAGGGCTGGGCGCCAGGTCAGGGCTACTGGCTGGCCCTATAAATAATAATGCCTGCTTTTTTATACAGCAGCTAATGGTGGCTGTTAGCCTGTTTTGGAACACTCCTAATTGTGGCAGATGAAAAGGCTGAAGCCCAGACAAGTGCTGAAATGTGCCCGGGATCACACAGTTTGGATGATAGGGTAAATTAGTTTCAGACCGCAGGCCTTTTGATCTTAAAAGCAACACCGTACGCAAAGGCCATATCTCATTCATGGACACTTTATGGCTGTGCCTCACATGTGTCCTTGCACATCACTCGGGAAACCTATGTTTTGCATCATAGTCCCGAAGCAGCACGCGTAACAAAATTCCGTACTTTACAGAAATAATGTTTCTCCTTCGCAGTCATTGCAGGTACTTCATAATATTTCTTTCATAGCTGATCTAATAAGCACTGCAACTTGAGGTGTAAAGGAATTGCTATTAAGAGAAAACTTGGTAGGAACAGGTGTTAGTTTGCAACTCTGGAAATCCTGCGCAAACCCAAAGGTGGAGGGTTGCTTGCTAGACATGAGTTCACTCTCCGTCCATGAGAAAATTCAAGTTGCAGGAAGGAAGCCCTTAAAAAGTCTGATAACATATGGCAACCCTTCCTGGATATGTAGACATGAGCCCCTAACCTATTGTATATTAGAATTCTGATTCATAGGGGGTCATTATGAGTTGGGCGGTAAGGGATTACCGGCACCGGTAAGGAGACTGGTGCCGGTAATCCCTTACCGCCCAATTCCGAGGTCCCTTAGCGGGAACCGTAAGGAAGGTGTGGTCTGACCACGCGTCCCTTACGGGTCCCGCTAAGGGACCAGGGCGCTAATAACGGGCTTGCTAGTCGCGAGCCCATTATTAGCGCCCTCCCCATCCCCATTGAGCCCTATGGGGGCTCAAATGGGAATGGGAATGGTTTATTCAATGGGGACTTACCAGTCCCTCCAGGGTCGGAATGCACCGGTAAGTCACCATTGAACAAGACCTGTGCCGGACCCGGTATTGGAGGCAGCCATGGCGCAAATAGCGCCATGGCTACCTCCAATCGCGGAATGAGGCCCATAGACTTGCTTGTTAGGCTGAACTTGATTCCAAGCGTGAATGTTAGGATGAGCTGTCAGAAATTGAACTGCTTGTTAGGCTGAACTGAGATTCATAGAGCTGTTCGTTAGGCGGAACTGTGATTCATAGACCTGCTCGTTAGGCTGAACTGTGATTCATAGACTTGCTTGTTTGGCTGAACTGTGATTCATAGACATGCTTGTTGGGTTGAGCTTGATTCCTAGCCTGAATGTTAGGCTGAGCTGTCATTCATTGAACTGTGTGTTAGGCTGAACTGTGATTCATAGGTCCTCATTACGAGATTGGTGGTAGTCATGGCGCTATTTGCGCCATGACTGCCACCAATAACGTGTCCGGCACCGGTCGTGTTCAATGGGGACTTACCGGTGTAGTCCGACCTTTGTGGGACCGGTAAGTCCCCATTGAAAAAGCCATTCCCCATTCCCATTGAGCCACCCATGGGTGTATGGTTGATATACCCTGCACTCTCAATTAGTCAATTGTGTTATTTTAAATCGTATTTCTCTTAGGCACCTTCTCCTGACATGCACCCATTTTGGGAATAAAAGATCTCTCTACCTGACAGATAGATTTGAGGGGGACTGGGAAATGTCGAAGAATCTGTTCTGGAGTCGCTGCATGTGGGGTGCAAATATCTCCCTAATCCTCGCATTGAATTCACTCCTTCTTAATATTTAGGAGGAACTGGAAGCTAAAAATAATGAATCCAACGAGTAGAGACTAGATAGATCCAATGGTATATGAAATGATATATGATATATGAAATGTAATTTGTATATAAAACATATGGAATATTGATTTTATGGCTGGGAATGATTTTAAAAGCTGATAAATGTGTTAAAAAATGTTCTGTTCATAAAATGAAATATACTTTGCTATTTGTTTGGAATGTACTTTATGTTGTATAAGGTTTTATGTAAACTATTCATGCAACAATAAAAAAAATAAAAAAAAATAAATAAAAAAGAATCGTATTTCAGGTGCAGGGGAGAAAAAAACAAACTTGGCATATAGGTTGTTAAAAAGGAACACTTAGCAGAAAAGTTCCCAACTTTAGGGAACTCGCATCCTCTGCACACTGTCTATGGCTCAAAAATAAGCCCAACTTCAGGGTGCGAGGCTACCCTGTAGGGTAGCTTCTATACTTGATGGCTGAGATACAAAGGTTAAATACAGTCATTCTCATTCATTTTTAGATATCAAACAATGGATAAGGTAACAAACAAGTTATATTGTATTTCATTATTCCATTAGACTGCCTCTTTTATGAGTTCACAACCTTGTGCCTTTTTCAATGTTAGTTCTCCTTTCTCTAGTGTTATGTTATGCATTAATCTTAGTTAATTCTGTTGAGCTATTTGTTGTCTTCTTCACTGTGTTTTGTGTTGTCCTTA
This sequence comes from Ambystoma mexicanum, assembly GCF_040938575.1. Taxonomy (NCBI): domain Eukaryota; kingdom Metazoa; phylum Chordata; class Amphibia; order Caudata; family Ambystomatidae; genus Ambystoma; species Ambystoma mexicanum. The sequence continues at coordinate 1,368,881,240 of NC_090924.1, read as the reverse complement.
TTCATGTTGGTGTTTTACTACTACAGAAAGGGGCATAGATAATATTCTTCATTGAGACCCAATGGGGCCATTGAATCTAATTTGTGTATCCGGAATAGCTCTCTTTGTGACAATATCCTTGATAGATTTCCGCCTCTTGGCAGAGGATGTATTATTTCAAGAATCAAGCATCTTAACTGTGCTATGGTGTGGTTATTATCTCTGAAATGTCTGTAGTCTGGAGATTTGATGTTTCTCATCCTGATATTTGATTTATGCTCGGTCCAACGTTCTTTATCTTTGCGTGTTGTTTTGCCTATGTAATATTTTCCACATGGGCATTTTCGAGCATATATTACATTTTTATTATAACATGTGGCGTAGTCCTTCAAGTGTATTTTCTTTCCAGTGTTTGGGTGTCTGATGTATTCATCCTTTATTAGATTTGAACAATGTTGGCAATTTAAGCAGGCGAAGGTGCGCTTTTTGCATTTCCTTAGAAGTGTCAGTTTTGATCTTTCCATTTTCTCTGCCTCCTTTAGATTTCTCCCTCTCTTATAAACTTACATTGGAGGTTCAGGGAATAGACGGTGTAAGGTGGAACATAGACACCATACTAAGGGAAGTCTCATATATAACAAAGTTACAAATGGACTTCTCGCTGAGCAGAATGGTAATTAGGTGAATCCAATGCATATGAACAATGTTTTGTGAAATTTTGAAGGGAAGGTGAAATACTATATGGTAGAGAAAGAATACAGTTTGTTGGTTCTATGAAGGAATATTACTAGACAAACATCAGGCTAGAATGTATACTTTTATTGAAGTGGAACATTGTACCAGTGCAAACAGTAATTAAATCGTAAATTCTGATTGATCAGATAAAAAGTAAACTGAATGGACTAAGATTGTACTATTTGATTTCTTATCGAAAGATTCATATGCAAAAAAAGCCCCTGAACAAGAGAATATAAATCTCGAAACGCATTTGGCAGAAAGAATAAAAAGCTCATATTGGAGAAAGAAACTTGTTTGTTACCTTAACCATTGTTTGATTTCTAAAAATGAGTAAGAATGACTGTATTTAACCATTGTATCTCAGCCATCAAGTATAGAAGCTACCCTACAGTAGGGAAGCCTTTCATCTTAAAGATCAGGTTAATCCTATGTGCCCATTTATGAAGTCCTATCTTTAGTTGGGAAATATGGGATAATGTGTTTGAAAATAACATCCTAGTGTACAAGAGTATCAGAGTTCGGGAGGATATCTCGCGCTCACACCAACAACTTATTATGAGACCTATTATCACTGTTGCTAAATTTCCTCAGGATAGGTTCAAAAAGTCCTCAAATTTACATAACGCTTGTTAGTTCAATATATTTTAATTCATCTTCCAAAGTAAAGAACAGCCGACACGTGTTTCGACCTTTGGTCGTTATCAAGGCCTCTCTATGTCAATCAGTTATACCTTCCATCCCTGTATTGTAGACCCTGAAGATCTATGTTCTTAATATACCATATGTTCCAATAGTCTTTACATTCGAAATAATTTAGGTCCAAAATTGGCTTTCACCTTTACATGGGCTAAATCCCAGAACCTCGTATAGCATAACGAGGTTCTGGGATTTAGCCCATGTAAAGGTGAAAGCCAATTTTGGACCTAAATTATTTCGAATGTAAAGACTATTGGAACATATGGTATATTAAGAACATAGATCTTCAGGGTCTACAATACAGGGATGGAAGGTATAACTGATTGACATAGAGAGGCCTTGATAACGACCAAAGGTCGAAACACGTGTTGGCTGTTCTTTACTTTGGAAGATGAATTAAAATATATTGAACTAACAAGCGTTATGTAAATTTGAGGACTTTTTGAACCTATCCTGAGGAAATTTAGCAACAGTGATAATAGGTCTCATAATAAGTTGTTGGTGTGAGCGCGAGATATCCTCCCGAACTCTGATACTCTTGTCTACTTTGTACAAACTTTGTGGGAAGTTTGAGGGAGTGATATCACTTGCTGCCGACCCCCCCTTATTTTATTATATTTTTTTTTGAAGTTCGAGAGTGGAAAATAGCGCACGCAATTTGATAGCGATCCCACAACAATTGGTATTTAACATCCTAGTGTATATTCGTAAGGAAACTCGCAGTAAATGAATGGTGTTCTTCACAAAGCCAGGTAGTGGGAAGCAAAGGCCAGTCTTGGCTAAATGAGTCAGGGTCCTGCAGCTGGACTCCAGCCACCTTTTTGCCAACCAATATTTTGTAACATTGAGGGAGCTTGTAATATGCAGGGACAGAAATGACTAGGAACTGGGGGGTATTTGTCTTATGCTTTAAGCCAAAAGGACCACCCGGTTAGCGTGATACCAATTGCTATCACCCTGTGACAAACAGTGCCTTAAAAAAACACCCATGTGACATCTTTGTTGACCATTTTGACATTTCCTTAGATATAATTTAAAGCTATGGGGAATGTGATTTGGTCCAGGAAATAAGCCATCCAACCTCTTTAGGGACATGTACAGCCCCCCAAAGCCACGTGGCCCTGTAGGCGCATCACAGAGTGGGCCTCCATTTATTCACTTACCTCTTAGGAACTGCCTCAGCAATCTATGAATACACTATAGCCTTAAACATTAGCATTGTCTGGAAGGCATTTTTATCATAATGAGCCCATATGCACAGGGCAAAGGTTACTGGGCTATTTTCAAGCCCACCCCCCAATAACTGTAAAAGATGGGCATAAGTGTATTGCAGCTGGCTTACCCCCTCTACCCTGATCTAGGGATCCTTGGGGTGTGTTGATGCTGAGTGGGGGAGAGAATGAACAAGCCACGTCACCAATGCACCCCTGCAACGAGCCGCATGGTGTACACCAGCATGATGGCCTCAAAGCAATGGATTCCCATGGAATCCACCTGACTTTACACCTCGTAACTGCACATGGATTCCAGAGGCATTCAATCCGCCATACACCCCTGCAACGAGCCACATGGCTTACCCTAGCATGATGGTCTCAAAGCAATGGATTCCCATGGAATCGCCTGACTTTACACCTTGTAACAGCACGTGGATTCCAGAGGCATTCAATCCATAATACACCCCTGCAACGAGCCACATGGCTTACCCTAGCATGATGTTCTCAAAGCAATGGATTCCCTGGAATCCACCAGACTTTACACCTCGTAACAGCACGTGGATTCCAGAGGCATTTGTTGTAAATGCCCCCCGCAATCAGGCATTTACACTTTCTACAAAAAGTGGTGTGAAAACACATGCGTTAACCTGGAAGATTCCAGGTTTACCATCTTTGTGTTGCACTACGCTTAAGAAATGGGAAAATTGCACAGGGGTAATTTTTCATACAAAACTGCAATTCAATCCGGTTCCCTACCTTTGGTAATATGATGCACACAATATTTACTTTGAACTCCTTGTCCCCCAACCTTTACATTGATCCGCGAGTAGGGTTTCTGGATCTATGATACAGATGCAGAACTGGGTGTCTTCATTGAAGGAATGTTACGTACCAACCCAGAAGTCACTGAAAAATAGTTAAAAAGAAAGGGGAAAGGGGAGAACCCTGAGGGACACCACGGGGGAAGTTGGTAATGGGCAGTGACAAGGAACATACTTTTGGCCATGGCGAGTCGTATAGGTGCGAAGAGGCGGCGACTCAAGAAATGGCCTGCAAAGGTTGCTGTGTGCTTGCATGGCCCTCTATGTGTTTATGTAATGTGGGTGGGGCCCTGGCTATCTCAACATCACTATGCTGGCCGTGCCACGAAGAGACAAGGAATCCCGAAAAACCTACTAGGACTATTATCTCCCAGACCTTCATGGCTTGGTGCCCAACATTACAACCCCCTCCCGCCCTCCACTCCAATGCCAGTTGTTGAGAGCCAATCTTATCCTACAGATCAGAACCAAGTAGCCAATGTGTAGTCTCCACACACAGCAGAGATGCGTGTGTCACGGTGTGACCTTTTGAGAGACCTGCTATGCCGTCCTACACAAGTAAGCAAAGTAGATTCTATAGAATAGCATGGGTGAGAGCCAGCTGGCCAAGGGTGTAGAGGAGGTCCCAAATAAAGCCTGCACTCCCATCGCCCATTTCGAAGTACCAGGAACATTTACACCAAAATATATGACGTATGATGAGCAAATAAACCAGCAGAGAGCCGCAGTAGGGCTCTGCCCAGTGCCTATCAGAAGAACAACACCTGTTCAAGTACTGATATCTAGAAAACCATGGACAGTAAGGTATCCATTGAGAAAACCCTAACAACAAATTAGACGAAATGAAGATAGCCTAAACACTGTCCCGGAAGAAACTCAAAAGGCCTTAAAGGAAGACGTATGGTGACGTCACGAGGGCCCGGACTAACGTGCAGAACCAAAAAATGACACACAGAGACAAAACGCCATGAATAAGGATATCGCGAACCTAGAAGGAGAGACGATGTTAAAATACTTAAGAAAACTTAAGTTGTAAAGCAGGATTAAGTCATTCAACCAGCTAACGCCTGTACATATGCTTGAAACCGTAAGAAAGCTAAGAAAACAGTGCGGCTAGCTATGCTTAGTAGAAAATAGACTGTGGCAAGCGCCACCTATACATATCTACCTCAACAAAGCACAGTATATAAGACCAATAGAAGGAGCGAACAGTAGCTTTGCGGAATCGAAACCTAAGAACAGAATAGCCTATCTCAGGAAGGCTGAGATAAGGAGGCACAGGCAGGTGGCAAGCCGAATAAGAACTAAATGCACAAATTGAGGGAAACTAGGCAGATTCACAGGGTGAGCAGCACGTGACCATCTGAGCGAGAAGAAGCACAGGTTCACACCTACGCCTGGCTGTCACCCAGACAGAGATATCATAACTTTTCCAGACAAGAAGATACAGTTTTGAGGCCAATCACAGACAGCTAATTGACACATAGCCACTAAAGTAATGATTGATTGAAGGGAGGCCGGGTTAATCGTAGGGCACCCTCCACCTGGCTGACCATTCTGCGTGCTGCTAAGTAAAGTGGAGATTTATCATGGGGTTGAAGTAAACCCAATCACAATGGACCAAATAATCTAGGGTCCTATAGATAGTAGAATCAATGGGACGTCGTACTCTTGACGACCTCCACAATAGTAATGTTTGAAGGAAGGGCTTAGACGCCCACCTGATAGTGTTTATCCAATCCTCTCACTCTGTTACATATACAGATATAGTACCTATAGTAAAGTTATCTTTTCCTAACCAATAGAATTGCATGTTAACTTTTGAGTGTTACACGTCAATGATGACGAGTTTCGGGTATAAATGTTACTGTTTGTATGAAGTTCGAGGGAGTTGAAGCGAGACAGACTATCGCATAACTGTTGATTTCCATGTTTCCCCGTTTTTTGTACTTGTCATTAAACGGACTACCTTTGCCAAACCGTTTGAGTTGTCCTTATTGATTGGTGTTGGAGTAATAAATCTGCACTCCCATCCATCTCAAGGTGCAGCTATCTCGTCTTAAAGTACTGCGGAGCAAACCCCGACTCTATGGGCCGGCCGGGGGTCTCCCCAGTCCAAGGGTCTTAAGGACATTCTAAAATATTATACCATTTGGGACACTTGGTGAGAAGCTGGTCAGGTTGATTGGAAATCAGAGGGCAGGAAGCTAGATATTATTGGCTTTCAGAATCCAGGGAGATCTTTCTGGCAATAGGAAAGAAAGGTAATGGCAGGTTTCCAGGGGGGCAGAGAAGGAGATCCTGAGGGCACAACGGCTTAAACATAACAATGAAGATAGCGGCAAAGAGGCTTTCACCAGATCCTACTAATGTGCTGTGCTTGGATCCACAGTAGATTATGTGGCTTTAATAGTGATTAGGGTGAGTTCACATAGGCCACCGGTGAGTGATAGACATTAGAATTTTATTTTATTTTATTGTTTTTTTATAACGCGCCCAATACTGTACCTGTGTACGGATCTGGGATTCAAATCTCGGTTGTTCTGCGCGCATTGCCTCTGTGCTATCCTCGTTTCACAAATAGTAGTTGATATTTTATCTTGTCTTCTGGAATGTCAGTTGTGAATAATAATATATATTTTTTAATATAGCACTTTAATATAAAGCACTTTACATAGGACACATTTATATACATTACTATTATTACCAATCGAAATTGGTACTCGTTTATCAACCTCAGAAGGATGAAAGGCTGAGTTGCCTTTGCCAGGATATGAACCTGAAACCTGCAGATCGCAGCAATGAGCATTTAGCCCACTGAGCCCTCTTACCAGCATGATTTCTGGTTTATCTGTTTTTAATTCATCAATGTGCTGTCAAATACTACATTTGTAAATCCGGCTCAGGAATACTTTCCACTTTTTCGGAGATATCAAGTTTTACAATGTCACGCGCCAGAAGAAACAGATCATTGGTTATAATTTGAGTGAGACCCTCTTCAAGAAGGAAGTCAATTTTTTGAGACAAAATGATATGACTTCTCAACAAAAGAGGCTATTAAAAAAGATTATTCAATTCTACTAACATTATAAACTAAGTCCTTGTTTATTTCGAACCTAACTTCTGGTATATATTGCAGTCATAATAATAACTTTATACTTGTCTCACCGAGCAAAGCCCATTTTCAAAACCTACAATGGCTATTTAAAATGTTTTCTGATAGAAAGACATCACTTTTAGATTGACAGTCTTGGGCAATCCTATTGCAGGCTTTCAAAATACCGCTATGAGAAAGGGTAATAGGTGAAATAGCCTCAATGAAGGTTCCTGGCTGCGTTGCATAACATGATGATTTTGGGAGCATAAGAATGACTTTAGACCTTTATATTTGCAAAACATGTCTGTGGTAAAAAAAAAGAAATGTTGCATGCTTGAGTCACCTAATACATTTTACTCCTCATTAGCTGAAGTCATGATAAGTGGAAAAAAGACTGGGGTAGAGTTAGAAAAGCAGAACAGAGGAAAAGGTTTTCTTTTTAAAAAAAAGAGATGCAGATGCAGTGTCTGAGTGCTTGATTGGAACACATGCTTGGACCTCCACTATTGTGAGCACCTCCCCACTGTGTCCCTTATGCCACTTTATGGCAGCTACAGAACCGCTGTAATAGTTTGGAACACAGAAGATGCAGTGGAGCAGAGCAGGGGTGTAGAAGGTGAGGAAAGGGAGAGGGAGGAGAGAAAGATAAGCAGGTGAGAAGCAAGGCTCAGAGGCCCCTCCATAGTAAGTTACGTGTCTACAAGTTTGGCAAATGAAACTGTCAACTGGGTGAGCTCTTTCCTACAGAGTAGAAGCTCCAGGGTGCACTGGGGCGAGGCCTTCTCAGAAGTAGAGACCATCCTTTGTGGTGTCCCACAAGGAGCTTGCCTGTCGCCCTTGCTTTTTAACATTTATATTGCCCCTCTATGCAGAGAATTGGAGAAGTTGGGCTATTTCTTTACCAATTATGCAGATGATTTCCAGCTGTCAATGGAACTTTCAGGTGACCATCAGGCAGACCAACTTAAACTAAATAAGTTATACAGCGTAATAAAAGATTGGATGACCATAAACTGGCTATGCTTAAATGCAGGAAAGACGGAACTAATGATCTACGGGCCCAATAAACTGAGAGAGGGACTTGCTAAGGCTTTCACTGGCTTCCAGGTGGATGATAGCCTTATTGAAGTCGTTGGCAAAGTAAAAACACTAGGTGTTTATATGGAGGCCTCCTTGGATGCAGGCGCACACGTGGATGCCATAGTAAAAAATACCCACTATCACCTACGAGTATTGCGGCAGGTTGCCCCTCTCATCTCTGAAAACAACCGAGCCAAACTGGTCAGAGCCATCATCTTGCCACGACTCGACTATTGTAATGCTCTGCTGGGGGGGGCTAGTAGAGAAGATGTACAGCAACTGCAGAAAATCCAGAACGCCTCTGTACGTATAATATACGGTATGAAGAGGCATGAACCCACTTCCAACGCGAGAAGGGAACTACATTGGCTCCCAGTATCAGCTAGGATTTCCTTTAAATTACTGACTTTAGGTCACAAATGCATCTATGGAACTGTTCCTAATTATTTGAAGGATAAAGTCACGATATATCAACCGGCAAGAAATCTGCGCTCTACAACGACTCTAAGTTTGCAGGTGCCAAGGACTAAGAAAGCCTGTGGAAATGGTCGTTCTTTCCCAGTGCTCGTGGCTAAGGCCTGGAATAGTCTACCGCTAGGGCTTCGTACAGAGAGCAATCTCCTGGCTTTCCGGAAACTCCTAAAGACAGAACTTTTCATCTAACTTACATCTTTGGTTGTCCTCACTGACCTTTCTGCTTGTGATGGGGCGCTTGGATGCCTTAGGGCTTGTAGCGCTGTAGAAATTCAATAACATAACATAACATAACAAGTTTTGGATAGTGCTGAACACAATCGAGGTACTTTGAAGAAACATTAAGCGAAAGAGGAGAAATAAGGGAATAGGAGGGTGTGGGGGTGAGGGGAATGGAAAGATGGAAAAAAGAAAAGGAAGACATTAAAAATAGCCATGGCGTGACTCTGACTTAAAGTCGAGGAACATACTGAGAAAGTGACAACTATAGAGAAGTTCTAGGCAAGACGTTCTCCCCCTCTTAACCCACAACGTCTGCATACAGGCCCCCATGTTTCGAGGACATCTCAGTGGTTCTGTCCGCTCCAGTGTCTGCAGACAGGTCATCCAGCTACATCGTCCCTGTTTACCTACAGCGTCTGCAGACAAACCATCCAAGTTCCCTGGCTACATCACGCTTGTCCCCAACAATGTCCATCAAGAGACCGCTTATGATCCCTGGTTACCTCCGCAGTTCCCTCCCTGCTCCCCAGTGTCATTCGACAGGCCGCCCTAGGATCTGCAGACAGGCCACCCATATTCCCTGGACTTCTCAGTGGTTCTCTCCCTCTCCCCTCCAGAGTCTGCAAACATGTCATCCGTGTTCCACGGCTACATCAGTGTTTATCTCCCTCTCTGCCCACATCGCCTTCAGACAGGCCATCCAACTTCCCTGGCCACATCTGTGGATCTCACGCTCCTCCCCCGCAGTGTCCAGCAGGAGGTCGCTCGTGAACTCTGGTTACCTCTGCGGTTCTCTCCCTGACCCCCAGTGTCATCCGACAGGCTGCCATGTTCCCAGGCCCCATTAGTGGTTCACTCCCATCACCGCTGCCCCTAGCATCTGCAGAGAGGCCACCCATATTCCCTGGACATCTCAGTGGTTCTCTCTCTCTCCCCTCCAGGGTCTGCAGACAGGTCATCTGTGTTCCACGGCTACATCAGTGTTTATCTGCCTCTTTGCCCATGCCACCTTCAGGCAGGCCATCCAACTTCCCAGGGCACATCCGTGGATCTCACGCTCTTCCCCCACAGTGTCTAGCAAGAGGCCGCTCGTGATCCCTGGGTAACTCTGCGGGTCTCTCCCATTCCCTCATTGTCATCTGACAGGCTGCCATGTTCCCTGGCCACCTCAGTGGTTATCCCCCATCACCATTGCCAATAGCATCCAGAGTGTGGGGTGCATTCAAAGGCCCCAAACAGAAGTCCTTTTCACATGAAAAGCAGGATTTTTCAACACTGACACAAAAACTGCTTTGCTTGCACTGCAAGAGAAAACTGAAGGTCCTTTTCATCTGAAAAGCAGAACTTTTAAACACTGGTCCCAAAAACGGCTTGACATGTGTATCTGCAGTTTAAATGTGAAAATATACTACTACTATCAGGACAAATGTCAGGGAAAAAGACATGGTGCGTGTTGACAAAAAGTAATGTATATTATGTTTCACATACAAAATACCAGTGTCATTTGAAAAGCCACTTTGTTTTAATGAAAAAGTGTCTCTAAGCAAACCCTTTTGCTGGCTGTTGGACACATGTCAACACAAACTCCCCCATTGGAAAGTGCCATCCCCATCTAAGTACAACTGCAATGAAGTGGGTCCTGCTAAAGGTGTAGAAAGCCTGGTGTTCCCCAGACTTGCTGGCTCTGAAGGCAGCTACTGCAGGACAAGATCCCCTTGGCAGGAGCATGTCTAAAAGGTGTGAAGACTGGGCGCTGCAACTTCAAAGAGCAAACTACCAACTTTAGAGAGAGTCATAAAAAAAACCTCTGGTGACAGGCTGGCCAAGGGAGACAGATGGCTGTGCTGGATGAAGCATATCTCCCATTTGCTGAACATACAGATTTACAATTAATTTAAAATAACTGTTATAATTTAGGCCTTTTTCCCAGCAACCATAAGGTGTATTGTCCTCATTTATCTACAATTTTTTAGGTGATTTCCAGGCGATTTTGTAGATATAAAATTCATCCACCTGCGACTCAAGGAACTGTAATGACCATCTAAGATGTGTTTCTGGCTGATCTGAAATTGTTCCCAATGTGAGAGTTGGTGGACGGGTGGAGGGTGAAATTGGGAATATGGGTAATAAGGTACATATTCATAACTGTTATACATTTTGTGAAAAGGGCAGAAAAGTGCCACACTGTAGTGCAAAATGGTGCAGACCTGGCTGTCATCCTATTTGATTCCCCATGATTAGCAGAATCAGAAAATATGACTATTATTTTGTACTGATAACTAACCATAAGCTAGTTATCAGTACAATTATAACGTTTTGCCACATAACTAGATGTTTACAAAATTTGACATGAGAACGAATGGGGCTTGTCAATTAAGCTGCCATATGTCTGCTCAAGACCCCTAAACCAATCCTGAGTGGCAGGCTGGGTTTGGGAGGAGAGAGAAGGGTAACTGTTCAATCCTATTTGGGTGACCTCTTGCAGGGTACTTCTCTAAGATTGTAAAATTGGTGGTGGTGTCGTCGCTGCTATATTTGGGGGACTGCACTAGGAGGAGTGGAGAGCTGCTGAAATTTACCTTCGAAGAGCACTGATGAAACTTAACATCTGACAGCTGCAAGGAAACACCAGAGGAGATTGCTGAGAGTGCATCTGGGTGGAGCTGTCTATTTCTAGCCAGAGCTGACTGCGTCCTTTGGTGGAGAGACAGGAGGCCATCCTTGAGAGTGGAGTGACCAGACCCGTCCCCTATCTTTCCAGAGGATCTTGACAGGCAGCTGGCTGTCCTGAACTTCAAACAGAGGCTTTCTGTGTAAGTAGAACTGTGCCTTGGGAAACAAAAAGGTGGGGAGTCTGCTTGCTTTAAATACTTTCCCCATATAGTGGGCAGGGGCAATCTGTGTCGATCCTTAACCTGTTTATCTAAAAAGATTAATTTAATTAATCCTGCATTTGGTGGAACACTATGGGGTTTGTCGAGTGTGGTGTGTGAGCAGGCGAACCCCATTACTTCACACAGCTGTAACGTGTAATAGTACTTGAAACAAATTGTACAATTAAATGACAATCTTCATAAAGATGACAAGAGTCAGCTGACCACATCAAAGATGCAGGGTGAGGAACTCGGCCCATTTCGCTCAGTCATTCAGGCCGGGATGTTGAACGGGAATGGGGTACAGCAAAGGGCGAGAGTTACTGTGCTTAACACTTCTAACTGGGGCACAGGGAGGCAGAGTGTGTTGTGCTATGCTAGCTTATGTTATGTCCTGTTACCAAAGCATTTGTAGAGTGGCGAATCACCACTGGCGGGACCTTGTAGTGCTTTAGCTGCACGGTTGTGCATTTCTAGACTGAGCTGGGTTTCTGGTAGAGAATTAAATAGTGATAAGCTTTGTAGACTACATCACCTACTGTATGTCGCTACATGCGGAGGTTGTGAGGACATCCTTATCAGGACTCCAGCTCGTCTACATAATTGCGTTCTTTGGGAAGAGTATAATAATATATTTATTTCTTATATAGCACTACACACCCATGGGTCTCAGAGCACTGAAAGAACAGATGACATTATCATCCCTCAGAGTGGTACTCAATTTTTCGACCTCAGAGGGATGAAAGGTTGAGTTGACCCTGCCGGGACACAGACATCAGAAGCACCCGTTCAACTCACTTTGGTATCTGACAGGCGTTGACCTCTCTTGATGTGGCTATGACGAGAATCCTTTAATGTAACTCCTCATGGGGTGGGGAGATTAGAATATGATCCCTAAAGCCAGGGTATTTTTGTTGGATGGCCTGAATCCATGTTGGATGAATCTATAGGTGAATGCAGAGGGTCCCAGAATAAAGTGTGTGTATCTGGAAAGCCAGTCAGGCTGAATGTATCATGACCATTTGTCCTTTTCTTAGGACAATATGACAGTAACAATATCAGGTTTTTATATGCTCATCGTGCCAGATTCACCTTGCTTCTAAGCGCCTGTAGCAATGGCTGTTACTATTACTTAAATTAATGGTCTTCTCTTTATCGACCTTAGAAGACTGAAGGGCCGAGGTGGCTCTGCCAGATAGGAACTTGGAATGTGCGATCTGGGCATATGACAGAGAGGAGTGCTTAACCTGTGTGTTATCCTCCCAAGACCTGAGGCTTGTGATGAACAGAAAAAATTAGGCAAAAGTTTAACCCAAATTTTTAAAATATTAAGACACGTATCCCTTACGGTTCAAAAAAACCATCATAATGGCAAAAAGCTGTGATTCCGCTAAAAGCTGAGATTCCGCGAAGGACATGTTACAAGCATCCAGTTTTAGCTGTTCTGAGTTCAATTGGCATTACCTTAACAACTCTATGGGGCCACAAGTAAGAAGTAAATGGTTTAACATATATCCAAATAAAAACATCACCAGAATGCGTATAGTCTGATAAAGAGCAACGCATAATGATTTCTGCGGACACATTGTCTCTGCAGACTACTCGGTTTAATACTTGAACTAAAAATGAATGTTTCTGCAACCATTATGTGTAATCAGTGCTTTAAGTGGGCCGGGGCCGGGCCCCGGCAGTCTCCAAAAAGTGGGACTGAGGCGGGGCCCTGCCGGAGGCCCCCGTTCCCACCGCAATGTTGGCGGGAAACATTATCCGGCCGCGGCCGCAGCCGCAACGAGAGATGCGCCTGAATTAAATCAGGCAAGCTGATAGCGGTTCCAGCCAGCCGCAGGGTTGCTGTGACTGGCTGGCACTTTTGTCAGTAATTGTAAATCCCTCTGGTGATCCCTTGCGTGAGGGGTCACCAGAGGAAGTTACAGTCCTTTGTTTTCCCAGGTCGCTGAGGCTTCTTTGGCCCTGGCACTGTGCTGATTTCTGTGTTTATAAAAGATGGCTTGAAAAGTACACAATTCAAGCCATCTTTTATAAAGCTTTGCTGACGGACAAGGACGCTTTGTCCGTCGGCAAAGCTTTATAAAAGATGACTTGAATTGTGTACTTTTCAAGCCATCTTTTATAAACTCAGAAATGTTTAAAAAAGAGGGCTTGAAGAGTACTGAAACCATAAGCTACACACACAAATATATAAATGTTATATATTTGTGTGCGTACCATACTATGGTTTGTGCACTTTTCAAGCCATATTTTATAAACATAGAAATATGTTACAGATGTCTATGTTTATAAAAGATGACTTGCATAGTACACAAACCATAGTAAGGTGCGGAAACAAATATGTAAATGCTTAGATGCATTTATATATTTACGTACCTTCCTATGGTTTGTGTGTTTTCTAGGCCACGCCCACCCCACAAGCCACGCCCCCAAAGAGGGCACCCCCTCGATTTCTTTCCACACTTAAAGCCCTGGGTGTAATGAAACATTGTATGAAGCACAAGCCGGTCCGTAGAGCGCGCGCTCAGACATCCATCCCGGCAGGGCCAAACTCAGCCTTTCATCCTTCCGAGGTAGATAAATGAGCACCACACACCATGGGTAAACAGCGCTCAGATGGCTGAGGGTTTGTAGCGCTATATAAATGCTAAAAATAAAATGTTTTCGAAAAAATTATGTGATTTCAGGAGCTTGTTAAGGCACAACAAGTGGCAATTGTTTTCAGATGAAGTGTTAAACGCAGTGGACAGTTTTGTAGGATAGGTGTGCGCAACTAAGCATACAAATATGGAATCGCATCCTTGCATGATTGTTGTGCAGTATTTTAATAAGATATGGTACAAAGGATGATGAGATGTCAGCTTTCCCAATGTTATGTTACTTGACATTTATATAGCGCCTTATGTATCATTGGTATGACCTCAAAGCGCTGGTAGGTTGAACGCCCTCGGGAACAATGTAGCAAAGGGAAGTCCATAGCATAAGGTGTGTTGACTCTAGCTTCTCTTTAAATGTCGCTCTGCCCGCAGTGATAGCCGGGTCTAGCAGGCTGGGGGTGGGGGTTCAGGGGGGGACTCCAGTAATCCACCTTTTTGTGATTCTAGTTCCAGGAGTTTTCGGTTACCCTTCCTGTCCCTCACGTCACTGGCTCGTCCCGGACCCTACCAGCAAGGTCGGATTGGCTCCTTGGCCTTTCGGCCCGTGGCCCGTGGCCGGGCCGAAATCGTCCCTGGGGAGTGGGGCCGGTTTCTTGCCACGCCTGGGCCAGTTTGGGAAAAAAAAATGTGAAAAAAATAAATATATTTTTTTCAATGTTTATTTTTTTTCCAAAAAGCCTATCATCCTTTTTAGGTCGATAAATGAGTATCAACACAGGTTGGGTGATATTGTATGCATATTTGTCCTATAAAAAAAGAGCTTAAGCATAAGTTCCAAACAAAAACATATTATCATTTGGCCTTGGACGTCTGTTTGGATTCACAGTAATATGACAATATGGATCTATACACACAGATATTAATGATATATATATGGTGATCCATTCTTGTATGAAATGTATATCACATTCGTGAAATCCCAACTATATTTTTCGTAGTGTACTTCGGCGCCAATGCCCTTTGATGCCACTTCCTGTTTTGTCAAGGGGTGAAAGGTTGTGCTTCATCACTTCACGGGATGTCATTTTGGGATGCGGTCAAATGACATCACTTCCACTGATGTCATCAGAGGTCGAGGCAAAGGGTGGGCCACATTTTTTTGGGTGACCGGGCCTATTTCTTGTCCCAGTCCGACCCTGCCTACCAGTCGTTCCGAAGTCCCGGAATGTCCCAAAAACGTCGACTTTCTACCCAGGGCGGTCCCCTCTGCTGATACTACACTGGAGGCTGAAGCCTATCGTGGACTGTCCCCGGGTGCATGGAGATGTCATACCTTTTTTAGCTACAAGCAAATACTTCTCAGTGATTAAAATATAGTATATTGCTGTTGCCTTATGGGGCACAAATAAAAATGTGGTTTGTAATTTCCTTTTCTATGTAGTGGTCACTAAGGTGTCTTTTTAATAGCTGTTGTTGTTATTTGAAATTGTAAGAAATGCTTACATAATATGAAATATATTAAAACGCTATGAGTTTGCAAATCATTTGCTGAGGAAATTCATTAACTATATCTAGGCACCTCTTCCTCCATTAAATGCAAAGTTGGTGAGTGCACTCAGGAGGAAAAGCCAGGGAAGTGCAGAAATTCACTGCAGTGTTGCACAAGACCCATCAACAACCGGTTGCTGTCCTCCAACTATCATACTCTATCTGTAACCTGATTCCTGGTGTCCTGGTGAAGGACGCCTTCCAAAACATTCACCCATTCTTGCTGTACCTCTTAACCAGTGGCGCCCTCAGACATTTTTCATAGAAGTGGCCTGATGAGGTTCCTGGGGTGGCACATTCATTGACTCTAAGATGGAGGAGGGGCCAGGTGGGAGGGCAGCGTTTTTATAAGCGTGGCCGTGGCCCCCCAGGGGCACCCCTTGGTGGTTCCACTAATCTTAACGCTTGTAAGGACCTGGGGACATGTCAACCTCCTGAGAGAGGTACTGATTACCGGGTTCCTTCCTGGTTCAAACCATGGAGAGCTGTGTGGCAGCGCGACCAAGCATTTCCATCCCGGAAACACTATTGCGGCAGATCATTGAAAAAGCAGTGGCTCACATCCTAATTCCTCTCGATCACGCGCAACATTTGACACGGTCGTCCGCCGGGCCCTTCTTTATGAAGTCTTGCCTTGGTACAGCTTCAACTACG
The DNA here is from genome assembly GCF_040938575.1 of Ambystoma mexicanum. Lineage (NCBI taxonomy): Eukaryota > Metazoa > Chordata > Amphibia > Caudata > Ambystomatidae > Ambystoma > Ambystoma mexicanum. The sequence continues at coordinate 1,368,865,238 of NC_090924.1, read as the reverse complement.
CAGTGTAAAATGTTTTGCCTGAGTCTAGTGCAGATACTTTTCTAAAATAATTTGGGGGAGGGGACATGGCATCTAAAGGGAAGGGACCACTGCCAAATGAGGGGGACAAAATGGTGTGCCACGAACGTTTGGTGGGACAAACATCCTTGTACCCCCCTAAAATTAAGGTCATGCCTCACTCCCTTATTGAAGAAGGAATATCATCCCAAATCCTTCATCCTGTTGCATCTTGGGTGGGGGTGCGGGTGGCCACCATTCAGGTTGCACATAACCGGAGTGAATCTTGCAAAAGAAGGCCAGGTTCTCAGCAAGCTACACACGTTTCGCAACCGCCCTCCAGCCCTGCCTCCTGCACGCCGCGGTCCTGCATTGATGCTCCTCCTTCTCTTTCAGTTCCACGGCCTCCCACTTTCCTGCCCCTGCACCCCTTTCAGCAATGTTCCAGTACGCCGCCACACTGGACAGCAATAGAAATGCAATAGAGTCTCCATTTGCATGGCGGCCATTTTAGGAGTATTTGTTTTTTTGTCTAAAACAATGGGTCACGCACTTGTCACAGCAAGTTCTTTTTGATCAAATAATTGCTTTTAGCACTCCAGTTGTCAATCCTGCGGTGCTACAGCAACAATACCCTATTCGGCAGGCGTCTCAAAGTCCAAAACATTGCTAGGGTCGGTGTTAAGGCATGCAACTTGGGCCTAAGCAAGTGAACCAACCAGAAGGACATTATTGCTGAAGTATTTAAAACAACGGAATGTTAGGGAGTTGATTAGAGGAATAACTCTAACTCTCTACCAATGCATGTTAGATAAGGAGCTATTCCTCAGTCGCAGCAGAACAGTAACCAACAGCTAGATCCAGGATCTCAAAATGCAGTGACCTAATACTCCCATCAGCCGTAGCAAGCATAGTGTATGATGAGGGATTATGGGAGTTGTAGTCCAAACCATCTGGAGAGCCACAGGTTGCAGATCCCTGGCCTAGATAAATACAAAGCTGAATACCCTAATATAAACTTTAACTAATCCTTCAAAAGACCTACTTCCTACTGCTCATTTCCACATCCATCAACCCTCCTCTTCTTAAAAGGTAAGTACCTCTCGATGGCCTCGGAATCTCTCATACGTTGGTCATCAACACTTAAGCGACAGGTTGCATTCTACAGGACCGGCACTTAAAAAATTGGCTAATTTTCAACTCCATGTGCGGAGGAACAAAAAACACATAATTCCAAGATCTGATGATGGTTCATGCCCTAGTCATTTCAAACAAGACTATGGGCACACCCTTTTAAAAGGCCGACCAATGCAAACAGTACACCATGTGACCAGGGCAATGACTATGGCCACCTTTGAGTGCATCACTCTGGTTCCCATTGCACTTCACTTGGAGTGCCAGGGCATTCTCTACAGGGGCAACTCTACCTTGCGAGGCCCTCCATCTCAATTCAACAAAATACTTGCCGGCAAACTCTCCATTTCGGCAACCTACAGATCTCTCCACAGCAACGAGGAACTCCTAGAAATTCCCAGTTACAAGAGGCAGCAATCTTTGAACCACTTTTCCTCTGGGGGGGCCCTAAAGATCTAAAACGTTCTCCACCCTAACCTATGCTGTGCCCCTTCCGCATCACCTCCCGCAAATGGTTTGAGACTCTCCTTTGAAAGAAAGGCTTCTCACACGGGCCAAACTAGTCAGGAATGTTTCAGTAAACTGTGCATTACCTGATTGGGTTCTTGCTCTAGCTGGCACTTACCAACACCAAGGCCAGGGTGGACTGGCCTACAAGGAAGTCTGGAGATTTCCTAGTAGGCCGCTGCACCCAGGTCAGGGGTGCACTGGCTAATAGGGAACTCTGGAGATTTCCTGGTAGGCCTCTGCACTCTGGTCAGGGGTGGACTGGCTAATAGGGAACTCTGGAGAGTTCCCGGTGGGTCGCTGCACCCTAGTCAAGGGTGGACTGGTCTATAGAACTCTGGAGATTTTCTGGTGGGCCGCTGCACCCTGGTCAGGAGTGGACTAGTCTATAGGGAACTCTGGCGATGTCCCGGTGGGTCGCTGCACCCTGGACAGGTGTGGAATGGTCTTTAGGGAGCTCTGGAGAATTCCCGGTGGGTTGCTGCACCCTGGTCAGGGGTGGACTGGTCTATAGGGAACTCTGGAGAGTTCCCGGTGGGTCGCTGCATCCTGGTCAGGGGTGGACTGGCTAATACGGAACTCTGGAGATTTCCCGGTAGGCCGCCGCACCCAGGTGAAGGGTGGACTGGCTAATAGAGAACTCTGGAGATTTCCCGATAGACCGCTGCATCCGAGCCAGGGGTGGACTGGCCAATAGGGAAAACTCAAGATTTCCTGGTAGGCTGCTGCACCCTGGCCGGGGGTGATCTGGCATATGGGGAACTCTGGAGATTTCCCGGAAGGCCTCTTCCCCCAGGGCCACTTTTGTGCGGTAAACTATTTTATTTCCAAATTTGCTCATAGGAAAGGGATTGGGCTTGCTGAAAATGTGTAATATGGGGCCACTTTGAACATTATTTCCAGTGCCTCTTCTGGTTCCCAGTTCACGCCTAATCGTGGCATTTATTCCCCGTTCTGCAGACCTTCATGCCCTACTCATCACATTACCTGCCAACTGGTACTATACTCCTCGCACCAGTCATGACTTAATGGGCAACTGGACTGGTTAATCGGGTGACTATGATGCCCTGTCCATGATCACAAACCTTGCTTGCCACTCCTGCCTCCAAACCCTTCTACCTATCTAACCCTCCATCTGCAGAGAAGGTTTGTGTTGTGTGCTTGACAGTATGTTCTCAGTGCTGAGGACGTGACATCATGCACGTTCTTAGCAAATGTAATGTAAACTGTGGTCATCACCAAGTAAAAGTGGTTGCAGCAGTTAAGGGATGAGGCTCCCACATCCCTACCTGGCTGAAGAATCTACCTCAGCCTCAACATGCATGACCATCCTCTGTTAACACAAAGACTATCGGATGCCGCCATTGAGGGGCCTAGACTTGCCTGGTCCTGCTGCTTTCTTTCCGATCAGACTCAAGCTCTGATACTCATGCCTCTCACTTCTGATCCCATGCCTCGCATAAGCAGTGTCCGCCAGTGGTCGTCACTGTCCCCCGATCCTTTTCACTCTTTAGCCATCCTTTAGCAAGCTCATCCTCTTTCTTTGGCCTCAACTTTCATGTTTACACCAACAAAGAGACCTCCTTTGCTTGTTTTGAACAGGATGCTTTTGGAGGCCAACTTCAAGGATTGTCCAAGAATCGCTCCACAGCTTTCGGCCCAGGGGTGTTGCTAGGTGTTAAATAGATCCAGGGCTACGCTAATGTCGGGACTGTCGGAACTCAGGGCTAGCTAGCCTTTTGGTTGCAGCCCCTGATCTTCTATCCGGGGCTACAACTAAAAGACCTGGACTATAGCTCCCTCAGCCCGCCCCCCCCCCTAACGATGCCTCTGCTTTGACCATGTGGATATATCCAAACATTGGGAAAACCCCAGGGCCTGCATATGGAGGGAGGGTTACTGAGGGTACTAACACACATGTATTCAAATTTGGCCTGCTCGGTGACATATACAAGCACAGATGACATCACAAGCCACTTCCATATGATACGGGCGTACGCCATTGTTGTTCTACTTTTGAATAAATTACTTGAAGAATGAACTGAAAAAGGAATAGAAAGGGAGGTCATTGTCTTTAAAAGCATACATTCCTCAATTGGACTTATTACGCTTTTTGCTTAGGTGGGTACTCTGCTTGCGGTGTTAGTCATTTGCACATTTGCACGTACACATGTGTAAGTGCAGGCGTAATTGCCTCCGCACCTTTGTTTTGCATTCCATAGTGCAAAAGGAGTCAATGCTGCCTGCCATTTACACATAGCAGGCAGAGTTTACAATGGAGCGCAAAGAAGCAGGCAGATGCCATAGAAACCCAATGCATTTGCACCTGCATGAAAATGTCATGCCATGCTGTTATAAATGCTTGCGTGTTTGTGTGCAAAGAGGATGCTGGTGGCAGACAGGGGCAGACTAGCAAAGGGGGGCGGAGGGGCAATTGCCCCCCAGGCAGGCTGGGCAGTTGTACCTGGGCCAGAGCTTCAAAATGTTGAATTTATTTTTGAAAAAGGCGAACTCCTTCAGAATCTAGCTTGCCACAAAGGAACCGAGTGTTCAGATTCTGTGTAACTGGGGCGAGGCATTTGTCTTCATTTCAGCAATGTTGTACATGTGCTTGGCTGGCCTCACACATGACATGGGCCTCCAGAGTGAGTCACAGGGATCTGGTCTGTACTCCAGTAGCATGTTCATACCGCCCAGTTACAATGGATGCATTTAAATAACAGATTCTGCGACTTTGGAGGGTAATGTTGGCACCATTGGCCTGTTACGATCCACAGCAGCCAGTCGCTATGCCTACTTGCCAAGGGAGTAAGGGTCCATATATTATTAGAGTTTGTCCTCGGTTTGATTCTGTATGAATGCTGACCCTGTGTTCTGGTGAATTTCTTGATCATCAGTGTGTTCATACAAAAAGATTTTAATAGCAACCTGAATAGCTCCCATGGATATTACTTATATAGTGGCTATAGAGAAGACTATTGGACTGTTTGTGGTACTTCCTTTTGGACACAGTTGAAAAACACACATAGAACGATGTAAGATTCAGTTATTAATTATTAGAAGGTTAGAAAATAAGGGGTCATTCAGAGTTGGGTGGATTCACCGGAAAAAGTTACAAGGTGTGCCGGTGGTAATTCTGAAAACCCGCCCTACCTGAAGTTTACCACCAGCATAGGTGGTATTTCTGGAATATCTCCAGTGCTTCCAAAAATACCACCTTCAATGGCGGTAATTTAAAAAGCTATTTTTGACATTGTGTTCAGCCATTTTCTGCATCAATGTGAAGGGAGAAATGGATTATGTACAGTAGTGGCTCATAAAACTACTGTTGAATTGATTTATGCACAAAAGGGTCAATTCTCGCCCTTTTATTCATTTTCGGGATAAGGAGGTGAGTGGAGGCAATCGGACATGGCGGTTTTCACTCTGTTGAAGGGAAGCACCTGTGCTTCCATTCTGTACAGTAACAAGAAACATTTTAACATTTAAAACATTTAAAACATTTGGGGCCAGCTTGGATTTCTTACTTTCACCTTTAGGATGGAGGTAAAAACAAGGTGCATGTTCTGCAAAATGTCTACCTAAAACACTACAGCCGGTATTCCCATGGACCACTACCAAAGGTATTTGGTTTAACCCTGAAATGGATGGACGGTAAAATCAACAGTATTTGCCAAATTCTGACGATTTTACTGTTTATGACCTTTACTGTACATCGTCACAAGTACACCCAATGCAAACACACACACACTCCACCTTACTTGTAATAGGCCAGTCTTGCTCCCTCTCCATCACCAGGTCCAAGGTCTATTCCCCTTGAAGTTCTCTCTGCTTCCATGCGTTGAAATATGCAGACGACATTCCAAAAAAGTGCAACTTGGCAACACAAAAAAACACCTGACCCTTGTCGCTTTTCGCTCTGCATTGCCCAAGTGAAGACCCCAGAGCCAATTACCAGCAAGACCCCGACCATGGCTTCTTGTCGTGTCTGGCAGAGGCTGACTGGCAAATCAAGGTGGTCAACTGTCTAACTGTAAGCCAGGGCAATGGAAGGTGGAAGGTGGCGGGGGGCACGGAATGGGCTTGGTGTGATGGACAATTAAAGGGTATGAGTGGCAAGGAATTGGTGATTGAGAAATGTGGGCAAGGGAAGGAGGTGCGTGCAAAGTAAGGAAAGGGGATTGGGTTAATAGTTAAAGGATGGAGCAAAAGGAGAACTGAGGTCTGAAAGTTAATTATAAGAAACGGGGACTTTGAGAATGTGGTGCAAGGGAAGAACCCCAGAGGATGATGGGTCGGGGCAATAGGGTAACTGAGATGGAGGTGCACATCTGGAACATCTGGAATGATAGTTCAGCAGGTTGAGTGTTGCTGAGATAGTCTGGCCTGCATGCCACTGCACCCTATTATGGGACTGGCTTGACCCCTTTTCTGACTAACTGATGCATTCTTGCTATGAACATATGTTTCAATTGCTATTCTCTTATATTTTTGAGGTTGCCTTATTATGTGACTTTGTGAATTGAAAATACACACAATTGTACAGACTAGGATTATAATTATAGTACATTTCCATTACAAATATAATTTTAGTCTGTTTCTCAGATGTTTTTGCCTCTGGGTACAGCCAATTAATAGGCTTCTCCCTTGTAGATACATTGGTACTTTGAAAACCACTGGGAATAGGAGAAGATGAAGTCGCTCCTGCTTTCACTTCAGACATTTTGTGATTCTGACCAAATCACTTTTCATCACTGTGCCTTATTTTCTTTAACATTATGTAAAGAAAGCCTCACTCATATGGATTTATATTCCATAGTTACTCTATAAATAATTATAATTTTAACAGTTTATGTTACACATACTCGTGAGAAGGCAGGATGACAAGTGAGGGTCAGATGTTGTGGGGTGGTACACACGGTGCAGGTATGGGTTTTGTGTTGTGGGCTGGGGAGGCAGAATGTCAGGTATGGGTCTTTTGCAATTTTTTATTTATTTTTTATTTATTTATTTATAATCAGGGTGCGAAAAAAAGACACAAGGACGAAGATTAACGGGATGACACAAAAAGAGAGTAGAGAGAGGAGGAGCAGAGAGATGGCAACATGATGCGGTGTAGTAGTTGCCTAATTATTTGAAGAGAAAGGTCTTCAATTGCTTCCTAAAGAGTTGGATGTTGCTTTCCAGTCTAAGGCTGCAAGGCAGATTGTTCCAGTGGGAAGTTGCCAGGCTCGGAAAAGCTCGACCGAGACCAGTGGCTTTACCTGGAAGGCTAGGATTGATCAGTCCTTGTTTGGCGGATCTCAAACTACGGCTCGGCTCATACCAGCTGAATTTTTTCCTGAGGTATGCTGGCGCCGTGCCATAGAGACATCGGTGGGTTAGGGTCAGTGATTTAAACAGGATCCGTTCCTTCACTGCCAACCAATGGAGATCATTTCTGTCCTTGGTGATGTGTTCACGCTTAGATTTGTTAGTGATGGACCTGACAGCATTATTCTGGATAATCTGGCATTGTTTCAGGCAGTTGTTGCTGGCGCCAAGCATTAACACGTTCCCATAATCCAAGCGAGACAGGATGGTAGCTCTCCCTATCGTGGCACTATTCTTGATGTTTAGAAATTGTCTGATCTGGCAGAGAAGCCTTTGGTAATATAGACAATTTTGCTTTAAATAAGCGGTTTGGGCTTCTGCACCTAGGGAAGATTGTAAACGAATACCTAGGGTTTTGACCTTATTTGATATCTTAATGGTGGAGTCTTTTATAGTGAAGGTGGAATAGTCCAAGCCAAGATTGTTTAAGGCTTTAGCTCTTCCAAAGGTCATAAGTTCTGTTTTGGAGCTATTAAGACACATCCAGTGTGTTATCATCCAGTTTTCAATGGTGTTGTAAATAACCGATAACTTCTCGTTGTCTAAGGAATGGATTCCACTCAAATCTAGAATGAGCAGTGTATCGTCGGCGAAATTGGTGAAAGAAATTCCAAGCTGAGATAGAAGCGTACAGAGGCAACGGATGTATAAGTTGAAGAGCAAGGGAGAGAAGCTGGCTCCCTGAGGGACGCCACAATCTACAGGTTTGGGTGAGGTGGAATGACCTGCCCAATTGATTTTTGAATTCCTGTCTTCTAGAAATGATGATACCCAATCTATTGCATCATGGGAGCAGTTACCAGCTGCGCCTAGGGCCTCTCGGAGCTTTCCGTGATCTAACAAATCAAAAGCCGCCGAGAGGTCCAAGAGGATTAACAATCCCGTTTTGCAATGCCAGATCATGTTTGGTTCTGAGAGCAAACCCAAACCCCCTGGCTCAGCAATGGCTCTGCTCTACCAATTAATTATCTAGCGGTGCCACCTCCTTACATTGTTCTAAAACTAAAGATGGGGTGTGATGGGAGGAGATGTACCCTGCTCTCAAATTACAAACCACAACACAATGAAAAATAGGCTCAAATCCCAGCTTTCTTGTTTCACCAATTATCCTGGTGAAATAATTTTACTGTTTGGTCAGTGGGAAATGTCCAGGGGCCTGGGTATCTTAGAAACAACACACATAACTGAAGAATATGCTGCATAAATGGAAAGTTATGTCTATGAAGTCCATTATATATACGTGAGAATGTGTGGAATGGGGTGAGTTAGGTATTGTGCTTACTTGTTCTGGAAGTTTGGCTCACTACACTGTGTGCCTGGGCCAATGGCACTATGGGCCAGAAAAGTGTACTTGCCCCCCAGGCCAATTGTTGCCAGTCCTCCCCTGGTGGCAGAAACAGTCACTCCATTTCCTGTGTCCTCTCCATTGTACAAATGAAATCAAAAGTGGAGTAGAGTAAAAAGTATACATAAAATGTTTACACATGCATTTTACTCATCCTTTGTACTCTCCTCGTCATGGTACCCCAAATGTGCCATTGATAAGAAGCAGACATGTAACCCCTCTGCATCACACAGATGATGCTGCCATCATAGCACGTACCCTGGTCACACTCCAGACTCTTGGTGAAGGGTGTGTTCTCTTGCTCCATACCAGGAAACTGATTAATCAGCCTCAGGGTGACAGTTTTGAAAATCTCAAGAAAGGAGCAGTTTGTATGATCTCCAGCAAGTTGGAATAAATCAAGTACATTTCTTCGTCTGTTCCCCAAACCCCCCCATCTCTGTATAGTTGCGCCTTGAAACACCAATGCTGTATGGGTGCATTATAAATACCCAATAAATAAATAAATAAATCACTTGAGTTTTGGGTTGCCTAGCAATATAACATATGAGAAATATAGATTAAAAGTGGCAACACAAGTAACCCTAAAGTTAAAGGGGACATGTAATTAAACTGGCAGATAAAAGGGCGAAACCCAGCTGTGGCTCTCAAGGCCCAATCGAGAAGCGTGATAAGATTGGTTAGTGGGGCATGGGACTGTGAAACCTGCAGAAACATTGAACTGGCAGAAAAAGGTACTGATGGTACCTCATGGTAGCCTCTCAAAGACTGAGAAAGCCAGTTTCCCTAGAGATACGGGATGACCTACGTGTGTGTGGAGATCTCGTAGTCATCAAACAATATGATGGCAGCATGGACAATATTCAGCAACTGCTCTAGGGCAAAACATATTGGTGAATGTGATTGCACGTCATGTGTAACATGGCTTAAGTACATTGTAAGGTCATTTAACTATCTGGATCTCCCTCAGTGGGATGAGCGAAAGCCTTACATTGAACTTAATGTTTTAAGTGTGGGAGCGGGTGGGGCTTACAATGTTAAGTTATGCTAAAGGTCCTCATAAAACCCGCGCTGTTGCCACCTGCATGGTTTCTTGGTGGTCTGGCATGTCTGTAAAATAAGGGGGCGGGGTAAGTTAGTAGGACCAAGCGGAAGAAAAGAGCAAGAGAGCTGCGATGTGCTGGTGGCTGCTTCAGTTTGGTGTATACCGTTCGGTGAACGTAGGTGTGTTTTTCAGTTGGTAGCCACCATGTGCTGTTGCTCGAGGCTATGTGTGGTTTGTTTCATTGTTGTGCTTTGGTGAAGAGCGTGTGGTTTGTTGTGCTGTAGAGGTATGGTTGTGTTTAGTTCAGTTTGAGAGGTGTATGCAGAAGGATGTGTTTTTTAGCAGGGTTTGTTAGTGGCAGTACCTATCCTACCCCCTCTATTTTGATTGCCTGTGACATATATCCCTTCCCCTGTTGTACATTCTAGTGTGCTACAATTACCACTCCTATGCTTTGTGCAGACATGTGGGTCCTCAATGGGCTACTCAGTGGCAGCACTCTCTCTACCCCCCCAGTGTTCAGACCAGTTGCTGCCCACATCCTTTCCCCCCTAGCACAACTTGGTGTTGGTGTGCAGCAACCACCACCCAGATGGGTTCCTCCGTTTATTAACATTGTGTTCTCCTCTTGTTCATCGCCAATTTTTTAGATGATTTGGGTTTCATCTGCGTAGTTGTAGCAAGTGAAGCTGTGGATTTTGATGAGGTTGATTGGTGGCATCCCATAAATGTTGAAGAGGAGCAGGGATAGCAAGGATCCTTGTGGTACTCCACAGGTGGTGTCCCGCAGTACTGATTTAAAGGGTTTTATCCACACTCTTTCTGTTCTTTCAGACAGGAAAGATTTTATCCAGAGCAGTGCTGTGTCGGTGATCCCTATTTTTTCAGTCTCTTGATGAGGATGTTATGGCTGAATGTGTCGAATGCTGTGGAAAGGTTGAGTATTATCAGTGCTGAATTTGTGTTGGAGTCTGCGTTGGCTTTAGATCGTCCAATATTGAGAGAAGTGCCATCTCCATCCCTCTCATGGGTCTGAAGCCGACTTGTGCATGGTCGAATAGTTGATGATTTTCTATGTGTTTCAGTGTTGGTTCGTAGACAAAGGTCTCCAATAGTTTTGCTGGATAGGAACGTTTGAGATCGGTCTGTAGTTTGAGAGGTCTTCCACATCGCCCATTTTGTCGTTGAGGAGTGGTTGATGTAGGCAGATTTGAATGCTCACACATTCCGTAAGTGTGCCCTGTGCAAGAATTGATTGATAGATGTCAGGAGGGCAGGGGTCCTTTGGGGAGCCTGCCTTGTTGATTTTTTTCACCAGGCAGAGGAATTTTTCTCTTGGCATTTTGGCGAAATTGTTCTGCCTGTTCTGTGGTCACGGGATAGGTAGGGGATGGTGCACGGTCTGGTAGATTGGTCCACTTTGTATGATCCGGTGCATGTCAGTGATTTTATTCTTAAAATTATCTGCAAGATCATCCCATCATTTCTGTGAAGGTATTAGTGTGTTATTGCACCAGTGGGGATTCTCTTCTCATTTCTGATGCTCAATAGTTCTTTCTGAATGTTGGTGGCTTTATAATCCTGTTGTGGTGGTGTTTCTTTTTGGCTTTAAGAGTTTCCTTTTTGTATGTCCGGATTTGTTTTTGATAAATGTATCTTTTGGCTTGGTCATAGTGTTCCCCCATTCTTGTTCTAGTTTCCTGTTTTTTGTGTGTATTAAGGTGGGGCTTGAACCATCTTGCCACTGCTTTCTTTCCTGATGAGATTAGGGTTATTTACGGGGAGATGCTATCAATTGTTTCATCTATCCACTTCTGGATTAGGTCTGCTTTTTTATCTAAATCAGTTGTGTCCAAGGTTGCGATCAATGGTTTTGAGGATTCTAGTTGTTCTTTTAAGTTACAGCTTTTAACAGTATTCCAGTTTCTTTTCCAGATCGTGGGGAGCTTTTGGGTCTGTTTGGGTGCTTTAGATGGTAATTGGATCATGTACATTATAATGAGGTGATCACTCTATAGTATTTGTATTGCTGGCACAGGTAAGATTAGTTTTTTGTGGGCGAAGATTGCATCAAGAGTGTGTCCTGCTGTGTGTATCGCTCCTTTTACCATCTGTCATAGTCTCATTGTCTCAAGCTGCTTAGTTAGTGTTTTCACTGAGTTCGCATTCTCTTCATCGAACCATATGTTAAGTCCCTGAGGATGATCAGGTGGTCATATTTGATGGCCAGGTTTGTGACTGTTTCTATGAAGGTGTCTATGATGGTAGCGTTGTAGGTCGGTGGTCTATAGATGAGTATTCATGTGAGGTTTATTTGTGGCCCTAATATCAGGTGAAGGACCAGGGATTAACAGTTCAGGATGTTCATCGGGTCAGCTGTTTTTATTTTCATGTGTTCTTTGTAAACTACTGATAGTCCTCCTACTTTTTTCCTTTTTTGTTTACCTACGTGCATGTTAAGTTTTCGGGTAGACAGCTGTGTAGTGTGACTTTGTAGTTGTCATCTAGCCAGGCTTTTGCAATGAACAGGATGTCAATTCCACCATCGTAGAGTAGATCATATATCTGTGTAGCGTGTTTGGACATTGATCTTGCGTTGATTAGATTGAAGTGTATTTTTTTCTTTATAGTGTCCTGTTTTCTTCTTGCTTTCGTCTTTGTGTGGTCTTCTTGGAGAGTTTCCTCACTATTCTCATGATGTACGATGTGTTCTGTTAGGTCTGTTTTGTCATTGAGTAGATTGGTTAGGTTTGGTATTGGGTTCATTACTTTTTCTGGCTCCTCTTCTGTCTCTAGTTGCCATTGTTGTAGGTCCGTTGGATTTGGTGATGTATCGAGTGAAGGTGTTATATCCTATCTTTCTCCTTCCGCATGTTTCTTCCCTTTTCCTGTGCGGTACTGGTATCCTGCTGGTGTGTCTAGTATTTCTGTTAGTCGTACGCTGCTCTGGTGAGTGGCCGTCACGAGGTATGGTGTTAAACTTCCTATATAATGGAGAATGAAAGTAAACACCCTTAGTGCCAGTGCTGGAAATGGAAAAATAATATTCTGGGATGAGGAGGATCTTTGATAGCCCATCTCTTGAAGTATGCCAGAACCTGGTTTTCTTCTGTCCCTGACAAATACCAGCATTGAAAATAATTAAATTTAGGAATTGAAAAGTGGCCTCAGCTTTTATGGAATCTGCTGCGTACTCAGATATGACACGGTTATTGGAATAGTTTTAAATGGTGGTTATAGTTGAAAGTCGCTACACATTTTAGTGGGATCTATGTAACCCCGGGGCGACCTGTAATTTCGCATACGAAAATGTCAAATCTGAAAATAGAGGCACGCAGTGATCACATGGATCACTATTTCCTGCATCCCCCTTACCCGCTACCCTTTTGTTCTTTTATACTTTGAGAGGTGCACTTACCTTCTTTTCTTTCCACCGTCTCGGGCCCTCTCCCTACAACATCAGTTCCCTATTTATTTTATTTATTTGAATTTATAAATTGTGCAATGGCCCTGGGGCCTCGTGGCGCTGTTACAGAATATTCTCTTGGATACAGTTTACAGAAGAAACAGGGCGATAGGTAATCGTTACAAGGTTATAAACAATGATACAGTGGGTGTGTTCCATGGTTACAGGGGAACATATTCAAGCACAATTTAGTTGAAAAGCTTAGTTTTCTGCACTTTTCTGAACACAGTGAGGGATGTTTCCATTCTGAGTTTAAGTGGTAGTGAGTTCCAATTTATTTGTGCTAACACCTCAAAGCTCAAACCCCCCCGGCTTTGACTCTTTTGAAGGCGGGGACAGAGAGTTGGTGAGAGCATTGGGCACGTTTGGGTCCATTTGCCGGTGCTTGATGAGTTTGTTCTGCCAGGTAAGGAGGTGCTGACTGAGAGATGCATCAGTGTATGATAGTGAGGGCTTTGAACAGTATGCGCTCTTTGACTGGGAGCCATTGGGAGTCCCGTCTGACCTGAGAGATATGCTCTCTTCTGGGAATACTTAGAGCTGCTCTGAGAGCATTGTTTTGCATAATTTGAATTTAGTTCAGATTTTGGGCAGAGGTGCCTAGCAGCAGGACATTGCAATAATCCACCTTGGCACCAATGGTGGCTCTCGCTATGTTAAGGCAGTTTTTGGGCGACAGGTGAGGTTTTACTGTATTAATGATTTTGGTTGTGATAGCTGCAGATGATGAAATAGCACTGACTTGATTTTTCATTGAGAGGGTGGAGTCAAGATAGACACCCAATGCTTTTACTGCAGCAGAGACTGGGATTATAGTATTCTCAATGCTGAAATTGCTGTATTGGCTGTCTAATTTGTTCAGAATTTCCTTAGGGCTCACCGGTAGGATTTCTGTTTTGTCTCCATTGAGACAAAGGCTGTTAGCCGCCATTCAGGCCTGGAGGAGTGCATAGGTCTCCTTGAGAGTGTTGAGATCTTGCTCGTAAGAGCGCATAGGGGTAGGAGAATGTGTCTATCATCGGCATAGTTGGTGAATGCTATGCCGTGTCCTTCTAGATCATTAAAGAGGGGTAGGGTGAAGAGGTTGTCGGGGGTAGGTGAAGTGCCTGACCCTTGTGGGACTCCACAACCTATGGGGGACGGAGTGACAGAAGCCTGGTCAGAAAAGACCCCAATGGCTCGACCCTCCAGGAAGGACGTTATCCAGGTTGTAGCTTCTCGAGAGAAGTGAGCAGCCTCCGTAAGGTGTTTACATACATACGATTGTGTGGTCGACAAGGTCAAAGGCGGCCGACAGATCTTGGAGAAGGAGAAATGCAGGCTTACCTTTGTCGATTGTTTCAAGTAGCTGGTTCGTCAGGTCAAGCAAGGCTGACTCTGTGCCATGATGGGGACAAAAGCCAGATTGCCTTTTGCCCAGAATGTTATGCAGTTATAATAATAATATCTTTAATGTGATATAGTTTAAGAATTCAAACTTTACACATATACATCTTAATTACTTTCAGTACAAAATTCAAAGCACCATAAACATAAAATTTAAAAATAAATAAAAATAAAAATTCTTCGTGAAATAGCACACCATAGTTACACATGAGCATAGTTTTGATTATTTCTTATCATGTCGGCAGTTAAAATACATATACTGGTCAGTATTATCCCATAATTCTATCCAGTACGATGGCTAGCTCTCCTCATATGGATATGCCCAGCTCATCTTCCACTCTTAACCAAATGGAATAGAGTGCAGTTAACAGACGCATACTGTTGGTGTTTACACAATGATTCCAGAACAGCATGTCTCCAGGAGTCTCCCAATTATGCACAAACATACTTAAGTGTAATTTTATGTCAACCATCATACCCTGGCATTCGGTTAGTACATGTTTAGCTGTCTCTAGAGCTTCCTGATTCTTACACAGGCGACAATAGCGTTGTTCTCTGGGTACCTTTTCCATGATACCAGTGGTCATCTTAATGGGAAGATATTCCATTCTTAATAGGAGTATGAACCTCCTTAATCTTGGGGACGGGCATAGCATCAGGTATTTCTGTGGTTTCTTGCAAGTATATAATCTAGTTTCCGTGAACCTATACCTTTTTAATTTGCGCAGATGTTCGTAATTCTCTAGCCAATCCCATAACTCAACTCGTCTCCCCATACAGGATTGCATAGCCTCCGTATAAGTCCCTACACGATGATTCCAGCAAATTTCTTTGAGCAATTGTTCCATTTGTTTTTTGAATTCACAGAGGGTGTTTTCATTATTATTATTCAGGGCAAATGTCGTTAGCAGAGCATTACCCGCGCCATTCACCATTTTTAAGTAAAATCCGGCTCTTTTCTTTAATATCTGTGCTTTTAATGATATCAGACCCAACTCGAGTCTAAGGAGAGCCATAGGGATGCATACCGGGAGTCCTAATATCTTCCTCCAGTATTTTCCCTCAATAATTTGTAGCCAATTTAGATCCATCTTAATTAGTGATTCCAATCCATACACCATCATGGGCGCTAGAACCTGTATATAGAGGTGTCTATATCCCCATAATGTGTAACCACCCTGTTTAATTGTAAAGCTTTTAAATAGGGCAGTAATTTGGGCTGCTCTTATTTTCCGATTGCGTTTACAATTCGTATAGTCACCTCTGGGTTCAAATTCAATCCCGAGGTATTTATATTCAGGGACATAAGAAATTACAACTCTATCAATGCATAAAGATACACGAGCTGACCTTTTACATGTGTATCTCATCACATGTGTTTTTTCAACATTAATTGTAAGCCCATTTTGTTCAGAATATCCCCAGAGAGCTATGGCTGAACGGCGTATACCACTGATTGTGTGGTCGAAGATCACTAAGTCATCTGCATATGCGAGTACCAAACATGGAGTTTTACCAATATTGGGAGGACAGTTTTTTGCCAAGGCTAAGGATGATGGTATGTCATGCACATACAGATTGTATACTAGGGGAGCGGTCACACAACCTTGTTTAACTCCTCTATTTTGTATGACTTCCTCCGTCATATGACCTACTCGATCTAATTTCAATTTAACCTTGGTATTCTGATGTAGTAATCTTAGGTAGTATAGTAGATCAGCTGGACAGCCAAGCTTTTGTAACTTCAGCCATAGTTTTTCTCGGGGGATAGAATCAAAGGCCGCTTTAAAGTCTATGTAAAGTGCATAGAGGGGTGGTTGTCCGCTTTTCAAGGCTCTAGTTCGTAAGTAGTCCATAACAAAAATGTTATGGCTAGTTGAGTAGTCTTGCCTAAAGCCACATTGAAATTTACTTAAGATTTTAGCCCGGTCAACCCATATCTGTAGTTTTTTCAACAGGAGTGACGCAAATATTTTGCTTGTACTGTCTAACATGGAGAGTAATCTATAGTTATTAGGGTCTAATCGATTACCTTTTTTAAATATTGGTATTAGTATGGCTGATTGCCATGAGCTCGGGAGTACCCCTGCCCTCAAAATCTTGGAGAACAGTACATTCATTAGGGTGGCCCAAAAAATTGGACTACCTTTTATTACAATATTAGGGAGCCCATCGGGACCAGGTGCCCTAGATGACTTCAACAGTTTAATCATAGAGAGGATGGAGTCATGGGAAATGTCAATATCAGGGTCCGTTGGTATATTACCTGATTCTGATCGCTATGTTGCGTTTTTCCAGAAACGCAGTCCATTCCACACTAGAAATAGGATTAACTAATTGCCGTGTCCTATTCCCTCTTGCTTCATTAAGGAGAGCCCATATACTGCTAGTTTTACGGGAGCAAATAGTCTGTATTAGCTTTTGCCAAGCTCTATTTCTATCAGAGCTTCTTTTTGCTTTAATCACCCTCCTAGATCTCAACTTTATTTCCATGCAGTTCTAGGTAAGACTGGATCTATAGATATGTGGTGTTATCTAAGATTTTCAACAAAAACGGGATGGTGGTGATTGGTCTGTAGTTGTTGGGAGAATCTGGGTCAAGGGTGTTTTTTTTAGCAGTGGCTGAAACCATTCTTCCTTAAGAGTGGGAGGGATGATGCCTGAATCAAAGGAAGCATTGATAAATACTGTAATGAAAGGCGCTAGCATTTCTGCACAGTCTTTGATTAGGCTAGCTGGGCAAATGTCCCCCTTGCAGAGCGAGGGTTTGATATGTTTCATGATTAGTAGGACTTCTGAAATGGTTACATCCTTAAAAGCAGGTTTTTCTGTAGGCAGTCGGTCCCCTGGAGTTTGCCCAGTGCCTGTAGGGCTATTGTGGTGGGCGGTGACTTTGAGCAAGTTGTTGAAATGAGATTACATTTTTTCCTGAAGGGTGTTGATTTTATCCAACATGGCGTGTTGAACGCTGTTACACCATTTTTCATCTTACACTGTTTGTTGTGTGGAGGTGGGAGGTACAACCCATTCATTGAAGATGACAAATAATTCCTTGGACTGAGATTTGGCTTTGTCATTTCTGAGGTTATAAGCAGTGAGTGTGGCTGCCGAGATGGCATTTTTGTATTGTTTGGCAACTATCAGATAGGTGTCTCGTGTAGCGACAATGGGGGCAAGATTGCCATTTGGTCAACCCTGCACGTTTGAGGGCTCTTAAGTCTAGTAGCTCTTGTGTGAACCATGAATTTGCCTGTTTGAGGCGCTTTGCACTTTTTTTCTCTAATGGGGCAATGGTGTCACTGCTTCTTTGAGAGTGACATTGTAGAGCCCTACCAGTTCTGTAGGGTTGTTGGAAAACTGGTGTTTTAGCATTGAGGCTCCTAGGAAAGGTAAAATTCTGTCTTTAGTTAGTAGTCTTTTCGATCTAGCCATCACGGCTGGCATAGGAGGGCTATGTTTCACTGTTTTTCTGGAAGGTAGATGGAAGTGTAGGAGATGGTAAACACACCAGGGGTGTGGGGTGTTGGAGCTAATTTCTACTGCCCAGTTGTGATCAGCTATCCAATCCAGTGTGCAACCTTTACTACGGGTGGGGTTATTAACCTTTTGGATGAAGCCCAGGTCTAGGAGAGCTTTAGCAAAGGATTTGCCTTTCTTGTCTCTGTGATCATTGAATCCAAGATTGGGGTCTCCTAAGAGAATTGCTCTTGTGGTATTTTTTAGGTTATCGCCTAGAAGGTGTAGGAGGTTACCTTGGAAGTCAAGAAGGGGCCTGGAGGGCGGTGGACTATATGCACGGTTATTGTGTCATTAGGTGAGAAGGATATTTTGACTGAGAAGACATCAAGGTTTTCTGCGGTGGCAGATTTAGTTTGTCTGGCATTGAGAGCTTTGTGACAATGAGGGCAACATCTCCTCCCTTTTTGGAGGTTCTGTCTTGGCGGAATATGGTGTATCCTGGTGGTAGGGCTTGGTAGATGGCTGGTCCAGAGGCTTCGTGGAGCCAGGTTTCTGTGATGGCCAAGGCATCAAGCTATAGATCCGTGATCAGCTCATGAATCTCTGTGGCATGGGCTGACATGGAACGTGCATTGATGAGTGCACATTGGATTTGGCTGCAAGAGGTGACCTTTTTTGGGTGTTAGTTTGGCCTTTGGTATCCTTGATGATTGCACATGGTGACCTCAGCCTAGGAGTAGTGGAGGGTGCGGGTAGAGAGATAGCTTGCCTTCCTAAGTGTTTCTTTTAGTGTATGACAGGAGGGTCAAACGGGACGCTAGCCGTTGGTTTCTCAAGGGGAAGGGCATAGGGGGAGTAGAGACCTCTGCGGCTGGTAGTACCTTAGGTGAGTCTGTGGTTGGATTTGGTAAGGTGATGGGAGCTGAGGTGGCCATCTTGGTAAGTGGGGCCGGTGTAGCTCTAAAAAGAGCAGGGAGGAAGGGTGTGGGCAGGATCAAGTGAGAGCAAAGCAATTTAAGCTCCATGTTTGAGACACAGGCAGATTTGCTAGAGTAGGAGTGAGCGAATGTAGGGGTCACAGTTCAGGTTCTAAATACGGTAATGTGGTAGAGTGATGTTGTAGTTAGTATTTAGGTCAGACTGACTAGTACTGTGACATTACATTAGCATGACTAGGGTTGCTATAGTTCAACGCAATACAATTATCTATCCCTATCCCAACAGTGGGTTGGAACGTCCGTCACAGGGTCCTTTTTTTTCTTTATTGTCCCCCGACTTCCATGTAATGGAAGCGGGGGACACCCCTGCAACCCCTGAACCCAATTGACCATTCAAGGGGATCGGAGGACACCCCGGCAACCCCCGCTCCCCTTGTTCGGTATAATGGGGTTTCAGCATTTTCGTTACTGCTGAATGTGCAGTAAATGCGCACCCCACATTTTGTTTCTGATCATTTCAAGCAATAACTTATATTGTATTTATTCCGCTTTTTATCATTTTCTAACAATGACCTAAGAGATATGGTATGAATCATGGGATCTTACGGTGTGATGTTCAGCGATTGGAAGAGTTCTTGGTTTGGGAATGTTTTGTGCAGGCTTTATGGTCCTGCAGCCCAAAAAACATACTATTATCACTGTCCCTCATCCTTTACAATCTTTATATCCAGCCCATTAAACCCATTACATTTTACTTCCATACCAACAACAAACAGATCCTCCTTGATACCATTGCCTGACAACTTGACAGATCCTCCTTGATACCATTGCCTGACAACTTGACAGATCCTCCTTGATGCCATTGCCTGACAACTTAACAGATCCTCCTTGATGCCAATGATTGCTAACTTAACAGATCCTCCTTGATGCCATTGCCTGACAACTTAACAGATCCTCCTTGATGCCATTGCCTGCTACCTTAACAGATCCTCCCTGATGCCATTGTCTGCCAACTTAACAGATCCTCCTTGATGCCATTGCTTGCCAATTTAACAGATTCTCCTTGATGCCATTGCCTGCCAACTTAACAGATCCTGCTTGGTGCCATTGCCTACCAACCTAACAGATCCTCCTTGATGCCATTGCTTGCTAACTTAACAGATCCTGCTTGGTGCCATTGCCTACCAACTTAACAGATCCTCCTTGATGCCCTTGCTTGCTAACTTAACAGATCCTCCTTGGTGCCATTGCCTACCAACTTAACAGATTCTCCTTGATGCCATTGCCTACCAACTTAACAGATCCTCCTTGATGCCCTTGCTTGCTAACTTAACAGATCCTCCTTGGTGCCATTGCCTACCAACTTAACAGATTCTCCTTGATGCCATTGCCTACCAACTTAACAGATCCTCCTTGATGCCCTTGCTTGCTAACTTAACAGATCCTCCTTGGTGCCATTGCCTACCAACTTAACAGATTCTCCTTGATGCCATTGCCTACCAACTTAACAGATCCTCCTTGATGCCATTGCCTACCAACTTAACAGATCCTCCTTGATGCCATTGCCTGACAACTTGACAGATCCTCCTTGATGCCATTGCCTGACAACTTAACAGATCCTCCTTGATGCCAATGATTGCTAACTTAACAGATCCTCCTTGATGCCATTGCCTGACAACTTAACAGATCCTCCTTGATGCCATTGCCTGCTACCTTAACAGATCCTCCCTGATGCCATTGTCTGCCAACTTAACAGATCCTCCTTGATGCCATTGCTTGCCAATTTAACAGATTCTCCTTGATGCCATTGCCTGCCAACTTAACAGATCCTGCTTGGTGCCATTGCCTACCAACTTAACAGATCCTCCTTGATGCCCTTGCTTGCTAACTTAACAGATCCTCCTTGGTGCCATTGCCTACCAACTTAACAGATTCTCCTTGATGCCATTGCCTACCAACTTAACAGATCCTCCTTGATGCCCTTGCTTGCTAACTTAACAGATCCTCCCTGGTGCCATTGCCTACCAACTTAACAGATTCTCCTTGATGCCATTGCCTACCAACTTAACAGATCCTCCTTGATGCCCTTGCTTGCTAACTTAACAGATCCTCCTTGGTGCCATTGCCTACCAACTTAACAGATTCTCCTTGATGCCATTGCCTACCAACTTAACA
This sequence comes from Ambystoma mexicanum, assembly GCF_040938575.1. Classification (NCBI taxonomy): domain Eukaryota; kingdom Metazoa; phylum Chordata; class Amphibia; order Caudata; family Ambystomatidae; genus Ambystoma; species Ambystoma mexicanum. The sequence continues at coordinate 1,368,844,413 of NC_090924.1, read as the reverse complement.
GATCCTCCTTGATGCCATTGCCTACCAACTTAACAGATCCTCCTTGATGCCATTGCCTGACAACTTAACAGATCCTCCTTGATGCCATTGCCTGACAACTTAACAGATCCTCCTTGATGCCATTGCCTGACAACTTGACAGATCCTCCTTGATGCCATTGTTTTCCAACTTCCAGGATTGTCCATCATTGAAGTCAGATAAAGAGGAGATGCTTGTGCTGATGTCAGACACTCTGAGGTTCCAGCTTCTTGGGCCTCTGGCTCATTGGTGGAGAAACTGGCCTTTAAATGTGCTGCTTCCCTCTTTCTGGCACCCCAGGATCTGACGCTGACCGGTCACTTGAGGCCTATGTGTGAGATGCTCCTGTATTAAGATCGATCCTCAGTGGTCACTGCCACTAAGACATCCCACCTTGATTTCACTAATTCCCTCTATTCAGGTTCTTCTACCTTTCGGGAGCAGAGGTCGAAGTGAGCGGGAGCGGTGCTCCCATACTTTTTATTTTAAAATTTCACAGTTCCTATACTTTTATTTTAAAAAGAAAGCATTCTGGAATGGTTTAGTTTTAAAATGGAAGTGTAGGAAGAAGTTGAAGCTTGCACTTCAGTGCTCTGCACTGCACAGTCCCATAAATAGCAGGTGTGTTTTTCTGGGTGTTTGGATTGTGTGTGGGAAGGGGTGCAGGGATTAGGTTTGTGGGGAGCGGGGCAGAACCGCAGGGAACATAGTTCCCCTACTTCTTTTCATACACTCCGACCACTGTTCGGGAGGATAGCTAAGCGGCAACGTGCTCGCCTTGGAAGCAAGACGTCACAGAGCAATTAAGGTTCGATCCCCGGGTCCACGCTAGAAACGTCTGGGTATTAAGCACGTTATAAATAACCGATCATATCAATTTCTAGATCAAAATAAAAGGCAGATCATCCAAAATGTTGCTCCTGGGGTGCGCAATGATGCCCAGAGCTTCAACCATATCTCAACAATTTGGCAGCCGATGCCCTGTCTCTCGGCGGAGCAGCATCTAGTGCTTAGAAGCCGCTGCATCTCCTCGCACCAGGCACACCATGATCTCGAGCCCTCATTTTTCAGCAGCTAGGTTCCCACTCATGCCGTGTAGCACTCACGATCCTTGTTCTCTTTCCTGTCCCTTCCTGTGAGATGCAGCAGCGCTGTGCCCTTCAACGCTTCCGGGGCCTTAAGGCCATGCCCCGGTGCCGCTACCAACCGATCCAGTCGGTCACCGCTGGCATTATTGCCATTAGCTCAGGTGGTTATTTGTCTTGTGTAGATATGTGTACTTGTCATCCTGTGATTGCCTTGGTGTCCTTCGGCTTGTTTGTGGCGCGATATAAATAAATAAAAATAAAATAGCACCCCGGGGATTTGGGGTTCCGTGTGATCTGGTCAAATCTCCTTTTTCGAAAACGATTTCATCTCTCTCTTTTTTTTATTTTTTACTTTGCCATACATTTATGAGTGGGAGCCTCCCGCCTTCCCCTTGCCCCCACGCCCCATAATCTTCCCACAGAAGTTATTCACCTGACACCCCCCCCCCCCACACGTATATTTGCGGCAAAAATCATTAACGAAAATTCTATGAAATCGCATTCGACCATTTCTTCCGCGGCCAAATGTTCCGCTCCCCCCGGTGTTCTTCCCCAAGATGCTAATAGCGGGCAAACATTTGTAGAAGGGGAAACTGGGTACAGGGAACTGCGTCATGGAAATGCAAGCCCCTTTCCCCATTTCCTGGGTGAGGGAAGATGGCAGAGGCGAGCAGGCGAGGGAAGAAAGATGAGTTTCGCGGGAGGGCAGACAGGTGGCCGACCTTACTCCAGAGGCAGCAGACAGCAATGCGGGTGGGGGCTGGGCGCGCGGGAGGTGGCGAGGCGGAGAAAATGGTGGCTTGTGCGAGGAGCCTCCGCTCACTCTGATCAATAGTTTCCGCCAGCGTGAGCTGATTGGTCCCCGCATCCGACCCAGGTTCTAAAAGTGTTTTCAATAGATCGGATGATTGTACTGTGCCCCATTTCCTCTTCTGTACAGTACCCCGTGATTTCGGACATTTGCCTCTCCCACACTAAATCCTATCTTAATAGTTCATCTAGTGCTTGGACTCCATTGGGGCCTGGCCCTCGCTATAAAGCTGCAAAAATATAATAATAAAAAATAATGAACCTCATCAGTCCTACCTAATCCGCCCTCATCCCAGCCCCCCAAGAAGCCCGCGGAGTTATTCAGTGCTGAAGTCACGTGTCGCAATAAAGCTCGAAGAGGGATGCAGAGCCAATAGAAAAGTTTATCAAAAGCAATAAATCACTTCCGGGTTGTTATTACAAGCACTTGCGAAAACACAGCCCTCCCCAAACTGTGCAACCCGCGGTATTTTTAGATGTCTCCAGCCTTGAACTGGCATCAAAGGGGAGCGTTTAGACCTTTTCTCTTCTTTTCCCAAAGTAGTGTGATTGATATTTTCTGCGATCACAGTGACCTTTTTTGCTGAATTTGTTGGGGGGGGGGAACAGCACTAGAAAATGATGCATTGTAAGAAAAATATTGTTCTAGGAAGTGCCCTCCCGCAAAGCCAACTCAACGTTTTGAAGGCCCTTTTAAACATCACCAGCAAACACCAGAGCAAGGCCGCTTTATCATGTAGCACTTTCTTCGTGCACTCATCTTCTCTCGCCTCAAGAGCACATGCAGAGATGACCGCCAGGAACCATAAGACAGCTCAATGGGTTGAGGGCCTCATGCGGAGATCTCTACGGGCCACCTGCCGCTCGCTGGTTCAGATATGGACAGGGATGACTCAGCCTTTCATCCTCCCGAGTCCTCCGTGGCCATGAAATATGGATTCCATGTCATTTCATCGCGGTATGTTTTTTGGCAGGTTTTTTTTAACGCGATTTTTTTAACGAATAAACCCATCGAATTGTTTTTACATTATTTTTGGGACGATTCCTCCCCAAACCCCACATTACTTTTAATTGTTTATTTATTCACAAACACCCACAACCCATATATATAATTGTTTAAACCCCCTAAAAAATTCGATGGGTTTTTTCGTTAAAAAAGTTGCGGTAAAAAACGCGAAAAAACATCCCGCGATGAAATGACGTTGTACCGAAACATGTCAACATGAACAGGTAATAGCCACTTCTACTACCATCGAAGTGCCGATGGACAGTTCACTTTCTGGTGTGTGCTATATAACTGAGGAATCATATTAATACTTCACTATGTGGGCCTAAAACTGAGACGGCCAGGTGTCATGCAGCTGCGCGGCAGGCGCATGAACCCTGTGTGCTACCTTACAGGCATGCCCGCATTTCAGGATAGGGCAGGTGCCCCACGCTATCTGAGGAGGGGGGCGATTGGAAGTAACGAACCTAACGTGGGACGGCCTGTTCTGCAGCACGGGGGCTGGGGGGTCTGGGGGGGCGGCGTGACCTATGAGTTTCTTTGTTAGGGAGTCGAGATAAGCGCTGCAGAAGATTCCTGGCTCCAAAGCATGCGTCTGGGAGCCTTAACTCATGCATGAAATTCATTTCTCTTTGGGGGCAGATAGTAAAAAGATTTTAATTATTCAATAACGGGAGGATGCAGCAGGCCGGGGATTTTACGACTTCATTATAAGGCCAGTAGGGGGGCCGCGCGAGGAGATGATTGCCTGATATTTGGATACAGTGAGTGGGGCGTGGGGAGTGGAGGCAGCCATGTGGAAGGAGGGACTCATCGAGCACTGTAGAACTACCTGGAATAAGGGACAGAAAGGTTTCTTTGCATTTATTTATTTAATAGTTTTTTTAAGAACAGGCCAAATACCGAATGTGAGTTCGCTTTCTAAGCACGGATCTGTGATTGGAGCCTCTGTCGCTCTGCGTAGTCTTGCTTCTTAGACCAGCGCGTTGCCCCCAAAGTCTTGCTTCCAAGACTAGCGCGTAGCCCCTGTGCTATCCGCGTTCACCTCAAGACCAAAGATTTCTGCACCCACTTTCCTGCTATCCGACTAACACACCCTGTCCTCTTTTCTTACAGGACCGTGTGCAGCAAGGACACGATTATTGGCAGAAGGGAGCTATATAAGACCACCTTACATTACTATAGATCTCCAGATGTTTTGCACTACAACTCCCATAAGTCCTAGCCAGAGTAGTCGATAGTGGAAGGGTCAGTCATTGTAGTCGTAGTCCAAAACATTGTGACAGCCTCAAGTTGTAGACCCCGTCCCACGAGCATCCAGCTGTCACCCGTATTAGGATTGACGCTTTGCCACCGCACAGACTCCTTGTTCAAACGTGTCCACCTTGTATGTCATGTTATGGTATTTATTTATTTGTTCATTTATAGAGCGCACCTAACCCTAGGGTATCTGGGCGTGTTACGTAAGGGTACACAATAAGATTGCATGACAGACAGGTACACAACAGAGCAAAGAAGTTGTAACCGGTGCATCACAGACATGTACAGAGTTACAAAGACGAATAAGACAATTATGGCATGGCCTTTGTGATCCTATGCATTTTGTATAATGCGCCAATCACCAGCACACATATGTTGTGTTCCGTTATGTTAAGGTGCAGCCTCAAGCTCAATGGCTGGGTTTTTCTGAAATTGAGACTTCTTAGAAAAGTGTTGCTGTTTGTGCCCTTGCAGCTCTGCGCGAATGTAGTCACAGCCTCTATTATGAGCGTGCTGGACTACTGCAAGGGCATGTATTTACTCCAGGCTCATTTCCTGGTTTATCGGCTCCAAATCCTACAAAATTCTGCAGCACGCTTGGCGCTCAATGCCGCAAGCCGGTCTTCGGCCTTGTTGTTACTGACCAAACTTCACTGGGTTCCTGGTAAAAGTGGGATTAAATTCACGGTACTTTTTCGCACTGGGCCTTCCTTTTTTCAATCTAAATTGGTTTGCATCTTCCTAGATGCACTTTGCGGTCAGCCTCGGCAATTTTGTTGGAAGTCCTGTGTTTTTGTAAAGCTCGAGCTGGAGGCCGGTCTCTCTCGGTGCTAGACCCTACACTGTGGAACTCCCTCCCGACGTTCTTGAGAGAGAACCCAGATCATCTGGGTTTCCGTAGGGCACTGAAGACGTTTCTGTTCTGAGATTGGTTGTTTTTCTGACTGGTGGCCAGCGCCCAGATGCCTTTATGACCTTGGTTTTTTTGCGCTTGATAATATTTATTACATTAGATTACATACAATGGGGTAACATGGAAGGATTGCCCATGGAGCAAGATACACGGCGGCATTGCCATCCTTCTCCAAACTCTGGCCGTATTCTTTGGCCAAGAGGTGGCAGGCTCCCAATGGGTAAATGAGCGGGCCTCGCATTGAAAGATGTGCAGGGACGCGAGCCACCGCCCCTATGTATATGTGTGTGTATCCTAACTGGAAGGCAATGGAGCGCTGTAGAATAGAGGGAAAGGTACATAGTGAGGGGGGCTCGACCTTTCCTTAAAGTACGTTACAGGTGGTTTGCCAGAAAAAATGCCTTGAATGATTTTGTTCATAGTGTGTGTGTTCAAAATCACATAACACCACACTACGTTTGGCCATTATTTAATAAATGTGTCCCAGTCACCTAAAATTGCTTGTATTCGGGGAAATCTCCACCTGCCTCTCAGATATCCACTCCTTCGCCTTCGCAGGGACTAGACCAAAATACTGTTTTTCGGAAAAAGCAACCCCTGACTTACACCCATTCAAATGAGCAGCTATCAGTACGAGGACCACCACCCCGGAACACCCGAGTGCAGGACATAATCATCTCAGGACTGGAGATTTAATAGACGCCCAGAATGGAATCGACCATTCCCGTAAACACCTTGGTCTCTGCGTCCCATCACGCTCTGTTAATGCAGCCCGTCATTGCGCAACTAAGAGAGCAGTGCACTCTACTGCACTCTACTTGTCGTATGAGCCAATTGAATGTTAACTTATGTCTTCTGTGAAAGGACCTCTTGTGCTGCCTCTCACCTTCCCTACTTTCTTTTTCCCATCCCTGGATCCCCCATCCAGACTCCCACTCCTTAACTCCCTGAAGCAATCTTTGATTTCAGATGTTGGCAGAGCACCAATAAAATACAAAAGAAGTCATTAAGGCCCATCCTTCCTCCTTGCAGGTCAGCAGCTGTCAGGCAAAACATATATATTCTGCAGGACCTGCCATCTAAGACCATTTAGAAAATGTCAACTGGTACCCACCCAAGAGGGGGGTTTTGAAGAAGAGCAAATGCCTCAAATGCCTGTTTGGCTTAGCAGTTTGCGGCAGACTTAAGGCGAAAAGGGCTTCATTTCTCACACCAGACAACAGTTTGATGGGTAGAGAAGGCCTGATTAGTTCCTCTTGTGATATGGAATTCATCCGTGATTTGTGAATTCACCACCAAAGCTGCTTGTGCATGGGTGTAAAGAGCCAAGAACTCTGGTGGGGATACCTCTGCTCTGGTCATCATTATCCGTAAGTAAACCCACGGCACACCGTCAAACGCCTTTTCAGCGATGACAAGCACCATGTCATGGGGTTATATATATGTTGTTACAAGATCTATGACCCTAATATTACATGGGTGGTAAAGTAGTCAGTAAAATGTTCCTATACAGTGAGCAAAGAGAAGGCACTCTTGCAATAGATAGCCACAAAAGAGAGTACATGGGTACAAGCCTTATCTAGCTATGCGCCAAGCAGCCAATGTCAACCGAGAGCCTCCCATTGGTCAATAGTCCTCCCAGAAACACCCTCTCCAATGCTCTGTATTCACTTCATGATTCCCCCCTCAATTAGAATCATTTGTGCTATATGTCTCTAATGTGTCCAGTGTACTTAACACTAGGAGTGTATCTTCATTCCCTGACAGCTCAGTCGCTCCACCCTTAATCTAAAGTCTAACCAGGGGGGCTTGATGGATCAGTGTTCTGCCATTGGAGAAGAAGCTGAATAGGCCGACTAACTTCTCAGAATGTGTGGATTGTTAGTGGGGCTAAATATGTCTTGGGTTGCTTGTAGTCTCATGAAGAAGGGATGTGACTAGGCAGTTCTGGCTCGATTGGTTTTAGGATCCACACAGGATCCATTTTTAGATGGGACCAGGTCTGATTTGCAAATGGCCTTTCCCCTATTGTAATGTAACAGCACTCTTAAAAAAATATGTTTGGAGGGTTTCCCAGTAGCAAGGCAAGAGGTTGTGATTACGTTCAAAGCTTTCCATCCGCCACTCTTCAATTTTGCACGCATTATAGATGGTCAACATTAGAATGAAGCAATTGATTGTTCGCCAATCTGCGTTCCGTTACTAAAATGAGGATACCGATGAACGACATAACTATAGAACAATACCATACACCCCAACTACTTTCAGTAAAATTGTGGAAAAGATGTGCACCACTGAGGATAATTTGATGATTAAACTGGGAGAAACCTCTACGAAAAGGACCGATGGGGACATGGTGGGTTGAACTGTGGAAGACAGTTCAGATATTCCACCGATTCACATTTATTTATTACTCCTTCGCTACTCCACACTATTATGTTGTGTCGTACTGTTTCCATATTATCATGATCTGCAAGAAAAAATGTACCTGAATATTTAAAACATGTGTTTTCTTAATTGTGAAGAATGGTCAAGTTTAAGACATCTTCTATAGAGCTCTGCTGAGGTTTACCATTTGTATTTAAAATTAACGCAAATTAACTGATAGGACTTAGAAGGACACAATAGGAGACACGACTGATACTCGCCTACCTAATCAATCACTATTTCGCCAGGACAAGGTGAAGTTGAGAAGACTGGACATTGAGCAAAGTGTTTTGGAAGCGGAACAAGTTGGCCAGACCTGATAAAGATACAGCCATCTTGAAGAAGGAAAGTACAAGATAAGATGCTAAACTATCTGATGTAGAAGACCTGTGTCATCGCTCTGTCTCCCTGAAGGATATGGCATCACTGCAGACGCCGCCATTGAATGTTTTACTGCGTTTCCTCCGACCGTGTATCAGCGCTCTAGCTTTTTTCTAAAATGGCGTCCATCCCCGGAATATCAGCAGTTTGCAACCACTGCGCCCCACGTTGCAACCCTTTTTCTTCTTTGAGGGTAAGACGCTAGTCTGATTCTTCTCTCCACGCTACCTTTGCTTAGCGCTCCTTTTGTCTCCTGCCTTCTGGATCTCTCTCCTTTTCATCGAGGGGTTTATCATCACTCTTTTCATACAGATCCTGGAAATGCAGTGATACTTGAACAGAAAGAGTACATGGAACACATGAGCAATGGCTGTCACCAGACGCCTCTCCCAGAATGCTAAGTACATGCCCTGATCTCTCTTGGCTACACTATTCTGACGATGCAGCTTGATGTGAGAAGTTCTGCATGTCCCTTAGACACTACACTTTAGAGACGTGCAAATATGTGTAGTGTTGAAAGTCTGAAACTCTATCACAGCAAACCGTTTGCAGTGGCCTTGTGGAGGCGCTGTTCAAAATATGTGTCTTTGGTATAAGGAGAGGTCACAGAGGTGACTTCATGTAAAAAAAAAACACATTGCAAGACTGGTGGGTACTCGCATGCACCTTTCCTTTGACATGCTTGCAATAGACAGACCGTGTGAGTGAATGGCATCTGGGTGTGACGTGTGTGCATTAAAGGACAGGAATGTTGACGTTATAATATCGCGGGCCACTGTAGTAAGAAGTGTAATCTTCAAGGGCCACCAGATAAAGCATCACTAGATGTGTGGCTTGTTTAGTGATTTCTTTTCATCTCTTCTCTTCCTGGTAAACATAGAGGATGCATGACAGTTTTTTTAATGGTTTGCTGAGTGTCTCCCAGATGGGAATGGATCGTTCAAAGCTTCCTGTGTAAATGCTAATTAAGCCTGAATGAAAGATGACCCCTGAATGCGGTGGAGAATATTCTTTGCATGGATGGAATGATTCTTGTCAAATAAGCTGTGAGTTGATTGGACACCTGCCAGAATGATGCATTTCCTTGGACAATAAATAAAGCACACTCTTAAATGAAAATTGTTGACTAGCGACCTGTAGGTAGGTGATACACAGGCTTCCTTCACTAAACGTGGCGAATAGGTAATCTTCCAGTGGTGCTATCACCAAGACACTACTTCAGGGGTATGTGTAGTCCTCTGTGTGAGGCCATCTGATTCGGAGGTGATTCTGCTGCGTTCACACACCAGAATCGGTACTATGTGAAAATGGCCCCTTGGAAAAAGTCGCCAGGTAGGTGATTTATTTCCCTGCACCCCTAAAAGTCTTCCCCCACACATTCTAGTGCGGGTATTAATTACTCTTCTAACTCCAATCCTAGAACATTTGGGAAAGTGCTTGATTTCCATGAGAGTGAACATTTTGTGAAATGTCGCCCCGCGGCGACCGTTGCCCAGGCAACGTTTTCCCTGGATACCTTAGAAACTAGTCCCATCCTCATTCTTGATTGAAGCTTCATTGCCTACACGAGCTTTCCTGACCCTCTGCGTACCTGCTCCATGGGAGCTGGGAGAAGGTGTCAGGATGCCAGCTGTGTTTACTCCTGTTGGCTTCTGGAGAGTGGAAGGACATTACTCAAGGGAGATGGGGGAGGCAGCAGGGCAGGCTAAGAAGGGAACATGTCTATGTTTTATGTTATGTTATATTATTGGACATTTGTATAGTGCCTTTTACATGTGGTATGATTCCAAAGCGCTGTGGGTTGATGCCCTCGGGGACCGCAGTCCAGGTCAGTGGAGAGAGTAATGTAATAAAACGTGCTCAGGTAAACTTGGTATGAGTGCAGTCAGTGTGCAATAAGTGCTGTGTAGCTGCATACTTGTGCTACGAGTGGTGCAGTGGTTGTGTGAGATCAGTATACTGTATGCAGCAAGACCAAGGACTTGGGTATCTGCATTCTGGCGGTGCTGGTGTTTGAGAATGAGCATATTTGTGCGGCCAGGCCAATTTCGAGCGGTATGGCCTGCGTTCTAAAGACTGTCGAGGTGAACGTGGAGGTGTGTATATGTGTGTGCAGCTAGGCCAAATGAATCGGGGGGTTTAGCTGTATTCTATTGTTTGTTGGTGCAGAGGAAACAGTGAGCATAGTGGGGTGTTTGAGTGTCGGTGTGCTTTCCAGAGGGACCGTGTTCCTTTTTAGCTTCCAGTGCCTGTCCAGAGGTGGTAACTCCTTTGGGTTCGGGCTGTTAGCCTGAAGTCCTTCCTGTGTCTTGTTGGGTCAAATTACTTTGGCTAAGACAGACTGGCGGTGACGGTGACTCATGTCATTACTGTATAGGTGCTAGCGACGTCCTCAGTCGGTAGTTCTGCTAAATGGATTCCCCGAGAGGTAGTTCTACTAAAAGATTCCCAGATAGTTGGGCTTAGCAAAGAATAAGTGCTAGAACGTTCCTTGGTATATAGCTCTACTCAGGGATTTTCCAGATGTGTAAGCAAGGGCATTTTCTGGACTGATAGCACAGTGCATGTTTGCAGGCCAATGATCAAGTTCATAAGTGCTATTAGTTCTTAGGTTGGTAGTTCTGCTAGATTAATTCTTGGTAGGTAGTTCTGCTGAATACATTCACTGGTAGGTGTGATTAGCATATTAACTTGTTAGGGTAGAACTCCAGGCAGGTAGGGGGTTGCTAGGAGTTCGCGAACTCAGAACTCGTGGAAGGCATAACTCCTTCCCTTTGCCAAAAGGAACGCAGGTCCAGACAGGCAGCAAGTTCAAACTGTGGTTTATTACAGCCAAAAACCAACAGGGATCAGTAAAAGGGACAGGCTCCTGGTCGTCTCAAAGATTTCTGGCTCACATGCCAGTTTTGCAATGCTATGGCATCAGTGTGATGTCACAGTCTGGGCCCATCTACGGCAAACCTATTGGGTCAGCGGATTGGGTGTTAAGTGGTAGTTCCCCTATAGCAGTCCCTATGTGTGTTAGTTAACTGGCTCTCCCATCTCAGGTGTCAGGCCTGACCCATCCCCGAAAAATGCTACTTCTGCAGTGTGCGGGTCTGATGATTGGTTTGTGCCCATGGCTACCCACCCCTAGGGTCTTGAACTGTGATTGGCTAGAGCTGGTGCCCCCAGGCCTGGGACAGAATCTGTTCTCAGCCGAGAGTGTACCTTTTCAAAGTACCAAGAACAATTACGTGTCTGCATTATAATGTGTGTGTACCACTACAGACTATGAGAGTGCTCCTTCTCTTCATTCAACATTCAGCTTCTTCTGTAACAAATTTGTTGCAAGCCATTGTCTGGCTCGTGAGACTGTCGTTGTTTCCCAGCTGATAGTTTGGCCCGCGATCAGCTCTGCTGGGCAACGTGCTCGGCGACCGAGAACGTGGTTCTGAGCTCTGCAGCTCTGAATTAATCTGTATTTGAAGAGAATTGTTCGCATTTTCCCCTGTGCTGGTGTTACTGCAGTTCATGGATTGGAATGTCATTTGCAACAAGGTGGCCTTCGGCAGCATGACTGTCTCACACGGTAGCTGCTCCTGTTAGCTCTGAATTCAGCTTAGCTCAGCCTTTTACTGAGACGGTTGTGGCCTACTGTAATCTTCTAATACATGGCATGGCTTCTTACTGGTTGTGCTTTCCCACAATATCCATAGGTTAGTTGCGTATGGCTCTGTCAGGTCCCTTGGGTGCTCCTGAAGTTCCATAGGATCAGTTGCATCTAGATATCTGAAAGCCTGAATACGGATCTCTTGCTTCTTGCGTTTTCTGCGCTGCTACAGCAAGCTAATGGCAAAATAATAAACATGGAGGCATCATGTATGTATGTGTCTGTCCTCTAACTCATAGAACTGTACGCATGTGTTGTTCTTGTGTTTGGTTGTGTGATCATGTCACGCTGTGTGGGTGGCACGTGTGCTTCATGTCTAACGCTGCTATGTCGTGGTGCCTCTAACGACTTTGAGCATGTCTTCTTTAGTCAAGGCTGTCAATTGAAGTGTCTTTGACAGCGTCTGGTGACTCCTCGTCCACTCCAGGCAGTGTCGATGCAGGTCCTGGGCTGTAGGGTTGGTGGAGTGGGTATTTTCAGTATATTTATCAAGCAGGGGAGCAGTGAAGGTCGGTCCTGCGTGGTATGAGCGGTCATGATTCCTTCGGCTCTTCTTCTGGTTCGAGTGCATGGCGGGGAAGGAGGCTGGGGTAGTTTTTGATCTCCCCTCTTCAAACTGCTAGATGGCCCCCCGGTGTCTAGTTCCGCTCTTGGATTTCCCGGTGCGTAGGATTAGGCGGCATGTGCCTTCTTGGACTGATTGCGTAGGGCATAATTGCATGGCCTTGATCAAGCTCATGATTGTTTTTAGTGCTTGGTTTATACATATGTGGTACCCTCCTCTCCACCCATTACAATGAGGGCTCACTGGGACAGTACAGGGGGTGCAAAGGAGGACACAGGTGTCAGACCATACACAGCTTGGACTTGTAGTTGAGTTGCTATCAACTACAAGGTGAATTCTGCCTTGGAGTTCTAAGTGACAATACATATAATTCAAGCTTCACGCTCGGTATCTATCCGGTGTAACCCAGAACCCCTTTTGAAATATATATCCCTAGTTGATAGCTGCCCATTCACAAGTAAATATGTTTAAACAAAAAGGAAAAGCAAGGTCCACAGGCCACCCATGCATATCTCTCTACTGAAGACAGACTGCTAAATATATGGGTACCCACTGCCCTGAATTGAGGGGTGGCTACGCTCCCTTCAGTCTTCCAAAGGAGGGTAGGATTATTCCTTCCTTTCTAGAAAGAAGGTGCCTGCAAATGGGGAGTGCCCCTGCTCTTCATAGAGTGCTCGCCGATTGGCCTCCCATAGAGGTGTAACTATGTCCTTAACACATTCTGAAATGAGGGTCTCCTACAGAGGTCTAGGAATGATCTGAATTAAGAAGATCTCAACCAACTTCCCAAAGGAGCCCTTGCTGTTTTCAACATACAGACCGAGTCCACCCCCTGATCTCCTGGACGAGATCTAAAATGCAAGTGTGCTCTCATCAAACAGCAGAGGGAGACTCGCCGGCATATGACGCAGCTCCGCCACCAGCCAAGGCGGGAAGATTGTTTAAAGGGTCCGACAAGGTGTATATAAGGATATATATATGCTCTGCTCTGGGGCATAGCTTAGTTGGCTTAATATATATGTAAAGCGGTATGTTCCAGCCTGTCCCACCCGCAAAATGACTATAAACGAGAGAGAACAATAGCCATTTGAGGGACTGTTTAAATACCATACATCATCATTCACACCTGTGTATCGGGGTATTGTTTCATTTGCCTATGCCTATATACTTATACATATATATATATATATATATATATATATATATATATATATATATATATATATATATATATATATATATATGCTAAATGGGGAATGTTATGTTACAAAATTCTGATTTCACACTTCTGTCGCTGCCAATGCCACCTCCTGACACTAAAGATGTTTTCGCAAAACAAGGGAGGATATTTGGGAAAAAGGTAAGTCTTAATTTGACACTCCTCCTATTTGTAATCTGAGATTGCTCTAAGAGATAGAGGAAGAGTATTCCACAAGTTGGTTGCGCATAGCGACAAGGCACGATCAGCCATTCAATATTTGGTTGTTATTGCAATGGATAATATCTACATTCCTCTTGAACGCGAAGTGTGCTGCAGGGAATAGGGATAGAATGTATCCATAATGAATGCATTAAATCATAAATATGAGAAAAATGTCACTCCAATGCGCCAACTCCTTAAATAATTTGATGAAAAAACGTTCTGTTTCGTGATTCAGATCAAATTAATCTAAGTCCTCTCGATGAAATATTGTAATTTTCAATGGGGAAACACGTGTTGAGAAATTAATGAAATATTTTGAAAAAAGTGTCAAAACAACACAAAGTTGATTTATTTGATTGAAGAAATGAATGAAATATTTTGAAAAAAGTGTGAAAACAACATCAATTTGATTTTTTTGTTTGAGAAAACTATATCTATTTAACCATGTAAAGGAGTTTTAAGAATAAGTTTGAACAATGTGTGAGAAGAACACAAAGAAAATAAATTTGATCTGACTCACAAAACAGAACGTTTTTTCATCAAATTATTTAAGGAGTTGGCGCATTGGAGTGACATTTTTCTCATATTTATGATTTAATGCATTTTGCTTGTGTAGTAGCCGCACAAATGTATGGGAAACACTCATGCTGACGAACTTCGCATCTCTGGTAAACAGAAATACCTATCAACAAATAAAAATTTCAAAACAAATAATTGAGCTGTTGCCAAGGGAGAGCTTAGTTAGGCTACAAATTTGACTTTCCTATGTATCCATAATGAAGCCTGCCATTGAGCGGATACTGAAGGATTCCCTGCTGGTTCTTCTCTGACTCAAAAAGCAAGTGGAGACACTAAGGGGCTCATTCATTTATTTATTTTACGCTGTAAATAGGGACTTTGTGGGTTAATCTGCATGCAAAACCCCCTCTGTCGATTCATGGAATCAACTTTGCATGACTTTTCCCGACCTGGCAGGGACTTCGCGTAGGCACGTCTCTGTGAGCGGTTGATCGCCTTGCGCAAGACTCCACGCAGAGTGTGGGTGGGGCCTGCTAAGAGGTCTAAATAGGGGGTGGAACATGCATATTCCCCATTCTCCATGCAGAATGAGGAAGAACTAGGCATTACATTGGCATGTCGAGGGACGGCCTACGTGAGTAAATCGCACTCCCAGCACATCCCAAGAGCAAGTGTATTCATGGATCTGCCCGTGCAACATCACGTTGGGAGAATAAGCATGCAAAGCCTCGGATCACACTGCCACGTGAAAGCAGGCGAAAGGCCCCAATCACATAGGAATCACTGCGCAAAGGTATGGTCCAATTGGCAATTTAAGGGTGCATTTGGGGTGCCATTCACAGTTAGGGGTGCTTGTATTCCATTGTACGCAGCCATGGTTTAGGGGGGTTTGCATGCAGATTAACCAGATTGACCAGAGAATTACCTGAGTTATGGGAAATGGTACACATGTTGTCAGGG
Organism: Ambystoma mexicanum; assembly: GCF_040938575.1. Lineage (NCBI taxonomy): Eukaryota > Metazoa > Chordata > Amphibia > Caudata > Ambystomatidae > Ambystoma > Ambystoma mexicanum. Next base: position 1,368,829,391 of record NC_090924.1, on the reverse strand, counting down.
TGCTGTCGACAGTTACGGGGGACCCCAAGCGGTGTCGCCGGTGTGCTTGCTTGGTTGCGGGTGAACCCGTGCAGTCTTACCAGGTGCATGTATTTGCAGCAGAGGAGCCTGCAAAGGTAAGTCTCTGTGGCTGGATTTGCTTTGCATGGGGGCGTGTCGGGAGCGTTCTGATCACTATTTGTGCATGGGGCTACTTTGTGGGAAGCATTCCACAAGTATGTGGGGCGCACACAAGATCAACACACACTTTCCATGAATCGGGCCCTAAGTGTTTGAATGAGATAAACTGTTCTTGGATGGTAGTATGTGTGGTGGTGATGGATTGAAAGAACTTCCAGCCCATATATTCTATTCCTCCCTTACAGCTAGCACCAAAGGGGACGGAAGGGGTCTTACATGGATTCTTCTTAGTCTCCAGATCAAATGGAGGCTAGTCTTAGATTTGTTATTACCCTGAACCACAGCTTCTATTCCTCTTGCAGAGTTGGCACCAAAGGGGACAGAAGGAGTTTTACATGGATTCTTAGTCTCCAGCTCAGTTGGAGACTATTCTTATACTTGCCATAGCCGTCAATCGCAGCTTCTATTCCTCTTGTATAGTAAGCACCAAAAGGGACGGAAAGGGTTTTCTCCAGCTCAGTCAGAGACTATTCTTAGACTTGTCATTGCCAATAACCACAGCTTCCGTTTCTCTTGTACAGTTAGCACCAACGGGGACGGAAGAGATTTTACATGGATTCTTAGTCTGCAGCTCAGTTAAAGACTATTCTTAGACTTGTCATGTCCCAGAGTGGTCTTAGCGGTCAGGTGAGCAGAAAGCACTGGTGCAATATTCATGTTTTTCTCACTCTATTCCTATTTTTGTTCATTTTGTAAGAATCATTGGAGATGGGTACCAATGAAAAACAACTAAAATCAACTAAGTAGGTCAAACTCCAAAATGAGCCTGCCTGCAATGGCACCCCACCGCCTGGGTCTTTCCACACATGCGGTGACTGCTGCCAGCGGGCACCACTCACCCTGCCGCATCACGCGCAAGTGATGCTGGGGCAGTTGGGCCTGATTCTGTCTCGCACCTGCCTGGGCCCCGCCCTTCCCGGGTGTGATGATTCCATCTTCACCACGGGCCACACGGCTGGCACGGCTCAGGGCTCCTAGATCGCCTCAGTCTGCCCCGTCCACACCGTTGATGCAGTCCTGGTCTTCCAGTCTGCTGGGCCATGCGCCATGCAGTCTCTGGCCACATATGGCATATGCCACCTAGGGTTTTGCCCTTGTTTACTCCACTCTGCTGTGCCCACCCACCCAGACCTCCCCGCTCAGTCGGCATGGCTCTCTCAGCTCTATTGGCTCCTTGTCAAGCAATGTGTAGCCCCCTATTTAGGCGTGTCCTTATTGGGCCATTGGCTTCATGGACATCTCATGCACTGTCTGTGCGTGTAAACCCTGACAACGAGTAAGGGTTTGCAATCGCCGTTATTTGAATTTTGTTCTTTGTGCAGTCAGACACGCAGTCGAACTGTAAACACTGCGCTGACTGTATTATCAACTTAGTGCGGCAAGACACAGGGAGACTGACTGAACTCTGCACCGTCTGCATCATGTGGCTTGAGTGGGCCACGTTCCAGAGAGACAGAAGCGTTCTACATCAGAGCACTTCCGGTCATGTCGAATGTTGCCTTTAAGGACTTCCTGTCATGTGACTTGCTAATGCGTGCTATGAAACAGCTTCCCAATGTCTTACAAGCACGCCTCTTCAGACTTTCAAGTTAGTAAAGCACCGACAGAAAATAAATTGGATGCATAAGAGTCCCTACGCATCATAGCCGTCCAGGGTGTGCACTCCCCAGCCTGCCTGCAGTCGGTTATGCCTGGCTGCATAACGGTCTGAAGACCAAGCAGCCCCTGACCCTGAATTATATATCCGTCGATGCCTCCGGCCCGACAATGGACGCACTCCCCGTCAAGGGAACCAGAGAGGCCTGCATAAAACATCGCCCAGCAGCTGCGGCGGGACCAAGCAGGCCCCGCTCTTGATAGATGGCTGCGGCAACACCTCCTAATTACGAGCCGATATACAGGTGTGGTCATTAGGTTTCGAACGAAACCTGCCTAATGTTACACGGCGCCGGCCCCCGGGGTCAGCGGGAGAGGATCCGTTTCTTCGCGTCTGTCAATGGGGCTGTATTATTTAGCGGCCTCCTAACCGATCACCAGCATAGAAACCTCTCTGAGTAATCACCTGCTGCTATTGACTGCGATCAGGCCCAGTGTCTGTGAGTAAAGGAGCCGCCTGCACGATGCTAAGCACGCCATTGTGTGCTGAAGCACTTCAAGTGTACCCGCAAGATGGCGGACGGACTATTGTTGACCTCTTTCTTGGGGAAAACCCTTTCATCCATTATGTTTGCAGATTTCCTCCTTGCTGTAACCGGGAAGCAATGAGAAAGTGATTACTACAGCGGCTGGCCTCCACAAGTCCCCTGGCTGCCGCAGCAAGCTGTGATTGCGCCCACAGATGTTACAACTGGTTGTGGGTTGGCCGATGACATATACTGTTCAGCCAAACCTGAATTAACAATCCATTGTAGAGGTAATGCTAGGAACAGATATTCCTCGAGTTTGTGCCTCGTTCCTAGCTTTCGCTGAATATTGATTATCTATGACTTGAACGCAAGTTGCGCGTTATATGTGTACTCTGCATAGCCCATGAATGCTGGTGAATGACTCCAGGCTGGCGGGACCCTAAGAACAGTCATGCACTCTGGGGGCTCACACAAGTGAAGAAAAATTCAGACATGTGGAGATTGGAACAAGACTGGCTTCCAGGAATGGATAATGCCTTAGACCAGTGAGAGTGTTTCCCATCACCGGTGAATGGCTCCCACCAGCGGAAAATGTCTCACACCAAAGGAGAATGGTTTCCAAGAGCAGAGAGTGACCCCCAAAAGTGGAAAATGGCTCCAAACACATGATACCGGCTCAGACCAGTAGAGAAATCCTTTACACAGTGAACATTGGCTCCCAACAGTAGAGAATGACTCCTGATATTGGAGGACAACCCAGACCAGTGGAGAATGGCTCACACTTTTGGAGATGGTTACCACCATTAGAAACTGGTTGCCAAATGTGGCGAATTACTCACATTATTAGTGGTATCTACGAGTAGAAATTGGCTCCCAACCATGAAGAATATCAAAAAAATGAATAAATTAAAAATAGGTCAAACCATTAGAAAAAGTGTTCTCTCGGGAGCAAATGGCTCTACCATCCTAGTGGAACAAGCCTTGCAACAAATGAAATTTTGCATGGGCCAATGAGCAATGTTTGCTAGAAATGGGGATTGTCTCACATATGCAGTGACTAGCTGAAACCTGTGGCCAATGGGCCAAACATGTAGGAAATGGCTTGCATCATCAGAAATCGCCCTGCAATGGAGATAAGTGATAAATATTTGCTACCAGTAAGACATGTCTGCACTACTGGAGACAAAGACTGATATGCAGAGATATTTCTCCTCTGTGAAAGGGACAGTGGGCTAAAGACTTGGTTGAGACTCTCCCGGGGACCATCCACCCAAGAACAGGTCAATGGGCCGTGTTTGTTCCGGTAGAGGGACTCCCAGAACCCCCCTTGTTTTGCAAATTGAGCAACTTTGGGTTGCACCCTAAGTTACCAGGGGCATCCAGACGTGGACCCCTTGCTCACTGTTCTTAGAGAGGCACAGCTCCACCTCACTGATGAGGCCCGACTAGGCCGAAACATGTGTCTGGGGTTGCTGTTGGTACTCTTGTTCAGAGGAGAATTGCCTAGCATTTCAGTGCTGGACTGCCCCTCGGCAGGACAAAGACTGATATGAGTGACATACTACATTGAAGCATCCATTTTTAGAGACAGTGGGCCTCATTACGAGCATGGCGGTAGCCGTGCCTGTATGGCAGGCACAGCTACCGCCATGCTTGCTACCGGCACCGACTCCCGCAATTGGGCAATAACCGGCCCATTATGAGATGAATGGGCCGGTAATTGCCCATTCACGGGTGGCGGTATTGCCGGGCTCCCGATCCCCATTCTGAGCCGTCAGGCACCCGCGAGCAGAACTCGTAATGCGGCGGTCTGGTATGAACGGTTCCGGTGCCTTACTGGCACCGTTCATACCGTGACCGCCACATTTATAATGAGGCCCAGTGTCTTCATCACCCTCTGAAATGACATCAGAATTCACCTTGCACTCTTCTCAAGACAGACTCTAGACACATTTACACCAGTGTAGCAATTTCTAATAAAGCCTACAAGCAGGCTGTCACAAGCATAGCACTAAAATGAACTCGTTGAGATGAGACAAAGGCAATCAATAAATCTATGTTTACCACACAATAGACCCTTTGTGCCAGATGGGGTTATTCAGCACAGAATCAATTCAAAGAGCTTTTTGGATCCTGCAAAACCTCTATCACTGGTCCCAAGAGCAGCCGCATGAGCTCCCTCTAAAAACTGTGCGACTTTCTGGCCAAATAATTTGATACCACTCGCCATGCAGCTTATTCTAATGCAGAAGTAGACACATTCTCAAATTCTCCCGATAAGGATATTATTTAATAATATAGCATCTTCATCACAGAATACATGAGGTCCTGCTTGAGGAATGTGATCCAGCCGAAAACCCCTGGGAACGTTGCCCAGCTAAATCCATAAAATCATGTGGTCCTTACAAACTAACAACCTCAAACAGATCATCCATTATGTACTAGCATTCTGCCGTAAAATTTAAAACACGTTTTTGTTTTGCCACTCTTCAAGAAAGATTCTCCTGCTCCCAAAACGCCTAATCCCACAGAGCCTGATCCCAGTGAACCAGATCCCAGAGAAGCTAGTAAGTGCAGTGTGGTCTTGCAAATTTCCGGGGAAAGTGATCAAGTGAGTGGTGGACAACTTCAGGCTTTAGTTGTTCATTGGAGTCTTGTAGGCGTAAATCAAGCTGGAAACAGACACAGGCATGGTGCGGAATCGCAGGCGGTAGAGGTTCTTCATCATGGGGATGGCTGACGTCGGCAATATTGCCGCCTTGAGACCAAATGTGGCAGGTGTCACTCGCAATGGCAACCAAGCCATCCTCATGGATTGCCTGAATAATTCTGAGATTCAGCATTCAGATTTTAGTCCTAAAATGGCTGATGATATCATTCTTGAAAATTAGGACACGGTCGGAAGCCCTACTTCCTTTTGAGTCTGCCTCTAAGACAGTGCCGTACCCTGTACCGCCAGGATCAATCATTTTGCAGTTACTTTTAAACCTTCACCGTCAACCTTTGGCTGATCATATTCGTTCCTTCGGTCTATCTTTTTGCATACACGCTGATGGTACCGAGATCCTCCCCAGGGGGGCGGAGAGTCTGGGTGCAAGTCCCCCGTCCTTCAATCCTTGAACTCAGGAAACAATGAAGCAGATGCATACACATTGTTAGAAGTTTAACCCTTCAAAGTCATTGGGCCTCATTACCAGGTTGGAGGTAGCCGTGCCGTTTATACCGGCATGGCTACCCCCAAACTCGGGTCAGGCTCCGGGTCCCGTGAAAGGGGAATTACCGAGCCATTTTGACCTTTGCGGGCCCGGTAATTTCCCTTGCGTGGGACCCAGAGCCGGTATGTCTCCATTCCCATTTGAGCCCCCATAGGGCTCAATGGAAATGGGGAGGATGGTAGCAGGGGTACCGTTGCTACCATCCAGTTCTGCTCGCGGGTGCCGCTCTGCACTTCTGGTCTGACCAGCCGTGCCGAGCGGCACCCGCGAGCAGAACTCGTAATGTGGCGGCATGGCAACAACGGCGCCGGTAGCACTACCAGCGCCATTGTTGCCTTACCGCCACAATCGTAATGAGGCCCATTGTCTTTGGCACAAAAATCCTGGTCTACAGAACATTATAATCTGTCCTAATATATTCTTTTCTGGTCCTACACAAATTCCTCAAGTTTGCAATTTAGTAATTCCCTTGTAATCAGGGTTGTGAATAGGCAGTAAGATGAAAGCTTGATTTTACCATCCGTTTCGGCTTCGACGTCTAACGGAGAGGTTACCAGTAGAACAGTAGAACATTCTTCAAATCTCTTTATTTCTTCAACGCTTGATTCATGTATTTCAACTAATTAGTTTTTTTGTGCCCAAACCAAGATGGCGGCTACATAGTTCAGTTCCGATGGAGGAGTCCAGACTGCCTTTTTTGCATAAAAAGTTGACTGATGCTCTTCACATTGCATCTTAACTTATACTGTTTTCTCAACCACTGGCCTATTGTTGTCCCTTTACCTGACTTTTGATGTGATCCTTGCTTGAAAATCCTATTGTTAGTCTGGAATTGAACACCTGAATATGTCCTGCATCCTGCTCGAACCATCCACTACCATGAGGCATTCTTCATAGAGTGTTTGTGTGTGTGTTTGACTTTGAGGGCAACAATGTAGCCTTGAAACGTGTCACCCCACCATATGGTCTACCTCCAAAAAGATCACACCTCCTCCTCGCTCCATCCTTGCAAAGCACGCTGGATTTTAGTGAGAGGTCAAAGTGAACGGCAACTGAAGGGGGAGGGTGCGTAAAGCTGAATTCAGTGGGGACAATGGGCAACATCAATGGTAGCCATTTAAACGCATTTCATTTCACTGTGTTCCCATCAGCCCGTCAGATAGCACAGCAAGCTCAGCACTTGTTTCTGACATCAGTGCTAGCCTGCTGACGCAGGTTCGAATCCTGACAGGCCCACCTCAGCCTTTCATCCTTCCAAGAACGGTAAATTGAGCACCACGTGGTGGGTAATAACGTCAACTTTTCTTACAGCGCTTTGATGCCCTTGCCTGAGCTAGAGGTAGATAAAAAGTGGTATAATTATTCAGTCTTGATAGAAGTGTTGGGAAACAAAGCAGTGTGGGTGGAGTGGAGTAAAGGCAGGACTCAGGAATGAGGTTCGAATTTGAGGGGGTGGGGCAGGTAAGAGAAGGGGGCGTGGGTGAGGGAAAATAGTTCTTCTTTTTTTTAAACATCAAGCCCTAATTCTGGTGTGTATTCTCGGGGGTGTTCACTGGATTCAGAGGAAACAGAGTAAGGAACTTGCTACATCATCACCTTTTGATGGATGAGTCATGTTACATCATGCATGTTCATAGTCATGAAGTGCAGTGCTGCCGTGCGTGACGTGGCCAGGCAGTAGCGTCATGGAGCAAGGTGCGACACAGAAGCTGAGGAGGCCACGGGGCGCTATGACCAGCACGGAAGCTTGAGGGAGTGAGCCAGGAAGGGAAGAATTAGGGAGTGGGCAGGAGAGGAGTGTAGTGCCCCCCCCCTACAGTACTAGCAGAGCAGATGAGGAAGGGGCAAGGCCGGGGAGAGTGTAGGGGCACACAGAGGGAAGGGCTCACACAAGGGGTGTGACCCACTAGCGGAGGCAGCTTTTGGTGCAGGGGGCGTATAATAGGGCGCTAGTCGGAGGCTGGGGATCACACTGGGCACCAGGATGGAACCAGGGGGAGCTGCCCCACCTGCCGCCTCCTCTCATCACCTACCTCTACCACGCGTGTGACTGTAGAGCTAGTTCTGGTGCTAAGTGGTGGTAAGGGCTCAGCAGGGAGGTCCATGCTGTGCCGCACTGGGCACCACTATGGAACCAGGGGCAGGGGGGGGGCTGAGCCACCTGAAACCCCCTCCCATCCCGGCTCTACCACGCATGTGACTGTAGAGGCAGTACTGGTGCTAAGTGGTGGTAAGGGTTCAGCAGGGAGGTTCATGCTGCGCTGCTGCACTGGGCACCACAATGGAACGAGGGGTGGGGGGGCTGAGCCACCACCCCCTCCCATCCCGGCTCTACCACGCGTGTGACCGTAGAGCTAGAACTGGTGCTAAGTGGTGGTAAGGGCTCAGCAGGGAGGTCCATGCTGCGCCGCACTGGGCACCACGCTGATCCACCTGCCACCTCCACCCCCGGCTCTACCACACGTGTGACCGTAGAGCTAGAACTGGTGCTAAGTGGTGGTAAGGGCTCAGCAGGGAGGTCCATGCTACGCCGCACTGGGCACCACGATGAGCCACCTGCCACCTCCTCCCCCCGACGGTGTGAACGTAGAGCTAGTTCTGGTGCTAAGTGGTGGTAAGGGCTCAGCACGGAGGTGCATGCTGCACCGCACTGGGCACCACGCTGAGCCACCTGCCACCTCCTCCCCCGGCTCTACCACGCGTGTGACCGTAGAGCTACAACTGGTGCTAAGTGGTGGTAAGGGCTCAGCAGGGAAGTCCATGCTGTGCCACACTGGGCACCACGTGGAGCCACCTGCCACCTCCTCCCCCGGCTCTACCACTGGGGTGAACGTAGAGCTAGTACTGGTGCTAAGTGGTGGTAAGGGCTCTGCACGGAGGTGCATGCTGGCCACACACGGAAGAACTTATTAGGACCCGGCATGAAACAAGGCCACACCAAATAGGGGTCGAACTAATATCAGGCCACAATGAAACTTACACCAGAGGATTTCGGCAAGAAACATGCAGAAAACAAATATTAAGCCAACGAAAACATGTAGCACCTTCTCTGGTGAGTAGTTCTGATTCACGAGTTGGCGCTCCTTTCTGGTTGTGATTCAGGGAGTAGCGTTGCACGGGGGCGCTCATCTCTGGTTGTGATTCAGGGAGTAGCGGATGTGATTCAGGGAGTAGCGTTGCACGGGGGCGCTCATCTCTGGTTGTGATTCGGGTAGTAGCGGATGTGATTCAGGGAGTAGCATTGCACGGGGGCGGTCATCTCTGGTTGTGATTCAGGGAGTAGCGGATGTGATTCAGGGAGTAGCGTTGCACGGGGCGCCCATCTCTGGTTGTGATTCAGGGAGTAGTGGATGTGATTCAGGGAGTGGCGTTGCACGGGGGCGCTCATCTCTGGTTGTGATTCGGGTAGTAGCGGATGTGATTAAGGGAGTAGCATTGCACGGGGGCGCTCATCTGTGGTTGTGATTCAGGGAGTAGCATTGCACGGGGCGCTCATCTCTGGTTGTGATTCAGGGAGTGGCGTTGCACAGGGGCGCTCATCTCTGGTTGTGATTCAGGGAGTAGCGGATGTGATTCAGGGAGTAGCGTTGCACGGGGCGCTCATCTCTGGTTGTGATTCAGGAAGTAGCGGATGTGATTCAGGGAGTAGCGTTGCACGGGGGCGCTCATCTCTGGTTGTGATTCAGGGAATAGCGGATGTGATTCAGGGAGTAGCGTTTCAAGGGGCGCTCATCTCTGGTTGTGATTCAGGGAGTAGCGTTGCACGGGGGCGCTCATCTCTGGTTGTGATTCAGGGAGTGGCGTTGCACGGGGGCGCTCATCTCTGGTTGTGATTCAGTGAGTAGCACTGCACGAGGGTGCGAACTCAATCCTATTTATGTTCTTTTGTTACACCCCTTCAAGAAGTGGGCAGTGAGGCAAGGCGTTTGCCTTTGCAATGCCAGGTTTCTCGGCGGGGTTTCTGCAGGATGGTGGGCCCACTGGCTCCAAGCTCTGGGGTTGCCAAGCACCCTCTGAGAACAGTGATGTACTGGAGGAGACCGTGCAAAAGCTTATGCCTCCTCAGGGTGCACCCCAAGCTTGGGCACTGGACAAAACCAGCATTGTTGCTACAGCAGAGGTCTCCAAGCGCAGTCCTGAAAAGAACCAACCACACCAGCTTTTCAGGGTAACCACTGACAATGGAACTTTAGAGAGGCTGCATCCCAAAGTATTTGGTGTGGATAGCCTGCAAAGTTGCAAGTTAATTAGTGTTGAAGATTTTCCTCGCTCACAACCCTGGACTGACTGCATATTGTCCTGGTCGTTACAGGCTTGTGTTTATGGCTTCCTGTGCCCCTATGGCCTGTCACATTCTTTGCATGCGTGTCATTACACATGCAGGCGGGAGCTAATGTTAGTAAGGGGTGTGCGGGTCAAGTCTGCTCCCGCACTTATCTACCATAGCTATTTCTAGGTTAAGTGGAGATGTAGTCATTTCACAATTATAAGTCATGGTCGCATTGGTATTTCCGTTCCAGTAAAGCTTCTCTTCTCTGTGCTAGACTGAAGCCAGAGTTATATGTCCAACCTCTCCAAGGAACACTTTCTTCACACCCCATAAAATGCGCCCCAGAGCCCACCAGCACAGTATCTCACCCTCAACAGCCCAGCCCCTGCTGCCCTCCCTCTCAGCACTGCTGCACGCTCCCCATCAACTGTAAGAAAGCTGCAGCACGACTCATCGAAGGACTCTGTAAGTTGGACCACATCACCCCAACCCTCATCCCACTTCAACCACGTGTCATCTTCAAATCCTGCTGCATTACCTTCAAGGCTGTCACCCTGAAGTCCCCAAGCTACCATAGGGAGAAACTCAGCATCTCTGGAGGTCTACAGTCCACCAGAAGTAAGGACTTGTGCAGACTTGAACTCAGCCGGTGCAGGAAGGAACGAACCAGAAGACAGGCCTTCCTGGTCTACGTCCCAAGATTCTGGAACCTCCTCCTTGTCAACACCAGACTCACTCCCACGCGTCTATATTTCCGGAAGGAGCTTAAGACCTCCTTCACCTCCTTAACCCTTACATCCACAAATCCTTCTCTCTCCACCCTACCTAATACTGGGTGACTTGATCTACCTGTTCCCGCCCCTACTTGCTTGTAGATCTTCTGCTGCCAAATGGACCGCCCTTCCCGCTCCCCGTTATTATGTCCCTGGTCTCTTGAGTCTCTGCTTCCCGCACTGCGTCATTTCCCCTATGATTCTGTTGCTTTCCGAAGCCAGGTCCCTGCTCAGTAAATACCCTAATAAAAATGGTATTCATTATTCAGTGCAACACTAAATGGGGTGTCGGTAATACATGTTATGTAACAAGGGCCGTTCTGCCAACTGATATAAACCCCGCCTCTTCCTGAAGGCAAATAGGCACTCCAAAAAGGCAAAAAAACATAAAGTGAGACTCCTGGTTTTATATTTATACTTTTGCCATTTGATTGTGTATTTATCCCAATATATTGTTTAATCCGTATAATAGATAGAATAAGTATTTTGCACATGTAGTTATTAGGGACACTTCTATTTATCGGTCACTTGCCTGTAGCCGGCCACACAGGAACCTCGGATCTAGCAGTTTAAGGAAACCTTGTTTAGTACAAATGGCAAAACATGCACACCATATATTACTATTATCACGATTATTTTGCCAATATCGATGGCGCTCATAGGGAGATGTGCTTTTTAGTAACACACACTCACATCCGCACAAACTGAGCTGGGATCTTGCACAACAAGTCAAGCGTCATTATCACCCTAAAAGTCACCAGCTGCGCATGCGTTTTCTGCTCATCTGCGCCACTCCTCTGCTACTCCCCTGCCACCACTGAAGCAGCTCCACTGCCTTTGTTTACCCCCTGTACCCTCCCTGCAGTCCTATGGCACATTTTGGCCAGCAATGCACGACTGACACCATTAAAAGCTTTTTTACAAACTGTGACAAGAAACGGATTGATTTCTGTCTGTATTTATGTGTAAAATCAGTAAAATTGGAAAACAAGCCAGCATTATTTATGACCTAATGGGAAACTGCCTGCTAGTAGCAGTGGCCGGGCGCCAGCAGCGTAGACCTGGCCACAGTGATTGAAAGTCTGCTTCTGGTGGCGGTGCTAGACACCCTCTGATGTGAATCTTCAGAGACTCCTGAGAGAGCTGGAGCTTGGCCGAGTCAGAGGGCCGCCTTGCAAGTTCCACGGTGCTGCAACTCTTTGGTACTGCCACTTGCTTTGGTGGTATGGAATAATGCCACCTTTACCACACTGCTTAACTCCAAGATCGAAGGTGAAGTGGATGATCTACCCCCAGCACGTGACTGGAGGAAAATCCTCCAATCTCCTCCAAAAATTGGAATGATATACTGTGACAGAATTACCACTTGCGTTAAATCCTCAAAAATCGACACAGAAGCCTTTGGACTCTAAAAATAGAGATTAACACTGCCTTACCACCACGCATATTCCTGGTATTGGTAAATGAGTTTGGCAGTAATTCTCAAGAAACACAGCCGAATTAGCACCACATTTGTAATGAGGTCCAAAATGTCTCACCCTATGCCTGCCATAGAAAGTGTAGAGGACAAATCTTAGTGATAACGAGGCGAGGCTCTCATCACCACCATATCTCCCTACCCAATCACCTCCTAATAGGTGCAGTCTTTTTAACCCTAGAATATCTTGCAAAAACAAGACATAATTCCACCAATGAAATGAGGCCCTGGAGCAGACTGAAGTCGAATGAATATGTGATTGCGCAAGAATGTAGCACATGCGCCACCATTCTTGCGGGAGGCAATGATAGTCTTCACTAATGATTTGTGAATTGTCAGCACGCGCATGTCAGAAGGACTTCAGATATCCAGACTGAAGCTAAAATACCTGTCTACTGTACAGAGGAAGTGGTTGGTACAATGGGTGAGTATTCTGCTAGGTGCCGTGCGGAATCGCAGACAAATTTGCTAACCGTTCTCCCAAATGGGAGGTACCTGGCTATTAAGAAAAGTGGGGATGAGGATAACAAGAATTGAAGACATCTAGAGGCAAGAAATTGGTCAAAAGGCGCCTCACCCGTCCTAGCTGATCAGGCATTGAGAACTCTTTAGCCGCCCGGTTGGCTGTGATGGCAGGCTTTCAAGTCTCTCAAAGGCCATACCGGTAGCCGCCCAGAGAAGAAATTGTGTGTGTGTGATTCGGTGGATGCTCGTGCGTTGTACTGAGGATTCTGGGGCAGGATCTGCCAATCCTGATTCCGCCTCTGAAATGTCCGCCATGTTTAATCCGGAAATTGGACTGAGCATGTACAGCCGTTCTGAGGCGCTGGCCTATCAGGTCATTTCCGGATTCCTCTACAGATCTGCCTACCTCAGTTGCAGAAAAACTTTGCAGACGCATTTAGCTTTGATAGTGGAAGAGAAGGAGTAAAGCAGATTTCTGAAAACCATCACAATTAATTAGGTGTATAGACAATACGTATGGTAGCACTGCTACTTTAGGGTTGCATTGCTGCCAAGATAGATGGAAGGAAATGCTGGCAGATGGTGTTCATGCTTTATGTGCACGCGTTGTGGAACAGCTGGCTTCCTAGATTCACGCGGCATTGCTGAAAACTGATGGCAGCTACTGCGGCGTAGCGGGCGCTGCACCCTACCACAGCGACAGAGGTGGCTGGAAGGACAAGAGGGATCTTCGCTAGTATATTTCAGAGATGGTGGGGTAGTCTTAGGAACAAATAATTCCCCCGAAGGATAAGTAGCTGCAACCCCAACCTCTTTTTAAGGTTTGGATACTTGAGTAACACTCTGATGCTCGTTATGTTATGTTCATATTTTTTTATTTTTTATTTTGATTTGTTGATAGCCCAGATCCGGAAGTATCACGACGCTAGTACCTGATAGAATGGGAAATTCGGTCATGAGATAGTAGGCCAAGCCTTATACGTATTTGTTCAACAGTACGGTTTTAAGTTTCTTTCTGAAGATTTTGTAGGGAGACTCTCCTTGGATAGATGGTGGTAGGGCGTTCCAAAGAGTAGGAGCTATGACTGTGAAACTTGCTCTGCCTGCTCTATACTTTTATACTGACCTAAATCGGCACCGTAGTGGTCTCAGAGTACCACTGACCTAAATCAGCACCGTAGTGGTCTCAGAGTACCACTGACCTAAATCAGCACCGCAGTGGTCTCAGAGTACCACTGACCTAAATCAGCACCGTAGTGGTCTCAGAGTACCACTGACCTAAATCAGCACCGTAGTGGTCTCAGAGTACCTAGGCTTGTCCCTCAAGTGGAAAACTGTGCCCCCGCCAGAGGAATCGAGACCTTAACATGCCGGAAGGAAAGAAAGTGAGCAAGGAGAAGATAGGATGGGACAGCGAGACACAGAGGCTACAATCCAGAGAGGGAGGGGGGCAGTGTGGGAGTGTGTTTTGTGGCAGCATGGGTGCCTGTGAGCCCTATCAGGATTCACCAACGTTCTGCAAAAGGCATGATATCTTATATCATGGGATATGTCATGTGACATGCCATAACATGTCATGATAAAATATGTCATGATGCATGTCGTGATATGATGTGTCATGCCATAGCACTCCATATAAGCTCCCAGTTTGACGTTTACTGTAAGTACCTACGTAACATTCTCAGTAAGCTTGACATTCCCAGTAAACCCCAGGTTTGACATTCCCAGCATGCTCTCAGTTTCCAGAATATAGTCTCGGGAGGATAGCTCAGGGGTAACGTGCTTGCCCTGGAAGCAAGATGACATGGAGCAACACAGGCTCGATCCCCAGGTCAGCGCTTAGAAACCTCTGGGTATTAAGCGCGTTATAAATAACCTATCAGATCATATTGTACTGAAAAATCCCAAGTAGTAAAGGCTCCAATGACCACTGCCAGTCGCGTGTGTGCCTGTTTAAGGATCACTCATAACAATATTATTTAAATAAAGAAGATAACTAGTGTCACGAAGTGCCAACTTTGAGGTGCCAATGTAAAAACAACCCCCCTGAAAAATGTCTTGCTTCAGCACATTGGAAATATGTTCCACGTATGCGGAAAACTGCCTATATATGCCCAATGTGTAGAGGGTTGCCATCTAAATCACTTACATTTAACTAAAGTGCCACAATGTCATTTATGCAGTGCATACATGTGTACATTGGTCGTTTATTTGTATATAACATACATAAAGTGTGGTGTAAGCCCAGGGTGACAGTAAACTGTTCAAATCAACAGTTTATTACACGGCACACACCAGCTAGGCAACTCCTTCCCCTGCAATGGATGTGGCACACAATAAAGCACTTTTTATTTTTAATACTACGGATTATTTTTGAGTAGGCCTCCACAAACACCCCGTGTCACAATGGACTAGGAACCAGGCCGGTGTGTATGAAGGAGATATTTATTAATGTATTATTTAATGAAAAAGGAAAACCAACCAAATGCACAGCCACCAATGTTGTGGCAACACAAAATGCAATAATCTCTACAAAACCACCAGGTTAAGATGCACTATTACAGTTAATTCCGTTTTTTTAATGGCAGAACAGAAAAAGAACAATTCACCACAAAGTGATAGCACCAACAGTTAAACACTCCCCACTGCAACAATGGAAAAAGGGGTTTTCAATGATTCAATTCTACTGCTATGGGACAGCCCACAAGAGTACTTCAGGCTGCTTACACTAGAGGACAAAGCGGGCTACAAAACAGACTCGCTAGCACACTTAGGAAATTCGATTTGAACACAGGCGCATCGAGAAAGAAAATAAATAAAAATAAAGGGAATGCAATTCAGAATCCGTAATCAGGGTATAGCAGGTTCCAAGGTTAAAAGAAATTTTTAGAAAAACAAAAAGACAAATCACCCTAGTTTCTTCTGGGGATGTGAAGTGACAGGCAAGTTCTGAGCAATGAAAAATGAAGGAAATGCAGTTCGAAATCCACACTCAGAATGTGATAGAGGAAGGGGAATACTCTAGGGAAAACGCTTTTTAAAGGATGAAAACAAATATTTAGAAAAACGATAAGGGGAATCACCTTAATTTTACTGGTGCTTGAAAATGACACACATGCTTTCAACAATGAGAAAGACACATAGGAAAATCATTTTTTAGTTAAAATGACTGGGGCAACTAACAGATAGGCTATGAGCCAAGGGATTACTCACAATGGGAACAACAGTTTGAGTTTAATAGAATCGATGCAAATAGGAATGACACTGGCAAATGAAAATTTGCTTAGGTTGGCATAATTTAGACACGGACAAATTCGGTTTTCAGCTCACAATGGGAATAATTCTTTTGAGGCAACACTTTAATGACTATGGCCCTCATTACGACCCTGGCGGAAATCGAAAAACGATGGCGGAAATGCAATACCGCCATCGAATAGCGCTCGGTGCGATTATGACCCGTCACCGTAAAGTACGATGCCATTAGCGACACCGTAGCGAACGCCAACGCTAACTGCACCAAGTATGCGCACGCGCGCCATGCCAAACCGTAATTACCACCATGGCGCAACGGTACGCGAATTCCGACCCTAGCGGACATGTACCTAACGCCATCAAGCATGGCGGAAAGTACCATTCCGCCATGGTGAGAAGTACGGCATCGCGAATCAACCGTAAACGGCCCTACTGAGTGCCTGTACACCACTCCCTGGCCACATTGCACAACTCCTCGTAGGTGCAATGAAGTCACACAATGCAACCAGTGAAATGTACAAGTCACCCATTCATGCCAACTAACAAATGAATCCAGAGGCTCCAAGTGCCTTGTGAGTGGGCATCCATATCTGCCATGGCACCATTGCTGCACTGATGCAGCACAGGCATGTGAAGGTCCAAGTACAGCAACATGAGCAGAAAAATGAGACAAACAAAAACAGAATAGAAATTCAATGCACCACAAAACCACCAAGGCCATACAGCCATTAGGTCATGAACTCCAAAATACATTCCAGTATTGTGGGCTGCATCCGCAATAAATGACCAGCTTCTGCTTGTGTGACGCCCTGTTCCATCATGGTACACAGGGGCTACATTCACGTTCAAAAAGGCAACACGGAAGCGCCTAGAACCGCAGGGCCGTCCCATTAGGTAGGCACTAGTCCAGCAGAAAGGACGATATGTTGCTCCTAGCCACTAGCACTGCGTAAGGGCATGTGGCCCATTGGCGATCGTCCCATAAGATCGTAATGGTGCTCCACTGATTGACACGAAGCAGCAGGTGTCGGGAGTAAAAGCCATCTGCAGGAGTGGCATACAGATGGCAGCGGCAAAAGGGGAGGAGATACCTGTCACCCAAATGAAATGAAAAAAAATAGTATGGCCATCAGAACTACATTTGTATAACTCACTTCAATGATCACACTAAATCTACAGCCATATGCATGCTAGCCCACTCAAAAGGATCATACCCACCCAAAAATCACTTGCGAATCACAACCATAAAAATCGAGGTGAAAACACCATTACAAACGAGTGTTTGTGTGCATGCGTCTGTGAAGACAGAATCCATTAGATGGGATTAGTAACATGCATAGACACAAGTGCCTGAAGGCGCGTCGAGACAGGGAGGGTTCAACAAGGGCAGAAAGACGATGGTCCCACTATGGCAGCTCTGCATGACATAGCGCAGGGGAGGTGGATAGATTCCAAAAAGCCCTGTACATGGCAAACTCTCCATCAAATCATCTGTCCATGCATCCATACATCATTCCCTCATCCCGGTATGAAAACGCCTGATTATTTACTCACATCACATTTGAAACTTCCATTGAGTCTGTGCGTAATGCAGTCTGCAAAATCCACTGTTCTCCAGCCCGGAATTCTAGTGTTGTGAAGTAACATGTATTTGGGAACGTCCTGCCTTATCGTCCACTACGCTATTGCGCATCCCATACTATTCATATCAATCATAGCATTCTCGCCATGGCCCCTGTCCCAAGGACATTAAACAATAGAACGTTATATTTGCAGTCAGACCTGTGGGCGTCTCCTCGCCGCTAGCTGAAAACCGAAAGTGCTGTCCTTCGAATTCCTCATTTGCAACATCACGTCGAAAAGGCATCTGTGACCGCTTCAAATCACAAATTCATCTATGTAGTGCGGCAGTGTGTGAAAATGGCAACTGGCTTCACTCACAAATGGGACGCCCCGCCCGTCGGTGAACCTCGGTACAGTGCTGCATGAGGGTCCACCGTTAATCAAGTACTACATTCCACTGACCCTTCACAAGTTTGTTCGCGACTGCAAAGATAGTATGTGAAGCAATGGGACCATAGCAGAATGAACATATGAACCAATATCACACTGCCATCGGGATGAAATACATGATTGCAATGGCAAGATGCCATGCGTCGATTTGCAGCGTTGTGTGCGGGATGTGCTCGCCCAAAGGGGATTGCAGCTTGCACAGGTGGAATTAATCACCACAGGTGGAGGCAATACAGCTTGAAAACACATAAATTGCACACCCAACTCCCTCCCACAACCACACCCACTCCAAAATGCTACCGACAGGACTGGCGATGTTGGCCCTGGGGGACCTGATAGCACTGCAAGTACTCCAACTTCAGGAAGAAGACGAACGCCAACTACTACAACAACCGGCCGCACAGAGGAGACGCAGGAGGAGGGCAAGGCAGGGCCAGCAAGGCCCACCAGCACAGCCACTACCACCACGCAGGCAGCCCGCAATCCCGCGCCTCCGAGCACATCCGTTCAACCTTACTGATGAGCAGATCCACACCCTCTACCGTTTGGACCGGGACACCATAACCGCCATTGTGGACATGACACAGGCTGACCTTGTCTGCATGATAGATAGCCCAACCGCCATCCCACCCCTACTGAAGGTGGTGTCTGTACTCCACTTCCTGGCCACAGGCACCTACCACACAGTCGGACAGTTGCATGGCATTTCACAGCCACTGTTCTCACGGACACTATTGCAAGTGCTCGATGCCCTCCTGAAGCACGCAGACGACTACATCTCTCTACCACGCTCGGAGCCGGAAATTACGAACACAAAAGTGGGATTCCATGCACTTGGCAGCATACCGGGTTGCATTGGTGCCATCGACTGCACCCATGTGGAACTGGTCGTCCCACATGCCATGGAGGCCCAGTACCGCAACCGAAAACTATTTCATTCCCTTAATGTACAAATGGTGTGTGACTCCAACAGGATCTTTACACATTGTTGTGCCCGATTTCCTGGATCAACCCATGATTCTATGGTCTTGAGGAACTCTACTATACCACGCTACATGGAGCGACACGCAGGGAACAGATCCTGGCTACTCGGTGAGTCTCATTTCATGCATGATAATGTGGGGTATGTGATGCAGCAATGACCTGGCAGGAAGGGGGGGGGTGCGTACGTAGCAATGTCATTCCACAAACATCCTTTATTGTCCATATACAGGTGATGCCGGGTATCCACTGAAGAGATGGCTCCTTACACCACTCCGGAACCCCCAGAACCAGCATGAGGAGGACTACAACCATGCCCACTCACGTACCCGTGTAGTCATAGAACAGGCATTCGGCCTACTGAAGACTCGTTTCCGCTGCCTCAGCAGGTCTGGCGGGGCACTCCTGTACCGCCATGAGAAGGTTGCAAAGATGGTCATGGCATGTGTCATGCTACACAACATGTGCGTACATAGAAATGTGCCCATGCCCCCTGACGCAGAACTGCAAGCACCCGAAGATGGTCATGATGAGGGTGGGGATGTGGCAGCACCTCAAGGAGTCTGCGAGGCACAGGAGGGCCGTGACATTCGTCAGATTCTCATTGATTCATGCTTCTAGCACTCACGCCTGGTGGCTGATACATGGACATGGGACTTGTGGCACTGTGTGTGTCTGGAACATGCACAATATGGACTGTACGCCTATGAAGGCCTCGTACACAAAGATCAATGTCCACACATCTCATTGGATGATCGTGCATTGTTTATAGCATATGTGAGATTATGTTACACACCCCATCGACCCGCCACCCAAGTGAGCCCAACACACCCCCTCCACCCTCCTACCTCCCCCCCGAACACCAGTGTCCGAAGATGCTCATTGTCAGTGGGCAGACGCTATTGCAAGCCCCCTCTCCGGGTATCAGGGGCACCCCTGCCTGTGGAGCGCAGGTTCCTCCCAGATCTACGTTGGGGGCTGCCCTGGACGGAACTTGCAACGGATGATGTCTCTGCCTGCTCACGTCCATGCATGTCCCTAAGGGTTTGTGAGAGCTCAGTGAGCACACGGCGCACAGCGGCAAGTTCAGCACATACGTCTTTGGACGTCGCATGCAGTTCCCCCCTCAGGCTCTCGGTGCTTCTCTCCATTTGTACTCTCAGGCTCTCGGTGCTTCTCTCCATTTCTGCCCTAAGCGTCTCAGTTGATGTTTCTATGGCTGCCTTAGTACCCCCACATTCATCAGCATGGTCCTTGAGGAGCGTGGCCAGTTGCTGCTGTTGCACGATCAGCTGGTCGAGGGACTGTTGCCTCTGCTGTGCCATGGCCATTTGCGGTGGTGTCACAGAGGGGCTGGTCACCTCATGTTGCCTTGCCACAGGGCTTGTGGGGGATGGCCAGTCGTCGTCTTGTGGGTGCCCCTGCGTGGTATCCTCATGGTGTACGGGATGAAACAAACAGGGGCATTGAGACAGGTCATGGATGGATCTTACTTCGACATCCCCGTCTTCTGTGTCGGAGCATGCTGCCATTAATGGAGTGTCACCTATGGTGCTGCTGCCACCAGAGGCAGTGCCTTCTGTGGCATCCATTGGGGGGACCTGTGGTGGTGCTGTTGTGGGCATGCTGGCTGCTGGGGTGCCTGTTGAAGTTCCCTCCTGTGTGCTGCCACTTGATTTGTGCTGCTGCCGTGTCTTGATGCGTGCAGCTGAGGTGGAGGGTCTTTGGCCGTTGGTCTTGGCCCTCTTTGCAGGTGTGCTGGTAGGGGTGTCCTGGAGCTCGTCGTTTGAATCAGACCCTGTGGTGGAGTAAAGGAGGGCGAGCGTTATTCATGGGTCTGTTGAAATTGGAATGGCAATGTATCACATGCATTGGGGTGGTACCTGAGGGTGATTTGGGTCGGGGCCTTGGAGGTGGTTTCATTTTTGTGTGGCATGAGGATGCAGTTGTTTTGCAGCCTGCAGTTAGGGTGTGCCTGCTGCACGTGTAGAGGGTGTTTTTAGGATTTTTAATTATTTATGTATTTAATGTGAGTTTTAAAGTGCGCTGTCAGGCCAATGTATGTGGACGTTCTCCTGGACATGTGTTACTGTTGCACTATGTGGACACATGGTACTTCACATGATTGGACATTGTGGATTTGGCATTGTATTAGTTGGCCCACCTACCGGATTCTTCGGATGTCTGCACTCCTTTCTCCATCCCTCCGACTCCCTCTATACTCTCCATTCCAATGGTGGAGGCACAGATTTCTTCCCAGGGGGTCAACTTGATGGGTGATTCCGATCCTCCCCCGGTAGCTGTGGCAATGTTGCGATTGGCGGATAGTATGCTCCGTACGCGTATCCGCAGGTCGTCCCATCGCTTTCTGCATTGCTGTGGGTTGCGGTCCCCACCGCACTTACCCGCTGTGCCACCAGGGCCCATATGGCCTTCTTGTTCGCAAGTGCCGTCCTGGTCATTTGCGTGGAGAAGACGACGGCAGCATTCTCCTGGAGGGTCTCAGTAAGCACGGTGAGTTCCTCACGGGAGAAGTGGACCTGCCGCTTGCGGTCGCACGCTTTTTTCGCTACTTTTCCCATTTCTATTGCTTTCACTGGGGTGGATGACGGGTTGGGATGTGTCTCAGGGTAGTATTTTTAATGGTTGTGTGGGAATTCTGATTTTATAGGTGTACGGCGTGCTGTTTCCCGTTCCGGGCCCATGTTTTTACTTCCGTTTCCGTATGTTTACGGTCACCGTACTTTCCGGTTGCCGCTCATTACGGTGACCGCTAAGATGGGTGGCGGAATTGCACCTAGGGCGCCGTACGACGGCGGTGAGGCGCGTTTTGGGGACATTTCCGCCATCGCGGACTTTGCACTTCCGCCATGGCGTAGTGCTCGTGCCCGATGGGTCAGAATTGGCCGCACTTTGCTCCGTCGTGCGATGGCGGAAACGCTATTTACGCTATGGCGGTCAGGTCAGTCACTTTCCGCCAGGGTCGTAATGAGGGCCTATGACAATTAAATATAAACACTAGACAAGGAGGATGAAACGGTTTTGGATTTCAACAATCCCGATGCGTGAAATTCAATGAGGGAATTATTTGATTTACTTACAAAAATACTAAGGTTTTTTTAAAGGAGATATGCTAACATACACAGGTGAACAAGAGATTCTGATATGGGGAGATGGCTGAGCTACACAGGCAATTTGGGGTTTTCAATGGGGAAATATTAAAGGCACTGCTACCCAAATTGAAGGGCTTATGCAACTTAGAGCTGGGGTTATTGCTACTTACATAGCAAGCCTTTTGTTTAAGATTCAGGAAAGCCAGTGTGGATCTCAGGACACTATGAAAAGAAAGGGCAAGGGTCTGGTCACTGCACTCTCAAAGATGGTAAGTTTCAGCAGTCTTCTCTCCGTCCGCCTTTTTCTGTCTTCCCTGGTTTTTTGTGTGTCCTGAGTTCTAGTACCATCCCCCTTATATAGTATAAATGACATCACTAATTTACAATCTAGGGGGAGTACCCCGTAATTATCCCTGCCACTAGGATTGGACAGTTAACATCCCTCTCTCCGCCCCAGTCAGGATTGGCTCAGGGGAGGAGAGCACCATCTGTCTTTTTCCATTTGTCATCATCCTTTTGTTCTCCTTACAACTTTTTGGCAAAAGCTATTTATGTATCATAACTTCATAATTGTACTAGCCACTGCCATATAAAACATATATTCTGTTTGAGGGGATCATGGGGAATTAGATAAGCTGACTGCCAGCTCTGTACGATGTTGCATGGCCATGTGTCAAATTTATGTCATTTTCTTACAATGTGCAACAGTTATGAATATGTAAGTTATCAAGCATGTTCCTAATTTCAATTCCCATCTTTTCACCCATTCTCATACTTGTCACATGTTCAGATCAGCCAGAAAGCTAGTCTAACTGGCCATTACAGTTCCCAGAGTCATAGGTAAATACAATGTATATCCCCAAAACCGCCTGGAAATTAAATTAAAAACAGCATAAAATTGAATCCAAGCCATAGTCTTATGGCTGCGCAAAATGCCTAAAATGAAAACAGTCTTTATCATAATGATGAGTGTTTCTGTCAGCAAATGGGATGGCCGCTTCATCCCCCACATCCATCTGTTCCCCTGGGCTCAGCCTGTGACCAGAGGTTTTATAAGTCTCTTTGAAGTGGCATGGGCTCTTTTGAAGTGGATGCAACAAGGGCTCACACCTTTTTGTCATGCTCCAGCTAAGGATGATTTTTCCTTGAAGTCGCTTGCTTTAACTGCCTTCAGTGCCAGCCAGTCTGGGGAACCGTAAGCTTTCAACACCTGCAGCAGCAGATTCTATTGCAGGGCGTCATTATATGGGAGGTGTAATATCCAGCTTGAAGTAGGGCATTTCATTGTGAAGTTTAGAACTCAGCCAGGACAGGTTTCTCCTGAAGTAAGTGTCTCTTCACATGTTTAGAGGAGTTTTGTGGGTGAAACATACTATACATTGGCTTTGGTCACCCCTCTGCCCCCCAACATCAGGTTTTGCTTTCCTGGCATTTTCCCGTTAGCAGTGGTATCTTTTCCATTGTTGGTTTTTAAAGCTGTTTTTATTTGCAAACACCCGTGCAGGCCGTTTTTGCTTTTAATGTGTAAATATCCTGTGTTCCATGTCACAGGATTCTTTGATTCCTCCTTCTTGGGTGAATTACATTGCTGCTGGTCCATTGCTAATTACAGGTAGGGCCCCTTCGCATGGTTCTCAAACTTTACATGAATCAAAAGAAAAAGCCAGGCTGTTTTTGGTTTCAATGTTTAAATACCTGCCATGTAAAAAGGAAAGTAAAAGCCAGGCTGTTTTTGGTTGCAGTGTTTAAATGGCTGCTGATCATATTAAAAGGACTTCTGTTTGGGGCCTTTAAATGCACCCCACATGCCCCCCCTGCTTTTCCATGACTCTTTGTTGGGGAAGAGCAGGGCAGAGTGGGGTTACCTTCGGCGTAATTTTCCTTCATCGGGGAGTGGGCACTCTGGTATCCCCTTCCTTCTCTGAGTTGAGGTTATGGCATGGCACCCCCTTTTCTTCTTTCTTTTGGGAGTGGGCACTCCAGCCTCCACTTCCATCTTCGTGTTGGAGGATGTGCCCCAGGACCCCCTTTCTTCCTTCCCTTCCAGGTCCCCGGGGTTCTCCTCAGGCTCCGCTCTCCTGTCTAGGCTGGAATTTAAGGAGGTTAGTTTTCTAATAGAAGATTTAAAAAAACAAGTTTCAGTACTTTTTACACACATTTTTCCCAGAAGATTTACAAGAATTTAAAATGACAACAACCTCTAGTTATGCATAATCTTCAAGTTTCCTAAACAATATTTGCCTTTCTTTTTTTCTTTTTTTGTTTGTTCATTTGTACAATAACACCAAGTAAATTACTCCCTGTTTTATATATATATAAATATGTATATACATATATATATATATACATGTATCTAAATATTTCCGTCAGATTTTTCATCCTTCCTTTTCATTCGTCAGATGGGTCCTCTGCACGACTTTCATTTGGCTCATCAATCAGTCGCAAAGCATGTCTTGGATGACAGCTTTTCAACTGATTGACGTGGACCCATTTTTCTTCTGTCAGTTCTCCTTTAGGGATGCGGACCTTATAGGTGAGAGGTGAGATTTCATCTACAATTTCAAAGGGGCCGCTCCAGGAGGGAAGGAATTTCTGCTCCTTGGTCTGGTTCCTCTGAAAATTGTACAAGTAGACCCTGTCTCCTACTTCATATTCTTTTTTAGTGGTTTTTAAATCGTAGTGGGTTTTCATCCCCTCTGCTGATTTTTCCAGATTCTGTAGAGCGTACGCAAAAGCATGCTGAAGATGTTTTCTCAGATTCTCAATATATTAATGTGCCGTGGATGCGTTAATCAGAGTCTGCTCTTGCGTTCTGTAGAGCAGATGCTGCGGTAGCACCATTTTCTGTCCAGTCATTAGCTCGAATGGAGAAAATTTGGTCGCAGAAGATGGTGTAGACCTGATGGCGATCAAGAGAAGTGGTAGTCAGATATCCCAAATAGGCCCAGTGTCTGCCACAAACTTCTTTAGAGGCTAGCTATAAGCAATGTGGAGTTTTCTCTTTACCCCAAGTATCTCCCACATCCTACCTTAGTCCCGCTCAATCCTTTGGGAAAGGCCAAACGCGAGAAGATGTGTTTGATCATCAGGGCAGCTGCTGTTTCTGCCTTGCAATCTGGGGCCAGGAGACATTACACCCATTTGGTAAACAAGAATTTTACCATTAACATGTATTTGTTTCCTCTAGAGGAGCGAATCATGGTCCAGATGAAATCTACTTGTAAATCTGACCAAGGCAGTGTCATCCCCCTTTTCTGTAGGTGAGCTTGGTGTGTGAGAGAAGTTAGCTGAAATTGCACACACACAAGACACCCCTTCAAGTATTGATCGAGGCCTTGTGTGGCCAATATGCAACCTCTCGCAAGATTTCCAAAGTAGTGTGAAATCCCCGATGACTGGCTGTGGCCATATCATGGGCGTGACTCAACATCAGGCTTCGGAATGAGGTAGGTCCCACCTTCTGGTCGCATCCAGAGATGGATCTTCGTACCAACAAACCGTCTTGGATTCAGAACATTTTGGGAAACTTCATCAACACCCGGAGATCCTCTTTCCTGATATAATCGATTTTGGCCAGAGGAAAATTCACGGGGTCTTCAATGTGTTGATAACGTTTCCCAATAATCGGATCCCCTTTTTGTGCCATGATCAAATCAGCACCTGGGGTCTCCTTACTCCACTGGGCAGTTGAGAGTGGATTTTGGGTGAGTGTTTGGGACCTGGTGACAGCAGCAACCTGGATTACCCCCAACATGGACTCGAGCTCAAGGAGCTCCCCATGGATGGCTGCGGTTTTGGCCAACTGGTCAGCAAGGTAATTTCCAGTTTTGTCTGGTCCCTCTATGCTAGAATGACCCTTGATCTTCTTCCAGTAGATGGTCATCCCATTAGAGGTGACAAAATCATCAATGTATTGTATTAGCTTGCCATGCTTTAATGGTTTATTATTTGCACACAGCATGCCTCTGGTTTTCCAATTTATCAGGTGGTCCACAAACCCGTTCCGGATATAATCTGAATCAGTGATTATGACCAGTTCATGGAGTCGGTGGCAGTGAGGATGGCCTGATGACCCGCCATCAATTCTGCCAGCTGACTACTTCAGGGACCGATCTTGTACCCAGCAGAGGGCTCCAGGGCAAAATTCACCCAAGCATTCCCAACGCCGCCACCAGTTCATTTTCACTGTTGTTATCAACATCGTAGGAGCACCCGTCCACATAAACGGTGGCCATCTCCTGAGACGTGTCTTCCTCATAGACGTTGTGCAGGGAATTCAGGTACGCCTCCATGTTGTCCTGGGTTTTGAGACTTTCGTCCTCGAGACAGTTTTCTCTGGCACAATCATGCAAGTCAGGCAGACCTTGCACGAGGGGACTCTTCTTGTTTTGGCCATGTCTGACCTCCACAGGAAAGCCTTGCATGGACAGAATCCCGGAAGTAATTCTGTAATTACTCACATTCCTCTCCCAGATTCTGTCGCTTTGGAGATATTACAAAGACTGGTGAGGATTCTCGACAATGATGTGCTCCCCCAGGATAAACGGGCGGTCATTTTTCAATGCACACACCGTTGCCAGGAGTGCCTTCTCACAATCGTTGAATTTCTTCCTCCACAGAGGACAAAGTCTTGCTCGCATAGGAGATTACTTTGTTGACCTTGTCATGCTTTTGGTATAATACTGCGGTCAAGCAAGTATTTTAGAACCCCGTCTCCAAGAAGAACTCCTTGTTTGTGTGGGTGCATTTTGACATCTGTAGGCAATTTAGACCCCAATGATATTTTCAAATGGTTCCATGTGATTTCATCAAATGCATTTAATCGAGGGAGAATTTGTTGATTCTTTTTTTTCTTTAAGGCCATTTCACTGCAAAGGTATGCAGGGATACCCCCTGCAGCCTGCCTCAATCCCTCCACCTTTATTATTACCCTAACACATCCCCTCCACATACATTTGTGGTAAAATGCATCTGAACAAATTCGTCCAATTATCCCCTGATTAAATCTACTGCGGCCAAACCTCCTGTTACCTTTTGAAATCATTGCATACACTCTGCTTATGCAAATAAATATGCTCTTCTTTATGTTTATATTAGATACACTACTTATACGTTCAACTAAATTAATTCTATGAAAACATCTGCACACCCACATGTCTCAAAAAAACTATACATTAAATGGCATTGTCATTGATTCTAAAAAAGGCAATGTTGCATTGCTTGTGTTGCTCCCTAAAAACCTGTCTTGTAGTCCTCTCCATGTGAATTACATAGCATAATCACTGCATGATTCCTACTGTAATATATCAACAACCCAACATGTTTCTGTCTTCTGATGAGTTAATTACTGGACATTCATCTTGGTCCATTGTTAAATGGAAATGGTTTACCTCAGAACTTTAAAGAGGTGCTACACAATATCAACCTTCAATCTGCATTTTCAAGAGTGTTCCAACAGTGTGGAATAGAAACCAACAAATTTGATAAGGGTGGGGTCTATATCTCTGTAATATATAATAGCCACCATATGTCATTTAATTTATCCCACATTTCATCCAGATAGCACAAACACATACAGGCCCACAAACACACAAGGCCACTTTCCTGAGTTAACATATTGATACACTTTTAACATGCCCAGTTGTGCGAGGATTCTGGCCACTGAGAAGAAGCCCTCATCAGGGTTAACGCTACAGTGGAGCATCGGATCAGGGCGGTCCGAGCACGTATACACAAAGGAGGAATCAATGGGGTATGAGAATGCCAGGCACTGGCAGATAGCTCACAGGGTACATAAGAGACCCCCTCTTCAGCTCACCTTTGCTCCCACTCAGCTGCATAGCCAGGTTTATCTAACAAGTGGGACCTGGAGCTAATGTAGCTGGGCCAAACCAGTAACATTAATATCTGTAAAGGCCCACACAGTGCTGCTGAGTGGGCATTTACAGGTTTTGAGTGGGCCTTTCCCGCTCAGGCGCAATCCTGTTCTACGCCTTTGCTCCCGCTATGTCTTCGGTCTAGGGGAGGTCAATTAAATGTATCAAGATCAATTGGGGATAAAAGAGAGGAGAAAGGAGAGAAGAAGGTTTCTATCTACCGACACTGTGCGGAGAGTGGTAGAAAGAGGCAAAGCACGGCTCCCTGCTGCCCTGGGCTGTCTCAGCAAGCCCCCGTCACTTTCTCCCAGATTTCAAACTCACTGCCAGGTCCTTAGTCATTTCATTGTTACCCTCTCATTCTTCTCGATTAATCGTCATTTGGAGGTTGCTCCCCTCCTTTGACTTGTTTTGACTCCCAAATAAGCCAAATGCCTCCACAACGCGATTACACTCATAGAAAACCAGCTCCCTCAAAAAACCTTCTCACCTCCACTGACTTTACTGAAAACATCATTGGACGGACCAGGCCCCATCAACTAGTGGACACCCTGATGTTCACTTCCCTTTAAAAGTCTGGTGCTATAACCCTTAGCTGATAAGACAAGCACGATTGTCTCTGGAGGATAGCTCATGGGCAGCGCCCTTGCCTTGGAAACAAGACAACGGGGAGCAACACATGTTCGATCCCTGCGTCCGTGCTTAGAAATCTCTGGGTATTAAGTGTCTTATAAATAACCAATTACAATTACGATGGCCAACCAAACACAGAGCAATTGTCTCCTCTACGACACTCACTTCATGGCAGGTAGTCTAAATCACCGCCTGAACCTGGTGAAGCAGTGTTAACCGCAGAAGAATTTAACCGATAAAGGAAGAGTGATGAGATTTATTGATACAGGTGTGCTTGAATTTTGGGATCAAGAATAGAAGATCCCATTAGTGGAAGGCATATTGAACGAAGTTGATTCGCTTGCTCATGTTAATCTTATGCAGGGAGACTTTAGGCAAAACAGAAGTTTGATGACTGGAAGATTTTGAATTAATCATAACAACTGGCATTGCTTTGGCCCAACCTCTAGTCCATCATTTTGTAGCCTGCCCTGCCGTTACAGAGGGGGAAAGACCCTATGGAAATCAGCAAGATGATGGATTACCCCCACAATTTGGAGTTGTTGGCGATGGTCATATATTATTGCAGCAGTTATAAGTGTGTGTCGCCTGGCATGCATCCTTTATGAAAACATGATCTTATTCTAATTATTACGAATCACTCCTAGACGCGTTAGGTGTGACTGAGACTCAAAACTCCCTTCAGCAAGATCTAAAAAGCCGGGCACATTTATTGCAGCGGCATTTTCCGCACCAGGCTAGTAAAAGATTATTACTTGTCTCAATTCTTTTTCCAATTGGTTTTAATTCCACTCCATGCAAAGACACTGTGGTTTGCTAATTGTCTTGAAACGCAAATGTGAGACAAGGGGGTGGGGTGAATAGTTTTACGGCTGATTTGCAAAATTTCCTCTCCGCTGCCTAATTATTTGGAGCTGCTGGGGTTATTGGGTACGCACACTTGCCAATGTAACTGCAGTTTGCTCTCCCCAACAGAGGGGTTGTGAACCTGTCACAGGTTTATTCCCTGTTGAGGTTTGTGTGGCGCAGCCGGGCATGTATGCGCCTGCCGCTAATGTGTGGGGCTTTACTGGGATGGATGTTGCCAGCTTAATGGTGTATGTACCTGTCATACATGCCGGTTAAGGGTCAAAGGCACTATAATATCAGGTTCTAGTATGGTGCTTCCTTCCAGACTCTTCATGCCTCTAAGCACTGTACTAATTAAGCAATATAACCCGAGCAGGGGGGATTACCGGTCAGGTGCCATGGTTATATTGCTATTAGAACCACGGCACATTGTACCAGGTTACTAATAGTGTTTTTATCACGAGTTGTGAAACAGCGTGTATGCTGTTTCTCAGCTTGCGCTAAAACTACAAAAAAAGATGGCTGCCATGGATCTGGGAGAAGGGAAATACAAGTAGTCTCTTCTCTCTTTCCATGGCGGCCATTCGAGAGTCGGAGATTTGCCGGGATCACCATTGTTCCCGGTGATGGACAAGGAAGCGCAAGGTAAGTCAATAGGGGGTGGGGGCCTAAATGTGTGAAAAAGGGGGTGGGCGTCGAGGGATGGGGACACAGGGGCACAGGGGAGTGCACTTACCAGATTCATGGTGAGGGAAGAGAGCAGCCTCCTGCTCTGAGGAGACTCGGAATGGGGTAAAGACCCCGTTCAGAGCCTTCTCATTGGCTAGGAGACCACCACACCCCCCCTCAACGGGTACTAACAGTTATTATATTGGACCATTAAATTGACTGCTGATAGGTGAAGGGCTGTGTCAACCCAGTCGGGATTCGTTCTTGTGAAGTGCAGGCCTGGGTCGCCTCAACTATATACCGAGGCTGTAAAATGGCGTTTGTCACCTGTATATGGGACCGCCAAGGCTTCTTGTTGGGAGGGGGGGTGTGATTCAGCTGAGGCCGTGTGAGCCTATCCTGCACGTTTCTCTGGTCCTGCCATAGCGGCATACATTGAAATGTCACATGGTGTGTGAACAAGTCCCTTCACTGTCTCCTATTAGCAAGGAGCAACAGTTTGGGGGAAGAGTGTTGAAAGACGTGGATGCATGCAATGGACAATCCTTCACATCAGTCTGGTCAGGGGGTCTCACTGAAGTGCAGAGAGACCTCAACACATGAACAAATATATAAAAAAAGTTACAATGAAGGTGGGAAGGTCATTATAAAGTGCTACATATTTTGATGTATAAACATTATTCCTTATGATGCCTTATGCATGCGTGGTCGGACTGACATGACCACATGATGATTGTTTCACGTTATGCCTAGTTAGCACGTCATTTCCGGTTTCCAGCAAACCCACTTAGCACATCATTGCTAGTCTACATTAATAACTAATAATAATAACAATGCCCAGCGATTATATTACCCTGTGCTCACTTACCAGATCATTGATATTTTCTATCATGCCCAGTTGGCACAGCAGCCCAATCCAGACAACAAATAAATCATGAAGGTAAGCAGCATCCCGGGTGGCAGAATATTGAAAGATTGAGGGAGGGATATGGACATTAGTTGGTACCAGTTTCCTTTATATTTTTAAATGTGACGTGTAAAGGAGACATTCTCTTACATGGATCTGTCTTCCTTGGATGAGTCATCATGCCCTAAAAATAAGGTTGATCCAGAGATGAGTGTGAAATAGGCAACCACGGGGTAGTGATTGCACACTGTTGGCAAGATATCTGTTGGCAAGATAGAAAACTGCAAATTCATTGGGAGGGTACAGAAATAGTGTGTACATCTGGATACATGGGCATTTTTTAATTTGTATAAGGAGAATAGCTGGGACTAATTAAAGCAAACGGCAATACATACATATACATATCCTCCACTTTCTTCATGTTTATGTTACCTATATCAGGGTGGAATAGGAAGAATTGTACTATTCCTTGCACTGCCCTGAGTTTGAAGACCAAGTTTTGAATAGTTGCCCACATGCTCAAAAATTCAGACTCTGTGCTGTTTAGTTTGTTCCTCAATCTCACCTGATGAAGCGTGGCACTGACACTAGATACATGATGGCATGAGTGGCACATTCTCCTTACTAAAAAACGAGCCAGATCTTCATCATAGTTGTAATTAATCGGTAGAAAAACACACACAGAGACAAGATGGAAGAATAATGAATTGGATCTTCTCTTACAGTCTGAATAGCATTTAGATTGTATGCACTCAGAGAGAGTACTGAAAATTAGAATGTACACCGAAACATATGTGTACACATGTTGGTAATGGGAATGATTTGAAGGACTGTAAATAGAAATTCATGGCCATGCAAAGGCAACTTTGCGGTATTTAGCAGAAATACAGATATTCATGCCTCCTAAAATAAACCACAATGTATGTTATACTCTGTGTATTTATATTCATACATGTATTAAAATCATGTCATTTTTTGTATGTCATTTTAATGTGGATACATTGTTTTGGTGAAATGAAATGTTTGAATAAAATATAAATGGAAATGTAATTATGTTTTGGCTCAAATCCTTCACCAGAGGTTAATGTTGATTCAAACATATTTAATTGAAACTGGTTTATGTCAGTGAAAAAACAATCATTAATGAATTTAAAGATATATTGAAAGAGTTCCCTCAACCTTTTGTAGATATAATGTGATATGCGGGCATATGCTTTGCTTTCCCTGTGAGTGAGTAATATGATCCATATTACAGATGGCTTTTTGTAGGATATCATATCGCCTTGATTAAGACTTGTATGATATTTTTGTAAATTTTTAAAGAATGCTCTAGAATGGAGGTGTCTATATTATTAGGATTACTTAACAAGATATAGTATTGAAATTGTTATTGACCTATACGGGAAAAATAAATTAACTAATTATTATTAGTAGTGCCCATAGAGATTTACAGGGTGATTAAGGTAAACGCGAATTTGCGGTTTAGCCGATTGCGCACACTTAAATAAGATTAGAGTGGAGATCGTGGCACAAGATGGCTTCCTACTCTTTGCAGGTGGTCTTTTTCAACACAAGATATCGGGAACCTTATTTCTAAGATCTACAACCTCACAATACACAGCATGAGAGTAATATCACAATGAGAGCTAAGAAAACACTAGCAAGGACCAGGCTTCATGGGATGCTAATATTTGCATATTTAAAAGCAAAGATCATATCCCAAAAGGATTAGAGGTCCACAATATTCCAACGGTTTTCCTGGATATCCAGAATATCTGGCACAAATTGGTGCCCGTTTCTCTCTCTGGGGGTGGGCCAGTTGTACTCATTGAAACAGTGAAATGTTTAGCAAGTAAACAAATGTAGGAACTGTATGAAATCCAAAGGCAATTCTTGAGGATCAACTATTGACAGATGCAATAAATCGAGAGGGAAATGGCACCATTTAAAGAATTCAATTACAATAAACCAATACAGAAATTAAAAAAAGACATCATTCTGTACAACAGAGAGAGTGTGTAGCAATACCAAAGGGCAAGTTATTACACTTAAAGACCAAAACAAGGAGGGGGGTTCATTTCCCCCAGAGTGATAAGGCAAGACTAGGGAAATAGGTGACTTTTTAGAAAAGTTCCTGTAGTAGTGGTCACAAGAACAGTGATTGTGGGAATTAGCAGGACCCTGCCATGTGGGAGGAGAGCATGGCTCCCAGAGAACACAACATTTGTTCCCAGTGGAGGGACAGTGAAAGAAACAAATGGCAGAGGAGGCAAATGCCCCCATCAACAGAGGGGCCACAGAGAGGATGAAGGCAACTACCACAATGAAAGACATGCTAGCCCCTGTCATAAATCTGTCCTCAAGGTGTTTGATGCAGGTTGAACTGAGTCTGCTGAATAAAGATTTATCACAGGTGCCAACCAATGGGCTCAATGAAGAATGCATCAGAGAAGGTCCTGATACCTTGCTCAGAGAAGTAAGACTGAGTGACTTCTTTCAGGGTAGCAATGTCTTTGAAGAAAATGACACAACAGGAGTACATCCTCCATCTAGGCTTGTGCCAATGGATACATATTATTCAACCGACCTGAAATAATAACTTGTGAACATGAAGTTCAGTGGGATGTCAATCAGATATTGACTGAGCAGATCAGCAGCTGGTAAAATCTAACTGGAGGAGAACGGGAAGCATTGAATTGTTCAGAAAGCAGTACCTCTAAAACAATCAAATCAGCTGAAAGGGTGAGGAAGTGTATTTTTGTAGTTATTTATTTGATATTTGTAAGGCTATATGCACTTTGGATGTATGTCAGACCTGTAACCCTAGCAAATCGCTCTCTCAAGCACTTATCTGTAACCAAATTCTTAAGATATAGCACCTAGATGCCCCCCGGGCTTTGTGCACTTTATCAATGTTAAAATAAAATAAATAAATTAAGCACCTGTCCAACAAATGGTGTTTCAAGGCGCCACACGACAAAAATGGTGGACTTGGGTGGAAACAAGGGAGGAAGATGCAATAACGGTCCCACTAGGCCTAGTGACATTCAGATTGTGCAAGTGCAGAACAAGAAGTGCGAGGGGGTAGTGTAGGTGTGCCGGTCTGTACAAAAAACAAAGTGCTAAGGTGGGAAGGGAAAAGGGTGACGAGGCAAGGTGCAAGTGCTAAGTGGAGGCCAGTGGGCAAGTGCCAGGGAATGCAGGTAAGAAGGGTGGCCTGGGAGGGGGCCTGGACCCCAGTAGTACTCAGGGAACCAGGCAGCCAGTCACTGAGGCAGAAGAAGGTGTTAGCAGGGGAGGGGGAGAGTGAAGGCGGAGGAGAAAAGGAGGGTCTTGAGGAGCTTCCGGAACTTAAGGAGATCTGACTCAAGCCTGAGAGTGGAAGAGAGACCATTCCAAAGGAAGGCTCCTGCAGAGGAGAGAGATCTACCCACAGTCTTTGCTTAGAGAAGTGTCTGATGGATACTGATGGATACTATTAAATATATATAAAGCCCTCACAGTAGAAATTCAGAAAGTAATTCAAGCAATTGGATAACTCACAAATGAGGTTTCTAAATGTATAGCCTTTTTCTCACAGCCATTTCTTTGTGAATCTCGTTCCAATATTACAGATATTATGCAAATGATCAATTGAATTGAAAACAACCCTTTTGATCTTAACCAGGATCTTTTAGTTACTTGGGATGTTAAATCTTTATATTCCAATATTCACCAGGAGCCCCAATAGTGTAGGGGGCTGTTTTGCATCAAAGAATGACTCCCATTACAGTACCTGAAAAGCCAGAACTAAATCATGTGTGTAAATTGAGTTTCTTTTCTATTTTTAGCTTAAGGCGATGAAACTAATCACTGGACTAAATCCACGGAGACAAGATTGAGGAATAATTAATTGGATCTTCCGTTGTATAATGAATTGTGTTTAGGTTTTGTGGACCCCAAAAAGAGTATTTGAAATTATAATTTACATTGTGTCAGTAATGGTAATTATTTGAAGGACTGCAAATAAAAATGTATGGTCATGCAAAGGTAACTTTGGGGTATGTGGAGGATGTACAGATATCTATACTTCCCAAATAAACCACACATTATGTAATCATTTAAGAGTATTTATATTAATACATGTATTCAAATCTTGCAATTATTTTCGACGTGATAAATTGTAATGGGAAAATTTGATTTTTGAATAAAATATGTGAAATTTTGATTATGCTTTTGGACAAATCATTCACCATAGGCTTATGTAGTTTCAAATATAAAAGTGAAATTGATTTATATCAGCTGACAATAAAATTCGTATGCATTTAATAATATTTTTTAAAGAGTCCCTAACCATCTTTGTAGGTATATTGCATTTGGGTCACCAGAATTGCCAGTAAGGGCATCATTGCTCATTTCCATCATGCACACGTTCCACATATTTCCAGTACATACATACATATATACATATATATATATACACACACACTCACACAAACACACGCACACTTGTGCTGGCCCTGCAATCAGCAATTCAGAACTGACACACGCGTCCTTGTATCCCAGTGTGTACATGGCTTCATGCATGTATCATTATATCATAATATGTCAGGCTGTACTATGTCATTTAATGGCATGCCATGTTATGATATGTCATGAGTTTGTATCATAATGTTATATAGTAAACATACAAAAAGACATGCAATCATGACATTACATCTTACATGGCATAATATTATGGCATGATACCATGCCAGGAAATAACTTCACATGAAATAATAGCACACACCAATTCCTGCAAGCACCCTTTTAAAGAAAGCAACAGGCTTCCAATTTGACAAAGCCTGGACACTAATCTACTGAGCACCAGTTTACTCTTATACCATTCCAATATCTACCCAGTATGCAGAGTTATAATATGAATCCAACCTGCTCAATCCCAGTTTACCCTCATATTGGCAATCTTGGAATACTCTCAGTTTCACACACTCAGTATTCCGACATTCACAGGATATCCCTAATACATTACCAGTTTGCAAAGTCAAAGTACATTGGCAATTTTACACTCCAACTAGACACTTTTTCATGATCTCAGTTTGATAGTCACAGAAGACTCCATGTTTGTCAATCCCAGTATATTCTCAGTTTGATAACCCCAATAGCATCCCATTTTAGTAACCTCAGTTTGGCACACATATGTTACACTCCCAGTTTGATCCTAGTTTGACAATCCCACTATGCACCCCGTTTAGAAACCTAAAAGATCCAGATGAAATGGCATGTTTTGAGCACTTCTGAATATTTACTAGGGTCTCACACATTGGCCCCGATTCATGGATATTTTAGCACAGTGCAAAGTCACTTTGCACTGGTGCAAAATGCCTCTGCACTGCCAACAAACACCCTGATTCATGGAGCGATGCAAAGTGTACTTTTGCAGCGCAAAGTGACTTTCCACCAGGGCAAAGTCAGTGCAAAGTGACTTTGCACCAGTATAAAGTCACTTTGCACCGTGCTAAAACCTCCATGAAACAGGCCGGTTATTTCTCCACATCGACAGAGTAGAGATGCACAGTACAAGCTGCAAAAATGTCCTTTCTTTAAATCATTGTATTGAGCTTTATGTCACATAAACTTATATTTCATATATTAATTTTATAAATAAACAATCTGCAAACGTAATTTGATAGTTATCATACACCTTAATAATGCATGTCGGAAACACTGTGTTGCTCTTCTACTTACTAATAGTTTTGTGCGCTGTTTAGCTTATTTTTACAAAAGAGAGTCATGTTATGTGATGTTATGTCTAATGAAATTTATACTGCACACTATCACTGGTCCCCTGATGCTCTGGCGGATCTGAGTGGGTAGAGTAGGTTAGTAGGACTGAGTGGGGAAAAAGCGCCAGAGTGCTGTGATCTGCTGTGGGCATCTTCAGTTCGGTTTACACCATTCTCTGAGCGTACGTGTGATTTCTTTTGATTGGTAGTTGTCATGTGCTGTTGTGCGAGGCTAAGAGGCTAAGTTTGTTTTGTTGTTGCAGTGTAGTGAAGTGCGTGCGGTTTGTTGTGCTGTATAGGTATGGTTGTGTTTTGTTTAGAATTAGAGAGGTGTAAGCAGAGGGATGAGTTTTTTAGTGCATTGGTTAGTGGTAGCGCTCCATCGTATGCCCTCTGCTTTAGCCACCTGTGGCACGTGTCCCTTCCAGTGGCATGCATTGTGGTATGCT
This sequence comes from Ambystoma mexicanum, assembly GCF_040938575.1. Classification (NCBI taxonomy): domain Eukaryota; kingdom Metazoa; phylum Chordata; class Amphibia; order Caudata; family Ambystomatidae; genus Ambystoma; species Ambystoma mexicanum. Next base: position 1,368,792,381 of record NC_090924.1, on the reverse strand, counting down.
GGGGCGTCAGTTAGGACACATTTTCTAAAGCCCTACCAGACATCAGAAACACCATAATTGAGGCAATACATAAACTCCACTCTTAGTATAAGGCTGTACCACCTGAGGATGGGGATAGCATGGACCAAGCAGCCAGGCTTATCTTTGGAGGGAGAGAGGGCTGTAGCTTGGTGCAATGAAAATGTAGCATATATATGGTCCAGAGGAACACTGAAACACTAAAGGGTTTATTTAAATACAAGTAGACCAAGATAATTTGTGGGTAAGTACTATAACATCATATAAACACAGTCATAAAAACCAACTCAATACTTATGGTACGCAACCCAATGTATAACCTTATTTAGAGGAGCAAGAAGCAAGTCACGGTGAGTCAAACCTAAGGTTATACATTCAGGATAGTAATATACTATTCTTGGGGAATAAGACCAGGTTAGATATACTTTTAGAATACAATCAGTATTTAAAGGGTAGTTGACCCGGTTAGTCATGCAGTGACACTCAGTTATGAAATCACATAATAAACCAACCCTATTACAAGTGTATACCTGGCAACATTACTTTTTCAAACTCCTTTCAGAGCTAGTAAAACAACTCATATACTTTCTGGAGGGGCCTCAAGCTACTGAATGCACTGTGCAAATCAAGGAAAGCAAAACCCAATAACGCTTTAAGAAAGACACAATGTATTTCAAGGTAAGTAATTGACCTATTGGTACATAACTATCTGCTACCTAATAGCTAGTTATACCCATTATACATTTAAGAAGTGTATAATACAGTTTCTAGGGCATGTAAGAACTTTATGAAACTATTTAAGAATAGCGCAAATCAATTCAGGGAAGCACAACTCAGTGTTACACGTTTAGGTAAGCAGCACCTAATCAAGGTAAGACCTATATACTTTTCAAAGGAGCCATCAGCTACTTAAAGGTAGGTATAAACCCTAAGACTGTTTGAGATCATCTGTATAAAGCAAACCAGGGGAAGCACATTCCAATGTTACACTTTAAGAATGACAGTGTTTCTCAAGGCAGGTAAACCCTATTGTTAAGATTTTACGCTCATTCAGTTAAGCAATGATAAAACAGTACCAACACGCATGACTTTTCTGAAAGGGGTAACACCATTCAAAGTTACACTTTTTAGAGGGGCAGAATGCAAATCAAAGGTAAGCGTAAATTTAGTGACAGTTTGTAACTTCTTCTTTCACAGAGATAGTTACCACACTAACCTATTTAGCAAGTAAGTACTTAACACTTGTTATACCTTCAATGCAGAAGCCTTTTCTTATCCAGTCCTTCCCTAGTCTATTCCATGAGTTCTCTCAGAGGCAGAAGAGGAACCCTGTAGGCAGGTTGAGATAGGGTTCAATTGCAGGAAAGTCAAGGTTCCATAGCAGATCCTCTTAAACAAGTAAGTATTCACTTTCAGAGTTAGCCAAAGTGTTCAGGGACTTCACAGAAGGCTCCCTATATGCATTCCAGCATTAGGCCTGGGCAAATGGTATGGGCAAACTCCCAACCACATGAATCACCCACTCAGCCTCACAGGATGCAAACCAGACTTAAGGTAAGTAGTGCCAAAGCCCACACAGTACCTTAGGAGAAAAGAAGAGCTTTGGAGTGGATGCCTTCAGAATACAGCAGCACAGGACCCGGTCCCTGGATTCTTGCTCTGGAGACGAAAGAACTGGACACTGGATGGGAACGTGCAGCAGCAGTCATCAAAGGAGGCTTCCAGAAAAGGTTTCTTCATGGATTCTCAGGGCTCTGTGTATTTGGTGCCTTTTTACAGCAGCCAGATGAAGAAAGCATATCACTGGTTGGATTCTCTTCACTTTCTCAGTCCTGCAATCTGGTGAGGGGACTTTAGGGATTCGAATCATGTCTCTGGAGGTCCAGGAGGAGCCCACCAAAGTTTCAGCTGGATTTGGACTTTGGAAGATCATGCACCACACTCAGGCTCGAGGTCCCAGGGTTTTGGTGGTCTGCAGCGGTCTGCAGCCCAGTAAGGTCACCACACATTGTGGGATGACCCAAAATGCAGGTCTTCCCAAGACTAGCAGATCAAACCAGCCTCTGGGGAGGAGCCATCGCATTTGGAACCCCCAGGTTGATTGGAAGGAAGGGTTACATCAGGCTCTGGTTACACAGCAGGCTCTCTAGTCACTGGAAAGTGCTACAGACATCCTTTCTTCAACTACCTCTTTAGCTTTTTCTCCAGTAGTTAACTTGTCAGCAGCTTCCAGCAGCTTCCAGGTTCGGAGTATTTATCAGGAACTACAGTACGACTTCTGCAATCTCTCCCTGCAGTTTAGGAAAAAAGGGATGGACAGCTAGTTCCCCAGTTGGAACTGCTTCCTTTCAATCAAAGTGAAAGATAAAGGGCTGCAGAGGTTTGGATTCTTCCCTCGCTTCCTGCCTTCTCAGACACTCTGGAGTCTGGGTGGGCAAAACAAAGGATTCCTGCTGAAAACAAAACTTCCACTGAGGTTGTTCCTGGTTAGAAGGGAAGGGGAAGACCTCCGAAATAACAAGCACATGAGAAATGTCAAAGAAAGAAGGAGGCCACTATTCTAAAAGAATGGTGGCTCTTCTGTGTATTACAGGGGACGATTTAACAGCCTGCGAGTAATAAGATTAAAAAGTCACTAAGGTAAAACCACTGTCACCAGCCATTCAAAACGTACAATTGTAACACAAATGTTACCAGGTAAGTAAGAAATTGAATACATTGTAGCCCCCCAGCATTCCACATAAGATGGGGTGTGCTGGCTCACTATAAAAAAAGTAAAGGGGATTAAAAAAACTATTTACCCCTTGGGAACAGTAGTTCACCCATGTACATTAAAGAGAAATGAACAGGGAAGCCCAAAGGGGCAAGCCAGCCTAACCCAAACGTTATAGGAAACTATAACTCCAACCAACACTATGGAGAGACATGAAAAGGTCACCCATAAATGATTAAAAGAATAGGTGAGAGGGGAAAAAGATGTCTCCTTACCTACGGACAAGGAGAAATAATCCCCAAGTCCAAGCAAAAAGTTCTGGCGTTGACACAGGTCAGGAATATTTATCATAAATATGAAAATCTTACCTAACAGGGTCTCCCTCCTATTTTCTGTGCAGAGTTGTGGCTTGTCAGCAGGGCTATTTAGTGGTGATACCTCCTCTGCACCCCCTGTGTTCAGACTAATGTATGCCTACGCCGCATTGTCCCCTGGAATATCCTGGTGTGCGGCCACCATCGCCTCCCTGGGCCAGTTGAGGTGGGGTGGGGGTTTCTTCCCTGTGCCCTTGAGCTCCCTGGGCATCGTGGTATATCTGTTTGGTCACCACTATTTCCCTTCAACTCTAATGCCCTCTGTTTGTAGTTCAACCTAGGATGCTCCCATCTCTCTTCCTAGCTTCCGGTAGTGCCCTCCTTGGGAACGGGTGCACCCAGGTCTCCCTCCCACTCGGACGCCTCTCCACCTCCATGCACTTTGTTGTGGTTTGGTCTAGTCCTCCATTTTGCCATTTGTGTGATCCTTCCGCGGGTTGTGGGCGTTGCTCATTTGTTTTCATCCGGTTCTGAGCTGAAGAGCCAGGTTTTTAGGAGTTTTCAGAATTTTAGATGCTCATTCATGTTTAGTATTTCTCTCGGGAGGGAGTTCCAAATTTTAGCGGCTGGGCAAAAGAATGATGTTCCATCGAGTTTCTTCCTTGAGGATTGTTTAGGTTCCATGCGGAAGTCTTTGCTGGATCTGAGCGTTCTGGTCAGCGGAAAATGTTGATATTCTTTTGTAGGAATTCTGCTCCTTGGCTGTGGATTGCTCTATGTTATGCACACTGTTTTGAATGTGATTCGTTTTTTGACTGGCAGCCAATGTAGCATCTTTAGTGCTGGGGTGATGTGTTCCCTTTGTGAGAGTTTGAGGAGAAGTCTGGCCGCTGTATACATTACAGTTTCTTCAATAGATAATCCGGCATTCCGAGGTATAGGCTGTTGGCATAGTCTATCCAGGACATGATGAGGGAAATGATGGCTAGTGTTTTGTGCGTAAAGGAGAGAAATGGTAGGATCTTTTTCATTGTGTGCAGGCAGAAAAAGCATTTCTTGATTATTGCATTTACTTGTGGTTCTAGGGTAAACTTGTTGGTCATTAGGACTCCAAGGTTTTTGACTATTTCCGGTGACATGGGTGCTGTTCCATAGGCCATAGGATGAATTGGTTGCTTCCCTGATTTTTGGATATAATCATGATTTCTGTCTTGCCTGATTTGATTTTGAGGCTGTTTGTGTTCATCTATTCGTTGAGCTCTTTGACACTGTCTACTAGCGTTGTATTCTCCTCTTGTACGTATTCGGGTTTGTATATGATTTGGGTGTTATCTGCATAGTTGTAGCAGGTGAGGCCATGCCTTTTGATGAGGTGGATTAGTGGAGTAATGTAGATGTTGAAGAGGAGTGGGCATAGGGTGGATCCTTGTGGTACCTCACAGGTGGTGTCCCGCGGTGCAATTTGAATAGTTTTATCCATACTGTTTCTGTTCTTTCAGATAGGAAATATTTAATCCAGAGCAGCTAAGTGTCGGTGATCCCTATTTCTTGCGGGCGTTTTATGAGGATGTTGTGGGTGGCTGTGTCGAACGCTGCAGATAGGTCAAGTATTATCAGTGCAGAGTTTGTGTTAGAGTCTGCATTTGCCTTTAGGTCATCCCGGATAGAGAGAAGGGTCCAATAGTCCATCTCATGGGTCCAATAGTTGTTAGTTAGGTCCAATAGTTGTTGGTTTTCTATGTGTTCCAGTGTCTGTTGGTAGACATAGGTCTCTAGCAGTTTTGTCAGAAAGGGAATGTTTGATATTGGTCTGCAGTTAGAGAGGTCTTCCACATCGCCCATAGTATCACTGAGGAGTGGTCTGATATACGCAAATTTGAAAGGTTGTGGTACTCTCCCCGTTGAGAGCGATTGGTTAATGAAGTTTCTGTGGCATTCCAAATGCATGCCCTGTGTAATATATGCCTGGTGGGTAGGGGTCCATTGAGTAGCTGCTTTGTTGCTCTGTTTCACCAGCTTGATGGATCTCTCTCCTGATATTTGGGTGAAGCTTTGCAGCTTGTTCTGTGATTCCAGGGTGTGAAAGTACAGGTGTGCTCTTGCATCCAGGTGGGTTTCTCATCTCATTTACAATGTTGAATAGTTCTTTCTGGGTGTAGGTGGCTATTGTGATTCGGTTGTTTTATTATTTCTTTTTGGCTTTGAGAATTTCCTTTTTGTATGCTCAGATTTATTGTGATAGTTTATTCTTTTTGCCTAGTTCAAGTTTCCGGTTCGTTGTTTTCATTGCATTCAGGGGATCGGTGGGCGGGGGGGGGGGGGGTATAAACCACCTTGCCACTGCTTTCTTTTGTGATGGGATCAAGGTTTTTTCCGGGGAGATGCTGTCTATTGTTTTGGTGATTCATTTCTGGATTAGGTCTGCTTTTTCGTCCAGGTTGGTTCCGTCCAGGTTTGCGGATGGGTTTCGAGGATTGCAGTTGTTCTAGTAAGTTACTACTTTGATGTTTTCCAGTTTCGTATCCAGATCGCGGGGAGCTTTTGGGGATGTTTGGGTGCTTTTGCTGGTAGTTGGATCACAAATGGTATGATGAGGTTATCACTTCATAGTATTTGTATTGGTGGCGCAGTTGAGATCAGTCGAGATGCGTCGCGAGTGTGTCCCGCTGTGTGTGTCGCTCCTTTAACCATCTGGCATAGTTTCATTGTCTTGAGTTGCTTGATTAGTGATTTTTGTGAGTTTTTGTTCTCTTCTTCAAACCGTATGTTGAAGTCCCCGGGGATTATCAGGTGATCGTGTTTGATGGCCAGGTTCGTGATGGCCTCTATGAAGGTGTTTATGAAGGTTGCGTCATAAGTCATTGGTATATAGATGAATATGAATGTTAGGTTTATTTTTGAGTTTGCTGTCAATTGAGGGACGAGGGATTTGCAGTTTCTGGTGTTCAGCATGTTATCTGTATTATTTCCAGTGTTCTTTGTAGGCTATTGCGAGTCGTCCTCCTCTTTTTTCCTTTTCTGTTTACATGTGTGCATTTGAAGCTGTCATCTAAGCAGGTTTCTGTGAAGAATAGGATTTCTATTCCACCGTCGTAGAGTAGATCGTCGATCTCTGTAGCATGTTGGGACATTGATCTTGCCTTGATTAGATTGCAGTGTATTTTTTTAACAATGCTTTGTTTTGGTCTTGCTTTTGTCTTATGGTGGTCTTATGGTGTTCTTGTTGGTGAGTTTCTGTGTTGCTCTCAGGATTTTAGGTGTGTTGATTAGGGTCTGTTTCATCATTGAGTAGATCTGCTAGGTTTTATATTGGGTTCCTGACTTCTTCTGGTTCCTCTCCTGTGTCTCGTTGCAGTTGTTGTTGGTGCCCTACAGTTTTGGTGATATATGAAGTGAGGGCTAATTTTCCCTCTTGTTCTTTATGGATGGGTCTGGTCTTTTCCTGTGTGGCCCTGTTATCTTGCTGGAGCTTCTAACATTGTTGGTAGTTGTGAATTGTTCTGGTGGGTGGTCCGTCGCGAGGTATGGTGTTAGGTTTAAGGATGTTTACCTTCTTTTGTAGGTTGTTCTATTTTCTATCAGGTGTATGGGTGTGTGTTTTGTTGCCGTGTCTGTGTTTCTCTCACATTGTCCCATTCTGTGTCGTGACATAATGTGGTCCTTTGGAGTCTACTAGTTTAATGAGTTTGCGTTATTGTGTTTCAGTCGCTGGGGCCCTTGCCTGCTGGCCTGCGTTTGTTTGAGTTGTAGATATCCTTCGACTTCTTTTGGTTGATTGTGGTTATGGATGAGGGGGCATTGTTGAGGAGGGTCTTACAGTCTGATAGCTAGCACATTGGGTGTGGAGGGGATTGAGGCAGAGGTTACTGGTGCTTCTTGGGTGCGCGCCTTAGTTGTCCTTATCATTTGGGCTAACTATCCCTAGATCTCCCCATTTTTTAGAATTGTGGGGTGATGTAGCACCTAAGGTGGCAGTCCCTTACTATGCAGAGAATTAGTGCTGCCGTTGTTTCACTCAGAGCAAAGCTGTAATGATAGAGTGCTGATCGGGATAGACCCAGTAGAGGCAGTGGAGCACCTAGAGCTGGGAGCATGGTGCTTGATGGAAGGGAGGATGTCTAGATTTCTGGATAGAAGTAAGAACGCCTAAACTTCAAGACACAGCAGCAAATGCAAAACACCTAGATACGAGTTTCCTGGATAAAGGTAAAAGAGCCCAAGTTGCAGACACAAAAGCAAATCCCAAATTTAAAAACACAAGAACAAATGAATACACGTACCCCGCTCGCGCTAGCGAAATCGCATGTAAAACTCCCCGCGCACCCCTGGAATACACGTACCCCACTCGCGCCAGGCGTAACGCGTGTGAAACTCCATACGCACCCCGGAATACACGTACCACGCTCGCGCCAGGCCAATCGCGTGTAAAAGTCCACACACACCCCCGGAATACACGTACCCCGCTAGCCAGAAAAATTGCGTGTAAAACTCCCCGCGCACCCCCGGAATACACGTACCCAGATCTCGCCAGTCCTATCACATGTGAAACTCCACGCGCACCCCCGGAATACACGTACCCCGCTAGCCAGCAAAATTGCGTGTAAAACTCCCCGCACACCCCCGGAATTCACGTACCCTGCGCACGCCACGCCTATCGCGTGTGAAATTCCACACGCACCCCCGGAATACACGTACACCGCTCACGCCAGGCCAATCGCATGTAAAAGTCCAAGTGCACCGCCGGAATACACGTACCCCACTTGCGTCAGCAAAATCACGTGTAAACCTCCCTACACACCCCCAGAATACACGTACCCCGCTCGCACCAGGCCTATCACGTGTGAAACTCCACGCGCACCCCCGGAATACACGTACCCCGCTCACGCCAGCAAAATCACATGTACAACTCCCCGCGCACCCCCGGAATACACATACTCCGCTCGCGCCAGGCCTATCGCGTGTGAAATTCCACGCACACCCCCGGAATACACGTACCCTGCTCACGCCAGACCAATCGCGTGTAAAAGTCCACGTGCACCCCCGGAATACACATACCCCACTTGCGCCAGCGAAATTGCGTGTAAAACTCCCCGCGCAACCCCGGAATACATGTACCCTGCCCGTGCCCAGCTTATTGCGTGTGAAACTCCACGAGCACCCCCGGAATACACGTACCCTGCTCGCGCCAGGCCAATCGCTTGTAAAAGTCCATGCGCACTCCCGGAATACGTGCACGCAGCCCATCCACCCTCCCCATGCCCTGCAGGCAGCCTATCCACCATGACCATGACCCGCAGGCAGCCCATCACCCAAGACCATGGCCCGCAGGCAGCCCATCACCCCACACCACGCCGACCCGCAGGCAGCCAATGATCCCAGTCCATGCCCCACAGGCAGCCGATCACCCCTGGCCATGCCCCGCAGGCAGCCCATCACCCTTGGGCATGCCCCGGAGGCAGCCCATCACCCCAGTCCCTGCCACGCAGGCAGCCCATCACCCCTGGGCATGCCCTGCAGGCAGCCCATCACCCCAGTCCATGCTCCGCAGGCAGCCCATGACCCCAGTCCATGGCCCGCAGGCAGGCCATCACCGCAGACTATGCCGACCCGCAGGTAGCCCATGACCCCAGTCCATGCCCCGCAGGCAGCCCATCACCCAATCCATGCCCCACAGGCAGCCCATCACCCCACTCCATGCCCCGCAGGCAGCCCATCACCCCACTCCATGCCCTGCAGGCAGCCCATCACCCCTGGGCATGCCCCATAGGCAGCCCGTCACCCCTGGGCATGCCCCACAGGCAGCCCGTCACCCCTGGGATGCCCCGCAGGCAGCCCATCACTGCAGTCCATGCCCCGCTGGCAGCCCATCACCCCAGTCCATGCCCTGCAGGCAGCCCATCACTCCTGGGCATGCCTGCAGGCAGCTCATCACCCCAGTCCATGCCCCGCAGGCAGCCCATCACCCCAGGGCATGCCCAGCAGGCAACCCATCACCCCAGTCCATGCCCCGCAGGCAGCCCATCACCCCAGTCCATGCCCTGCAGGCAGCCCATCACCCCAGGGCATGCCCAGCAGGCAACCCATCACCCCAGTCCATGCCCCGCAGGTAGCCCATCACCCCAGTCCATGCCCCGCAGGCAGCCCATCACCCCAGTCCATGCCCTGCAGGCAGCCCATCACCCCTGGGCATGCCCCACAGGCAGCCCATCACCCCAGTCCATGCCCCCCAGGCAGCCCATCACCCCTGGGCATGCCCCGCAGGCAGCCAATCACTCCAGTCAATGACCCGCAGGCAGCACATCCACCCTTCCCATGCCCCACAGGCAGCCCACACCACAGGGGGGACTTTTCACACGCATTTTACCTGACGCGAGCGGGGTACACATATTCCTAGTGGTCCGCCGGGAGTTTTACACGCGATTTTGCTGGCACGAGCGGGGAATGCGTATTCCGAGGGGTGCGTGGGGAGTTTTACACACGATTCTGCTGGCGCGAGCGGGGTACGCATATTCAAAAGGGTGCGCGGGGAGTTTTACATGTGATTTCGCAAGCACAAACGGGGTACGCGTATTCAGAGGGGTGTGCAGGGAGTTTACACGCGATTTTGCTGGCTCAAGTGGGGTACGCGTATTCCGAGCGGTGCGCGGGGAGTTTTACAAGCGATTTCGCTGGCTCGATCGGGGTATGCGTATTCCGAGGGGTGTGCAGGGAGTGTTACATGCGATTTTGCTGGCTCGAGCGGGGTACGCGTATTCCGAAGGGGGCGCAGGGAATTTTACACGCAATTTCGCTGCCACGTGAGGGCTGTGTGGCGTTTTTAGCGCGTTTTCATGTTTGGGGGCTTTATACTGGTTTGCGCCATGTAGGGGATTTGTGCGATGTTTTTGGCGCATGGGGCAGGGTTGGGGGTGTAACTGGCGGCGCTGCAGGGTCACTGTGCCACTCTGGGCCACAGCTGGTTATAGATGTAAAAATCCATGAATGCGCTGTGCGTCAAAATGGGTTTTGGCGCAGGCGGCTGGCGCAAGCTGCCTCACCTGCACTCTGTGCGCCAGCTACATGCGCCACTTCTGTGCTTGATTCCATGAATTACCCCCGTTGTGTTTTCTTTGACAGCATATCATGAAATTGCCTGATGCATTCCCAAAATATCCTTTTCATCTGTGCAGGTATTAAATCATGTTGAAGTAGATCAATGCTTTTATCTACAGGATGTTGCTGGGGATTTTAGCCTGGAGTGCTTCTCTTTTGATAGAATGAAGATCAAAGCTTTATCAGGATTCACTGCTGAAATGATATCAGGATTCACTGCTGAAATGAGTGAATTGATATGTAATGTCTCACTCATATGCCTCAGTAATACTGTACGTTTTCATCTGATGCCTCATATGCACTGTGTACAAATGTGTGCTCTAATATAGCGCTTCATGAAATATTCCTCCCACTATGACACACTGTAATGACAGGCGTTAGCACCCGGGAGGGGGTGGGGGGGCAGAGCCAATCAGGTTGCTCGGATCATTGGCTGAATCCCACATTCCAAGCCTGCGTTCCGAGCAACCTGGTGGTTGCTTACCATGCCCAGCTTCCCCTACCTGATGTCTGTGGCGGCAGCAGGCCGCCGCCGTTGCTGCTTCTCTGTCTTCCTTCTTCCTGTCGCCATGGAAATTGAAGAGGGGCTTCACTTGGAGCTCTGTCTTCCAGCTCTGTGGCAGCCATCTCTACATAGTCTTTTCTATGAATGAACGGGATGCCACGAGGCGTCCCATTGTTCATGGCAAAGACACAGCTATCCGCACCCCCGCCCCATGAATCAGTTTGGCAACCCGGGTGCTAATAATTTTAGTAACCTGTTGCACAGGCTATACCGTGGGTAACGTCCCAGTGTCCTCTTTAAAAACCCTTGCTTTGCGCTGGCCTTTAACTCGGGCTGCCGGGCGTGGAACAGGCTACTAACCATATTATAACCCCATTTTATAGAACTGAATTTATCAACCTTTAAAGGATGAAAGGCGTAGTTGGCTCTGCTGTAGGATTTGCATTTGCCAAGGACAGGTTGGACTAATGTGCAATGAGAGCGCTTTACTTCTAAGCTATCCACCCAGACAGCTCAGATAGTTACCATGCATGCGGTATTGTACCACCTCACATGTGCATGTGTTACCATAATATGCCAAGCAAGGCCATAAATGCCACAATAATGCCACCCAATGGCAATTGATTGCTCATTTCCGTGCAATGGCCCACTATCCACTGAAATGCATGGTATCAATAATTTCCTAGAAAAGTCTAACTCGGAGAACTAAGCTTATTTTTTTATGATATCAGGTTTTGGTACACGTTACTCGCTGAAGGTCCTACGCCCTTTTGCATAGTTTCCTTTTCACACTTATTCATTGTGTATGAACTCCCAAACCTCCCTACAAGTTGAAATGTTAATTCTTTCATGTATTACTATAGCGGTCACCCCCATATTTGTAGGTGGACATCACCTGTAACTTCCTGCTAGTCAGAGACCAGGCTGAACTGAAGTGAGGGTGTGCAGTAGCACCTTTGGGCGAGAATGGAATTACCATAATAAATGATCTCGGACCCAAATAACCAAACAGACTCAAATAATATGGCAAAGTACTACTTTATTGTCGGCTAACATCTGGTGACCATACAAATTGCAGCTAACTCACTCTCAGTTACTTTTCTATTACACAAAGGCTTTATACCTCAATGTACGTGAGCTATGACATCATTCTATTTGCCAAATAATAAAACCTATTGAGGAGAGTGATTGGTTAGGGGAACACATATACCTATAGTATGCATAAGTGTTAATAACATCATTGGCTGCCCCTTATCTGTTAGGCACACTTAGACTTACCTTTAAATACGTATAATACAGATTATAGAAAAACAATAACAGTGGATTGTCTTCTGCAACATTGTACAGAATGCTGCTGCATAGCCCTTTAAGATTGGTTGGCATACTCTCCCAACCTTGGACATTCCGCTCGTTAGCAGCACCTAAACAAAATGAAACCCAGGTGCGGGGAACAATATCTGACCACTGCCCAGATTGGTCACTTAGCCTACCATCTCTCATCAGTTAGACGATGAGCCAAGGCATCTTCTTTGGAGCTAACCTTGCTGACTGTTCTCTTCTCTGGAACTTTTAAGGAAGTGTGGATACATCGCTATCTTCAGTTGGAGCTTAATGAATAGGCCTTGTTTTCGAGTCTTGCACCACTTGTCAGTACACCACGAATGTACCTATTTCGACCATTTATTTACTGCTATTTGATTTAATTATGCTCACTGCTGTTACTCCTCTTGGAATCTGGAAACTTGGTTGCTCCATCTTAGATATGCTTTCTGTGTCCGTGTTATTCAATACTTGGCACTTACTAGTGTTTTCGCTTCTGCTTAATCTAAGAGAAATGTGTCCTTCGTTCATAGCTTGTCCATGTTGACTCCCTCCCAATTATTTCTTGATGTGTCATCCTCCGTCTCAGCCTAACAGTTATCATTTGTTCCTTGCACAAAACTGTTTCTTCAATGATTTTCAGCCTTGCAGCCTTGGTTTGTCCCTGAGCTCGTTTTGACATGACCTAACAACCATCTTTCCATCATGGTCTCTTTCCTCACATTATAGTTTCTACTACAGCAATCTTCAATATGCCTCATCTACCTTGTGTTTCTTTGTATATACATTTGCTACTTCACTTCTCACTTAACCTCTTAGTGTATATGATTTCTTTGCTCTGGTCTGATTTCACTAATGACTCTTCTATAATTCAGTGGTGTGTGAAGACATCCTTCCACCACATCAGTGCGAGGGTACATTCAATACAGTTTTCTGAGTGCATAACGTCTCCCTTATCTATGATGCAGTATTGGGATAATACCTAGTGTCATGCACAGAGTCTTCCTGCTATTCTTCCAGTATTAGGTGAGGGGCGGGCACTAGAAATGACATCATCTGCTTCTCTACATTCCCCCTTCTGGTCGAGTCCTCGACCACCTCCTCAATTTTCTCCACCTTCTCTCCACCCTGTGGTTCCTTTGGAATCCAAATCTTCATCACCCCCCTCAGGTGACCTGCATTTTCTATATATTCATCCACACTCAAGTCATATAGCAGCACTCCCAGATGGTTGGCAGAATACTCAACATCCGATATATTTCTTATGATCCTTAGGGTAGTAGAACTTCGTTCCTGGGGGTGCCAGGGGAATTCCCTTTATATGTTCACAGGTGGTGCTCTCATTTTGCATGTTTTCATGTGTTTCAGCATTTATGTCGATCATTTTGTTCATCCCAATAGCTTTCTTTGCTATCTTCTGACCCTGTCCAATGATGATTCTCCCAATTCAAAATCCCAACATCACCAAGACTAGCATTGCTCCTAGTAGCTTGAAGGCATTTGCCATTCAGGTCAGAATCCACGGAAACAGGTACAAGAACCAGTCATCTCCCTCAGTCTTGTCCACTTCTTCTATTTGCGTATGTAGGATTGAAAACATTGTTATTGCCTCTGTTAGGGTTCCATTTTCTCCATCATGGACAGCTATGTACATACAGCAAGAAGGCTGAATCTTGGCCCAGACACCATCTTCCATTGCTGTTGTCAAGTCCAAGACATACCTATTCTGATGGGTCATCGAATGGCCCTTAATTCTTTTTTCGCATTGAATCCTTTTATTGTTGTCTTAATAGTTTGTAACAGCTCCCATCTGGCATAATGTAGATGTAAATATCATTGCCGTCTTGCCAAAACATTTATGCTCATCTGGGATATTGTCATAAGCTTTTATTGATTTTGCTGAGAAATAGTTCTCCCTCTTCAGCCTAAGGAGATTGAGCGACCTCTTCTTTCTTTGGTGTACTTCAATGTGTTTCGGAACGTCTTCAATGTGGATTTCACTTTGGGGAATCACCAATGCAGGAACATGTATTATCACTATAGAATATATTCCTCCCCAGGTCTTTGGCAGCTGCATATAAGATTTGGATCAACCAGCCCAATAGTGGTGCATCCACACAGCAGTTCCTCCATTCATTCCTGGTACATCAATTATCTGCTGGCATTCTTTATTTTCTACAACTTTAGTCAGTCCCCTATTTCGAAAACACATTGTGCCCTTCTTCATTGGTAATATCGATACAGAAACTGCTTCATCCTTGACCCATGTTAATAATTTTAAATACTTGGCCCATGATTTCAAACATTCATCATTCACTATTTGCACAATCTGCACTGGTGCTGTCATCAACGAATGTGCGCTGCAAGCTAGCATTCCATCTACCCATCTTGTGCTGGTTGCCACTCATCCATATACCAACATCTGAGGTCTCCCTCAACATCCTGTAAATCCTGGCGTTTCCCAACTGTCTGCACAATTCAATTGTTTCTGTTCAATCATCCTTATTTGGTCTCCAGTCGTGCCACTGTGTGCATACAAGAGCATTCAGCTCACCCAAGTTGGATCTTTCTCCATCTTCTGCATTTTTACGTATTCATCTTCATATGGGAATGTCCTTCTTGACCTCCATTTTAGGGCTGCCCATTTTCCTTTGAATTGTCCTCTTGTTGTCTAAGCTTCTAGATGTCTGAGACACATCACATCATATAAAGGTATTTCTATTACAATACAAACTGTCTGGCTGTGCTCATTGTAGGAACAGAGACAAATATGGAACAATTAACAGGAAAAAAGCAGAAGTGTTGTCCCCTCAAAAAACGAAAATCTCAAATATACAAAAAATACATATTTTATTGAGAATACACATCAAATGTTTTTTAAAAAAAAAAAGGTATATTCTTAAAACACATCTAGACCATGTATATACACAAATAACAGTTACTGAAACAATACAGTTACATACATACAAATAAGACGTTAACGTAGTATTACACAACCAACAAGAAACATACAAAAAAATCCAAAAAGAATTGATTTGTGTTTTTAAACACAACCCAACAAGTTTCCTGTCCAGTGACCCATTGGTGCCTGACATTCATCAGGGGTAATATATTCTTTCAACTCGGAACTTAAAAGTTCATGTTGTTCCTGGTTAGGATCAATCTTCATGGAAATCTCTAGGAAAACATTCACACTTGAGTACCACAGACATACCGAGGACACCTTTGTTTTACCAACATTTTCTAGATCAAACTATGCAAAATCCAGCAGATCGCCAATGTAGCATCTAACAGTGTTTTTATAACATCAAAACACCTCTATGCATAGTCCCGAAAATCGACTTAGAGCACATAAAAATGTAGCCCATTACCTTGTAATGTACACATTTAAAATTCCACCTAGTGGAACATCTGGAGCCAGACCCTTCTATTCGGATCGCATCAATCATATGAACTAGGCCCTTTACTGGGCATGAGGGAGGTATACTGTGTAGAAAACCACAATTATATGTCACCACACCATCACTCAATACTCAAGAAACAAACCATAATTCTGACCAACAGTTTCCTTTATTGCGCACCACATACCTTTAGTTTTGGCGCAGTGAATGTAGGTCAGTAAACAACGCGAGGACCCCAAAATCTCGTTTTCACCATCCTCTTTTTAATACACCTACGGTTTCTACCACTGTAAAAAGCTCTGCGCCTAAACGGATCTATAAACAAACACAGACCGAGACAGCACCAGTCAAAAAAATACTGTCTTAATGACCCCAAACCAATGCAGAACATTGCACTTTGAGTATCTACTCCATACACACTCCAGGTTCGTAATCCACATTCAGTGTTGCAACAAAAGACACCCCCCAACAACTCATGTATTGCGGCCACTAACAACTAGCATTGTTTTACATGCAACACGCGTCATGTCTCTCCTTTCCACATTTGGTGACTCGGGAAAGAAACCCCTGACGTCTACCCCTGTATGTCGCATGCATATGGCACCCCTCGACAAAACATCGTGTTCATTGAAACCACGTACCATTTCCATACTTATGATGTATCTGCACTCATCCGTGCCCGTCCTTCACTTGGCAAAAAAATGGGCAAACATCCCATGGTTCATGCTCCATTCGGTACTAAGCATTGCCGGACTACGGAAATAGAAAAAGTAACCTGGAAGTGACGTGCCAGGCCACCACCTCCAAATGGTAAACACAAAAAACAAACCAAAGATATCTTGGAGAGTTGAGACACGCAGAAAACACACACTGGCCCAAACAACGAAACAAAGTCGGCCAGACCCAATGTGTTAGGGGTCACATACTTCACATCCCTGTAAATGACTCCCAGTAGTATACAAAGAACCCTGGGCACCATTTCTATACGCTTGTCAAAATGTAGTCAAATAGAACAGTCTTTGAATCAAAACAAAACACATCAAATGAGTGAAAAGGACATATGCATTGTGATTATGCCTATGATCTCAAAAGGCTATGTTTGTAAAATCACGTATTTGTTCAAGAATGATATTTTGCCCCAACAAATTTGTACAGTTATACATCAAGTGAGGAACTTCCTTTTTAGGTTATTCAACATCAATGTTAGGTTATTCAACATCAAAGCCAGATCAAGGTAATGCATCGACAAAATAAACCAGGCATTTTCCAACACAAATTTACATGGACTCAAAAATAGACCAGAGCGCAGGAGCTGTAAAATGGCTGTATCTCAAAAGTCCATGCTACAAAAAACAGCCCACGTAATGATTCGAAGGTGTATATAAACTACCATATCTATATATGGACTTTATGCCACTCAATACCCTCGTTCAAACCAATTTCGTGGCTCCTGAATTTAAAGATTAATTTCTGCTTTAAAGACACCAGTTTTTTATCGATGATTTCCTTTGTAGGGCCATGTACCCGTTTCAGGATTATCCATTGTAGATCTTCATGAGTATGTCCATTTTTGATAAAGTGTTTCACCATAGGAGCCTGCAACACTTAGGCCTTAATGCAGCTCCTGTGCTCAATCATC
Organism: Ambystoma mexicanum; assembly: GCF_040938575.1. NCBI lineage: Eukaryota > Metazoa > Chordata > Amphibia > Caudata > Ambystomatidae > Ambystoma > Ambystoma mexicanum. Next base: position 1,368,775,379 of record NC_090924.1, on the reverse strand, counting down.
TGGGTGTTACATTTGCGGTTGGTTTTTCCAACATACTTCAGCCCACATGGACACGTAATCATATAGACTATGTTCATGCTATTGCAATTGCAAAATTCAGTGATGTTCCATATGTAATCTAAACCAATATCTACTTTCTTGGCAACTGAAGTATATTTGCACATGATAAAACCCCCACAAGGGTGATTACCCACTACACTAGGGAGGAGCCATTAATTGGTTTTCTTGACTATCGGCTCTTTCTTCTCTTTCATGTCATTTCTAATGATCACATTCCTCAGACTCTGGCTTTTTTTTAAAGCTACTAACTGGCTGTGCTCATGGCATAGGGTATGAGAGAACACTCGTAGCATCTCCCTCCTCCCCACCTCCTTCATGTGCTGATACCACATATTATTCTTTAAATGGGCAGAATTATCAAGATATAAGTTTATGTCCTCATGATCTTCTTCAGCATCTCTCTTTGCTTGAAGAATTTGTTTAGAAACATTAGGGAAAAGATTGTACCTTTGTTATGGATAATCATAGAAATATCATCACTTAATATTTCATCTGTATTTTAATAAAATCACTGATCAAAGACCATAATAATGAGGAAGAAAAGACAGATAATTGTACAAAATGACAATACAAGCATCAATCCAAATGAACGCATTGGTCTTCTTACTGGCATGGTGTTTCTTGTACTCTGAAACTTTCTCATTCTTTTGTTTGCTCGGTATATACACTTAGGTCACCTTTATGAATTATTTATGAATTATTTATCAATTATTCCTTTTTACAACAAGGTTTTCAGAATAATCGCAATAATAATTCTGAAAATAAAAGGGCGGTTTTTAGGATTCCTCAAAAATGTAACATCATCCACGTGTCGTTTAACTAAAGCTGGGTAAGATGAGAGGATATAGGAAAAAACAGCATACAGAAATGTGTGCAATGTTACAATTATAGGTAACCTGAAGTGTTATATATGTATGCGCTATTGCTTTGTTTCTGGCACATTGTTCCTTTTTCCTAACCAAAATTGTTCTGTAATCGTTTATAATATTTTCCTTCCTGTCAAACTTGGGAATGGCTGAAAAGTTCAGAAATGTTCTTTTTTCTGATATGTGTTTTGGTTTGGCCCTTGGCAGCCAATCTTGTTGTCATCAGTGGAACTTCTCTTGCTTCACTGTCATTTGTTGCCAGCGGGGTAGTGGTATCTTCTTTGTAGAGCTTTACGTCATTCAAATGCAGCCAGGCTCTTCTGTTTTGTAACTTAACTGCTCTAGATGCAACCACCTCTACTAGGTATGGTCCTTCAAAGCAGGGCTTATTCCAAGTGCACACAAAACTTCATGCTAGCACCTGTCCCCTGGCTGTTTTAACAATTTTCTGAGATCCCCAGGTTGGCTGTATTCTTCAATCTTTTTCGACCCTTCCCTCCGATGTTTGATCTGTTGAGAAATAAAAGAAACACTAGCAGTCATATTTGTTAAATAATCATGCATCTCATCACCTAAAGCCTTTGCTACACTGTGGGCATCATTTTCTGTTTGAGCGGGAGGAGCAATGGGTATTCTCATATTACGGCCAGTCACCAACTCATGGGGAGTCAGTTGGTGATCTGAACCAGGCTGGTTTCTCAATGCAAACAAAGCGAGGGGTAGACGATGTAGCCACCCTTTTTTCAGAGTTATTTTTTAGCTATCCTTTTTTAAGTTGTCTGTTTAATCTCTCACAGATACCATTGGCCTGTGGTTGATCAGCAGATTGGAATGCATGTTTTATACCTAATATAAGAACTATTTGCTCAAACAACTAATTTACAAAATGTGAGCCATTATCAGACCCCAGGACTTCGCACACACCCCACCTAGGAAACACCTGATGCACAAGGAACTTGGCAGTGCAAGTGGCATCGGGGTACGTGCATGGTCCTGCCTCAATCCATACGGAAATGGGACAAACTACTACTAACATGTACCTTTATCCGTTCCATTCTTGCAACATATCCACATAATCTATACGTAGATGCTGAAAAGGGCCATTAGGCCTTGGGATTGCTCCTCTAACTGTCCTTAAATTGTGTCCTGCTGTGAACTTCTGCCATACAATACAGTTCACAATAAACTGTGCTACATGTTCTAATACAATTGGTGAGAACCAGTCTTCTGCAATCGTGGCAGCAAGACTCTCTCTCTTGTTGTGTGTGTGGGATAGTGAAGCTGTTCCAGCGCCACCTTCAATAATGCTAGAGACATAACTGGCTTTCCAGTGCTATCTTGTCTGCTTATAGCCTCAGTGGGGTATAAAGAACTCCCCCATGTTTTCCATAAATACTTTTCTGCCTGTGGGCTCGACCTCGTAGTTCAAAGAACTGTTCAATAGATAACATTTAAATCCTTCCTTCATCATTATGCACTGTCCTGACAATTGCTCAACACAACCTTAATTCAGAATCAGAAATGTTAGAGAAATATGCAGCCCTTTTGGCTCCAATACATGTTGCTCTCTTACCGTGAGAAATCAAATCTATCCTTTTAGTATGGGCTACGCAATTCACGACTCCAATAGCCAACGGAAGCTTCAATACCTTAATAAGCTTATCCAATAGCGGCGCATGTTGTACTGGTGAGTCGTCGGCACAGAGAAAGCCCCTCCTTTTCCAATGTGACAATCCTGCGTGCACAGTTGACGTCAAATAGGCAGAGACAGAGTACACTGTCACTTCCTCATCCTCATATCTCTGGAGTACGGTGATGAGCCACACTAAATCTACAGAATGTGCTGAACAATGCAAAGGCAATCTCGCACTTGTCACTACCTCAAATTCACCATTCTTTTTTAACTTCCCTACAGATGTCCCAGTATGCCTTTCATTAGTCATTTGGTAAATTTTTAAAGAACCATCAACGAAGAGAACTCTCCCCGAGGGCTTTTTCTCTAACATGGGGAATGTCATCATAAAACTCAGTATACGTTTGTAGAGGAGGTCCCAAATATGGCCTGCACTCCAGCCACCCATGTCGAAATGTCAGAAGCATACTCGCCAAGATATGTGACGTATAAGGAGCAAATGAACCAACAGAGAGCCATGGTGGGGCTCTGTCCAGTACCCATCAGAAGGACATGTATACCTATTGAAGCGTCAATAAGCAGACAACCGTGGGCTGCAAGGTATCCACTGAGACAACCACACCAGCAGATGACACGAAACTAAGACTACTTACAGACTGTCCCCGAAGAGGCCCACAAAGCCTTAATGGAAGGCGATTGGTGACAACATAAGAGCCCAGACGTGACGTACAGATACCCATAAAATGGCAAGCAAAAGAACATACACAAGGACGAACAGTAAAGAATAATGATGTGACAGACGTATAAGAAGATACCACGTTGCAGCACAAGGAACATACCCAGGATCGAATTGTGCAACTGACTGAATGCATGTAAATAGGCTCAGAAAGCAAGAAGCTAAGTAAACGGTACTGCTTGCAATGCTTAGTAGAACCTTAGAGCGGCATGCGCCAATTATATATCTACCTCAATGACGCACGCTATACAAGTGCGACTCCATTTTGTGAAGCAGAACTAAGCCCAGGCTGCAAGGGGCCATCAAGGCCGAGATTCATATTCCAGTTAAAGCCAGAAGGGAACAGCGGAATCGAAACTCAGCAAGACGTAGCTCATGCTTGGGAATTCGAGGTCAATTCCAGTAAGGGAGGAGAGCAGCAACTCTGAAGAACCGAAACTTCGGAGCATGACTGCCACCCAGTGAAGGTCGAGATAAGGAGGCCCCAGGCAGGTGGCTAGGCTGAACAAAGAATCAAATATACGAAAAGAAGGAAAATGAAGCAGATTCACAGTGAACAGACACGTGACTAGCCAAGGGCAAAGAGGTACCAACGTCTGATGTCACCCAGAACCCGAGGATGCCATAACTTTTCCTGATAAGAAGCTACAGTTTTGAGCCCATCCTCAGCCAACTAATGGTCACATAGCCCTAAAACACTGATTGATGAAAGGGAGGCAGGGTGAATCTTGGGGCAATCCGCATCTGGGTGTCAATTCTGCATGCTGCTAATTAAAGTGGAGATTTATGCCTAGCGGTGTAACCCACCAAATAACAATGGACCTAATAATCTAGGGTCCTATAGTTTGTAGAGCCAACCAGACGTCATAGTTGTAGTGACATCTTTCACAAGTGATGTAGAGAGTTGGGCGTAGACGCCCACCCGATAAGAGTTATCCAATCCGCACACACTGTTACCATATACAGATATAGCACATATACTTAAGTTACCTTTTCCATCCAATAGAATTGCATGCCAAACTTATGAGTTTTACACATCAATGATGATGCAAATTTGCTATAAAAGTTGCTGTCAGCATGAAGAAGTTGGGAGTTGAAGCGAGACAGGCGATCACATTATTGATGATTACCATTTGTTTCCCCATTTTTTGTACTTGTCATTAAACGGACTTCCCTTTGCCAAACTATTGAGTTGTCCTTAATGAAGCGTGTCGGAGTAAGTGAATCCGGCACCCCACCCTCCTCAAGGTGCAGCTATCTTGTCTGACAGGTACTAGAGGGTGAGCTCTGACCTATGGGCCCGTCAGAGGATGCTCCACCCTCCTGTACACTTGGTAGCTGAGGATGGTTTGACCATCAACTATTTATTAATTAATACTAAGACACCCATTGACCGACGGCACAAAGTAACTCTAGGCCTTCGGCAATATCAGGAGTCCTTCGCCATTCGGCTGAGTAGACTGAGAAGCTCCCCGTGGACAATGATAGAGTAAGTCCATCAAATCTGCAGTAGGTCTGAGGGGACCTGCCTTTCCAAGCATAACCCTTCTCATTCCCACGGGCAGTGGATCGGACGAAAAGACTGTAAGAGGCGGGGAAAAAGAGAGGCGGTGATCCCGAAGTTCCAGAGAGGAAAAGATGCGAGCAGTGAGTGAAACAATAAACTCATTACTTTGGCAAATGTTTTGTAAGCAGTAGAACAAGTAAGGTAAAGGTAATGGAGGGTAGTGGAGAAAATAAAAATAGTCAGAAGTAGAGAAGACTGTATATATAAAAGGGGTTAATGACTCGTGTATAAGGGGTAAAAAGTAAGGTTACCGGGAGGACAGCCGAGAGGAAAAAGTAAGGTTACCGGGAGGACACCCGAGAGGAACAAGTAAGGTTACCGGGAGGACACCCAAGAGGAAAAAGTAAGGTTACCGGGAGGGCACCCGAGAGAAAAAAGTAAGGATTCGCCTTGTTCCTGCGCTTTAATTCAGCGGTCAGAAGAAACATGAACTCAGATCCCACATAATGGGGTCGATTAGACTACGGTGACGATTAAAGACGGCACTGAAGGGGTTTGTTTAAACCCCATGTCGGGGTATTGATTAGAAGGCAGGTATATGTGAGTCCAGCTGGTGTCCGTCTAGTCTGTCAAATGTCTGTCATGCGTGTCCTGTTATATGTCAAATGTGAAGAACTGTATCATTGATTGTTTGAAATGAAGTTTGGGCTTTACGCGATTCCATATTTAAGAGGGAATCGCCAATGGATTGATGTTCTTGAATAAATTGATGATATAGAATTCTGGCGAGAAAGAGTGGATTGGAGCTTGCGTATTTGGCTTCAAAACATGCAGATGGGCAGTCCAGATATGCCGAATGGGCAGATGGACCGACCACCGCCAGTGTGTTGGATGTGTGGCGTGACTGGACATGTGGCACGCGTATGCAGAAGTCAAGGCGTGTGGCAACATGGACAAGGAATGGGAACAGGCATGTGAACAAGCCAGCCTTCCCGCAACAGGGTGGTGCACAGAATCACACAGTGCAGCAGCAAGCACCGGGCGTGCAGCAATGTGCGCAGCAAGGGGTACAACCCTCGAACATGGGGAACTTGCCACAAGGGCAATCCCAACAGGCACCACCGCAAATATCACAGGGAACAAACTCCGGAGGGGAAGTCAACCTTGGAAATGGAGGAAATCCACAAGTATAAAATGGTCCGAACTTATACATGAAATAGGACAGCTTGCTGAGAACCCTGATGTGTTCTATCCTATCAGTGACACCAGACCCTAACAGGGAATCTAGGGTAAATGTCGTCATAGGGGGGAAAGAATATTCCTTCTTAGTTGACACGGGTGCAACACGCTCGTGCATACGAGAAGGCAAGTTTTCCTTGTCCGGCCAGGCCATAGATACTCAGAGTTTTACAGGAACTCACAGCAGAGTTCCCTTTACGGACAATCTCCCAGTCTCCGTGGGGGATTGTGAGATGAATGTACCCTTGTTATATTCATGCCAGACTCCAGTAAACATTTTGGGTTGAGATTTAATAACAAAATTGAATATGACTATATCATTCACAGAGGAGGGCATAGTATGCTCCACTCCAAGAATGTATTATTCCAACGTGTGCGAAAAGATCAGAGCTTACTCCGGACGCATAGCCATGAGAGCTATACCATAAGAACCGGAAGAATTCGCATATGGCATGCGTGTGCTTATGCAGGGATTGCCAGGCCTCACAGATAGAGCTATGAGAACCCCTGATGAGTTTCTATTCAGACTAAGAATACCTATGCATGAAGAAGAGGGACAAGTATTTCCCTTATCAATACATACTGCAACAGTACGAGGGAAGGTAGTAATGATCGAAGGGTACGATGATGAAGGCAGACAATGGTGTGCAATTATCGCCATTGAAGAAGGGTACCGAGTGACTGACGTCACTGAAGATGATCTGTTCGAAGAACACCCTGACTTAGAAGAGACTAGGGTGGAGGTGAGTGTCATATTTTGGGTCAAAATGATCAAACGAGAAGTGCCACAGAGAATGATCTTGACACTGATCCGCCACATATACTTTGATGACGATATGGCCCAGGTGCGTGTTTCAGTATGGTCTACAGGACCCTATGACGTAGGCCTCCTGAAAGGGGCAGGAGAAGTGAAAATTAAACTGAAACCAGGAGCAATTTTACCAAGAGCGCGACAATATCCCATATCCAGAGAAGTGGATGAAGGGATCGCAAAGACAATTTTCGGTATGATGGAGCAGGGCATCCTAGTGACGTCAGAATCACCCTGTAATACGGTGATGTATCCCGTCAAGAAATCAAAGGGAGTGTCTTGGCGTTTAATCCAAGATTTAAGAGCATTAAACGATATTGTTGAAGCCGAGTTCCCTATAGTCCCTAATCCATCTACGATCTTGTGTAACATACCGATCGAGGCGATATAATTCACGGTGATTGATTTGAAGAATGCTTTTTTCTCAATCCCGCTGCACCGTGATTCACAAGATCTGACGTCCTTCACGTTCAGACAAATGTGCCTAAAAAGTATGACGTTGCCGCAGGGGTACTGTGAGTCCCCATCCATTTTCAACAGAGTCTTGCAAATGGACCTAGGCAACATTACAGTAGACAGTGTTGTTTTGCAGTATGTGTATGACATTCTGATCTGCAGCACCACTGAAGAGCAATGCAGGCGCGATTCTATCCAGCTACTGACTATATTGGCTGAGAAATGATATAAGGTTGACAAAAAAAGTTACAATATTGTCAACAAGAGGTGCTGTACATAGGCCAGCTAATCTCGCATGAGGGGAAAAAGGTCACCCCAGAAAGGGCTGAAGCTATCATGAACACGGCTAAGCCGCTCACGATAAAACAAATGCAGTGCTTCCTAGGCCTGTGCAACTATGTTAGGGCATGGGTCTTCGATTACAGCTCATATACCAAGCCCTTGCTCCAGGCCCTGAAGAAGGCCCGAGCGACAAAAGAAAAAATTGAATGGACTGAAGCGATGGAAGAGGGGTTCACAGAACTAAAGAGAGCAATTTGCGTGGCTCCAGTTCTCGGGATTCCTAATTATGCAGAGGATTTCTACCTGTTCTCGCACATGAATGGCAATGTTATGACGGCAGTACTCGCTCAAAAAACCTTGTTGGGGTACAAGCCCCTGGTGTATTACAGTGGGAATCTAGACCCAGTAATGAGAGGCCAGTTCCCATGTGAACAAAGCTTAGCTGCCGCAGCGTTCGCCTTAGAGAAGGCGACAACCATTGTAATAGGATGCTCCATGACGTTATATGTTGAACACTCATTATTTGCCATATTAGAGAAACCAAAAGGTACATTGACATCTAAAAGGGCCTCTCCCTATGAGGTGATCATATCAAATTCATTGATCAAAATTGTTCGATGTAAAACATTGAACCCAGCCATATTCATAGCTGAAGCTGAACCAGTCACTGAAGGTGAGTCGATACATGACTATGCAAACTACGAAGAATTCTATGATGAAATCCCCAGGATAAAAGAAAATGCCCTGGTGGGAGGTGTGATTGTTTTCATCGACGGTTCTTCGAGAATCGATCAAGAAGACAGACAAAGATATACGGGCATTGCCCTAATAAAACACATAGCAAATGGAGAATTTCAAGTACTCGTTAGTGCACGAATACCATCTCATTATTCAGCACACGCTGCAGAATTATTGGCGTTGATACTCGCCATTGAGAATCATGCAGACCAGGAAGTAACGGTGTACAGTGACTCTGCCTATGTGACGTCAACAGTGCACGCAGGATTGGCGTGCTGGAAAAGGAGGGGCTAACTCCGAGCGGACGGCACTCCAGTGCAGCACGCAGCCTTATTCGACAGGCTGTTCAAGTCACTACAGCTCACAGTGGGCATAGCGGTCGTGAAATGCGCCGCCCATACTCACGGGACAGATTTCGTGTTGCGTGGAAATCTCTCAGCAGACACGGAAGCCAAGCGTATGGCATCCAAAAATGAGACAATCATGGAAGTAGAAGTGGCACGCACCCATGAGCGTATGATGGTAGCTCGAGCCACACCAGAGGCCTATATATAATATGGGGCAAACTCAATTGATGGAGCTTCAAGGGGATGCACCACAGGACGAAAAGAACCTGTGGAAGCATCAATTGTGTTCTTTAAACCCCTCAGACGGATTGTGGAGGCAATACAGCACTGGTAAACCAGTAATGCCTGTGGCCCTACTAAAGATAACATTGGAGCAACTACATTATCCATTACACTTATCCAAAGAAAATCTAGCCGCAAGGCTCGCAGAAGACTGGTTTGTACCGAATTTAGCAGAGAAGGTTGCATTTTTTATAGTGAACTGCATAATTTGCCAGCAGTCCACCGCTGGGCACACATTAAAAGTAGTGAGTGGGGTCATCCTCCAGCCAAATGGGCCATTTCAGCACTTGCACGTCGATTATGTCGACATGATTCAAGTATGTAACAGGTACAGATACTTAATTGTAGTGGTGTGCCCATTTTCTAGATGGATAGAAGCAGGTCCCTGTACACACCCAGACACAACCTGTGCTGCCAGGGTGAGGGAAGTATTCCCTAGATGGGGGGTGTGTGAGGTGATGAGATCAGATAAGGGACTCATTTTGTAAATGCAGTTTTTGAACAGATTAGCTTGTTGCTTGATATAAAGCACAAGTTCTCGTCGGCGTATCATCCAGATGGGAATGGTATATGCGAGAGGCTCAGTGGCTTGTTAAAGGAAAGGATAGCCAAGTTGAAGCTTACTCTAAAGAAGGGATGGCTGCACTGTCTACCACTGGCATTGCATGCACTTCAGAACCAACCAGGCTCCGACCATCATCTTACGCCGCACAAGATAGTCAAAGGAAGGAGAATGAGGACCCCCTTCCCCTCGAGATAGAGCTAGATGTGATGCCCAGTCTACCCGAGAGGTCCTGGGAACCGAGTTGGCGGAATATCTGAACTGCATGACATCAAGCCTCGCTGTCATTTCAGACCAACTGCAGCGACGATGAAAAGGGTGCAACACAACACCAGACCTAGAGGGAGATGCTGAAACAGACACAGCTCAAGGTCTACGTGCGCCGATCATCTTCCCTGGTGACACAGTACTGGTGAGAAATCACACAAAGAAAAGGTGGGACGAGCCAAGATTCAAAGGCCCGTTCATCGTAGAGGACTGCACTCCCTCAGCCATGAAACTGCAAGGCAGGAGAGCCTGGATTTTCCTAAATGACATTAAACCTTATATCGGTGAGATCCCTTTTGCTGCACCCCACCGCGAACAACCTACAGTCAACGGGGAAGAACCTCAACATGTGCAGACGAGAGCTATGAAGAGGAAGAAGGACGCATGAGCAGGAAAACCAAGACAAAGAACCTGGATACAAGTTGTGGCTTAGAACTGGACAGTTTCACCAAGCAAAGGGGGATAAGGACACAACAAACACTCTGTGCATTCTAGTTGCAGGGTGAAGAAGAGAATAACACATCTAAGCCACAACACACTGATAATACAAACTTTTGAATCAAGCCATATCCAAGCATTATTGGTAAACAAGACTTTGGTAGAGTAAGAGCAAAAGTTAAGAACATAACACAGTCACCTGAATCAACCAACACCCAGATTTTGTTTTGCAGAACATATGACATCCCCAACAGGAATATTACAAGAGATGTGCTGTCCTGTTTTCAGTTAATACTAGAGACATATCGATCGCTTGTAGGGAGAGTTACCAGTATCACAGACTTCGTCCAAAATCCTGCTAACAAGAAAGTAATCTGGCAACTACTGACTGTCATCGCGGAAGCGTTCAGTGTACTGCCTGAGTACGGTGATAAAGACACAGATGCTTCCTCCACAGGTGATCATAGATGAACTCACTTATACGCTTTTCTTTCGCATCATAGAAGAGTGCCCAGGACTCATCGGGAGAACTACAGATACTCTAACATACATCATAGATTCAAGAAAAAATGAATATCTGAACCAACTGTGGATCAAGCTGAACTGCGTGGTCGCAATCCACGCAGCAGGAAAGTGCAGAGACTGTTCAGGTCCAAAGAAAGGCCTGTGATTCAGAACCCAGCAAAGCAGGACACATGTCCCTATCACCCGAGGATAGCAGGCTGGCTCATAATGTCCTGTTTCGTCTAGCCACTGACTATCCAGAAATGGTGGGAAGGCCTGCAGATGTTGACATCATCACCTTCCTCAGAGACTAATGTCGCACATATAGGCACACTCCTCCACGGAATCATGCTCCAGGTGGAGCTATCCAACGTCCAGCAAGAGTACCTGAGGAGATTCCAGTGAAACCGTCCACCGAGGGGCAGATCCAGGAGACTGAGACACAGTTCTTCATCTTTCCGCCGTGGGACAGATCGAGAAGAGCAGAGAAGAGAACTTCACCGTTTTGTGTTATTTTTTATTTTTTTGTTATCTTTACTCATTTTCTTGATGTGATTTTGAATTGTACTATATTCCCAGTTTTTCCATTTTTCCAATTTTTTCACTTTTTTTCCATTTTTCCATTTTTCATTTTTTCAATTTTTTCCATTTTAACAATATCCAGCATGTCTTCAGGACTAAAGCAAATTCGGGGGGTGAACCGGGAATTGACCTATTTTGAATATGCATAATGAATGTGACCCACTAAAGAGGCTAGTCTAACCTTTTTCCATAGTCTAGCAAGGTAACCGTATCCCGTATCCAGAGACAATCATCACCCGCAAGAGGGGGGACACTTGCAAAGCACTTGACACTTTATGTTACAAACTTTCTGAAAGACAATAACGAAGTCAGCGAAAAGAATTAAAACTCTGACATTTGACTCATGATCGAAATGGGGGCCCAGAACAGTAGCTTGGTCCTCCCGCAATCAGAGGGGCGCCCCCACTTTCCTGAAAGAAAATGCTGCAAATTGTCCTACCGAACAATAATGTGCATATCTATAGTTATTATTATTGTTTTTCTGTCACTCACTATAAGAATTGCATTCTTTATTGGTGCACAAAGTGCTCCAATTTCAGTACACCCACCAGATAATGTACGTACAAATCCCATGAAAGCACCCAGACCCTATATAGTCATTGCGGTTACAAGAAAATCTGACGATAAAGTAAACAAACTAAAATTGAATGGAATTAGCAGTGATTCATACACACCTGAGGTAATGAATAAAGAGAAAGGCTGGAGACAGGGTCAGCACGGAATGAATGAACACATAGCACTGACCACTACACGCACACACACACTAAAAGCACACAAGCAAGGGCAAGTGTCAATGACTACAGACCTCGAATGATGGCAACAGAAAGTAAGAGACTGCCTACCGAACAACCAGTTCCAGAAAATAGTGGAAGTGACCAAGAGGAAGCAAGCGAAAGGCCAACTGAAAACGATTTAACCAAATCACTCAAGAAGACAGAGACTGCTGCAAAAGAATTTGCTGCAAAGACACAAATGCTGATAGACCATTTCTTCCCATTTATAGCCAGAGCAAAGAAAGTGCATGAGGAACTGCAAAATAGAACCGCAGTGACTATTGCAGCAAGGACATAAGTTCCTACGAGCACCGGGCCCACGATGAGGCCACATGTAGGACAGACGATACACAGATGGTGGTTGAAGGAGCCCTACGGGAGAATGCAAGAGGAGAAGAAGGGACACACAAAACCTCCTCCTACCACAGAGATACAGGTAATGAAGCCTGCTCCTCCAACAAGCATGCCTGAGAATCCTCCAGCAAGAAAATGTCACACAGACGCATTTAGAGACATAGTTATAGCTAACTACAAAAAGACATTAAGAATCAAGAGAAACCCACATGAAGACAACAATGAACTAAACGATTACCTAGACAGCACAGCACATCTAGGAAATAACATTCGGTACCAACACATGAAAGAGGTCGGAAGAAGTGAAGCTGAAGGAGAATGCTATGTCTGCGCACTCCTACCGTACAACATGGGAAAGTCCAAGATCTTCGTGACTGTAGAAATTGATGTCCCGACAGCACACTGTTTGTCACATGTAGCAATGTGCAACATCAGAGGACAATTCAGGGGGAGGGATGCCTCACTGATATGAGCAACAGAAACAGCATACCCTGATGAAGATGACTATATCCAAGACATCAAGACAAGAAACAGAGCTCACACCAGGAATCACGTGATTAGGTATGCAAAACCAGAAGCACAAGGAACAGGAACAAGATGGGAGATAAACCCGAGTGCAGATATGGGGAACAGTGCTGTCTCCAGACGGATGGGAAGCAGGAGTAGTGATATGCCGAGCATGGATGTCCTTGGAGCCTGCAAGGAAGCAATAGAAAACTCTCAAAAACTGTGCAAACCTCTATGGCCAAAGTTGGTGAAGTTACTAACATGGGTCGAAGATAGAGGAGGACCCCTGCAGATAGTGCCGCTGGAAAGCCCGAAATTATGCTTTAGGAATAATGGCTCGAGGAAGATGGGAGAGAATCAGATCTGCGGACGGATCTTTGAAGCTCCAGGTATGACTCACAGAACCACAGTAATTATGGATCATTAATGGGCGTTTGGATCCAAAGCATACATAAGGTTGCTAAAAAACTGGGGAGGTATATGCACGATAGTGAACGTCCACGTTCCAGCACTGGTGATCCCAAAAAGTGACAGCTTCCCAAAGGCAGATGCTCACGCGAGAAAGAGGAGGCCTGTGGAATTGGTATCCCGAATAAAAAGAGAGAATTACTTTTCTGCCAAATCAGAAGAAGCATTTCATGCAGTACCATATGAACACAGGCTATTTAGCCTCACCTCTATGGTATTCACAACATTGCTCTTACCCCACATCCAAGTTGAAGTAAATACGAAATTGTTGCAGATAACCAGATGGGAGTTATTGCAGACCATCAACACCACCATAAAAGGATTCAACGCAATCAAAGAACAATTAAGAGCAATCCGATTGATGACCCTCCAGAACAGATATGTACTAGACATGATCACTGCAATGGATGGAGGTGTTTGCACAAAGATCATAGAATTATGTTACACGTTTATACCTTCACATGATGATGGAACCTTAACAAAAGCCATAAGTATGCTGACAAACCTGCAGAATCAGATGATCAATGAAACTGACAAAGTTGGTGATGACAGCTGGTTCGGAACACTGTTTCTATGGGTCCCGCAATGGATGGCAAACATATTCAAAATTCTGGGAGCCCTGCTAGTTATGATACTACTAGCATTTTGTGTTATCAAGATAATCATAGCACAATGCCAGAAAACTGCGAGGAAAGCCATTGGGATGAAAATGATGGTAAATGTCGAACCAGGATGGAAGCCCAGAGACCTAACGGATGAAGAAATAATAAACTTCATGAAGGCCAGCAAATTTGCGCCAGAAGAAACAAAATTTGCATACCCCAGAAAACGAAGAAGGTATGAAGGGAAATGGATTTACTGCAGCCCAAATGGGCAATGCCAGCTAATGACCTGGAACAAAGACAAACACGTAAAAACAACAGGAAGTTTGAAAGGAGTGATAAAAATATGGACTCCAAAGATGCACATGTTCACACCATCATGTACAAACCCAGATGATGAAGAATTGGATGTAGAAGAACCAAGCAAGAATAATTTAAAGGAAGAAGGAAAGGTGGTCGATAAAGCGACCAGAGGGGTGTGTGTAGAGGAGGTCCCAAATATGGCCTGCACTCCAGCTACCCATGTCGAAATGCCAGAAGCATACTCGCCAAGATATGTGACGTATAAGGAGCAAATGAACCAACAGAGAGCCACGGTGGGGCCTGTCCAGTACCCATCAGAAGGACATGCATACCTATTGAAGCGCCAATAACCAGACAACCGTGGGCTGCAAGGTATCCACTGGGACAACCATACCAGCAGATTACACGAAACGAAGACTACTTACAGACTGTCCCCTAAGAGGTCCACAGAGCCTTAATAGAAGGCAATTGGTGATGACATAAGAGCCCAGATGTGATGTAAAGATAACCATAAAACGACAAGCAAAAGAAGATACACAAGGAAGAACTGTAAAGAATAATGATGTGACAGACGTATAAGAAGATACCACGTTGCAGCACAAGGAACATACCCGGGATCGAATTGTGCAACTGACTGAATGCATGTAAGTAGGCTTTGAATGCAAGAAGCTAAGTAAACGGTACTGCTTGCAATGCTTAGTAGAACTTTAGAGCGCCATGCGCCAATTATATATCTACCTCAATGAAGCACGCTATACAAGTGCGACTCCATTTTGTGAAGCAGAACTAAGTCCAGGCTGCAAGGGGCAATCAAGGCCGAGATTCATATTCCAGCTAAAGCCAGAAGGGAACAGCGGAATCGAAACTCAGCAAGACGTAGCTCATGCTTGGGAATTCGAGGTCAATTCCAGTAAGGGAGGAGAGCAGCAACTCTGAAGAACCGAAACTTCAGAGCATGACTGCCACCCAGTGAAGGTCGAGATAAGGAGGCCCCAGGCAGGTGGCTAGGCTGAACAAAGAATCAAATATACGAAAAGAAGGAAAATGAAGCAGATTCACAGTGAACAGACACGTGACTAGCCAAGGGCAAAGAGGTACCAACGTCTGATGTCACCCTGAACCCAAGGATGCCATAACTTTTCCTGATAAGAAGCTACAGTTTTGAGCCCATCCTCAGCCAACTAATTGACACATAGCCCTAAAACACTGATTGATGAAAGGGAGGCAGGGTGAATCTTGGGGCAATCCGCATCTGGGTGTCAATTCTGCATGCTGCTAATTAAAGTGGAGATGTATGCCTAGGGGTGTAACCCACCCAATCACAATGGACCAAATAATCTAGGATCCTATAGTTTGTAGAGCCAACCAGACGTCGTAGTTGTAGTGACGTCTTTCACGAGTGATGTAGAGGGATGGGCGTAGACGCCCACCCGATAAGAGTTATCCAATCCGCACACACTGTTACCATATACAGATATAGCACATATACTTAAGTTACCTTTTCCAACCAATGGAATTGCATGCCAAACTTATGAGTTTTACATGTCAATGATGACGCGAATTTGCTATAAATGTTACTGTCAGCATGAAGAAGTTGGGAGTTGAAGCGAGACAGGCATTCGCATTATTGATGATTACCATTTGTTTCCCCGTTTTTTGTACTTGTCATTTAACGGACTAACCTTTGCCAAACTATTGAGTTGTCCTTATTGAAGTGTGTCGGAGTAAGTGAATCCTGCACCCTAACCTCCTCTAGGTGCAGCTATCTTGTCTTACAGGTACTAGAGGGTGAGCTCTGACCTATGGGCCCGTCAGAGGATGCTCCGCCCTCCTGTACACGTTGTGCAATCATGTACATAATCCTCTTTCCCTACCAACTCGCTGGATTCCCTATTCTACACCTAACAATTTTAATCACTAGATTTGAAATAATTACCTCATATCCTGATGCTCTTTGTGTAGTCAATGTACTTTTAAGTTTCTCTAGAATGGCAAATAGGGAGTGCTCGACAAATAACGATATTGAGCACCCCATTGTAATACTTGCAGTCTTGTCAATCGCAAAGCGAAGGCAGCTAACGCTTGTTCGCAGGGGTAATCTCCTTTCATTACTGGGTCCAAAATCCTGCTATAGTAAGCTAATGAGTTGTGTCCATATCCTAAATTTATTTTCTATGTGAGGACTGCTGTCATTACCTCTCCATTTGTATATGAAAAGAAATAAAACTCTTCATTATAGTCTGGGATTCCTAGCACAATGTCTGTGCAAATTGCCCATTTAATTCTTCAACTCCCTCAGTAATTTTGTCTCTCCATATTATCTTGTTCTTACCAACTGGTGCTTCCTTGAGTCCTTTTATAGGTGGTCGAATATATACTGTAATCACAAACCCATGCCCTACAGTAATTACATAGGCCTAGAAATGGTTGCATTTACCTCACTGTCTCTTGAAGAGAGGGTGCCTGCAATGGCCCTCGTCAGCCCCATGAGCATGACGGCCCAAAGAGTCAAAAACCCACAAAGCCACTCACTATTTGGCCAGTCCCCAGGAGGACCAGTGGCTGACACCTATGCAGAAATATATTCTCTTAGCCATTCAAACCTTATCCAATCACTGTCTTTATAGATACAGGTGCATCAACAGTGGTCATTGACCCAAATGCCTCGATGGATGATGTTGACTGATGTCAAGAAACCCCTGTGCTGATGTCATTAGTGACACCACAACATTGCAACGTTAGTCACGAAGTACACTCGCAGCCATGCACAAAGTTACACGAACACACAAAGAACATGCTTACACAGTTCTGCATTTAGAGGACAGGTACATATACATACTGTCAAAAGCTTTTATTATTTCACTCATAAGCTAAGTGCAGAAACACTGAATGCAAGGCAACAAAGAGATGCAGAGCAAGCTTGCAGGTGCTTATGGCAAGTAACCCTATGGAACTACAGGATCATATAAGGAGCCTAGAAGAACAAACACGACTAACCTATGGAAAACATAATACGATATAGATACGCAGAAATCATAGTATAAGTATAACGAGGATCACATGAGGCCACAAGTCACAAGCCACAGGACGGGAGAGGAGGAAAAGCAGAACCAGGCTGCACAGAACAGGAAGGGCAGGGCTCACAGCCAAGGTCAGAGACAAGCAACACATTCCAGACCTAAAATGACAAGGGCCATGTGCAGAAAAACGGAATCAATTCTCATACATTTTCAGACCAGAAGAGCTTGATTTCGTGGTCCTCACCCACGTGATGCAGCCGAGCTAAACAATGGTTATTCACCCACAGTGGGAAGACGAACGGTTCTCAACAACCCAGACATGAAGAGAAACACGAACTTGTTAACAACGTTGCAAAATTGAGGGCACTCTCACAGGCAAAAGTGCTACTGCTAACAGACATATATGGGAACACATAGTCGTTCTCATCACCTTGAAGAGGTGCACAGAGCGCTGAGAACAGAGCTGGGTCCAGGGGACAGAAATCCAATGGTAGGTGGCAGAGGGCAAGGGCCAATGGTAATCCTGCGACGATGTAATAGATAGTTTCTTGGGTAAGGGGCAGGCTAGCCACCTGACATGCAATGCCAATCAATTAAGATCTATAGGGGTTATCCATGAGGGATACCACTCCAATTACCCAACCAAAAATAGTGATAGGATTTTTCGGGGAAGGGCCCATGTTGTGATGCAAGAGGACCACAAAATGGCCCGACACTGGTTTGGGAGGTGTGATTCTGGGAATGCTTGAATGTTCTGTATGATCCCTGTTGGCTTTTGTAATAAATGACAGTTCTAACTTTCCCTTGGCTGAGTCCTCCATTTGTTACAGGGGAAGGGTTGTTGGACTCTGGGGGCTGAACGGGTAAGCTGGTAGTAACCCCCAGACCTCTGGCATACCCAAGCCAACACTCTGGTTCAGGAGTTTTGTGAATTGCCTCTGCTCTCTCAGGTGTTAGTTTTCTCCTGTCTTGAGGGATTAACTGTTCTATGTCAAGGACCTTTTCCTGGCGATATTGTAGCTTCTCCTTGACCACCTTATATCCTTTTTCTGCTAGTATGGTCATGATTTGAACTGAGTGTGTACTTTCTTCTGTCTTGCTAAACACTAATATTTCATCTACATACTGAATCATTGCACTCCCAAGCTGTACATTTCCTAGGTCCATTTGGAGGACCCTATTAAAGATTGAGGGCGACTCATAGTACCCCTGAGGAAGTCCAGTGTGTTTTAGACACTGATTTCTATATGAAAATAAAGTCAAATCCTCTGAGTCTACTTGAAGGGGAATTGAGAAAAACTTTTTTTTTTAAATCTATGACCATAAAATATTAAGCTGTGGCTGAAATATTACATAATATTGTCGCTGGATTTGGAACTAGAAGAAACTCTGCTTCAACAATATTGTTGAGAGGGCAGAGATCCTGAATAAATCTCCACGACCCCCCTTTTGATGTCTTCACAGGATGCACAGCCATGTGACATGGAGAGTCTGATGGCACCAATATTCCTTGCTGCATTAAAGCGGAAATATTCCCTCATCCGCTTCTCTGGGCATGGGGTACTGCTTTGCTCCTGGCAAGATAGATCCAGGCTTGAGCTTAATTTTAACTGCTCCTACTCCACTCAGTAGACCTACATTTTAGGGATTATTAGTCCACAGGAATCTTGCCCCCTTTTCTAGGTCTTTCTGAAAAAATGACACTAATGGTTCTCTGTTGTATTTCTCTACTCTCTATTTTAATCCAATTAGTAAGACTTATAAAAAAATACAAATTTATTGTCTGAATAATCATCTCTGAACAACTCCTCATCTGCCAAATCTGTAAATATATATCCTTCACCGAAAGCTATCACTGCTATCCATCCTCTTCCCTCATGATCTTTTCTATGGACAACGACACTTTCTTCTTTTACTGCTGCTGCTTTTAACTCTATGGAAATTACCTGTCCGTCGTCACCCTCCATAGGAATCTCTGGTCTAACAAATCACGTATCAGGTATTCTTAATACCTACTGGTCTGGGGAGCTTTATTAACAGAACAGTTACTCTATAAAAGAAATACTTCTGGGTCTAGGGGAACCCCTCGTAATGCTTTTTGGCCTGCAAATGCCAATATTAACTCTCTTACATTCAGGAAATGTATTCCTGGAGTGGAACACACAATCCCTTTATCAGTGAAAGATATCGTGATGTTTAATTTTGTTATCAGATCATGTCCTAATATGTTAACTGGTGTCTGTCGAGAAAACAATAGTGGCATAGACACATCATGTTCCCCTATAGAATGGAACTAAACGTGTCGGCCAAGAGAATCTCTGTGCATTCATGGCAATGCCAGACATCGGGTATTTTCCCTCTTGAACACAGGAACAAGTTGCTCCAGTGTCTAGAAGAAACGAAAATGTCTTGTCTCCTATCGTTACCCTGACCCTTGGTTCCTCTTCGGGGTCCGGTGTCACAGATAGTACTGAACACATCAGGTTGCTCTGTTGGGTGTCCTGTTGTGGATATACATTCATCCCAGCATCCGTGAAAGGATTTCCTCCTACTACAGTCACACTCACTATCATGGGTGTGGATGCTTGCAGTACTCCTGCATTCGTAATCCACTGTGGTGCCATTGCTTGCTGGGTCTGTACTTTTTGTGTTTGTATAGGCGCCTGCTGTAGATGCCCTTGTGGCATCTGCACTTCTGCTCAGCTTTGCTGTGGCGCATGTGTCTCATTCTGTGTATGATCTTGGGCATAATACTCCTGCGGTTCTGTATTATACTGTGGAGAATAGCCGTCCACCCTCTTGGAGCTTGTCAATTCTGCTGCATGCCCCCGCTACTTCTATATGTTCGGGCTATGTATCCCATGCTCCCACAATTCCAACATCTCTGTGGCTTTCCTCTATTAAACCCTCCTCCTCCTTGGGAGTTTTGAAATCCCCCTCGTCCACCTCTAGGCCCATTCCCTCTGCCTAATGGGCAAATATTATATCCACTTTGATCTGTAGGATACCCTGTATTGCCTTACCGCCGAGGCTTTGTTCATTAAGTGGCCACACCTTCATCACTTTATTTTCACTTTCTGACCACAGCACCTCATGAGTTGAGTGCAGACTGGTATCTGCTGACAGAATGGTGCAGCCCCCATTACTGCGGTCCATCTGAAGCATGGCCGCCGGGATCGGCCTTCCGATCAGCTGATCCTCATTGCCGGAGTCGGAGCTCTTCAATGGCTAATACGGCTACTTCCTGGCTGCACACCAGGGGGCCGCCTGTAAGGGTTGGTTCCGGCCCTGTCCGGATCTTGGCGGGCCCGGTGGGGACTCTGACCCAGATACTCCATCGCCGGCAACAGGTGGCTCCCCCAACGCATTTTATGGCACACTGCAGCCCAGAGGATCTACCATCACACCTCTTACCATCGCCATGAAGCTCGGGAGAAGCTTTCCAAACATCCCTGCTTGCAAGATAAGCCCTTAAGGGCTCTGTGGGTATTGTAGCACCATTGACAAGAGCGGCGCATTGAGCGCTCTATACATTTCGAAATTATACTGGTTTGTCAGTATTTTGGCAATTTCCGCTCTTGCTGCACCTCACTGTTGTCTTGACACCTTTTGCGCTCACTTTCATGACAAAGAACAGCCATGCTCCTTAAATTGGAACCTGGCAATTACACCTCTCTGCCAGGTTAAGCTTGCTGACTTTGTGACCTTTTTGCTGGCCCTATGATTCACCCATGTTGCACGGCTTGACTCTGCCTGGGGATCCCCACCTGAGCACCCAATGACACCTGTACTCCCCTGCAAAGCTGTCCATGCCTTGCCTTACATTCAAGCTTAGTTGTGCCTTACATTTTCACATTGTCCACTTTGCACTGCATTGTTGTGTTTTAGTGAAAATTCAAACTCAGTTGTGCTTTACGTCTACGAATTGTCCACTTTCAACTGCATTGTTATGTTTTTGTGAAAATTCGAACTTAGGTGTGCTTTACATCTGCACATTGTTGACTTTGTACTGCAATTTTCTGCTTTTTGTGGAATTTCGAACTTAGGTAGGTTTTTACATCTGTACATCCCCCATTTTGTGCTGTATTGTGCCATTTGGGGAAACTCGAATTTAGGTGTTTTTTTACATCTGTGCATCCACCTGTCTCCCTCGGCGGCTATGCTGCCTGGTGAGTTTGTGTTGTGCTTGTGCAGCCTCTCCCTCTAACACTGTTTCCTCCACCTCTGTGGCACTCGCCGTCTCCCCCATCTACTTTGTTACTCTATGCTTTCTCTCTCGAAGTCTGGAAGAAAAAAGTTCAAAAAATCCTGGCCTTCCTATCGCAGATACCATGTCAGTGTTTTTCTCCAGACAGACTTTTGCTGAAATCCTCTTCTCTTTCCCCTCTCCTGACCTATGGACTCCTCATCTGATCTCCACTCTCTCTCCTTTTTCCTACTCACCCATTAATGGTGGCACTAGGTGGGAAATACTCTTGGTTCACTTCTCATCCTCTAGGTACATCATCAATGTCTATTATAATGGCACTGTCATGGCTCAGGGCACTCAACACAATCTTCTAAATTTTGGCCAGCGACTGTCGGCCCTCATTAACTTCCTTCCTACTCCTGCCGCTCCTCCTTCCACTCTCTCTCTGCACCTCCTTCTCCTCGTCCAACGGGTGTACCACCCCCAATAACCCTTCATCGGAAAACCTTCAAAGGTGGTGACCAGCTTCACTTAGCCACTCTAAATGCTCGATCTGCTGTCAAATATTCATCTGCCTCCACCTTGAAGACTTTGATTTCAATGACCTCGTTACCCCAAGATGTGGTGTAATGCCAGCTCTGTCATTGTTTTGACTCCCTCCTCCCTGATCCTCTCCAGGCCTTGCCCAACCAATCTGGTGGTGAAGTAGCCTTTATCTTCCCTGAGTGGGACCCTTCCTCTCTCATAACCACCCAGCCTTGTCCTTTGAAAGCCTTGTCTGCAAGCTTGGAGTCTCTCCTACTCTCTCTCTCACCCGTGCCACTGTCTACAGGCCTCCTGGTCCTGTCTCTCTCTTCCTGTCTGAATGGGCTGAATGTACCTCCTCTCTTCTGACTCCTACCTCTAAACTTCTCCTCCTTCGTGACTTCAACATCCACCTCGACTCCACTGTCCCTGCCTCCATACTCTTCTGTGATCTTTGTACCTCTCTCTCCATCACTATTCTCCATTCTGGCCCTATGCACTCTGCGGGACACACTCTTGATGCCTTCATCCATACCGATCTCATGCTCTCGGACCCTCTCTCTTCCTCTCTACCCCTCTCTCCTTGTCTGACCACCCCCTCTTCTCTTCCCACTTGGTACCCCTCCGTCCCCTGACTGAGCCTCCCCAACTACTGCCAGCATCCTTTCCAGCCATCCGTCTGATGAAATGAGTGTCAGCTGCTACTTTATCTCCATCTTCATCCTCCCTCCTTCCCCACATTGACTCTCCCACTGAATCTGTCCTTGACAATCGTCATCTTGCTGTTACTAACACTCTTGACACTCTTGCTCCTGTCACGAGGATCTGTCTGAAACCTGCCTCCAAGCGTAAAAATGGTCACAACTCCAATCTAGCTGCTCTATAACGCAAGTGTAGAGTTGCTGAATGGAAGTGGTAGACCTCAGGCATATCCTCTGACAATCTAGCCTGCCACCTGCTCCAAAGGCAATACTGTCTATCCATCCACTCCAAAAAGAGGGTCCACATACAGGCCTGTATCTCTGGAGCCACTAAAACATGGCTGTACTATTCATAATCTGCATGGAATTAGCCAATCCTTTGGCAGTCTCTCCCTCACCTCTTCCTTCCCAGGCCCTCTGCACTGCTCTGGCCACCCACTTCACCTCTAAACCTCAGGACATTTTGAACTCTCTCTCTTCTTCTCCATCCTCCAAACCCCTCTCTGTCCCCCTGAATCCCTTGGCTGCTCCCTCATCCCCACCCACTCTCTCCTGCTTCTCACCTATCATAAAAGATGAGATCACTAGAGTTGTCTGCTCTATGAAAGCCTCATCCAAACAGATTCCTCCCTTTTCTGTCAGAAAAGGGAGGAACCTACCTCTCTACCCTCACTCCAGCTCTTGCCGACTTCTGAAAACAGTCCTTAGCCTCTGGATCTTTCCCCTCCTCTCTCAAGCGCTCCCTTGCACCCCCTTCTAAAAAAGCCTTCTGCTGACCCCTAATGTCCGGCCAACTACCAATCTATCTCTACTACTCCTTTCCTTGGGAAACTCCTGGAGAAGTTGGTCTTCCCCAAATGACCCAACACACTGAGCTCATTGGTTGTCTACATGACCATCAATTTGGATTCTTTGCATCCACAAGCACGGAAACTGATCTCCTGGACACCCATGAAGAATTGCTCACAAATCTTGACTCTAATATTTCTGCTGTTCTCATTCTCCTTGACCTCTCTTCTGTCTTTGACATGGTCAACCACTCTATCCTCATGAAGCGGCTACAAGATGCCATGGGTATCTCAGACCAGGCACTGGATTGAATGACCTCTTTCATCACTGACCGCCACTCCTAGGTACTTTCTCCTCCACCACCACTCTCTCTACTTGTGGTATTCCACAGGGCTCTATCCTCTTGCCTTGGCTTTTCAGCATCTACTGTGCTTCTCTTGCAGACTTGATGTCTGCCTTCTCCCCTCACTTCCAGTGCCATGCAGATGACATACAACTCTTCTTCAAACTCCCATCCTCCTCATTTTCTTCCTCCTCTATCATTCCTGACTGCCTATCTGATATCCAGGCCTGGTGTACCTCCAACAATCTCTGTCTTAAAGGCAGTAAGACTGAGATTCTTCCTATCGGGACACCTGTTCTCCACTTCCCCCCTGCACTCTGGCTTCCCACTATGGGCTCTCCTATTTCTCCTTCCACTGAAGCCAGAAATCTTGGGGTCATCTTCAACTCCTCTCTCTCCTTCATTCCTCACATCTGAGACCTTGCCAAGAAGGCTCACTTTCAACTCCACCTCCTTAGATGCATTATCCCTTTCCTGACCTTCCCCCAGAAGCTCAATGCCTCTAGAGCTCTGGTCCTATCCGGGCTAGATTACTGCCTCCTCCTCAACCTGCCTCTTTCTGCTCTCTTCCCTCTTCAACTAATCCAGAACAGGACTACGAGACTTGTCCTTGGCCTCAAGCCCAGGGACATATCTCTCAAGCTCTACGATCTCTACAATAGCTCCTACTTGCTGGAAGGATCAAATATAAGACCCCTTGCATCATCCACAAGGCTGCCTGGGGCTCTGGACCATGCTACCTGCATCCCTCTCTCACTAAATACTCCCCTTCCAGAGCATTTTCTTCTCGGCTCCAAATTTCTGCTGGCCAAACATTTTTCCAAGCAGGGAGTTGGGGGAAGATCTCTCTTTTCCGCTGGCTCCCTCCTCTGGAACAGTCTCCCTCTCTCTCTCCATCTTGAACCAGTTCACCTCAAGTTCTGAAAACAACTCAAGACATTTCTCGTCTCCTCCTTATTCCCTCTCTCCCTCCCATGCTAGCCATCCCCACAGTTGCTGAGAGTGGAGGCCAGGCCGCCCAAGAGTCCAAATAGGGCTCTGGCCTTCTGCCCAATTTCCGCCACCATCTGCATCCCTTTGCAATGGCCTCTGGGCCCACACCTGCCTGTTGGATTGCTTGTCACAGGCGCGCACTTACTGGATGGGTGTTAGACCTCCATCTTCACTTGGGATGGCTCCGCCCATGCACTTACCTGCTGACTGCAGCAGGCACCTCTGGCACTTACACCCTTGCCCCCGGCCCCCTTCTCTTTCACTGCACTTACATGCTCTGAATGTCACAGGCCTAGTTGGACCGCTTTTTGTCTTTTATTTATTGTAATTTCTATTGTTTATTTGTTCCCTTGCTCCCATCTCTTTTGCCTTGTGATGCTTTGAAACACTTTTCTTGCTGTATTAGCGCCTTATAAATGTCCAATAAATAAATAAATAAATAAATAAATACTGCTCCGTCTATAGCAAATTTCGACACATTCTTCTGAACTAACTTTGCTTCCTCCTGCTTTCTGCCCTAATCTTTCTTCTTGTTTTTCTCTTGCAACAGTTGACAATGATGTGTAATAGTTAACTGTATTTCTGGGTATGGTTTCGCTTCCACTCCTACCTGTTTCTTCATTTGCCATTGCACTGGCCCAGGCAGTCGCCGACATAAAATATGATAAAATAATGTCTGTGTTTTATCCCACAGTTCTCTCGTCTTGAGACGCCAATGTTCCAGAATCTCTTGAATAAAGGCAACAGGATCTTCTTCCTGCCCATTTTTCTTGTCATAATCGCACCCAATCTGATGTATCTGGGTACTGGACTCTATGTGCTCTCCATACATCTGCTCTACAATTATTAAATGGCGCCACATCATGTGTTGTGTCATTACGCTTGCATACCCTGTTCGTCTCCAAATATTGTCAGCTCTCTCTCCTAAGATAGCTGCTAATAGGACTTTTACGTCACCCACTGCTAACGTCATTCCCGCTGTCATTCTTTCTAACTCTTAAATCCATTTTCCCACACCAGTCGTCAAACTAGGCAATTTACATTTCAGGTTGGCTTTATCCATTTGTGCCCATGGTATAAATTGTGGTTGTCCTCCGCTTTCTCTAATAATGGGGATTGTGAATACCCTCACACATAATAATACCCACCCAGGTGGGGCTACTTTCACCCACCTGACTTCGTCATGGCAGCGACCTTGGCCTGCTTACACATGGCAGGGATATATCCCCTGCACTGTGCAATTGTGCTGGTGGCCATTCAGAATATGGGGTCAATTCTGGTGTTTTCTCTTTAGGGTCTTCTAAGTCTCAACATTTACCCCTTTTTCTATGCTCCTTTATATCGAAAAACCACATGCACCCTCTCCCTGTGCTTCTTCATTTTGCTCACTTTCTTCATCTGACATCATTATACCCAAGCTTGTATGACTATCGTCCCTTTCCCTAACCCACTCAAGGGCGAAACTCTATGCTCGTCCATCATTATCTGATCCAAACTACTTCATGTTCCTTCTAATAGAGATCCTTCAATATTCCCTTTATTTTTGTAACCATGCTTATCCCGCATTTGTCTATATAAATCCCCTATCTTTTTCCCTTTACCTTCTGCCTCTTGTTCATCAGCCCATTTCTGCATTCTTGGTATTCCCTGCAACTCCCTACGAAGCTGTTGTGACCCTCTCTCTTCTTCCCACCATTCTCGTGCTTCAATTGGCACTATGCATCTGTTAACAAGATAATCTATTTCATCATGTTTTTGTTCCTTGCTTCTTCTCATTTCTTCTTCCTTTTTCTCATCTTCCACTTGCGTTCTTTGCAACCTACGTTCTTTCATTCTCTGGGCTTCTATTTTACTGTGTTTCTTCTCCTCTATTCTCTCTATCTCTTCTTTTTGTTCCTCGTGCCTTCTTCGTTCTTCCGTTCACTTCCTTTTTTTTCCTTTTCCTCTTTGTATGCTCTTTCTTGTTCCTTTCATTTCTCTTCCTGTTCTTCTCTTTCTTCCCTCTCTCTAACACCATCTATGCCTTTTCCGTCTAACTAGAGTAACCTCTGTTTTCCCATCTGTTCATTTTGCTCTATGGTCCCTTTCTTGGCTCTGTCCTTCCCCTCTTTTTGTCTTTTAGTTTCCTCTATTTCTATCTGTCCATCTCTTTGCTCATCACGCTCCTTATGTTCATCACGTGTGGACATATATTTACGTTCTTTACTCTTACTTTCTTCCATGCTGTTTTCACTATTATGAGCGGGAGGTGCGTATGATGGATTAACATACCCTGCTGATGCCTTTACTTCCTTTAGAGGATAAATTCCCTGTTTATCTTCCAATGTGTTATCTTTTTTAGGAAGAGAAAAAGGAGTCAAGGGCGTTACATCCTCCTGTTTATACTGATTGAGCATCCACTCCTACTCAGGCGGGTCTTCTTTATCACTTTAATACATTTTCCATAGCTCTAAAACAGCCAACCTTTTTTGTAACTTCTTCCCTGTATATTTAGCATGAAAATATGTTGTCATGTGTCTCACTACTGTTTTGGATAATGAGATTTCTTGAGGCTACGGAATAAGTATTTTGTTTGTCGTGCCTTTTACCCATTCAGCATGGTATTTCCTATTTTAAGTTGTGTGTCTTGGTAGTGTCCTTCATAGATATAAAAGGGATGTGTCCCCCATTATGGCAATTTGATTTCGACTGCCAATACTTACCAGCTTCTTAAATCGCTTACCACACAAAAACCAATTTGGGCAAGCACCGTCAATTGCTGCCCTATTTTTAAAGTTTGTATGATCTCATTTCTCTTTATTTCTTTGTTTATATTTCTATCAATTCTTGCTGGTCTGTTGTTCTATTGCTGCCACTGCAAGAACCTTTATTTAATTTGTTATGTTTCTCAACTTTTATCCTTCTTTGATTGCCGTCAATCGCTTGATATTAAAACCTGATAATCAATTAATTGTATTACTATTGTTTGATATTTCTTAGTTTATACACAATAAAAGTTTACACTTCATATATTTAACCCCAAATAAATGTGCATGTTTCTTTTTCTTTGATCACCTTCCTTAACGGTTCTCTTAGTAAAAGTATTTCATCTCAATATCTACCCCATTTTGGAGTGTAAAACCCATTCTACATTTTGGCGCTTACCTCAGTAATCCCTAACATGTACTCTGCTTAGAGTTTAATGCATTTTCTTCTGTCCCCTTGAAACCAGGAATCGAGGTATCTCTCTATTTAAATGGAAATCCTGCTACTATATATTTACACTTATACTTTAGCCCCTCCCCTTTATTTGCCATTTTCAGACAGAGGTGAGGGGGCGGGCACTACAGATGATGTCACCTACTTCTCTACATTGGCCTTGGTAAAGGCTGAGGGGTGTTACAGGCCTTGTCTGTACCAGAACAAGGGGCTGACAGCTATTAGCACACTGGATATCCTTCCAGGGTGCTGATGTTTTTTTGTTGCTTTTTTAGTTTTTTAATAAATATTTAAAGAAATCAGGGTTTGTGCGACGGGCACATGCGCACACCCTTAAAAAAAGAACCTACAAACAAAGATGGCCACCTCAGCAATACGGAAGGGAGCTTATCCTTGTACTGCGTCCATGCGTGAGAGGCAACAGCTAGGAAGATGAATGCCAGAGGTGAGAATATAAGCAGAGAGGGGGTGGGAAAGCTGAAGCAACAGCCGATAAAAGAATTAAGCTACTGTACACCCAAGGAGAGGCAGAGATGACCACGAAGCATGCAGGCAGTTACCGACCGATTCCGCCTGTGTTCTGCAACATCTGATAGGGCAAACAATCTCCCCTGGGCGCTAATAATGTTTCGGCCCAGTGTGTTTAAAAATGCAACATTTGGCCTAGTGGGTAGAACTGCCGAACACATCATGATTTTGTACTTAAAAAATTTCATGTTTTATCAATATTACTTGCTGAATGTTTTTAAGAGTGTCAAATAATTTGTTTGTGATATGCAACCCTGGCTTTCTTTGCAATTCATGTAATTGTGTTTTGGGGCTTTGTGATTTTGGCTGTGGCCAATGATTGGTGCATCCTCCAGACAAAGACCAAACCGAACATTGTCACCCCCTACAAATTGTTTGTAGGTAGCCCTGCTCGAGGAGAATATCGCCATTGCTTTAATGATGCCCACTCTAAGATGTGGGCTCAGGTGTTGATAGCTTACGGGTTTGCTATTCACGCTATCAGTTGGGTTCATTCACTTTTTTTGCTGCATACAGGGTTCACCTGGTGTCAACGCCCCATCAGTCATCCACTTTTTTGGGTTTTTCGGAGATCAGGCACTTTGAAACTTGTCCAATAGCTCTGTAAGATATCTGACCACTGTAAAAGTCATGTGATAGGACGTGGTAGCCTTTTGTACATTTCCCTCGCATTGTGCAATTTGGATCTGTAAGTGACTTGGTGGCGATCTAAAATGCTACTTTTTTGAGCACTCTGTTATATGTTATGTTATAGAAACTTGTAAAGAGCGGCAAGGGCCCGAAGACCTCCCGGCATTAAGCAGAGGGCCTCCGACCAAAATGAAGGGAGCCCGACAACCGACAAAAATGAGGAGAAAGGGAGTCCCCCAACAGTGCCCCAAGAACTACTGATTAAACAAGAACGTTTTCAAGGACTTTCGGAAGTGTAGATGGTCCTCAATCTTCCGAAGAGGGGAAGGGAATTCCATAGTGCCTGAGCAGCCACAGAGAACGCTCTACCCCCAACTGTTGATTTATGACAATGTGGAACCTGGAGCAAGCTAGAACTCTCTCCCCAGAGGGATTCACCACTTCCAAGATTTTAATCAATTTCGAAAATACTCGAAGGCCTGGTTACGACAAAAGACTCTTTCTGGCTTTGTCTGTGCTTTGTCACTGTGATTGCTTTAAGCCCTGTTGCGATTGGGATTACTTCTGTGTGTGATGTGATTTTAATTCAATGTACCTTTCATATCTGTTTTACTGGCACAGCGCTCTGATGTAATTCAGTTCCTTGTTCACGCTAAATAGAGCGAACAAATAACGAAGTTACGCTATGTTCTTTTGTAGGGCAGGAATACCAGGTTTTTCTTCTGAAACCTGTTTAGCAAAATGATTGTGCGGCTCCTGGACTTTATCCGCCTGATCCTTTGTTGGATGCTGTTAAGGAATTTGTGGGTTGTCTGATTTGCCACTTTCATGCTGTTTGTGGTTGCTTTCTGTACTTTGTGGGCTGGTTAGCGTGTACAATTGAGATCATCCTTGAAGCCTACTTCAGAGCCTCCTGTGCCTCAGCTAAACCTCACTGATGACACCCACGGAGGCAGGGACACGTGCCTGTGGTCGATGTGGCTATTCTGCCCAGCGGAGATTTGGCTGCCATCTTGGGCTGGTCTGGCTTCTGAATGGAATCAGACTGATAGGCAAATTGTATACTGCCTCCTGGTGTAAGACACAGAAACTAAACGAAGATTGAGGTCCAGCTGAGTGGGATGCAATCCATTGAACGAGCTATGTGGCTGTTATTGAGCCTTGGTAGAGGGTTTCTCCCATGTCTCGCTAATTACCTAACATAGGAAACCTTTAAACAGTGACTGAGCTATTGGGATGGACTGGCTTGACTTTCCTTTGCATATTTTCCTGTCTGTGCGCTTGTGTAATTGTGAACAAAGATTGCTGCACCTTGTTATGCAAATGTTAATTTTGGATATTACATGGTGTTTCAGCAATACCTCGGGAGGATAGCTCAGGGGCAACGTGCTCCCCTTGGAAGCAAGACGACACAGAGCTCCACAGGTTTGATCCCAGGTTCAATCCCTGGATCCGCACTTAGAAAACTCTGGGTATTAAGTGCATTATAAATAACTTATCATATCATAAGCTGAATTATTTCATTGGAGTACACATAGGAAGGAGATGGGATGTAAGGTGGGAAATACAACATGTGGGCATTGGTTTATTATTTTGCCACAAATTGCTAGTGATGCTAAAACCTATTGCCATTCCTTCCCACAAGCCCTCCACCAAAAACACACTCTCCTAGGATCTCTAGCAAATTGTGTGTTATATTGGGCACAACAGTGTTATTTCTAAAGAACCTTCTGAGAGTTCATGGGTAGTTGCTCCTGCAAATGGGATCCTGGTGTAGCAAAGCTGTCTCAACAACTTGTTTAGCCAGCCAATTCATTTATGAGCAATATGTGCCCCCTCACATGTGTTCCTTGCAATGAAGTC
This sequence comes from Ambystoma mexicanum, assembly GCF_040938575.1. Taxonomy (NCBI): domain Eukaryota; kingdom Metazoa; phylum Chordata; class Amphibia; order Caudata; family Ambystomatidae; genus Ambystoma; species Ambystoma mexicanum. The sequence continues at coordinate 1,368,744,283 of NC_090924.1, read as the reverse complement.
CAGTTAAAAACAAGTATTGGTAACGGCAACAGTTTTAGCTTGTGCCTAGTTATCAGATGGACATTTTCCAGACACTGGCGTAAACGTCCAGGTACTCCCACCATTTTCCAGCCGTTGCCGTTTTATGGCCAGAAATTACCGTTATGTCAGTGCCAGTCAAATTCTGTACCTATGCCTACACAAAAGGTCAGACTTCTGTCTAGCCGATGCTTGTTTCAGTACCCTTCATAATACGACAAGGTGGCGGGGAATTTAGCAGGTGATGGTGTCACATGGTATGCTCCCTCATCAAGGATTTCTTCTTACATGGTGTAAAGAGAAATGTAAGATTGCTAGGTGGGTTGGGCACCTGCTGCAGAGAGCTGTGTGCATGAAGCCGGTCACTAGCCTCTATCATAGTAATGCTGCTTCAGCCTTTGATTTTCTCCAAGGTGCTTAAAATGGTAACTATTAAAAAAAAGGAGTACTGGTAATATCTATTCATTAAGTACAAAGAAACAATGTTGCTTTGTGGAATGTGCTGTGTAAAGGAATTGTATATTATCTGTAGTAGAGGTAAGACCAGGGCAGTATTGCCCATCCTACATTTGTATCCATCTATCCACTGTGACATGTCATATAATTGCCGTTTCTTTGGTGCTTTTAACAGCTGTAAAAAACGACATGCTACATATACATGACTCATTGGAAAACAACCCTTTCGTGTGTATTCTGCTGGCCATAACATGTTGTTAATATGCCACCAGTTTTTGGTATCAGGTAATATTATCCCCATACATATTGTCGCCATACATGATGTTGCCGGGAAAAGGTTGTGGTGACCATATATATGGGGTCAAGGGAAGTGGGTGTTGCAGGGGTGTCCGTCGCTCCCCTTGAAAAAAAGTGTTTTGGGGTTTGCGGGGGGGTGTCCAATGCATGTTCAATGTAATAATGTCCCTGCAAAAAATGCCATTTTTTGGTGACTTTTCTGCCAGGCGACATATTTACAGGGACATTATTACATGGAACCCAGGTTTTCAAGCTGTCGTAATCGTTTTGGCCCAAAGGGTGGACTAGTCACAATCTGTAAGGCTGACCACTTTATGTTTACTGCCACCCTTTGCAGGTTTAGAGCACTGCAAGCAAGCTTTTCCCAACCCTTATGGATGCTGTCTACTGACTACCCCAATGCACTAACCTATTGGCACAGTATCCATTTCTTGTGGAGGGCTATCGCGCTTCGGTTATACATGTTTCATTCTCAGGGGCCTTACCTTAGATTATATGAGTGGTCCCCACTGTCCTCTTCTACAGCTCCTAGCCTTTTCCCAATAGCTGCATGGGCCAACCCATATCAAAGGCCATCTGCTGTATTTAGTTTTAAATTATAATTTGGCGCAAGGCAATGCTATTTGTATGCCTGTTTCATGGTCTGACCAGTCACAGCTTCACTTCGTTATTATTATTATTGTTTTTATTTTTTTTTATAAATATTATTGTATTTTTATTTATTTTTAAAGCATTTCTTAAAGCATTTCTTAAGCACAGCATACCACCAGCTAGAGCACCTTGAGAGGACCAGCTAAACGAAAGGAGAAATGGAGAATAGAGAAGGAAAGACTTATTTATTTATTTATTGATTGGGATTTGTAAAGCGCACTAACAGCCCATGGGCATCGAGGCACTTGAGAACACGGTGGAAGGATAGATGATCTCGCGTATCCCTACGTGAAAAATGCAAAGCCTTCTAGAGCCGTGCAGAGGCAACGGAGAAGGAGCGCGCACCAATGCGGGATTGCTTAAAGCGAGGGACAGATATGTGACATGCCGCCAAAGACCTGACCTGCTTTCTCTCTCCTTTTCTCTTTCTCTCTCTCTCCTAACCGCCTCTTTCTTTATCCCTCTTTCCCTCTTTCTCTCTCCCTTTCTCTCTCTCTGTCTCTTTCTCTCTCTTTCTTTTAATCTCCCTTTCATTATCTCTCTCTTTCCCCTTTTCTCAGCCATCACCCTCTCTACCAACCCCCTCTCTCCCTTCTCCCACTACCTCCCAACTGGCTGTTTTTTCTCCTCGCTCCCCACTCTCTCTCATCGCTCCACAGCTGCCCATTCTTTCTTCTCTCTCCCAAGTCTCTCTCCCACCCTCTCTCCTCCATCCATCCCAGTAGCCTCCCCATGCTGCTTTTCCCTCTCTGACCCTTCCCTTCTTCCCTTTGTGTCCCTTCTTCCTCCCCCTGCATCCAAGGGTACTCCACAGGCCACTCGTCCCGTGAACGTGGATGTGCCTAGCCTGTATGCCTGCCATTCATGCTCTGCCTAGTGACTGCAGCAGCGTGCCTAACATACTCTATCAGCATTAAGTTTGCTTCTTTGTCAGAAATAAATCTGTTGCCTGAACAACGACTTTGGTGCAGTCATTTGGGGTTTGCTTTCTTCGGTGTAGCCTGCCTTTTATTGCCAGAGAGGGGACCCAATCCATCTGCATACATGACGCACCCTCACCGGGTCTGTTAGTCCCTGGTAATTTACGAAAAATGGGGGGCCGAAAGGGTGAGTTAACAGGGAAGTGTCCTTACTCTATGCAAATGATGCCACAAAATGTAGGGCAAATGCCAACTGTGATTCTAATTTGGTTAAAAGCAAAACACGTCTGATCTCCAAAAACAGGCAAGCCACCTGTTTTATGGATAAAACTACTGTGGTTGAGGGCAGAATTCGTTTTTAGAGGAGACAACAGAGAGCTGCTGTGGATTTGGCCACTCGCAGAAAAAACAAGGCTGTGAGAGAGGACAGAAAGGGATAGAGTTGAATTTCTGAACATCCCTTCCTCCTACCCAAATCTGTCCCTGTGTAGCGCTGATGTATCGCCTACAAATAGGAGACAGAATAAGAAAGTAAACTATTTACTTATAGTTGTTGTTAATAACATTCAGCCTTGTTGAAGTCATGCTCCTCAACCACTCTCTTCCACTATGTGTCTGTATTGGAAGAGACAAATAGCCAGGTTCACACTCGGTAGTGTAGTGATTGAGTGTGTACACATCCACTGGGTTATAAAATCTTTAATGACCCAGGGATTGTGTAGCAACCACCCACACCGAAGTTTAAAAAGAGACACCAACACAAACACAAATTATAAAAACTCACAAATTGTGTTATAAGCCAACATGGAGACGGTCCTCACTTCATTATGCTTTTCCCTGGGTGTTATTCTTTCTGCATCTGGTGGAGTAAGATAAAAAATTGCTCATGTATAGAAAATTGCATTTGTATCTATAGACTGTATCAATTACTGTCTACCGGTTTCAGCGACAGCATGTGTGATTTGGTCGCTTTCTTCAGGACAGTCTTATGGTTTTCAACTAGAAGCTAGGTCTAGTTAGTACGTACCAATAGTTGGATGTCAAGCAAATAAAGAAGGCGGGAGAGTTACGTTACCACCTCCTTAATGTGGTCTTTTGGCTGGGACAGACAGGTGACCCTGTGTAATGAAAGCAAAATATACACACGTCACCGTTTGGTTAATAACTGCCATTAATGGCTTTCGAATGAACAGTTTTATTAGTACTATTCAAACTGGGAATGCACAACACAAGATATGGTTGGTTCTTGCCTCTTATCATAATTGTCATTCTGGTATTAGTCTATGATCCATTTACTATTTTCCCGAAGGAAACCCCATTTTGCATATTTTCGCCTACTGGTGTTATTTTGTAGTCTATGCATGCCATTTGCAGTGTGTTGTTCAACAGAACCCTGGTATATATAATATCTATAACATACATCATATTGCATTGGAGACCATTTGGGATCACTAACCTGAGTGTTAGGGTTGAGTGAACATGGTGTTTTCATCTGGGGTCATGCGGTAAAATTCATGCGGTAAATTGTGTCCTCGGTCGTTAGAGGGGGAGTCCTGACCTGAAAGAAGGGAGAGGGAGTTAGTATGCGCCCTATCTCTATGTCACGGTCTTATTACTCTCAGAATTGTAAGACAATGCGGGGAGAGAGATGGTAGAACAGCCCGGAGCCGAAAAGTGTGTGACGCAAGTCACTTGCTCCCGGGCCGTAAACACTCTGCATTTGTATTTATTTTCGGCCCGTGGATCATAGGTCTTACCTGGTTGCTTCAGGTACTATGTGTTATGGTTCGTCCGTTCACGAAAGGACATCTGCAGCATCCGTCTGTCCGGCCCGTTGTCATGTGACGACTGCCGAACGCATCGCGTTATATTATTTAACATGAGCGTGCGTTCGCAATCCGTCACAGGTCATGTGACGGCTGCCAGGATAAACGTTGCATTTGATTGGTTGACGCGATTGCGCATTACCCGGAAGACAGGCACCTCTGTCAGTCAGACACTGGTGCCTGGCCACTTCTGTCTTGGCTCGCTCTGCACATATTATTGTGCCGGGGACATTTTGGATAATTAAAAACAAGTGTGAGCTATTACTCTCACTTGTACAAGGCAGATATCATTCCTAGCCCATATGTTGTTATATATGCCATCTTGTAGCCCAAAGGTGCAATGGTTTCATTCTGGTTATACAGTTCCTGCAAATGCAGGTTGTCACTCTTTTGTAAACGTCATACCTGCAAGATGTTTTATGGATAAACTTCCACAATTATACATATCAATATAGATTGAAAGTGGCGGGCATGGTTTTGCAAGTGATGTGTACATATAGTTCACAGAGTTCATGTCATTTGCTGGCATATCTAGAGGACATTGAAAACGTATTGCATCTATGCCCAGAGGTTTAGCTAATCATAGCTAAAGTTTGCCAGGGGATATTCTCATTCAGCCCTAATTGGTCTGATTTCAGGCAGAAGACCCATTTTTGCTCTCTTTTCAGGAGCAAATTGGCCATGTCCCCACCTCTCCTCGGACAGGTAACTGTCTCTATTATTGTGCATGTGATTTGATTGGCTTTGCGTTTATTTACGTTAAAGTGTTCCACCAATGGAGCATTTTCCCGTTCTGTTCTTATACACAACTGATGCTCTTGTATGCGTTTTTTTATAGGTCTGGTGGTCATGCCTATGTATTTTTTATTGCATGGGCAGTTAATCATGTAAATAACGTACGAAGTGTTGCAGTTGGTCAGCGACTGTTGCCACCATGGAGTCGTTAGACCAAGGTCCAAGGTTTGAGATCTTTTTGTGAGGGAGCAAACATTGCATTGAACGCATGGAGAGTGTCCAGATGCTGGTGTTGTCTCCCAAAGGGTGGTTTGATTGGGAACTGCCTGGGATGGCATATAGGAATGTATAAGAGTATCTCTCAAATTTTTCCTCTTTTTAGTGGTGAAATGTGGTAAAGGAAGGGTCACCGGGCCCATGTTTAGTAATGGCCAGAGTTTCACGATTTCTCTTTTGATTTGGTTCACCTTATTGGAATAACTGAACACTGCCGTTACTGTTTTTTCACCTATTGTGCGTATTTTCTGCTGTAAAGTGATGGCTCTAGGGATGTTTCTGGCTCTTTTTCTGGCCATTTTGATGTTTTTTGCGGGTATCCCCGTTCTGATAGTTTGTTTGCCAGAGTCTGTGCTTGCCACAGGTGTCCCTCGTTTGTTCTAATTTCTACATCTAGGAAGTATATAGAGCTGTTCGGATTGTGTTTGGTCTGAAAATAATGTCATCTCTTGTTTTGTCAATCCCCTGAGTTGGTTTACCATTGATTGATACATTCAAGCCTGGTTCTTGCACCATATTTACAAAATGTTTAATGGCCTAACCCCATGTGTGGATTGAATGCTGACCGTAAAACAAGGCTTTTGACTACCTCTTCTGTTTCATGGTTGTTGATGTATTTTAGAATTTAATGGGGACTGTTTTTTTTTTGTGATTTCATGTAATCTTTATATGTATGATGCTGTTTTAGCGTTGTTGTTCGCGCTTCACACCGGTTGGTACGGGAAATCGAGCACGAACATAGCTTTGAAAGCAATTTTGATTAGGTTTTTTTTTAGCATGTGCGTAGTCTGGACAAGTGATGGAGCACATTGCACAGCAACAAGGGTCCATTGAGATACAGTGGACGATATACAGAGTTATTTCTGTCAAACTGATCACCTAAATTAGGTTCCATGTGTTAATTCCGCCGCAAAAATATTGCGATGCAAAAATATTGCCATATTTTTTACACGAAATTCACACATGGACCCTGCGGGGGACACCCCTGCAACCCCCGCATCATTTTTTCATGTGCGGGGGACACCCCTGTAACCGCCGCTCGCACACAATATCCCCAAAATTACGCCTCTCTCATACCAAACGGCCATATCTACGGCAATATTTTTGTTGGGGATATTATGTAGTGAAACCCTAAATTAGACATTCGATATACAAATCTTTATGTATTGTGCAATTTATTCATAGGTCACCACAGATCCTTCAGAAGTGGTATTTGAGCGGTACCACTGCCGGACAGAGGCTGGATACAGAGTGTGAGAAAGTGCCATAGTGGGGAGGGCGGTTGTTGCACGAATAGGAGAGATATCAGGTCGAAGGAGACCTTATTTATTTATTTATAACATTTTTGTAACGCCCAAACCCATGGGTAACACAGCGTCTGTACCAGGAAATAACAGGATGCAAAAAGGGGGAACATGTGTAGCATTTGTAACGTTTGTAGAAAAGTCAGGGAGTAGCCACATTAGAGGGCTAGTTAGGGTAGTCCGGTGGCCCACAGAGTCATGGTGAGATGAGTCGTATTTGTGAAACAGCCACGTTTTTAATAGTCTCTTGAAGGCTGGGTAGTAGGATTGGTTCCTGAAGTTTGGAGTTTGGGAGTTTCAATCTTGCATCCATCAAACAATCAGTGTTCTTTGAAGGAGAATTTGGGGTTCATATGAAGGCTCAGAGATATGTAACATTCAGGCATGAAGGTGGGGGGTTTGAAGTCAACCAAGTTCATATCCGATAGATGGCTTAGTCACTAGAACAGTCCAGATGGTAGCTTTACTGGCACATGTGTGGCCGGCTGAAGCCTCAGCTGTGCTCCCCTCGATCTTCTAGTTTCATCCAGTGGTTTGAACGGGATGCTGACAATGCATTTTTACTGTGAGTTTAACTCACCGTGAGAGCTGCATAATTTTATTTTGAATTCTGTAGTACAAACATATATATCCCATTGCTAAAATTTAACTCCCTATTTTCAGACCTTTGCAAATGGGCTGGTGGCCAGTTCCAAAAGATCAGACAATATTTTTATTTTAGGTTATGGGAGTGATTTCAGCATTAGGATGTGGTGAGCTGTCCCAAATGAATAAAAAAAAACATTGAACACCGGTGCATTGCATATTTCTGTTTACTTTGAAAGGACCCCAATGTTTGCAACATGAAGTCTCTGTGAACTGTATGGGACAGAGGAAGGTCCTTGTCCCTAAGGAAATACCTAAAATCACTGCGTTTAATGTCACAATACTGCAAGAGTGAAGGAGCAGTCAGGCACTGCTGGAAGATTACATACCAGACTAAGCAAGCTCTTGACAGCAGCTTTGGAGACGGCCCAGGGAATCTCCGCATCCACGACAGTAATGTTTTAGCAGTCGTCATTGAACACTCTATGACAGTATGAATTAGGTGACGTTGTGGCTAAGGTGTGAATTGGCCCAATTTGGAAAATTCCTTTCAAGATGTGATGTTTCCAGTCAGAATAAACTCTGGCAATCACACTCCTTCATGTACACAACCCTTGCCTTCAGCTCTAAGTAGGGGAACCGCATGACTGTAGGATCTTGCAGTACCAATGAGCCATGTGGAATGGGTCGTTCATTTTTTCTATGCATCCTGAATTCAAGGTCAGTGATATGTCTCTGCCCATGACCATCTACTCACTATGACCCACGTCCTGCACTACCCATTGATGTATGCTACCTTTCCTTTAGAAGTTTTCCTGCTCCTAGCCACTGTAGATAACCTGAAATGTAGGTTTTCAGTTGGTACCCTCGAGAGACTTGCGACAAGCAATGCACTGTGGGTCATTTCACCTGCATTGCTTTGGATCTATTGACCGAGGTAGTGCCACATATCTGTGAAGCTCTGCAAAGGACCCGAAACTGTATGTGTGGGTGCCTTTTTTCTCCATTCACCGCCACTGTGTAGCTCCTTAGTCTCAGAAAAAAATGCACCCATTTTAGTACAAATACCAAGCTGGCATGCTTTGGAACACCCACATCTGCACCTGAACGACACTGTTATTTAGTCTCCAGCTCAGCTAGAGACTAGTTGCAGATGCATTGTTGCCTAAAGTTTTCTGGAGAATAAATGCTCACCTGCTATTGGTTGCGTAGAATTCAGCAGTGGGATACGTAGGTGAATTATAACGTGGACCTGTTTTTGTTGTTGTATTAAGAATCGTTGCAACTTTTCTAGTGAGACTTATTTCTATTATTCGCAATTTTGTCAACACATAACTCTGGTGTTTATTTTTCTGCATGTTAAAAATGATATTATACAATAACCTGATAAGACCCTATTTATTAAATGATATTGCAGCTATGTGCTAAGCTGTAATCTGTGCCCACCCATCCACAGAGTACAGCCTGAGGGTGCAGCCTCGCTACCAGGTGTTTATGTTAACCCCTGGTTCAAGCAGCGCGGTGTATGCTGGGCACCAATGACCACGTCTGGGGTTTACCAAATCTCCTGGCGATTTTAGACCAAGTCTATCATTATAAGTTTCCCGGTCCGTAAAACAATGCTGGTAATTCCGGCACCAGTATTTTTTCCATTGCGGGGAAACACAAGTTTGCTGGTGCGGACAGTGATCTACCAACAGGCCTGACCTGCCCGGGAGTTCAAGCACCTACTGACAGATGTATGCAGAAATCACTGGCACCGGTACTACCGGTGTCGGTAATTCGAGCAATCCCATCCATGGAGTCCTATTGGAATCCATGGAATGGTAATTTACCGGCGTCACCCCCACCCGTCATATCCCAGTAATACTGGGATATTGGCCCGTGGAAACGGTAAGGCAGTGTTGCTGGTATCCCGCCAGAATTACCGCTGGGATACCGGCCAAACTGTAATGAGGTTCTTAGTCTTCGAGGGCCTGCTCGGCTATTGGCAAGGCTAAGCAATTGTAAAGAAGTAAGCCCTCTTACCAAAATCATTGCACGAGTGTCTTCCGATACGTATAATCTTTCTGACATCAAAGCTTTAATTGCACAAGATATACAGATATACATAATTTAATATAGTTGGGGCTTTAGTTATACAAAGGAAAACCCTTTGCAACAGTCCACTTTCATAGAATAATTAACCAACTCTTTGATATTCTGCTAAACACTAAAATATGCCGTTTCATTGAATCCCCGTAGATTCTTGCCACACACTTCCGACTAAACTTGGAAAAGAAATATATGGCTGGCTGCAGAATAATCTTCTTTTAAGTCCCTAAATGTGGCCACGTCAGTATTTTCTCCACCGGAGACGTATGCGGTGGCTAATGTGATGGTCGTGGCTGATGGAGCGGCGGCCGAGCTAAATGCACTCGCTATTTCTCCTCCAGTCTCCTGCCCACTCCCCCCCCCCCCGCCTCCCCCCTGATTATGCTGGTGGCCGCTGCTTCCGGGAGTGAAGAATGGGCGTGGGCTAGAAGCGCGCACCTCAGCGATTTCCCGCCCGGGAATTTTCCCCGACTCAGGAAAATATCGAATTTGCATCCCGCGCAAAAGCATATGTTACGCCTGATTTCGCTCAGCGGTACCAAATCGTGAGATTCGCAGGAATCCTTTTTTGCCTGTTTATCACTTGCCCAGATTGTTAATGTGTGTCTTGGTTCATGGGGGTAGCCAGCCTCATCAAAATGTGACTCCTCTTTCCTGTTACTAGGAGGCAAAATGCATCCACAGCCCACCCCTGGGCCCTGCAGCCCTTTGAAGTATCTGCAAGAAGTTTGGTTTAGCTGGGCTGCATGGTGCAGTTTTAGGAACGTTTGTCTTATGGCAACTTCACCAAATAATTTTCTGCCGATTTTAGCTTTTTATTTTACCACAGAACGGTTGAGGCCGGAGGGTCCCCTGCAACCTCCCTTTCCCCTCCACCCCCCCTTCTATCTACCTTACACAAACCTACTATCTGCGGTCACTGCTTTAAATTGGGTGGGGAGGTGGGCTCTCCTTAGGGGTTGTGGCGTAAATACGAGTGTTTAGGCCATGCTCCCCAACAAAAGCCCAGCCCTTTAATCAAGCACAGTTAATGGGCTTCCTGAGGCATGTCAGCTCTTTACTCAGAATGAAAAGGTGAGGCTGACCAACTTAACCCTCCTGCTGGTTCTGAATAAAGAGACATCAAGCAGCAGGTTTGGCCGAAGCACTGCTCGGTTTACAGGGACACCTGCAGGCAGCCGTCTAACTGTGCATTGCTCGGCTAAGTAGCTGCCTGAGAGGTCGGCGTGGCTGGGACCAGTCGGGGTGAGCCCCGGGAGTGCCCTGGTTCAGGAGCTCATCTCAGAGACTACAGGGTCTGGACCCTGGCTAGCCCCAGACCACTTAAAGCCCTGTTTGGTAAAAAATAAAGAGGTAAAGAATTCAGCAAAAATGCAGTTGGTAAATTGCTATTCAGCAAAAGTGGGGTATACCGCATGGTGCTAACATATTTCATTTATAAGTGGTTATTTCTCCTTGTTCAAAACTAGCTGACAGCTGTGACAGAAGAAGAATCGACCATAGGCGAAAGGACAGGATCTAGCCTATGGAGATGGGATCTACTGTCCCGATGTATCATATCCAAATTCTAATTAATAACCTGTGCTTTACATTGGAAAGCAAAGACCCCCACACCCGGCCTGTACCAGAACTGGGAATACCTGGTGAATGTAACTCAGAGCCAATGCCACCCCATAAGCAACACTGAGCATGCCGTACCGCAATCAGCACCCCAAACCGACCTCTGACTAGTTCCCCATGTGCACCATCTGTCCAGACGTGACCACAGCAACACTTTTTGGATTGTCTTTCTGAAAGTAGATTAAGCCACCTGAGCCACGTCACACACAGCCACCCAATAGGCATCACGGGAAGCTCACCTGCAGTCCCACGCCAGTTGGGCAATGCACTATGGGTATGTAGCGATCTCCACCTACAGAAGGCCAGCTCCACATAGAGAGGCCCCACTTCTTTCAATGCCCCAATGCTGGCAACTCTTAAAGATTTACTGTGCCTTTAAGAAATACTGCTTGATGTTATGTTATGTCATATTGATTTATACCGCGCACCGCTAACACCCAGCGGCAGTCTCCAGGCGCTCACGTGGCTCTGCAAGAAAGAGGACAGGGTTGGTTAGTGAGGGAAGATTGATAGGGTAGGTCCAGAACCAGGAGAAGCTGGCGTCTGTGTGTGAAGGGGTGCAGATGGTTGGTTGCGTGCACTGGCTTGTTGTATCCTTACGGGTTAGGGACAATGCCTGGGTCGTTTTCTATGTTAATGTTTATTATGTTGGGCTGTGTCTGTGTGTTTTTATATAGATTGTCTGGTATTTAAGGTTGTGGTTGTTGCACACTGGCTTGTTGTATCCATGTGGGTAAGGTCCAGTGTCGGGGATTGTTTGTTCTATGAGAGTCTTACTTATGTTGGGTGTGTGTTTCCCCTCCAACACCCAAGTACTATACACGCCCGCCCAAGTGGGCGTGTATAGTACTTGGGTGTTGGAGGGGAGCAAGAGCAGGGTGTATAGTACATTGGATGCTCACTAAATTCTTCTAGGGAGCTAAACTACACAATTCTATCTAATGTGACGCATGACTAATCTTTACAATTCTATCTAATGTGAGGCATGACTAATCTTCACAATTCTATCTAATGTGACGCATGACTAATCTTCACAATTCTATCTAATGTGACGCATGACTAATCTTCACAATTCTATCTAATGTGACGCATGACTAATCTTCACAATTCTATCTAATGTGAGGCATGACTAATCTTCACAATTCTATCTAATGTGACGCATGACTAATCTTCACAATCCTATCTAATGTGACGCATGACTAATCTTCACAATTCTATCTAATGTGACGCATGACTAATCTTCACAATTCTATCTAATGTGAGGCATGACTAATCTTCACAATTCTATCTAATGTGACGCATGACTAATCTTCACAATTCTATCTAATGTGAGGCATGACTAATCTTCACAATTCTATCTAATGTGACGCATGAATAATCTTCACAATCCTATCTAATGTGACGCATGACTAATCTTCACAATTCTATCTAATGTGACGCATGACTAATCTTCACAATCCTATCTAATGTGACGCATGAATAATCTTCACAATCCTATCTAATGTGAGGCATGACTAATCTTCACAATTCTATCTAATGTGACGCATGACTAATCTTCACAATCCTATCTAATGTGACGCATGACTAATCTTCACAATTCTATCTAATGTGAGGCATGACTAATCTTCACAATTCTATCTAATGTGACGCATGACTAATCTTCACAATCCTATCTAATGTGACGCATGACTAATCTTCACAATTCTATCTAATGTGACGCATGACTAATCTTCACAATTCTATCTAATGTGAGGCATGACTAATCTTCACAATTCTATCTAATGTGACGCATGAATAATCTTCACAATCCTATCTAATGTGACGCATGACTAATCTTCACAATTCTATCTAATGTGACGCATGACTAATCTTCACAATTCTATCTAATGTGACGCATGACTAATCTTCACAATCCTATCTAATGTGACGCATGACTAATCTTCACAATTCTATCTAATGTGACGCATGAATAATCTTCACAATCCTATCTAATGTGACGCATGACTAATCTTCACAATTCTATCTAATGTGACGCATGACTAATCTTCACAATTCTATCTAATGTGACGCATGAATAATCTTCACAATCCTATCTAATGTGACGCATGACTAATCTTCACAATTCTATCTAATGTGACGCATGACTAATCTTCACAATCCTATCTAATGTGACGCATGACTAATCTTCACAATTCTATCTAATGTGACGCATGACTAATCTTCACAATTCTATCTAATGTGACGCATGAATAATCTTCACAATCCTATCTAATGTGACGCATGACTAATCTTCACAATTCTATCTAATGTGACGCATGACTAATCTTCACAATTCTATCTAATGTGACGCATGACTAATCTTCACAATCCTATCTAATGTGACGCATGACTAATCTTCACAATTCTATCTAATGTGACGCATGACTAATCTTCACAATCCTATCTGCTAATTTCACAATTTGTCTAACTGTGCTTCGTGGCTAATCTTCACAATACTATCGAGATGTGATGCGTGGCTCTTCTTCATAGACCTGTCTAACTGTGACCTGTCTAACTGCCCCCTTGTGACTGTCTTTTTTTAATATAATGGTTTTGTAGCTTGGCTAAACTACACCAATCTAAGTGTGACTTGTGGTTAATCTTCTAAGTGTGACAAGTAGCTAGTGCTTGGAATTGCTATTTGCAGAATATTGCTGACGAACACAATTAGATTATATGCAGTATATGGCTACGCTACACAATTAGGCTTAATGCAAAACATAGCTAGCCTACACAATTAGGCTAAATGCAAGATATGGCAACCATAGACAATTAGGCTAAAATGAAAAACATGGCTATTGTAAACAATTAGGCTAAATGTGAGATATGGCAATCCTACACAATTAGGCTAAATGCTAAAACATATCAAGCCTACACAATTAGACTAAATGCGAGATTTGGCAACCCTACACAATTAGGCTAAATGCAAAACATGGCTACCCTATACAATTCGGCTAAATGCGAGATACCAAAAAGTGGTCACCCCTCTTTTAGGCTGGCGCCCACCTAAAAGCGGGGTGACCACTTTTTGAACACTTTGCAATCTATAAGGTACGGGTTAACCTACGGCCACCCAAGATGGGGCATTCCAATAACGAATAAACTATGAAATGATGAGCGCAGCAGAGTGACGTTGTGAACCCAGGCAATGAAACTAAATGCGAGATATGTCTAAAAGAACTGGGCTAAAAAGCATTTTTAGGAGCCTTACACAATTAGGCTGTATTGTAATAGGTAATACGAGTGGTGGGGTTTAATGCAGTACAGTGATGGCTGTACTCCTTGCCCAGACCATACTTACCTTAACTGTCGCGGTAGGGTGTCTGCGTCAGGGGCCATAGGAGAACACGGACACACACGGAGTGCAGCCACAAAGAAGAGGAGCTGCCCTCTGCAGTGGCCTTTAGCTGTCTGCCCGGGCAGTGGCTGCCCTGTGAATCCACAGAAAAAGGCCTTCATCCTCATGTGCGCAAATACGAACCACTAGGGGGCAGAGATGGAGGACGGTGGGCAAAGCCAGGCAGAACAGGCAAAATAAACACACATTCTAAGAAAGGCAAACCAAAAAGAAAATATGCACAAAACGGAATGACAACGCCATGACCTCATGAATATCACCTGGATACATTTGTGATTTTTGGTTACATGTGCACACTAATGGACTCAATTTGATATAGCATGACTATAACATAGATTGGTAGAAACACGCATCAACAAGCTCCAGATTCATGCCAATTTCATCAAGATTGCCCAGACAGAGCGAGCCACAGAGCAGATAATCCACTCTGTGCGCTTGCTTGCAGGGAACCAAACAGTGGGCCCCATTACCATTTCCCCGGTATGGCATAAATGCTGGTAGAATTGCTGGTAATTACGGCACTGGTATTTGTACGGTACTGGGGAGGCACTAGTGCGGGCCACGGATCAACTTCCAGGTCGGACCTGCCAGTAAATCAGCCCCAACCAGCAAAAAAATGCAGCATTTACCTCCATTGAATGGGGATTTCCTGCTGTCGCCGGCACATCAGGTGCCGGGGACGGTAGGGGCAGTTTGCTGTTATCCCACCGGAATTACAAGTGGTGTACCGGCAAACTTGTAATGATGCCCAGTATCTCCACCTATTCTGATTTTGATCGGGGCCACAAGAATTACTGCCTGCTTCTAACAACTGCACAAAAGCAGGCCGACTCGCTTTAACGAGCCCATGCCAAAAAACACAACCAAAATCCAGTGAACGCCAAGGCTTAATTCAAACAATTTTCTAACATTGAGGAACTTTTTTGAGATATCATAGGCCTGTACCTTCGCGACCAAATCGGGGTTACTTGGTGATTATTAGCCTTTTTAGGGTTTTTGTCTTTTGTTGTTGGTTCTTTGTCGCATGAGTGTAGGTCACTACGGAGACACTGAGTTCCTCTACTCCGTTTGTAAACTGTAGGAAAAGTTGCAACTGTGCCTGCACTTATTTGCGCCAAGATAAATTACTGGTGTATTTCCTTTTGCTATGAATGACAAATCCAAAAGTTCTGTTGTATTTGATAAAGTTTGTTATTTTGAATTTTCAGCCCCTCTTGGATGACACGTGTTTCGGCGTACAACCTGCGCCTTTTTCAAATCGGGGCCTTTAATGTGTCATTACGGTTCACACAAAGAATAATGTTCTTGTTGTAAATGAAGCACTTTTAGTCTTGGGCTCAATCCCACCTGAAAATTCTGATGCTCGCGCTACAAGCGTCGGGTTTCCTCTCACTTGGGGCTTTCTGGTTGTTACCCACCCGTCTCCTCGAAGCATAAGAATGGGATGTAATTCTCACAGGGGCACTAATAACCAGAGGCAAATGGGCTACCCTGGACTGTATACAGTTCGGATGGGCCCCTTTAAAGCGCACCACAGCGGTGGCTCTATGTAGGGTTCAGCTCATTGCCTAACAACCCTATGCTGCAACCCCATAAATCAGTGGCAACTATTGCGATGGTCAGGGAACCACAGTCAAATCAACAGCCAATGCTATGTGTCTCACGGCACAGCTGCCGTACGTAAAGCCCGAATAACATGTGGAAACTAGAGGGTAATTTAACGACCCAAAAGGAATAGTCCCCCTAAAATCTAACGAGAATACAAAAACCAAAATATTCCTTTAGGTCATGCATTGTAGAACGCTGTGTAGTTTAGTGTCATAACCAGTGTCCGTCATTGTAACATCTAGTAGTGTACAGCCGTTTATCATTAAGTGTGCTGACACCTGTACTCGATACATTTCTATTACAGACAGCAAACCAATTCTACTTTTTTTTACCAATAAAAAAGAGAGTTTATTCCATCATTTCATTTGTGCAGTTCACAGTTTTGTAGAACATTTGTGTTATTAAACAGCTAGTAGACAAAGTAGTAGTGTATACAAAAAACGGTAGTTTCCAATTAGCTCTCCACTTGATCTTCTAATTACAATTAAAAAGTTATTTTACATCCTCTAATGACCTTATTCACTCATTCACTTCCTATAGATCCCGACATGTTTCGCTCCTTCTCATTCCCATTCAAAATAGTTATTATGGGAGTTTCTTCAGGGGAACACTACATACAATAACCATATTGCTATTACAGGTCTACCACAATTACACTGTTAAAAAATCAATCTTCTGCTATATCGCGATTTCTGCCACTCCAGTTGACATCTCGAGTTCCAAATTAATGTTGCGTGGTCATGCCTGTCTGTATCCACCAACTGCCACGGGGTCTACAATACACAGAAAAAAGGGGTTACAATTACCCATTTTTTGGCGCCTTCCTAAATTCAGGCTAGTGACTACGCGTCAAAGAGTATGAATCTCTTGCTTTAACATAGCATTGTCAGTGATAATGACTAAGTTCACTCATCCATCCGGAACACCCTGGGTGTGGGGTTCTGCCACCTTTGAGTTAGAATAGAAGAGCTCTCTGTGTGGCCCTCCATCGATACAGATGACTGTTTCCACCACGGTTGACAGTCTCTGTGTGTAGTACCTTTGGAGTTCACAGCCTCCCCGCTAGTGCCTCTCATCGAGCAAACAGCTCATGATAAAGTATGGTGCCGGTCTAAATAGTAAACAGAGATACGTTCTGTTACTCCGCGCTCAACCGCGTTCACAGATTTTATGGAGACCACTGTGCTCCCACAAGAGTGCGTGCTCAGTCTCACCTATTTCGGGAGGCATCTTCGTCAGGTCCCCCATGTGTGTCAATCCTTCGGTGTTTGTTGGGTAAACCTGGTTGTCTTGATGACCAGCGTATTGTACCCGCCCAATCGCGGGTTCATTACTCTAATCCCAGTAGCTCCACCCGTCTCCTCGGAGCATAGGAATGGGATGTAATTCTCAGAGGGGCACTAATAACTGTCATGGCCCTGTGGCGGGTCAGAAGAAGGATGCAGACACTCGGAGGACATTTCCAAAAATAAGAATAAGGCCTAACATTCCCTATCACTATGTGGTTTTCCCTTCCTACTTTACTAAGATGCTCATCAGGCATCAGTAAATGTCCAAAGGACTAAGTCTGCTGTCCGAAACTGATAAGAGCTTACCCTACCACTATTCTAACAAACTAAGGGCAGGAGAATGACTCCTTTCTCCTGATGGATGCTTCTCGCACTTCTTTAATCTTTCGATTTTCTTGTTAATATTCTATTTTCAAATATTATCTTGTTACGTTCGGTACCAGTTCCTATAGTTCTCTTTGCAAACTTTCGGCTTTCCTCTCCTCTTTTAGGATTAGTTTCTTCGGCCTTTGTTGAATCCTTTGATTAGGCCTAATATGTTCTGGGTATTCATAATAACTGAGGGTTTTCCACTCATCGTAGGATAGTGTGATCCACGTTCCATTGATCCCTCCCTCAGGATTATTCATGATCCTTTTTTTTACATCAACACTGTTCAAGTTCATCAGATTTAGTGTTATGATTTCATCATTTTAATCCTACTTTAAATTTGTGTGACTAAGTTGTGATAAAAATAGATGAGTTTGGCAGTAATTCCTGTAATGTCCCAAAACTTGTAATGAGGCCGAAAGTGGCAAGGCCCATTTAAAAAAAGGCATGATGAAATCCTTGGCTCCTAAATACATGCCAAACCAGCACTCCTGAGTACAAAATATTGTAATCTGCGTATACCCCTTTTCAAGAAAATGTACAGGTTACAGCTCACCTTAAACAGACATTTCCAAAGCCAACAGTTTGGGATTTTCTACATGCAGACACATTCCTTCAAACATATAGCTTACTTTTATAACTTTCATATGTTACAATTTACTCTAAGAAAACCACAAACAATGAATTACATGTTTTGCTACTAGGATACCGGGGGAACTTCCATACTGTCTCAGCCACCCGATATCCCGGTATTACCGGAATAGTACTGGCGGCGGAAATAGTACGAAAGGCAGAGACGCTGGTAACTCCCCACTCCATGGTATTGGGTTGCCCGAATCACTAGCACCTTTACTTACGGTGCCGGTGATTCAGGCATTTATCTGACATTAGGGGCCTGATCTACCGACAGGTCCGACCTGACTCTATGGAAACCCACCAGACTGCGGAACAACTAACAGGAAATAGCCAAACTCTTTGGGATCCAGGGCAGTGTAAGAGCACCTCGTATAAGTGGTCCTAGTGCAGGTCAGGCCTGCCAGTAAATCAGAGCCCCCACCGGCAGACTTGTAGTGTGCCGGTACGGAAAGGTGCTGATATACGTTATTATGGGCACCTTATTTCCTGACCGGCAAACATGTAATGAGCCTCATCATCTTTTCTGCAGAAAAGAGAAAGGGATGTGTGGTAGAATGCTGTATTGGCTAGAAATCAAAAGTGTGGTAAAAAGTCACACTTGGTTAATATGATTTGATTACACCAGGAGCTGTTTCATATTTGCAAGAGATCCATTAACTTTTAGATAGCTGTTTTTCAGTCAACCTAATGTGACAGGAACTTAGACCATAACAAATAAACAATGCCATTGGTCATAATGCTTGAGTATATATATACCACCTCAAATGCCAGTGAAAACACCATGACCACATAGACTTTATTATTTGAGTTATTAGTCTGTCTTGCAAGTCGCTGAAAGATTCGGTGCCATCCAAGTTAGTTTTCCTTTTCTGCAGATTGTTTTTATTGCATAGCACACTGACGGCCCTTCAGGGTAAAGGACGGGCTACATAAAGTCTGTAAATAAAAATAAAATGATAAGCATAATAATCGTGCTCTTTTCATGCAGGTGATTCAGCAGTGCAGCAGAATAGCCACCTCCGAGCCTACACAGAGACCAATTCAAGATGGCGGATGTGATTTTTCATAGGCCTACAGAATCATGTGCATGCTGTGAAAAGCCAAACATCCCTTGGAATGACTGGAAAATTGGGCTCATGAATTGGGACAACCCGGATCGGTGAGATGAGAAAGGAAATATCTTTGGCTTGTCCTAGGGAATCACCATGTTATCCAGCTCCCAAAGGCTGGGGGATTAGAAGTGTATCCTACTTGGGGCAGAATAATACATGGGATAACTTTTAGGAGCAGAGTTATTGGCACTGGCACAATAGCACAAAGGTGGGTTACCAAGCACCTTAGTAGCAGATGAAGAGGGCGGCTAAAGAAAGCAACAGCTTACTTTGACTTGCTTCTCCATTATATGATTGTCAAAAGGGTAAAAATCCCAATGCATAACTCCATGTGTCGCCCAAATGGAGTGTCCTGCATGGCTGGCCACACCAGAATTAGACCAATGAAATTGAAGGTAGCCTCACTGGAAATCAAAATCTGGACACAAGCTGACATAAGCAGAAATCAATGTGGGGTTTGGGGGTCAAGGAGCAGGAAGGGAGGAGAGCCTGAAAAGGTGCTTACAACACAAGCTTGAAGTGGGAGAATGGAACAAAAGACTCCCACCAATCCCCTCACGCCCCTGGCGTAGAGGATCGCGGCCCAGACACCCGCCACGAGAGGAGTTTGCCTAGCTACCAGACGACCAAATACCCTGGTACAGGAACATACGGATGTGCCCACCAGCCTGCCCACTGGCCTGCCCTGCCCATGCCGACACCTGCGGCATGGATGAACTCGACTGAACCATTCAACAGTAAATAAACACATCGTTAGAGATGCCATGATGACCTAGCCATCGGTCAGCACACCCGTGCAAACATGCACACTGGACACTCCCACACCAATCCACACGAAGAACATATTCAGTGCTATGACGTAGGTGACGGACACACCCACTGACGCGCATCTTTATTATTTTCACATAGGTTTTTCAAAATGCAGAAACGCAAGACGAACAACAAACTCATCTAAAATGCTTGCTGACGCTTCTCCTAACCCATGCATTGCAATGAGAAATATAACGAAGACATGATACTGGGGATAAAGCAATATGATACCATAACCTAAAGCGCCGTGCATCAAACATCCCCACCTATGCACCAGGCCCAAGTAGGCCGCAAGCAAGAGCCTCCATGAACATTGAACGAGCAAGAGTACAATTGCTGACCCTGCAGAATGAGCCCGGCGAGAACAGACAGTCAATGGCACAATGTTGCAAACTCGCATGCCACAAGCCGAAGCCAAGGTCACACCTGCAAACTAAGCCAGACACACAGTGGAAAATGCAATATTAAAGCCGAACCTGACAGGGTGCCAGACCCAGGAGGAAGGAGGCGCCTGGATCCCACGTTTTGAGACAAAGGCAGCAACAATGAAGCGACTCAATGGACATCTGCGGCGGTGGGAGTAGTCTGCCCTCCAGCATATGAACAAATCCTCGCATTGTCTGCACATACCCATAGTTATACATTGTTGCAAATGACAGGTGCACTGCGAGCTGGGAATAACGATGGTCCCAGACTGGGGGGCTCGCGAGTGGACCAATCAGAACATGGGGCACTTATCACTGACGCCATTAACAATAGCCAATCCTCAGGGGTCTTCATGTAACAATTTTCATGTATCTAATAGAAGGGACAACCCAAGTATACCACCTGACTGACCCTCAACCACTAACAGCACTCTCTATACGTATGCTATACTAACCCTACCACTCGAGGAACCAATCCAGAGTGGCGATAGGTTTTTTGCTAACTTTCCCAGGTGACGCAAGTAGCGCGTCATACTAAGGTAAAAAGGGCCTGCGAGCCCCACGAATTGAGAGAGAGTGTCAGGACGGACGCGTACGATCCTTGACCCATCCCTGCCATTTTGTTTAATAAACAGCAGAATCACCTTGCTTCTTGCGTGTGCCTCATACTCATTTTTGGGATACGCGGGAGCAGTTGGGGCCTCCCTGCCCGGAGGTCCGCGGACGGCCCAGCCGACCCGGGGAGAATTTCCCCCCGACAAGCTCATTGGAGGATTTCCAGCAACGGGCTCCCGACTGTATTCTTGAATCCAAAATAGAGAAGCTGGAGAACTTACATAGAGTGGCAAACATCTGAATCATGGGTGTACCAGATCTGAATAAAGGAGAAGATGTAAAACACTGCATTGTGAAGCAACCAGTCCAGCACACCAACTAAAATGAAGAGGGAAAATGCATTGCCTTACACTGCCTATCTATATCCCGTCGGGAGGTAATACGGGGTAGCCAAAGGTGTGGATATTAGCTTTAGTGGATTTCGAGAAGACACCCTAGAGAAAAGGGGCCCAATAGAGAAGGGATCCTAAACACTACATCCATTGAGAAAAAGTCAAATGGAATCTGATGAACTTGAGTCCAGAAACTGTGAACAGAAGGAAAGATGTGTTGGAAAAGGGTGCCCAAGCCTCAATGTGGCAGCCGGCTAGACTCCTGACCAACTTACAGGAATAGATATTCTTCTTTCCCAAATAGCCAAACACTTTGTGAACTTGGGTAGTGTAGACAGCGCCTCGGATAAGTGGTCTTATTGCTCCAGATGTGTGCCCAGTCTCCAGTTCAAATGCTGTATTTCCTTTTATGTTTACCTCGTACAAACATATGTATACAATGTAAGTATTTTCCTACCTCCCATTATTAGGCTTTGCTCCATGTACTTCACTGATATGCATTTATGTACCCTTTGCCATGTTTTGATATGCTCATGTATACACTTTCCATGCAGTCTTGTATCGCGCCCAGATACCGCAGGGTGAGACGTGCGCTATAAATAATAAACAAACAAACAAGTATCAGGCTTTAGGGCGGCCTCCAGTGCTTAACTTGTGTGGGGTCTTGCCAGGGCTCAGCCCCGGCACTTATTGCTAATCGTAGAGTAACTATGTTGTGGTGTTTTGGAAACTGTATTATTTTAACTGTCCGTCGTAGTGATATAAAATCAAGTGTGCATGTTTCATGAATTACAATGAGTCAGAGGGTGCCAGTGTGGGGCACTGATGCTGGCCTTGTCCACACACTGCTCCACCGACCCTGCCTGGCATTGCTGCAATTTCTCCACTGTAATAACCAGCAAAGTGGGTTGACAACAACAGGACGGTCAGCAGTCCTTGAACACAGGGGGCAAGGTCAGCGAAAAGGATAATATCAAAGAGGAGTGCCCAGCATGAGTGCCAAGCCGAGGAAGATGGTCTTGCTGCAGTGGCTGATAGGCACGTGCATCGCTTCAGTAATGATGTTGCCTACATTTGTCAAATAATTTACCATAGAAGGTAAATATGTTGGCTCTTGTTTGCTTTTGATGGATCGTTCAAATGTTCCACTTGCCACTGATAGGATCAGAGCAAAATATTAACAACAATGTGTTTTAAAGAATCTCTTAAATATTGATATTATTTCAAGACCCAATATGTTATGTTGATTTGTATCTGTAAACCACACCAGGCATCCAACACCCTCAATGAAACTGTGCTATTTGCCGCCTTAATACCAGTTATGTTGGGACTGTGTGGAGCAGGCATGGGTGGTGTCAGTGGGCAGGAAGCTGCCCGCCCCGATGTGTCAGTGACGTGCAAGAAAATATTTGGGCACTGGCACTTCTTTTCTTACAAGCTAAGCACTGCTAATACCATGCCAAAAGTCTGTATAATCAACACTTGGACAGCACGCGTTCCCAAGTGAAAATGGCGGCTGTCAACATGTCATTGAATTTCTCGACACCTTCCACCAGAAGCCGCTGACGTCATTCTTTCCAGCGAGGTTCATCTCTGGAAGGGTGGTGCTGGCATACCTGCCTCTTGAGTACACAGGCATGCCTGGAGATCTTGGGATTCCCATCAACACTTGGCATTCCTACATAGTGAGCCTTGCCCTGATGGTGCGGGGCATTCACTCAGGGGCAGAGCGCATGTTTTCCCCATGTGGGCGACTTATTTCTTGTATTCTTAGCAAAGAGCGGGAAGCTCGATTTCAATGCACTTAAAAACAAGGTATTACTTTTTTCTCCAATTTGTGTTTTTCTAATGGAAGTCAATAACTATCGAAAACAGAACAAATAATTGCCCAAGAAGAGGGATACGAGCCCTGCAACAGGAAAGAGCTTGGATAGGATTCTTAAAAGATCCTTTTGGCCGACATCTTTTTAAAGCTTTTAAACATAGCTCCTTAAAACCAAATTGCACTCAAAGCTCCTCAGGAGGACTGTTCCAGAGCATCAGCTTGAAAGATGCACGACTTGCATCCATATATAGGCAGATAAAAGGATTTCCGGGCTCATTATGCGTATGGCAGTGTGGTAGAAAGTGACACTAATCGCATTACTGCTACTTTTCCTACCCTATATCAAGTCTGAAGGAAAAGTGGAGGCTCAGCCTGCAGCACTTCACTGTATGCTTTTCCTCCACTTTACCTCCCAAAAAATGGAAGAATTACCATTGGGGTCATTTCCCACAAGTGGCAATTCCCCCAAAGTCTAAAGGAATCCAATGGGACTGCATAATGGGAAATAACATTACCTTGGATTCTGGAGGATAGGGTGGAATTACCAGTGGTAAATTTGGCCTTCCACTCCGTCTCTAGGCGTATGTGAGCCTTTTCAACGTAGCAAATTGGCGATATTGCCCTATTGGTGGCTGTAGGGCTAGTCAGCAGTGCTAGATATTGACATTGAGGTTAAGGTAGAAGAAGCAACATTGTTGACTGACTCCAACTTGGTAACTGGCACCATTGACTGGCTCCATGGCCGACGATAATGCGAGTGCTGATACGAGAGAGCTTTCACTGAGGGCAGCTTCTGGTAGTTACGAACGGCGTTCCGAGCAACCTCATTGGCTGTCCTCATCTCAACAGTCCAATGAATGCGTTAATTAATGGTCAATAGATGAAACTGGCTCCATGGTTTAACAGGAATCCACTGCAGCGGTTTTCAGCGATGGCTTCTGAAATGTTCTCTCATTGCGCGAGGCACTCTTTTGCGAGACACTTAAGTGGATTTCATGAGAATCCAGGATTGGCTGCAGGGTTCTTCCTGATAATCCTGTGGTTGATGCACTTGACATTCCTTGGTAAAGCTGTGGGTCATGTGTGTGCCATGCTCCAAGCTCTGGGAGTGTGATATGATATCCTAATAGCATTTCATGCCTGATTCCCCACGACTCTAAACTCTGCAACCACAGGCATTATCATTGGTCAATTTAATGCTACTCAATTTATGGTTCTTGGAAGGATTAAGGGTTGAGTGAGACCTGCCGGAGATTTAAACTTGTGAATTGTAGGATGGCCCTATACTAGGGCAATCCCCTAATTCGCGAGGTAGCCAGCCCAATCCATGGCGACGGTAGTGTCGTTAAGCCCCGACTGATGTCATGTGACCAGGGAGGGAGCAGGAAGGCACGGAGAGCGGGGTGGCCGGAAGGGGAGGGAATTCCAGTTATGGGTAGTTACGAGTGGGAACACGACAAATAAAGAAGTGTTCTAACTCACTCCGGATGTTGGCACTTGAGTTGTGTGCGAGTCAGGTTGCTGTGTGGGTCTGTGCGTCCAGGCAGGGCAGGCCCCTATCTAGGATTGCATAGCGACAGTGCTAGTAGGACTCTGCATGCAAGATTGCCCCCCCTTAAATTGTACGACTCAAACCCGGGTCTGTTGAACCCTACTGGGTCAGACTCAGGTGGGAATTTGTAGTGAAATAGCAGAGCATCCCGGGATAAGCCAACAATCACTCTTGTTTGCCTGAGCTGCTTGTGTTGGGGTTTAGATCTTTCAAATAATTTCCAGTTCCAGCTGAGTATGGTTAGAACCACTCTAATTTGAAGCCCCATTGATCCCGTATTCAAGCTGGTTCGTCTATCACTATTCCATGTGTGCACTAGCACCTTGGAGTGTCTCTTGTGCTCGATGGAATTACCAATAATGATCTCAGACCCGAATGACCAGACAGACTCAGCTCAATAAAGTTAGACAATCTGGCGAACAACGAATTGCAGTCCACGCACTCACACTTAAGTTTATACAAGGGCTTTATACCTCAAGATGCATCAGCTATGATGTCATACTACGTCGCAAACTATAAAACCTATTGGAGGGAGGGATTGGTTATGGGAAAATATGTACCTATATATCATGTAAGGATTAGTAACGTTACTGGATGCCCCTTATCTGGTAGGCACGCCTTAACCACCGCTAAATGTGTATAATACAGATTATAGCAGAATAACAGCAGCAGATTGGCCTGTGCAACATTGTGTTGTATGTTGCTACATACACCCTTATGATTGGTTGGCATTCTCTCCCAACCTTGGACATCAGGCTCATTAGGAGCATGCAAGCAAAACAAAAACTCACATGCACAGAACAACGTCAACTCCCACTTGGCCAATTAATCCATCATATCTCATCGGTCAGGCCCCAAGCCAAGACTTCTTATTTGTAGTTGACTTTGCATCCTGTTCTCTGCTCTGGGACATTCAAGTGTACACCATTATCTGCGTCTGGTGCCTTATGAATAGCCCTTGTTTTTGACTTCTGAATCACGTGTGAGAAGACCACGATTTTGTCTATTTTGATCTTTTATTTAGTGCTATTTAATTCAATTGGCTGGTTGTCATTGCTCCTCTTGGCCTCTGGAGACTTAGTTGCTCTACCTCACATAAGCTTTCTGCATCCTTGACTGTCCAATACGTGGCACTTGCAGATGTTTTCTTCTTTACTTAATCTAAGGGAAATATGTCTTATGTACATGGCTTATCCTCTGGACTGCCTTTGTGCCTTGCAATTATTCCTTGATGTGGCATCCTTGATCCCAGGCCGATAAACTCCTCTTTTTTCATCACACAAAGCTATTTTTCCAGCGTCTCCTGACTCTGCAGCCCTGGTTTGTCTCTGAAGTAGCTTGATCGGTTTCAACACGAATCCAGCGTGCATCTTTTTCTCATGGCCACTTCAGTTATGTTACATTTTCTTCTGCAGCAAGCTTCTATATGTCTCATCTACCTTGCGTTTCTGCATACATACGTTCACTTCATCTCTACTCACTTATTTCTTTGGTGCACATGATGTCTTCGTATTCAGTTACATGTTTCTCTTGTTACTTTAGTTACATCTACATTCTTTAAGTATTTGCATATCGTTTCAGTGCGTCCTTGTGTCTTACCTTCATGAAGTCACTTTGCAGCAGTCAGATTTTCTTTACAGCTCTTCAAAGCTTAGTGGTTCCTGCAAATCTCCCACTACCCTTTCAGTCCATGAGTACATTTCATACGGTTGTCTAAATGCATAGCATCTCTCATACAAGCAGAGTGGCCTTGGGACTATACTTGATGTCATTTATAGGGCTCTTCTACTGCTGCTCCAGTATGACAGAGGTGAGGGGATAGATTCTATCAGTGACATACACGTCTGCTGTTCTACACATGTGAAGAGAGGGTCCCTGGAATGCCCCTCCTCACTCCCATGAACATGACAGTCCAAAGAGTCAAGAACGCACAAAGCAACTATCTGTTTGGACAGCCCCCAGGAGGGCCAGTGACATCCACATATGCGAACAGATATTCGCTTAGACAGCGATTCAAACCTTAACCAGTCAATGGGCCTCATTACACGGTAGGCAGTAAACCATGGCTATTAGCGCCATGGTTCATGCCGGTAATTTACCAGTGCTGCCTTGGAGGAAAGGGGAATTACCGCCCTATTCCAAGGTTGGGAAGGCGGTAATTCCTCCTTCCTCCATTGCCCTTCCCCATTCCCATTTTTGCCCCATAGCGCATAATGGGGATGGGGAAGGCAATAATTACGGTACCGCAAATTGCGGTACCGTAATTAGCACCCCGGTCCCTTTGCGGGTTCGTTTTTTAACGCCTGCTAAAAGCAGGCGTTAATGTACCCGCAAAGGGACCTCGTAGTAAGGCGGTAAGGGTTTACCGGTACCGGTAAAATACCGGTACCGGTAAACTCTTACCGCCTACCGTGTAATGAGGCCCAATGTCTTTAGGGATACAGGTGCCACTACCCTGATCATGGATACAAATGCCTCAATGGATCAGATTGTCTAAAAACGGAAAACCATTGTGCTGACGTCATTAGTGACACCACAACATAGTCACGTTAGTCATGAAGCAAACTCGCAGCCATGCACAAGGTTACACGGACACACACGTGCACACACGAAGAACATGCTTACACAGTTCTGTAGATAGACGACAGATACATATACATATTGTCGAAAGCTTTTATTATTTTTTGCCAAGTGCAGAAATGCTGAACACAAGGCAAAAGAAGAGATGCAGAGCAAGCATGCAGATGCTTATCACAACTAACCCAGTGGAACCACAAGATCATATAAGAAGCCTGGAAGATCCAAATACTATTAATCTATAGGAAACATAGCACAGTATAGATATATAGAAATCCTAGTATAACTATAATGAGGTTACATGAGCCAACAGGACGAGAGGCAAAGAAAAGCAGAACGAGGCTGCACAGAACAGCAGGCCAGAGCTTGCAGCCAAGATCAGAGACAACCAGCACATAGCAAAGCTGAGAGACAAGGAGCCATCTGCAGAAGAGCAGAATAAATACTCATAAATTGCAGACCTGAGAGCTTGATTTTGCGGTCCCCAACCACGTGATGTGGATGAGCTAGACAATGGTCATTCACGCGTGTTGGGAAGACTAACGGTTCTTAGCAGCACAGACATGAAGTGAAACATGAATTCTTTAACAACGTTGCAACACTGAGGGCACTCTCACTGGCAAAAGTGGTAGCACTGATGGTTACATGGTATGATATGATATGATATGATATGACATTTATAATGCGCCTATACACAAGTGTTTCAAGGCGCAATGAGGCAAGGGAGGGGAACAAGTGGAAGATGGACAAACGATCCTACTAGACCAGGTATCATTCAGATCGTGCAAGTGCGTGGGAAGGGGGCAGGGACAGTGCAGTTCATGTGAATAGATAATAACAATAGTAAGTAACGGCCAGCAAGTGGCAAGTGCATGGGTAAGGGCAGACATCAGGTGTCATGGTCGGGGACTGTAGGGATACAGAAACAGTCCCCAAGTGCGGGGGTTGCCAAGTGGGCAGTGCAGGTGTGTGACGCTGGCTGGGGAGGGACCTTGCCCGAGATCAGAGGGTGTCCAGGTAGCCAGTGCAGTTCCGAATACAGCCAGGATGTCAGCAGAGGAGCAGAGGAGAAAAAGCAGAAGCAAAGAGAAAGGTTTTGAGGTGCTTCCGGAACAGGAGATGGTTCTCCTCAAGTTTAAGGGAGGCAGGGAGGCTATTCCAGAGGGAGGCACCAGCCAAAGAAAGAAATCTACCACCAACTCGTTGCTTGGAGAAGTGACTGACCCTGAGGGAGTTGGAGGCGGATGAGGCAAGAGCTCGTGAAGGACGATATTTAGGAAGAGAGAGTTGAAGGTATTGAGGCCCCAGAAGGCCTTGTGGACAATGCAGAAGGTTTTAAACTTAATCCTCGCAGCCACTGGGAGCCAGTGCAGAGATTTCAGTCCTACAGAGAGATACAATCCCTGAGATTGAGGCCAAGGACAAGTCTTGCAGTCCTGTTCTGGATGAGTTGTAGAGGTTGGAGAGTGGAGGCAGGCAGATTTAGAAAGAGGCTGCTGCAATAGTCCAGCCTAGAGAGAACCAGGGCTCTAGAGACAGTGAGCTTCTGGGGGAAGGGTAGGAAAGGAAGAATACCTCTGAGGAGGTGCAACTGGTAGTGTGACTTCTTAGAGACGTCAGAGATGTGAGGAGAGAAGGGGAGTGTGGAATCGAAAATGACCCCAAGGTTTTTAGCCTTGCAGGTGGGAGCAGGAAGAGGGCCAAGGGAGGCCGGCCAGAGAGTGACAGGAAAGGAGGGAGCGGGTGTGCAGATGAGAAAAATCTCAGTCTAGCTGGCATTAAGGCAGAGATCATTGGCGGCACACCACTCCTGGATAGCAGACAGACAGTCCAGGAACACCCTCATTACGACCCTTGCGCTCCCGGAATGAAGGCGGCCGGTACGGGACCAGCCCCCTTCATTCCGGGAGCACGTATTACAAGCTTCCCATCGCGGGACCCGAATCGGACGCCTGGTAACACCAGGCTTCATTTCCGGGTCCCGCAAGGGGAATAGGGAGATAACAACGGGACACTCATAATGTGCCCGTTGTTACCTCCATCCCCATTCCCATTGAGCCCTATGGGGGCTCGAATGGGAATGGGGACTGGTTCTTGCAAGGAGGACTTACCGGGTCCTCCTATGTCGGAATGACCCGGTAAGTCCCCATTGCAGGAACCCGGTAAAGGAGCCCGGTTTGGAGGCAGCCATGGAGCTAATAACTCCATGGCTGCCTCCAAACTCGTAATGAGGCCCATAATAGTCTTTCTCATCACCTTGAGAAGGTGCACTGAGCACTGAGAACAGAGCTGGTTCCCAGGCCTGGGGCGATCATCTCTAGCCAATCAGGGAACAGAAATCCAGAGGGGATGGCAGAGGGCAAGTGCCAATGGTAATCCTGTGACCCTGTAACAACGTAATAGATCTTTTTTGGGGAAGGGGCAGGCCAGCCACCTGACATGCGAGGACCAATAGAGTAGTATCTATAGGTGCCATGCATAGGCACTACCACCCCAACTTAAATTTCAGAAGGTGTTCGTCTGGTTAAGTCTCGCAGAGGCTTATTTTCTACAAGACGATACTGTAGGTACAGATTGAGCACAAGAAATATTGGTATCCCCTGTTAGGAGGCAGGAAGACAGCTGTGGGTATTTGTCGGGTTCATAAAAATTGCCTGTGTGATGGAACAATAGAGTTGTGAGCTCTGTTAGTGATTTCTACCCTTCCCCTATGTAGTGAAGTGGTGATATCACCCATAAGGCCTTTGCATAAGACTAGGACAGCACGAGGAGGTACAGAATTTGGTGTTCGCAATTTGCAATTGACAGAGTAAGTGGTTCAGTAGTGGCAGTGC
The DNA here is from genome assembly GCF_040938575.1 of Ambystoma mexicanum. NCBI lineage: Eukaryota > Metazoa > Chordata > Amphibia > Caudata > Ambystomatidae > Ambystoma > Ambystoma mexicanum. Next base: position 1,368,714,120 of record NC_090924.1, on the reverse strand, counting down.
ACAGAGTGGTGGGTGTGACTGAGGAGGCAGAGAGTTGTAGAAGGGCAGGGTGCGCGGAGCACACCTGAAAGGTTGGCTGGGAGCCAGAGAGGCTTGGGATAATTGACAAGAACTGGTATTTGTGAAGTTGAGAAAAAGAAGCTTAAAAGTATTTTTGTGTTTGTATAATAACAGAAGTGTTGAAAGCTTCAATTTGAGGTCAAGTGAGTATAAAGCAATATATCGGAAGAAGTGCAGGGGGATATGCCCCTACAGCACCTATGTAAGGCCTTTCGCTGATATAAAGACACAATTTGTAAATATAGCGCAGAATCGGCGAAAAACACTGAAGGTAAATCGACTAAACCATGGCCACAATGCAGAGGTTTCTCCAAACACGTGCATCAATCATTATATACATATACACGAGGCTTACAAGGGGGAAAAGCTGAGCAGTCGCATGGCAATATTCAAACTATGGGAGATGTTTCAGGAGTACGAAGGGGAAGTAGCGAGGCACCAATGGATGCTAAGCCTGCAGGAAACCCTGGGCACAGAGCCCTCGGCCCCCGCTCCCGCACCTCCTCCTGACCATGAGACCGAAGAGGCTACAACAGAAGCACAGGGATTATACCCCATAAAAGAATTAAAACCAGCAGAGGGGTACACAAATCCAACATGTGAACCTCCACCATATAACAAGGAAGAGGGGCAGAAAGGGGCACGCGGTGAGACACAAACGAGCACCAAGGAGGGCCTGGGAGGAATAGCATTGAACTGGGTAGGAGGGCAAATATTATTGAAATTAGATGGGAAGACAGCAGGAGAAAAAGGAGGGGGAAAGTAAGGAAGTAGCTGGATGTAAGGGAATCAATGAAGCACGAGAGTGGGCAGAGATAATGAAAGAAGTAGAAATGAAAGAGAAGGAGGAACGCAAGAGGGTGCGAAGAGACAAGCAAAGAAAAGAAGAGAAAGAGTGGGAGCAGAGAGATGAGGATAAAGAGGGAGCTCGAGGAGATAGAGAGGCAAAGGGAGGAAGACAAGAAGGAAAAGCAACTTTTGGTAAGAAGGGAAAGGAGAAAGTGTGAACTAGAGCAACTAGTAAGAGAGCGCAAATGCAAGGAGGAGGAGGAGCGCGCAGTACAAGACATAAGACTGAAATGGCGATTGACCACGTCTGACAATAACGTGGGAAGAGATAGGCAAGCCGAGCAGGATCGCAGCAAAACATAGGATAAAGCAGCCGCGCTGGCAGACAGAAACGACAGAGGGTCCTCCATGAGGGGGAACAGCAGGATCCTAATGGACTTAGGAGGGGAACCACAGGGAGGAAAAGTACAGAGGAGAATGAGCTTACATGACGATTTTGACAGTGACCTGGGCGACACTGAGTCGGAAGACGACTTGGTAGAAAGTGAGGATGAGAGGATAGGACAACCTGTTCGCCAGTCGAAGGGGCATATGACCAATCGAAGCTCGATATGGTGAGCAGACAGAGACTTAGGGGAATTGCAGGGTGACTAAGACGAGAGACCACAATGGTCCAGGGATGCATCGCGCAGCCTGGATGGTGTAACCCCATATGCAGAGATACTCAGGGACCTCCCAGCACGAAGTAGCGGGGAGATGGTAAGGGCGTTCACTACCACAAATGATACCGGGAGATCACAGGGGGAAATGAAGTTGACAAGAGGACCAGACAGGGAGATTGGGTTCACACAGATGCCCTTACTCAAAAAGGGAGGAGGGCGCACTCAGTTTATACCATGGAAACATATAGACAAGGAAAACATGAGGTGTAGGCTATCCTTGTTGACCGTGGGTGCGGGGAAATGGGTATACGAGACAGAAAGAATGATGACAGGACAGAAATTAGTAGCAGGGGAAGTAAAAGGTTTACTAGTGGAGACCCTCTGAGAGGCTGCCTATGACGTATGGCGAAGGGCGAGGTACCCAGGACCAACAACCCAGAACAAGGCGCACAATGGTTTGCCATTTGCTAACTGCCAAGCAGCTGCATGGCAAGCTCTGCGGACACAGTACCCAGACATGTCAGACATTAGTGCGATGATGGCACGCAGAATGGGGGGAGACGAAGACCTGCTACAATATATTCAGGCTATTCAAGAGCTCTGGTGCCTTGAAACACGGGAACTGTGGGATAAAACTGTGGCATTATTCTACCATATGTTATGCCAAGGGTTGCCAGAACAGGTGCAAAGGCAACTGAAGAAGCTGGTGGGAATGGAAGCAAAACCATGGTCAGAAATACAACTTACTATAGTACATTAATTTAGGTTAATGCAAGAGAATGTGAGAAAAAAGCGTGAAGAAATGAAGCAGGAGGAGGCGCAGTTAGTACATGTCTATATACGCCATGGAAGGGACAATATTGACAAGCACAGGATTACTAAGGGCACCACGGACACAGTACGCACCACCGACCGCGGAATGCGGGTTCATGCGGTGAGGGGATGCACAGCATGGGGGGTTTTGAGGGAGAGGGGGGAAATCAAGGGAACGCGGGTATGGGCAACAAATTCAACAGAGCCAAGAGGGATTTCCAGGAGGGTATCAGGGATACAGACAATAAATGTAGCAGGGTCCAAAAAGTTTCCCTGAGTGTATCTTAGGCAAGTGAGAGAACCGCCCCAGTACTGTGTGTGTGGACAGAGAGGACATATCTAAATAGTAAGTAGAAGCAGAGGAGGAATGCTACAGAATGGGGGAATGCAATACCAGCCAGCATATCCAGGGGAACAGAATTAGTTCTATGCCCAAGACCACACACAACAAGGACAGTCACCGAACGCATACTCGCAGACACACCAGCCCATGACACAGACACCACAAATGCAGGTGTTTGTGCAGCAATATTCACAGGCACCACAGGTGCGGCAGATGCAGAGTAACACACTGCAATTATACACGGCACAGCAAATACCACAGATGCTGAACGGCACACAACCCAACGACGGGACAGTGGCACGACAACGACAGCCATAAGGAAACTAGGGGGGTCACTGTAGTGGGAGGCAACCCATTCTTGGGAAATGGAATGTCAATATACCCTCAATAGGACAGCCCACAGACAAACGTTTTCCTTTCTTGTAGACATAGGGTGTACTAGATCCTGCATCCAGGAGGAGAAATATAGTATGTCACCCAATGCCATGAATGCTCAAGGGTTCTCTGGGATGATGGAATTGGTTCCTTTTGTGAACGATATTGCACTTTACATAGAGTAACATGACTTAGATTTGCCCCTACTTTATTCTCAATAGACACCCACAAACATATTGGGGAGAGATATCATGAGCAGACTTAACATGACCATTGCATTCACAGATAAGCGGATAGTGTGTTGCGCACCAGAGATAAACCTAAACATGAGGGAGATTATTCAAGCCTATTGTGGACAGAAGGTACAGAGGGGGGTGCCAGTGGATGAGGAACTATTTCAGTATGGGACTGAACTAATAATAGCATGACTCCCAAGGATTCAGGGGAAAATGTAGCACATTCCAAATGAGTACTTATTCAGGCCAGAAATACCATTAGATGTGAAGGAAGGGACACTATTAATATGCTATTTCATTAATTCACTACTACACAATCTGGTTATTGATTTAATTCCTCCCCAAAAACTGTCTTAAAAACGTGTGGGAAAAAAGTATTATCGTACACATCAGTGTTACATAAATATATCAACACATTAGTTTTAGTTTTTGGTTTTAGAAAACACCATATATATCACAACATTACTAACAAAAAATGCATCAACACAGGATACAAAAGAGAAACATTACTGTATAACTACTAACTGTCCCTTTACATGGCTTTCCTATATTGCTGTTTCACCCTTGGCTTTTCACAAGGATATTGATGTACCATAAACCTCATAGGTCATCTCATTTATGAAATGTATATCACTGATATTTTTATATAAAAAACATGTCGACACATAAGTGTTTCGGCCTCATAAGCAAAGGATCCCCGCTCTAATTTAGACAGCCTTCATCAGGATGAACGTGATTACCTCATCTCCCACAACAAATCAGTGAGACAAGGAACCGCGAAGATCTAGTGAGCAACAGACTATACATGACAACATGAACATGCACTAGCAGGAATCTGTATGTGGAAAAAGAAATCAATGATAGATGAGAATTAGAGTCCCGTGTGTCACAGAGTGGATACGATTGTAACACGCTTATCTGGTGAAAGTGTGATGAGGCACGCATTGCTTCCAACATTTGTTTGGTGTGGGACACAGGAACCCATGTTGTGGGAGATGAAGTAATCACATCCACCCTGATGAAGGTTGCCTAAATCAGAGCGTGGATCATTTGCTCATGAGGCACAATGCTGGTGGATTCCTATGGAATACGCCTCACATAAGCACCTATAATTCCTTCCTTTGGAATCGATTATGAATCGCTCTGTCTGCAAAGCGTATTTGCAGGCATTGTTTTAGATCTCTCAAAGCAGCGAGTAAAACTGAAGAGTAAAGAGGCTTTCGCCTGGGTTCATGCTTTACTTTTAAGCTCTGCTTTGTGAGGTTTTATAATTGCATGCAGGGGTCCAGCAACACTTAAGTGCATAAGTGTAAGCGTCGGTGTTCCCCTGCGTGCAATTAGCATAAAGTATAGAATTACTCGCTAAGTATCATAGCTTTCTGCTTTGCTTTAGTTTTCACTAAACAAAGCCAGTTTTGGGGATTGTTTTAAAGTGTTCTCTGCTGTGGGTAGTGTTACAATGTAAATGTTCACCCGAAATGTTTCTCCGGATGTATTTCTCTGCCAGGGTTATTTGTGCAGATTCTCCTGAAGCCCAGGTTCCACAATAGCAAAATCATTGGTGCAGCAGTTTTCTTGTGGCGCTCGATTGAGTGCTTTTTGACCACAAATAGCCTAGTGTGGTGAGTACAAATTCACACAACTCCCCTTCTACCTTTCAGGGGAGACCTGGCAGCGTTTGCCCAACCACATCATATAGATGTCACAGTCGGTTGCCTGTTTAAGAGTGGCATGTGCTGCAGAGTCACCCTCTCAAAGCCCATGCTTGGACCCAGGAGCATGTCCAGCTGAGAGACCACCTGAACAATTGGGTGGCTGCCTCTTGGATGGTGGCCCACTCTGGAACAAAGATGCTTTCCAAAAATTATCCAACCAGTCTGTCTCAAAGCTCAGCATTAGAGAGGGGCAGCAGAAGGGGCATACTGTATTTATTCAAAATATTCAATCACGGGTGCCCTTTTCCTCTTAGATAAAATCATTGTGAGAAAGGGTTGGAGGAGCTTACTGAGAAAAGGCACAAGTGGACTCTTCCACTCCCAGCCTTTCTAGGGCTGGACAGTTTCAATAATAAAAGCAGACCAACACTCGGGTTACCTTCCCATGTTATGAGAATTCAGAGCCCCTGAGAAATGGAATCTGGAAGGAGGGGTGATGAAGAGGCAACATTGCTCTGAATTGTATCCAAACTCTTTATTTAAATAAATCATGCAAGAGCCCCTTTAAGGCAAGCCACGAATGAAATTAGCACAATACCAGGTACTAGTACCGGATGTGCAGAATGGAAATTGAAACAAATGCACCGATTGGTGCGTTTGCGAACCTTACCTTGCCGGTAAGCCTGCACACGTTGCGGTGTGTCCCTCGCGTCTTCTTCCTTTTTTTTTTTTCTTCTGGCCCCCATGGAAAGGGGGCCATTATTGTCTTTAAAGTGTTTTCATGTACTTTAATGCCTGCCATGGAAAGGGACAAGGGACTACATGTAGTCCCTTCGCCCTTTCCATGGTGGCCATTTCTTTTTTTACAATGGCCGCCACAGAAAAGGAAAACGGACTACGTTTCCCAGTCCGCAGAGGACATTTTTTGCCACTTTTTTTCGGCTGCATAACGCAAAGCATCTATCAACTGAAAAAAAAGACCATTAGTACCCCGGTCTAACGAGCTGGGGTACTGATGGCAATAAGCCCCTGGCCAGCGGGCCATTACCGCAACCGATTGTTATTGCCTAATTATTATTCAAGCCAGTAGTACTAATTTCATCAACTTCAGAAGGTTGAAAGGTTGAGTTTCCTCTGCTCTCACTTAAAACTATGGATACAAGGTAATACACATATGACCACTACACTCTCTCATCAAAGAGTATTAACAATGGGTATATTTACAAAGCACACACCATAGAGAGTAAGCATAAGGTACTCATAGGAATTCCAGGACACTCTAAATAGCCTTAACAGCTGGTTATTTTCCAGCTTTTCCCAAACTATTTAAGGCCATAACTCTGGGACAGCTATACATGTAGATCTCTCTGGGCTGTGCAGTGCCGCTGGAAAAGGGCCCTCGCTTTCATTACTGTTTATTTCTTTACTATGAAGCTGAGGCTGCTGTTTTAACTTTTACTCAGAAAAATAAAAGCAGAAGAAGTCACTAAGACTAATTGCAAGCTGTTGTTTAGTCTTGCAGTTGATCTAAGAAATTACGCATTTTACATCTGTATGTAAAGCATTTATTTGTCTGCAGCAAACATTAGAGTTAAAGTGTGTCCTTCTTTAGACTACCCGCCACACTGAACAAGGTATTGTAATTAGCCTTAAAGCTTTCAACCCTTCAAGTGTCAGATCTACTGAAACCTGTTTGCCATGGATTGTGGGCTCATTTTGAAAATAAATCTGAAAGTACGTTTCACTGTTGAGTTGTGTATGCTGACGGCATGTTAGAAAGGGTGCTCCCATTAGAAACTGAAGGCTTGTTAGAAAGTGCCCTCATTGAAACATTTGCACTCAATAGATACTGAAGTCCCATTGGTAATGCAGAAGCATTTAAGTGATATTTTCACTGTATGGAGACTGTTATGTGAGCATATGCAACAGAATAGGCAATCGTGACATTCTACATTGTATGAACATATTAACAGAATAGGCAATTGTGACATTCTACATTGTATGAGCAGATGCAACAGAATAGGCAATTGTGACATTCTACATTGTATGAACATATTAACAGAATAGGCAATTGTGACATTCTACATTGTATGAACATATTAACAGAATGGGCAATTGTGGCATTCTACATTGTATGAGCAGATGTAACAGAATAGGCAACTGTGACATTCTACATTGTATGAGCAGATGCAACAGAATAGGCAACTGTGACATTCTACATTGTATGAGCAGATGCAACAGAATAGGCAATTGTGACATTCTACATTGTATGAGCAGATGTAACAGAATAGGCAATTGTGACATTGTACATTGTATGAACATATTAACAGAATAGGCAATTGTGGCATTCTACATTGTATGAGCAGATGTAACAGAATAGGCAACTGTGACATTCTACATTGTATGAGCAGATGCAACAGAATAGGCAACTGTGACATTCTACATTGTATGAGCAGATGCAACAGAATAGGCAATTGTGACATTCTACATTGTATGAGCAGATGTAACAGAATAGGCAATTGTGACATTGTACATTGTATGAGCAGATGTAACAGAATAGGCAACTGTGACATTCTGCATTAAACAATTATTCAAATGTGACTGCCTATATTTTTGTATTAAAATAGAAAACGCATTTTACTGTGGATTAACTTTCTTTAAAGAACGTGCCCAGTGTATACCTAAGTTGTCTCATATTGTTAAATTCAAACAGTGGTAAAAGTTCTCAATGGAGAAATACACGCAGGTCTAAAGGAAACTAGACATGGAATGACTTCCATGTAAAAGGGAAGAGACAGGCCTGTATTTCATTCTAAACTAAATAAAGGTTCTCTGTAACAAGGTTTAAATAGAAACTCTCCTGATTGTAAAATTCATACAAGGGAGTTTTAAAGAGGTAAGTTGCCAAGAAGGATGCACTTTCCTAAAAATACCCCGCCTTTGAATCCGAGACATGTGTGTGCCACTTCTGCTTCTCGGGCAAGGCTAGACTGACTTAAATCTGTTCCTGGATGATTCTGATTGCTCTGGATGGGGTCAACTCTACACACATTCATATCATGTATTTTGTCAGTAAACATGTCTGGAAAGATATTCTCCCTCTCTATTATTTCATTTGCTTCTATCACATCTTCATTCCCAGGTACCTGTCTGCCTCCTTAAGACTGGGATCTAACCTGCACTGTAGGCCATTTAATGCGGCCAGCCTAAGAGGGATCATGTGTGGATGTTTCTGCAACCCTGGCAACTATCGTCTTCTTACTATATTTGATTTCTTCTTCAAACATGCCAATAACCTGGATGGGACTATTTGCAAAAACTCCCAGGATAAAGGAGAATTTCTCAACGTCATTATAGCGCCACACAGTTCTGGGAGTTATCGCGACCCGCAATCCGGCATCTACACGTGATTCATCGTCCTGTCCAGCTACTCAGAGACCCGCGTGTGGGCCTTCCTTGCCTTTGCCAAAAGCCATTAACGATGATAGCTGGAGCTGATCATCAGAAAGGCTACGGGTGTCACCGTTAATGGCTTATGGCGAAGCAATTGCAGTGTCCGCATCAGTCTTCGAGAAGTTCCCGCAATATCTAGATATGTTCCGCTTCCAGACAAATCTGGGGTAAATTGCTCTAGCAGCGTAATTGTCCTAGGAATTCATTATCTGAGCAAGATTCCTGCTTCTAAAGCATATGCTCAGTTCTTCAAGTCTCGTTCCCCGGATGTGATTAATATTTGTATCTCTCATCTGTTCTCCATATTTCTTTCTTCTTCAATTGTACTTCCTGTGTTTTTTTCTTTTAGCTTGTTCCTGTCCCATCCAACAAATGTACACATTGCAGGGTTCATTTAATTGCTTTCACGATCCACCGTGGATCCACCGTTGTCTCATTTATCTTTTTTTTGTCTTCTAACTTTGTAAAGGAAACTGATCATAAATTCGGCCATATTTCTCCATCCCAATATTGTACATATCATCAAAAGCCCACAATGTCGTTCCACATCCATCCATACTTCCTTTGGGAATTTGGTAACGCATTCCAATGTTCTGTCGGTCAAGAACGTTGCTAATTGTAGGGTTAAACCATATGTCAAACTTTCATCTGCAACACTCAAAGTCATTCTAACCACCACTTTCCTCTCGCCTGACATCTGGTAAATGCTCAAATGTTTACTGCCCCACCTCGCCTAGACAGTGAATTGTGTGTGGTTTGGGGCTCTTCACAGCGTTATCTTGTCAATGTGCTGCTTTATAATAGTGGCAAATCAACTTGTTCCAGAATCAGCATTTTATACTGAGTGTCCCTGCAATAGTTTGAAAAACAGTGGGAAAGTCAATGTCTGCAAAGTATTGTAGGCAACAGTCCTTGTACCCTTTCGTCACCGACACCTGACTTAATACCTCAATATTTCAGAACCTCCGTTTTCCCGGCACCAGCACACCTTTTGATGCCTGAACAATCCAGGCCTACATAAATAATAAGGTACAGCTTGAGCCGCCGGCCCCGTACCTGAATGCTTGAGTTTATCCAACCCTCCTTTGTACAATGAACTAAAATCCAACCCAAGGCTCGCCTTCAAGTGCAGTAAATATCTGCTGAATCACTATGGCAACCCAAAATAAATGGAATGTAAATGTGCTCCTAGATACCAGTATGGCACTAAACCACCACAGTAACACAAGGGTAGGCAACCGGACACCCTCTTGATGTTTTGGCCTGAGCCTATCATCAGCCTCAGCCAACATAGTCAGGAGTGAGAGATCATGGGCGTTGTACGTAAAAACATCTGGGGGTTGACAGTAATAGCCCACATGGCTTTGTTGAGCTTGGCATTCCTCTGTCAGGTAACGGCAGGATACCGGCCTCCGCACCCGCATTAAAGTCCTAGTTCTCACGTGAAGCTGATGGTCTGCATCTGGGCCTTGTCCTCATGATATCACTGTGATCCGTACCAACTCTGGATGCTCACTAGGGTTGCGCTCCCCCAGTCTTCCCAATTCTGGCTCAAACTCCACTTGTGTACACAACACCCCCTTAGAGACTTCCTCCACCATTTGCAATGCATATTCTGTATGTGATTTCTGAGCAAAATGACTTCCTTGATTCTAATAAAGGCCGACAATTAAAACAAAATCAGCAGATGTTCACATTAGTTTTGGAAGAAGTCAACTGAAGACATTTCTGCTGCATCGTTCTTTCTTAATCCATGCAGGGCAGAGACTGAAGACATCTTAAGCTTCTTGGTTGGCTGTAGTGATTGGCCGCTTTCGAGGGGTGTTTTGGGCCAGTAACATGATTGCTGGGTGATGCACAGTTGTTTTGAGGGATATCCTCTGTTCTGCTGGGAGCCAGCTTAGCGCTTTCAATGCAGTGGTGGTACCATCTTTTATTTTCGGAGCTATGGTGCCCAATGTTGCATTGACTGGAGATGTTTTGCCAACTTTTAGAGAGTCCTGCAGTGCCACTATCATGGTAATCTAAGCCCATTAGTACAAGGTGTCTTCATTTGGGTTTGTAATCAAAGAAAAGAAAGATCACCTTAAGGAGGTGGACTTGAGAGGACTTGAGAGGGTGTTCTCCCAGTTCGGTCTTTACCGGGCGAGTAATGGATTTTGAATGTTCTGGATCTCATGGACACTATTTGTTTTGATTATTGTCTATTGCCTTGATAGTTTAATTAACCTGTGGAACACATCTTGTTTCTCCCACATTTAGCCAATATCACAAAAAGCCGTGTTATGTTATGTCGTGTTGTTTCATGTTATTTTAAGTTATGTTATGCCATTGGGTTTTATACCAACCTCTCCTGTCACTTGAATGATCTCATGCCACCTTATAGTACATTTGAATCCAGCAGAATCCACTGGCCATTAATCAACTGGAATTCTTGAGAATGCCCTGTTACACGGGCCAACTGCCACCATCCACGGAGTGATGTTGGTCATGGAGGAGGTACCTGGACTACCACACTGCACCCCATGTACATGGCAGGGATTACATCCAAGTCCCCTGTCGCTTTCAGGAATATTCTCATTGCAGGGAGCCCCCAAACACATAATAAAGACCGACTTCATGGTCACCATGGAGGCCACCTGAGGAGGAGAGGTTCCTGCTGGGTTCAAAACATTAAATGTGGTCATGGAGTATATTAAAGAGATAAGCTGGAAGTTGACCAGTGAGCAAAGGTGGGTTAAGCTATGGAATAGGAGCTGGAAGGAGAAAGACAAGAGGAAGTGAATGAGTAATAGGAGAGGAGGTCAAAGGAGGGAGCAAGAGGAGGTGAAAGGAGTGAGGAAAGAAGGTGTGAGAAGAGAAGAGATGGATGAGAAAGGAGAGAGATGACAAGAAGAACAAGGACGGAGGAGAGAGATGGTGGAATGAGTAAGGAGATGGAAGACGTAAGAAGAGAGGAGATGTAAATAGGTGGCTGGAGAGAGAAAGAGGAGGGAGGAAAGAGGATGACAAAGGAGTTTGGGTGGAAGACGCAATAGGAAGGAGTAAGGTGGTTCAGAGAGAAAGGAAAGACCATTAAACAGGAGGTTGAGTGGAATATCCAAGATGAAGAATGAAAGAGATTCAAGTGGAAGAAGGGGAAGAGTTTGGGAGGAATACACCTAAGGGAGGAGGAAGGGGACCTTGAGAGGACATTGGGAAGAAAAGTAATGGAAAGTTGAAATAGCCCATCTATGGCAGCTCGGAGGCAACACCAAGGAGGTTGTAGGTTATACTCAGGAGGCAAACGAAAGAGGGACTGGCACAGAAATATAAGGATGAGCATGAGAGCCCAATAGCCCGACCAGGGGAAGTCTGGAAAGGGTGAATGTACGAGCCTAAAACAAAGAACCAAGGAGGTATAGTCAGAGAGACAGAGGATCGAGGTGAAGAACAGGGACCCCTAGGCCTGAGGTCAACCTCTAGAGGAGGAGAGTGAGGATAGGGAGCTGGGACACAACCCTAGGACAGGGAGTTGATGAGATTCCTGGATCTAAGCTTATTAGCCCCCTCAAAGGATCTCTGGAGTTTTGCTCTCTGTTATCTGCCCCAGCTTCGAATGGATTGTGCCCGCCAACGTATTCCACATCTTTGACATGCAATGTCCACAGCTGTGTTCTTGGGAAACTATTTCGGCAGAGGGCGTCCTTCGTCGATGGCGTAGGGTCGGTGTCCCTCGAAGGCCTCCATCGAGGACGACGTCACCGGATGTTATAAATAGGACGCACGGCGCCCATAGCCTCAGTTCAGTTTTTTCCGCTTAAGTGTTTTTTTTGCTTCGAAGACTCGCGCGCCTCTTATATTCCTCGTGAATATGTCTTCTTCTTCGACCCCTCCAAATCTGCGGTCTGGCTTCAAGACTTGCCGGGACTGCAAGTCTAAGATGTGGATTACAGACCTGCATCGCATTTGTTTTTGGTGCTTGGGTGAGAGTCACAACACCGACAACTGTTCCAAATGCCAGTCGCTCACTGCTAAGGCCTTGCGGCAGTGTAAGGGAAAGGTTAAGGTAGGGGTTCTAAACCCAGTAGGTCCCAGTAGGTCCTGTAAATCTAAGTCGAAGGCGATGTTCACCGATGATTCAAGGGGCAACTCTCTGCATCGAAACGAGTCCCGGGTTTCTCGGTCCTGGAGTGGTTCCCGCCATTCATCCTCCTCGTCTCGGCATTCTAGGCAATGCCATCACCGATCACCATCCCCGTCCTCCTCGGAGGATGGAGCCGCGAGGAAAGTGTCTTGTACAACAAAGTCCTCGACTCCGGACGAATGGGCTGCCTTCAGGGAGCAGATGTTATTGATTTTTCAATCGCAGGGCATAGTTCCGTCCGTGCCTTCTGTTGAAGCTGGCAAGGAACGGTCTCAATCCGTGGCTCGTGCGCCTTCGGGCTCGTGTCCTCGGCGCGGTCCTCATCGGGAACCTTCGAGGTCCCGTTTGGACAAGGCTCAGGATGGTCGCATTAGACATGCTTCCAGGTCTCGGTCCTTGTCCCCAGCGAGACCGCAGAGACCTGCTAAGGGCTTGAGTCAGATACGGACGTCAAAGCTTTGCTTTCGTTCCAGCCCTCTGCGCCATCGCCACCATTGTCGACATCGACGCCGAAGCCATCGGTGCCCTCAATGCCTTTGGGGCCTTTTGGCCAGGATTTGCCGTTGGAGGTCCCCGGTACAATGGATCACCCAAGGAAGGCTACTTCCAAGTCTGTAAGACCTGTTAAGGACTCTAGACTTTTGGCTGTCTCGAGACAGGACTTTTACCTCCCTCTGGATGACATCTATGATTTAGATTTTGACCCTGTTGAGCCTGATGTGGCTCCTGTCTTTTCAGGGGATAGTCAATTGGAAGAGTTAAGGCAATCTCTTCATGATACCAGTGGCTTAGACACTTCTCCATCAGGAGACTGATGGCTAGAGTCATGAAATATCTTGGTTGGTCCACTTCTCCTGAAGATTTTGTTCACAATGACTTGATGGATATTCTGGATCAAGTCCGTCCTCTGACCCGGTGTTACCTTTTCATTTGACCTTGCAGAAAAGTGTGGCGGCTGCTTGGCAGACCCCAGAATCTCTTCTGGCAGTTAACAAATCGTTAACTAAGTAATACCGCCCTTCCAGTAGTGACCCAGCTACCTTTCAGCTCACTCCACTCCCGAGAGTTTGGTGGTTCAGGTGGCTAGGGCGACCTCGAGGCAGGTAGCGTACCCCACCAACCCTCCTGATAGGGACGACAGGCGCTTCGACGGTTGGACATGCAAGGTGCAGGAAGTATGGCGTGAAATCGGCCAACTCCACTTGTGCCTTGCCAACATTTTCACACACTCTGTGGAATTGTGTTTCTCTTGCGGCAGAGCATATTCCCAAAGGGGAAGAAAGGGATGGATTCCTTGCTCTTGTGCAAGATGGCAAGGATGCCATGTGGGAATCCCTTCAGTCGGGTTTGGACACAGCCGACAGTCTTAGCCGATCCATGGCTGCGAGTACCGTTATACGCTGATTTGCGTGGTTGCAGAAGTCAGGTTTTGCTCCGGATGTGCAAGCCCGTCTTTTGAACATGCCCTTTGATGGCACGCATTTGTTTGGCAGCAAGGCTGACAAGAGCCTGGTGAGGTTGCAGACCTCGAAAGCTGCGGCAAACTCTTTAAGCGCAGCTGTGCGTCAACCTCTGCCTTTTCATCCTTGGGGACAACAGTGGAGGGGAGGTTCTTTTCGTTACTACTCCTCCTTTGGTAGAATGGGAGGAGCCGCCAGTCCAAGGGGTCAGCGTAAAGGTAATGTGGTGGTCGGAGAAATAGAGGTGCCAAATCCGCTCAGGCAGCTGACTCTTTGCCTTCAGGCGCTGCCGCTGCTGCTGCAAATCAGTCATGAAGCCATGTCCCATGGTTTGCCGGTTGGGGGCAGACTGTCTCAGCATCTCGAAGAATGGCGAGCTATTACTTCGGATGCGTGGATGCAATAGACCATGGCTACTGCCTTCCCTTCCTACAGCGGCCTCACGACAATCCAACGGGGAATCTCTCTTTGAAGATTCCAGATCCGCTCCTCGTGCAGGAAATCTTGACCCTGCTAGAGAAAGGCGCTATAGAACTGGTGCCTGTAGTGGAGAGGAACAAGGGATGGTATTCCCCATATTTTTTGATTCCAAAGAAAGATGGGGGGTTGAGACCCATCCTGGATTTACGTTGGTTGAACAAACTTCTAGGGAAGGACAAGTTCAAGATGGTCACTCTTTCTCAAGTCCTCCAGGCCTTTCAACTTCAGGATTGGTTGGTATCTCTGGACCTACAGGATGCTTACTTTCATGTGCCGATTCATCTCAAGCACAGAAAGTACATGAGGTTTGCGGCTGGCGACTTGCACTTTCAGTTTCGGGTCCTGTCATTCGGATTGACCTCCGCCCAGAGGGTCTTCAACAAGCTAATGGTGGTGGAGGCAGCGTATCTCAGGTGAGGGGGGATTTCATGTCTACCCCTACCTGATCCGCCGCGCTCTCCCGAGCATGTGTTGGATCACCTCGGTCTCACCTGCCACTCCCTCCACAAGCTGGGCTTCTCCCTCAATTTCAAGAAGTCGCATCTGACACCTTCCCAACAGCTCCATTACATCAGGGCTGTGTTGGGCACGTCCTTGGGGAAGTGCATGCCTCCCAAGGTAAGGGCTCATCACATTGTGCAGATGGTGGACAAGTTTCAACATGCCCAGTCTCCCGCTTTCGAATTCTTAAGGTTGCTCAGCCTCATGGCATCCTGCATTATTCTGGTGCCAGAGACCAGGCTGAGGATGAGATCCCTGCAATGGGTTCTCAAGATGCAGTGGTCGCAGTTATCGGACAAGACGTCGGATCCCGCTCAGATTCCAATCTTGGTCTCCCAAGATCTTCTGTGCTGGGCCAATGAGGGGAACCTGATGTAGGGGGAATCATTTTGGCAACCGTGGCCGGAGGTGACTGTAGTGACGGACGCTTCCCTCAAGGATGGGGAGCTCATGCCGAAGACTTGACCGCCAGCAGTCGTTGGTCTCCATCTGAGTCCAAACACCACATCAACCTGTTAGATCTGAGGGCCATCAGGCTGGCCTGAAGGCTTTTTTTCCGTCTGTGTGGGGGAAGAGTGTCCTGATCATGACGGACAACATAGTGGGCAAGCATTAATGCATTACCGCAACAAAAAAGGGGGGGTACGGTCACTTGGGTTGTGCAGGGAGGCAATGCAGCTCTGGTTCTGGGCAATCCAGCAGAGAATTTCACTCTCAGCAGTTCACATAGCTGGAGAGGACAATGCGGCCGCGGATGCTCTGAGCAGGCAGAGCACGATCTCTTATGAGTGGGAGTTGGCTCAGGAAGTACTTCTGGAGTTCTTCGCCCTTTGGGGAGCCTCACAAGTGGATCTCTTTGCCACCAGTGCCAACCAGATGTGCAAGAGATTGTCAAGGGAATTTCCTCTGAGAGGAGCCTTAGGAGACGCATTTGTGGTGGATTGGTCATTCCCGCTGCTGTACGCGCTTCCTCCAGTCCCCGTCATTCCGCAAGTGTTAAGGAGGTTACCGAGGTTTGGATCCCACATGATCCTCATTGCTCCGGATTGGGCCAGGAGAGTGTGGTACCCGGACCTTCTAGAAATGTCAATCTGCCCTCCACGCCGTCTTCCCTACCGAGAGGATCTGCTCTCGTGCGAGGGGTGTCAGGTTCGCCATCCAGAGGTCAGGACTCTCAACCTTCATGCTTGGTATCTGAAAGGTTGAGGTATAAAGATTGGGACCTCCCGGATGACGTGATGGAGGTGTTGCTTTCGGCCAGGAGGCCAGCAACAAAATCCCTGTACCTTTGCCGTTCGCGTAGGTTTTGCGACTGGTGCAGAGAACAAAATGTTGATCCCTTTCAGTGTTCTAATCCTGTGGTTTTGTCTTTCGTGCTTTCTTTGGCCCACAGGGGCCTTCAAGTGGATCCCATTAAGGGTAACCTGGTGGCGCTCGTCTCAAGAATGTTCTTACTTTAAGATTCCTTTGATTTCCCAATATTTTAAGGGACTCACTAATGTGTCCCTGCCTTCCCCTTTCCAGATGCCGGTTTGGGATCTGAATTTTGTTTTGATATTCCTCATGAGTGCTCCGTTTGAACCTTTGCACTCTTGTCTTTTGAGATTATTGTCTTTCAAGATGGTGTTCTTGGTTGTGGTTACTTCCGCTCGCAGTGTGCGTGAATTGCAGGCATTTTCATCTAAGCCGCCCTTTACTGTGTTCCAAAAAGATAGGGTTGTACTGAGGGTATGTCCTTCCTTTCTACCTAAGGTAGTGTCTGAATTTAATTTGAGCCAGAATGTGGTTCTGTCTTCTTTCTATCCTCCTCCTCATCCTGGTAAGGAAGAGGAGCGACTCCATGGGTTGGACCATAGGAGAGCTCTGAGCTTTTATATCTCTAGGATGTCCATGGTCAGAGTGGACGATCAACTCTTTGTGGGGCATGCTGGTCACTGATTGGGCCAGGCTGTAACAAAACAGACCTAGTCCAGGTGGATTATCCTCCCCATTACTGAATGTTACCGTTTGGCGGGCAAGGACCCTCCTGAAGGGTTGCGAGCTCGTTCCACTAGGGGCGTGGCTACTTCCACAGCCCTGCAGCAGGGAGTTCCTATTAGGAATATTTGTGATGCAGCCACATGGGCTTCTATCCACACCTTTGTTAAACATTACTCCCTGGAAACACACCCATGGTCAAGATATGGCCTTTGGTAAGGTGGTTCTTTATTCTGCCATCTGATTGGGTGCTCTAAATTCTTTTCCCTCCTCCATTTTCTGGTACTGCTTTGGGAGTCTGTCAAAGATGTGGAATACGTTGGAGGACACAATCCAGTTGAAAAACAAGTTACTTATCAACTGGTAACGTTCTATTGATTGGATGTTCCTCCAACGTATACCACATTGTCCTACCAGCCTGCCCCTCTGGAGAATTTGATATGTGATTTCAGCTTACGTTTCCGCAAAGCTATGTGCAGTCCATCGGGCATTGAATATGTGCATGTCACACATTATGGGGGAAAAAAGATAAACTGAGGCTACGGGCGCAGTGCGTCCTACTATAACATCCGGTGATGTCCTCGATGGAGGCCTCTGAGGGACATCGACCCGAAGCCATCGACGCAGGACGCCCTCTGCCGAAAACGTTTCCGAAGTACACAGCTGTGGACATTACATGTCAAAGATGTGGAATACGTTGGAGGAACATCTAATCGAAAGAACGTTACCAGTTGGTAAGTAACTTGTTCTTCTAGGGCAAGTGGGCCTTGTGTGCAGGTGTGAGTGCCAGCCCAGGTCTCCCAGAACCTTGTGCAAGATTTTTGGGTGCCCCGCTGCCATGTGGGGTGTAATCAAAGGTCCCAAACCAACAGATCTGAAGGGTCCACAGAAGAAAATGACCTGCCAGCCTTTATAACAAAACCGTCACACTGGAAAAGGGCCTAGTAACACAGATTGCAGGGTTACTGCAAGTAACACAAGGAAGGGCCATGTAAAAAAGGCATACCTGTCATCACAAAAGGAAAGGCAGTATTTTAATTCAAAAGTGGGAGAAGAAATTCAAAGGTCCCTTTCATAGGAAAAATAGGAGTTTCAAACATTGACAGAAAACAGCTTTGCATGTGTGTATGCAGTTTAAAGCAAGACATGAGAAAAATGTTCCCCATCTAACATAAAGATGTCAGGGAAAAGACCTTGGTGAGTGTTGACATGAGAAAAATAAATAATGTATATTATGCTTTACGTGCAAAATACGTAAAACATTTTAAAAGAGAAGCCCACATCATTTCTGTGCAGGGCAGATGACCTAGCTAGTGCATGACTGGAATATAAGGGGGAGGTGTGAAAGCAGGGGCTGCAATCAAGGCTGAACTCTTACAAAAATAAAGGAAAATAGAAGCTTTCTAGGTCAAAATGATGGACCCCTTCAGATAAGAGGACAGGATGCCAGTGTCTGCCGTGGGGGATCACTGTGTGGCTGTGTGGCTATTAAAAATGTTCATAACAGGAAGATGTGCTATTCATTTTAAAGGACTATTCTTATTTAGGCATTTTGCTCAGCAACCATAGGTTGTAGTGCCTTTATTTCTGTTTCATTTTTTAGATCATTTCCAGGCCCTTTTGTTGAAATAAAATTCATCCACCTGTGACTTAGGGAATTGTAATGACTAGCTGTTCCTGGCTGCTCCAAACGTGTTTTGAATTTGAGAGTTGGTGAACTCCAGACTCCTAAACCAATCCTCAGAGAGAGGCTGGACTTGGGGGGAGAGAGAAGGGTAACTGTCCAATCCTGGTTGCAAGAACTCTTGCAGGGCACTGCCCAAAATTGAAATCTTGGTGCTGTCATCACTGGTATATGAAGTGGATGCACTATGAGTGAAGGACAGAGCTGCTGGAATGGACAGCAACAAGGAAGCGCCAAAAGGAGATTTTGCTGAAATTGCATCTGGGCAGAGTTGTCTATTACTTTGAAGGCCTACAAGCTGACTGGGTCATATGGTGAAGAACTGGGCACCATCCTTGAGAGTGTGGTGACCAGACCCCTGCCCTGTTCTCCAAGAGGGTCCTGAAATACAGCTGGCATTCCTGAACTTCAGACAGAGGTTTTAAGTGTAAGTAGAATTGCACCATTTGAAACCAAAAGGTGGGGGAGTCTGCTTGCCTTAAATCCTTTCCCTTTATAGTGGGCGGGTGGGTCAAAAGGTGTAGATGCTTAGCCTATTTAACTAAAAATATACATTTAGTTAATTCCCCATTACGTGGAACACAACAGGATGATTTTTGTTAAAATTTTAAATCAACAAAGCTCATCTCACACACAAATGCATCCATCTATCCGCCCCATCCTACCTATCTGAAACCATCTCTAAAAACATCACTACCTGCCCTGTAAGAAGCCACCTTGCCAACCAACTCTGCGTACCCTCCATAAAAAGAGCCGACACCGGCGGGATTGGCTTCCCACACATAGCACCTAAACCCTGGAATGCCCTCCCTAACGCACTTAGAGCAGAACCCTCTTTACTTGCCTTTCGAAAATCCCTCAAAACCACACTTTTCATATGACCCTATCCATAACCTGACAATTCAGCCTACCTCATCCAGCCATCCACATTATTTATGCTTGCATATGCTTGTAAACCCATGATGTACCACAATGCAATCATATACTCTCTCGATGTACAAATGTAACCCTAAGATGAAAACGTAATGCAAATCTCAATGTAACTACTAAGCCTTTGCTTGTTACCAGCAATGTATACATGTAACAGCGTCACGATGCCCCAGGGCTGATGTGCGCTTTAAAAATACAAATAAATATATAAATTCCCAGTGTGCGCTGAAAACTATAGTCAATAATTTAACTAGACAATCCTTCTGTTCAGCTTCGCCCACACAGACCTTTAAGAGGAGGGGGGCTAAAAAAACCTAAATCCTATATCATCCCCATTTTTGCTGTTCAACTTCCCATAACACCCACCTTTAAGTGAAATCCAAAATTACCAAATGATCCCAAGTTTTCTGTCCAGTGTCCTCAACACAAGCCTTTTAAGTGGAGGGGGGTCTGCAATCCAAAATTCCCAAATCATTCCCATTTTTCTGTCCAACTTAACCAAAACACAGACCAAAGTAGGGCGCGGTCTTGAAACGAACTGCAAAAGTGTGGGTGAAATCATAATTGCCATATTCATTTGTACCAATCTATAAACCAAACTGACAGCCTTTTTAAGTGCGCAGGAAAATCGAAATTGCACAGCACTATGTATGTAAATTGCTTTTGCTCAACGCCCAGTGTTGATTATTTCTCGAAGTCAAATTGGGATAAAGTAATGCATTGTTATTTGGGTTTTTCCCAACCAACTTGTGTGATTTATTTGTGTAACCAGAAATATAATTGTGGGCCACGAATAAGGTGGCGTGTGTCATTTTAGTGTGATCTCCATTATTTATCATTCATAATAAAGAAATATATCCTATACCCCAGCCTGGTTCTTTGCTTGCTGTGGGCATAGGTGGAAGACTCTATATGGTTATTCAGTAAGGCAAGCGCTAATAAGACTTAAGCGAGTATTGCAGGGCTGCTTGATTGGAGGTGGGAAGGAGCTACCCAGGTTAAGGATGGTCTCAATATATAACGCAACCGCCCCCACCATTATGCTCCAGGCACGTGTAGTTGGCCCAGAATTAAATGCCACGCCACCATCTAAAAAAAGCAACGTTGGGTACATTAAAGGTCATGCCACAGTAAGAAACGGCTGACCCAAATTTCAGTCTAGCCCAGTAATGACAGATACCATGCTTGCTTTATCATAGATGCCCAGAATTAAGTCATGCCATGGTAATAAATGGTTAGACTTGCTGCTCTAAAATGCCAGTGTAGCCCTGTAATAACACATGATATGTTATGTTATTACTGGGCTGGACTGCCATTTTGGGGCAGCCAGTCTAGACCTTTCTGCTGTGGCATGACTTTTAATTCTGGGTATCTCTGATAAAATAAGCATGTTTGCTTTATCAGAGATGCCCAGAATTAAATGTCATACTTGCTTTATTAGAGATGCCCAGAATTAAATGTCATGCCACAGTATGCCACATCCACGCACAACATTCACTCCATCATGTACTCAAACCCTTCACTCGTGCACCCATACACCATCCTACCCTTGCTCATTCCCAGTCGCGCACGCATTAGATGATACTAAATAACACACATCCTTGCATGCACGCATACGTACATCGCAAACATGGCAGCACAAATTCACATGCGTGCGCACACACACACACAATTTTTTGTCTCCTTACCTACTCCCTTCTTCCAATCTAACCAAATCCGGCTATCTCTGGAAGGCTTCCCGTGCTCCAACCTCCACTACGCAGACAGGAAAACAGGAAGCTGGTTTCCTGTCATCCGCAGTGGGGCCAGATAGGAAGTAATGTTCTGGGTGTTGCGCGGTGCTTGCTGAGCAGCAACTCGAATGTTATTTAAAAGTTGGGCATTTTGAAGTCAAGGTGCAGCGCCCAACTACAAAATAACATTTTAGAAGCAGCGCAGTGCTCCGGGGCACCCACTGCCTAACGAGCATAACTTTGAATTTGGATGTACCCCAACTTCAAAAAGCTTATCAGGGGCTGCTTAAGGGGCGATGCGGTACACTGATGCGCCCTTTCTTTGGTGTGCCCCAGTGTGGGTGCAATGCTCGACCGTGCCTTAACGTCGGCGCTGGCAGGTGTCCGCAAGCCCCAGAAACCCAAGGGACGGGCCCCCTAAACAAGGATGAGAATCAGATCCCAGAAAAAAACAAAGCAATGAGACAAAACAAAGTACCATGAGTACTTAAAACTCCCAGGGGTGTGAATGCCTTTGAGTGACTGAGATCTGATCAACCACTAACGGAGGGGAACCTGGATGTTGCATATTACAAACTTCGCCAATAAACTAGAGGAGATGCCAAGCTGTTGCTTTGTTTTGGGATTTTATGTTGCCAGTTACTTCCTTGGCTCAACGTTGTAATTATTCCTAATAACCCCTTGCTTAATCAATCATCTTCCATGCCTATCTCGTGCTGGTCCCGCCCATCTTTGTGACAGTGGCCACGTGCACACGGAAACTGGGGCTGGATGACTCTTGCTCATAATCAGTCTAATTTATGTCAACAAAGGGAACCTCAATAACACAATGCACAGATCATAACTACTCCCCAATAATGGCTTTTTGCATTTTTGTCGAATGACTCTCTCAATCGAAGGTGTCCATGCACACAGCTCACCAGACAAACACACACACGCACACGCACGCACACTGTACTTTGGTAATTGCCCGGATCCACTTTCCACAGCCATGCGACTCGGTGACAGGGCCGCCGTGTAACAGCGCTTTCCCTTTTCAAATGCAGACAGGTAACATTACGCTTGGGCTTGGGTCCCCAGTGGAAGAAAGGATACCTGAAACCCCAGGGAGGACACAGTATACTATGCACTCTTATATCACCTCCCCGGGGTGCTCCTGCTCCCTCATCACCTGCCCCGGCCCTCCCCCATGACAGCCTGCCCTCCATGGTGCTCTCCCAGCAGCTCCAGGCTGTCCTCACTTCATGAAGATAGCCCCCATTTCACTACTCCCCCACCCCAGTGCACCGGAAGATATACGGTACTCCTATATCTGACCGCATTATGGTGCTAGACAAGTAGTGTACATGCTTAATTAAAGTCTCAGTATTGATCGTATGATTTCTATCACAACATAAGAAATGTGTGCTGTAAAGGGAGTCTTTTAATACTTGTATTGCATTGTACTTGTCATTTGGATAGGGCCAGTTTTACCATTATTGTGTGGCTAATGTGACCTACTCTCCCTAAAGCTCACCACATCCCACACCAGCTCCATACCACTAAATCTAGTATACAGGCCAACTGGATTCCCCAGCGCCTTTGAAGATGGCCTCACTCATCTCCTCAATGCCATCCTTAATCCTACGTCCAAAGTGATCCTCCTAGGAGATGTGAACTTGGGCGTAAACGACCCGACAGACCACAATGCCACCTCTCTAGTTACGGCACTAAAGGCGCTAGGCTTTATGCTCTGCATAAACACCCCCACTCACGTCAAGGGCCGCACTCTGGATTGGCTGGAAGACCTTAACTGTGAAGTCAACATCACAGACATCTCTCCAAGTCCCTGGTCTGATCACTTCGTTGTTAATTTTGACATCCCACTTCCCTGGAAAAGCTGACAGGCTGGCAACCCCATGCCTCCTATGTTGGCAATAAGTTCCCGTAAGATCAACAAAGACACGATCACGCCACTTCTAACCAACCTACACCCCGTCCACCTCGCCCCTTGGCCTGATAACTTGGTGGATCTAGCTGAACTCTATCTTAAGACACTGTGGATACGGTTGCCCCACTTGTTCTACGCAAAGCAAAAGGGCTCTATCAAGCCAACTCCTGGTTCTCAGAAGATCTCCAAAACCTGAGAGGTAGGAAGTGTCAGGCAGAAGCATCCTGGAAAAAACACCTAAGAGATACCCACAAGGCCCTGTTTAAGTCCACAGCTAGGACCTTTAAACTCGCCATCACCAAGGCCACGGCCACCACCCACAATGTCAGGATTTCTAATGCAAACTCTAGCAGAAAGGAGCTCTTCACCATTCTTAAGGAATTGAAAGTCCCAGCACCAGCCCGCCTGGCATTCAAGAAAAAATCATTGCTAAGCAATCCAACATTAAAGCACCCCTACCTTTACCGCTACAACTGACCCACCTAGACCAAAACCCTGTCCGTTTCGGACAGTCTAAAAACTGAAGTAGGCTCCATCCTCAAAAATCTCAAACCTTCCAGATGTAAAGGGGACACATGGCCCGCCCCTGCCATATAAGAATGCGCGGAAGCTCTTATTCCTTTCATCTCATCACGAGCTTCATCAATGCCTCATTCTCCTCATGTACAGTTCCTACCTCATTGAAGGAAGCCTGGGTCCTCCCCCTCCTGAAAAAAACATTGTTAGGCCCAGTCACGCCCAGTAACTACTGACCCATAACGACCACCCCATTTCTTCTAAAAATATTAAATAGAGCTGCATACTTACAAATCAAGCACTATCATGAATCAAACAAAATCCTAGGTCTGCATCAGTCAGGTTTTAGACCAGGTCACGGAACAGAATCAGCTCTGCTGGACCTTAAAAACCAACTAGACTCCCTCCGAGATAAAGGCAAGCCAGCACTCCCACTCTTGCAAGATCTATCTGCCGTGTTCAACCTAGTTAACCACAACAGCCTCTGCCAGCATCTCACTTCAGCAGCCAATTTCTCAAAAGAAGCCACGTCCTGGGTAGCTTCTTTCCTGGCTGACAGGACAATAAGGGTCTTCTCAGAAGTTGCCTGTGCTCCCTCCTCCCCAACTCAAGTGGTGTTCCCCAAGGCTCCTGTGCCTTCCCAACACTGTACAATATATTTACTAAACCCCTTTTCGACCTACTGGACTCCCTCGGCATCACCTGCACTAACTATGCCGATGATAAGCAAATTCTGCTCCCCCTCTCTGGCATATACTCAGAAGACTCCCACTTCCTCAACTCAATATACTCAGCTATCCAGGTATGCATGATGATAAAAAGATTGAGATCCTGATGGTCGGGCCTCCATCAGTCCTAAAAAACCTCGGCACCCCATGCGCCAACTTCGAGATTGACAAACTCCTGATACCAGGTTCCACATCCGTAATGACCCTAGTTGTGTACCTAGATTCTACCCTCTCCCTTACTCGTCAGGTCAACGCTATTGCGACATCAGCAGCCTACACAACAAAGCTTATCAATGCTGCCAGACCATTCTTGCCTCCGCCAACTGCCTCACCATCGCGAGAGCTATCATAGGAGCAAGATTGAATTATTATAACGCCCTTTCTGCTGGCAAATACTCACATAACATTCGCAAACTACAAGTAATCCAAAACAATGCCATCAGAGCAGCTCTCACTATCCCCAAAAGAGAGCACATTTTGGAGGCAAGAAGAAATGCCCACTGGCTACCTGTCAAGGAAAGGATCATTTTTAAGACACTTTCGATCACTCACCGATGCCTATCCAACTTGGCACCCCGTTACCTCTTCCAAAGCTTCACAAAAAGTGCAATCCTCCAGACCCACCAGAAGGGCCTATGTCCACAGAATGCAAACAAAGGGGGGTCTGGGAATCTCTCTACCAGCACGAACACAGCCCAATGACCTGTTCTTGGGTGAATAACCCCTGGGAGAGACTCTACCAAGTCTTTAGCTCACTGTCCTTTTCACAGAGAAGAAATTTCCCCACATGTCAGCCTTTGTCCTGCCCAGGGGCAGTCCAGCGCCGAAATGCTAGGCAATTCTCCTCTGAACAAGAGTACCATCAGTAACCCCATACACGTGTTTCAGCCTTGTTGGGCATCATCAGTGAGGTGAAACTGTTGCCTCTCTAGGAACAGTGAGCAAGGGGTCCACGTCTGGATTGCCCTGTTAACTTAGGGTGAAACCCAAAGTTAATGTATGCAAACAAAGGGGGGTCTGGGAATCTCTCTACCAGCACGAACACAGCCCAATGACCTGTTCTTGGGGTTGCTGTGGTACTCTTGTTCAGAGGAGAATTGCCTAGCATTTCGGTGCTGGACTGTCTCTGGGCAGGACAAAGACTGATATGCAGGGAGATTTCTTCTCTGTGAAAAGAACAGTGAGCTAAAGACTTGGTTGAGACTCTCCCAGGGGCCATTCACCCAAGAACAAGTCAATGGGCTGTGTTCGTACTGGTAGAGAGTTTCCCAGACCCCCCCTTCTTTTGCATAAATTAACTTTGGGTCTAACCCTAAGTTACCAGGGCGATCCAGACGTGGACCCCTTGCTCAGTGTTCTTTGAGAGGCGCAGCTTCACCTCACTGATGATGCCCAACAAGGCTGAAACACGTGTATGGGGTTGCTGTGGTACTCTTGTTCAGAGGAGAATTGCCTAGCATTTCGGTGCTGGACTGTCTCTGGGCAGGACAAAGACTGATATGCAGGGAAATTTCTTCTCTGTGAAAAGAACAGTGAGCTAAAGACTTGGTTGAGACTCTCCCAGGGGCCATTCACCCAAGAACAAGTCAATGGGCTGTGTTCGTACTGGTAGAGAGTTTCCCAGACCCCCCTTCTTTTGTATGTCCACAGAATGGTCTTGCCAAAATCTAAGCGAGCCAAATGTGGAGGCGCCAGCTTCCCTGCCGTAGCTGCCCGCCAATGGCATTCACTCCCACCACACCTGAGAGAGGAACAATCGTATTGGGCCTTCAGAAAAGCCCTGAAAACCTGGATCTTCACCTAGTACCTGAGACACCAAGACATTGTATCTGATTCAGTCTCGGGAGGATAGCTCAGAGGCAATGTGCTCACCTTGAAAGCAAGACGACACACAGCAACACAGGTTCGATCCCCGGGTCCGCACTTAGAAACCTCTGGGTATTAAGTGTGTTATAAATAACCTATCATACCATATCATACCTCCCTCCTGCTTTTCCCTCCCCATTTCCCCACTAACTAAAAGTACCTCATTGTAACAGCGCCTCCATGCCCTTGGGTTTTGTGTGCTTAACAAATATTAAAAAATCAAATTAAAATAAATTATTCTCTTACCCCTCATGAATCATATTCAGTTAAAAGAAAAAATATATGAATGTATACACATTATGGTTGTGCTTGATAATAAATACTGGAATGGTTGGGCTTATTGTGCACAGACGTGAACCCTAAGGTGCGAGAGTGCTCCCTGCACACGCTTCCCCTGATTCGCAGAGAAGACCAGCATGCAGAAGGATAGACTGACTATGGGTGCAAGGGATCCAACCAGCCGCTCCATCTGCATGCAAGAGTTGGGCGCCCTTTGGTTGAACATTGAAAGCTCTCTACTGCACCATCACCTCAAGGGATTTCAAGCCCTAGTTTAAGAAAAATAAACACCACAGGTGCATACCGCAAACTGCTGACCGCTCTACCGATTAGATTTTGGAATGGTTGCCAAGTAGAAATAATGGGTTAAATCCACGCAAAGAAACGCGGTCTCCCAGCACAGAATTAGAAACTCATCACAAATGCATCTCTGTGTGCACCCTAAACTAGGCTTTGGGCATTTGACTTTTGAGGTTCTGGGAAATATAAAAATAGTTTTCAAAAATCACCTTCATCGTTCTGGGTGTGGCCAATTGAAGAAGCTTGAACTTCTGAAAAAGCAAGCCTATGATGAGCACACGCCCTTCATCACCTTGCAAGCGCCAGGCCAGAGTATTTCTGTGATGGTTCCTCCAGTGTGTTTTTAGTGGCTCCCAATGGTAGTATATTATACAGACTTTCCTCTTAGAGACCTAGGTATTATTGCTGCAAGCAGAGGATACACCAGTTGATGTCCATGCTTCCGAATTTTGAACATTATATGAACAGTCTGGATTGGGGCACATCATTTTTAGCTGGATTTGCTCTAAGCAGATAATTACGCAATAAGCCCCCAGCTAGGGGCCCATTAGCACTTCCGGTAATGCCCCAGGCCTGCATAATCCGTTCTCTCTTTCCATGGCTGCTGTACGCAGAGCCCCCGGCCGGCCCATAGAGCCGAGGTTTGCTCAGAAGTACTTTAAGACGAGATAGCTGCACCCTTGAGATGGATGGGGTGCAGATCTATTACTCCAACACCAGTCAATAAGGACAAATCAATGGTTTGGCAAAGGGAGTCCGTTTAATGACAAGTACAAAAATCGGGGAGCCATGGATGTCAGCAGTGATTCGATCGTCCTTCTCGCTTCAACTCCAACGAACTTCATACAAGTTGTAAAATGTATACTGAAAACTCATCATAATTGACGTGTAACACTTAAAAGTTAACATGCAATTCTATTGTTTAGGTAAAGGTATCTTTACTATAGGTACTATATCTGTATATGTTAACGGAGTGATGGGATTGGGTAAACACTGTCAGGTGGGTGTCTAAGCCCTTCCTTCAAAAATGACTACTGTAGATGTCACTAAAAGTAGGACGTCTCATTGGTTTTACTAACTATAGGACCTTAGATTATTTGGTCCATTGTCATTGGGTTGGCAACAACCCCATGCATACTTTTCCACTTCACTTGGCAGCACACAGAATTGTCGGCCAGGTGCGGGTTGCCCCTTAGTTACCCGGCCTTCCTCCAATTATGGTTACAATCAATCATCAGTTTAGTAGCCATGTGTCAATTAGTTCACTGTGGTTGGCCTCGAAACTGCTTCTTCTGTCTGGAAAAGTTCTGTTATCTCTGCCTGGTCTGGTGCCAAGCATATGTTTGAACCCTTGCTTCTTCTTGCTCGGCTGGTCACGTGCTTCCCACACTGTTAATTTGTCTTGTTTCTCTCAATTTGTGTATTTGATTCTTATTTAGCCCGCCACCTGCCTACGTCTTCTTATCTCGACCTTTCAGAAGCAGGATATTCTGTTTTTAGTTTCAATTAAATGTAGCTACTGTTCACCTCGTCTACTGGTATGACCGTGGCTTCCCTGGCACAAGTTGCTTCTGCCGAGTTTCGATTCAGCCGTCTCTTCTCGTTTTGCTAAATATGAATCTCTGCTCATTTGGCCTTTAGTAACCTGGGTTAATTCTGCTTTGTTTGCAAAGTGGAAATATACTTATAATAAAGTACTTTGTTTGAGGAAGATTTATGTATAATGGCGCTTGCCGCACTACTCTTCTACTTAGCATAGCAAGCCAAACTGTTTCCTTAGCTTTCTTGTGGTTCCAAGGATATTTACAGGTGTAAACTGGTCGACACTCTTCGTATTGCTTACAGCTTAATTTTCCTACATTTGGACATCATTCTTTTGTTTTAAGTTCACAATATCCTTACTCATGGCGTTTCGTCTCTTTGTGTCATTCCCGGGTTGTAATTTCTTCTATCTGTGAGTCTGACCGGGTCATCGTGGCGTTACCATTCGTCTTCCATTAAGACCTTTTGGTTTCTTCCAGGGCAGTACTTAGGCAATCTTTGTTTTGTTTCATTTTCTGGTAGGGTTTCCTTCATGGATACCTTACTGTACATGGTTTTCTGGGTATCTGTACTTCAATAGGTGCTGCTCTTCTGATTGGTACTGGGCAGAGCCCTACTGTGGCTTTCTGTTTATTTGCTCATCATACCTCACAATACTCGGTGTGAACGTTCCTGGTACTTCAAAATGGACGACTGGAGTGCAGGTTTTATTTGGGACCTCCTCTACACTCCCCCCTCTGGGCGATTCATCGAACACTTTCATCTCTGTCTTTGGATTAATCTTACTTTGTTCTTCTGTATTCATCTTCACTTCATCGCCTGGGTTCATTACTTCTTCATCTTCTGGATCTGTACATGATGGTTTGAAGAAGTGTCTCTTTGGAGTCCACATTTTTACTACTCCTTTCAGGCTTCTTGCTGTCCTTACATGTTCGTCTTTATTCCATGTCATCAATTGACATTGTCCATTTGAGCTGCAATAAACCCACCTTCCTACATAATTTCTGTACTTCCTGGGATAGAGACACTTTGTTCCTTCTGGTGCGTGAATGCTGGTCTTCACAAAGTCTTTTATTTCTTCATTAGTTAGGTCTTTGGGTTTCCATCCTGGCTTGACATCAATCATGATTTTTTTTCCCTATGGCTTTTTTCGCAGTCTTCTGGCACTGAGAGATTATTATCTTGATAACACAAAATCCTAGTAATCTCATCACTAGCAGGGCTCCCAAGAACTTGAATGTGTCTGCCATCCACTGTGGGACCCATGAAAACAATGATCCAAACCAGCTGTCATCATCAACTTCGTCAGCTTCATCGATCATCTGGTTCTGCCGATTGGTCAGCATACTTATGGCTTCTGTTAAAGTTCCATTTTCCTCATCGTGAGAAGGTATGAACGTGCAACATGATTCTCCAATCTTTGCACAAACTCCTCCATCCATAGCTGTGATCATGTCAAGGATATATCTGTTCTGGAGAGTCATCGGTCGGATGGCTCTTAGCTCCTCCTTGATTGCATTGAATCCTTTTATGGTTGTGTTGATGGTCTGCAATAACTCCCATCTGGTTATCTGTAATATTTGCTCCAACTTGGATTCTCGGCACAAAAATCATTGTGAACACTGATGAGGTGAGGCTAAACAGCCTGTGTTCATATGGGATTGCATGAAAGTCTTCTTCTGATTTAGCAGAGAAGTAATTATCTCTCTTCATTCGAGTTAGCAGTTCCACAGATCTTTTCTTCCTCGGGTGAGCATCTGGTTTTGGGAAACTGTCAATATTCAGGTCACTTTTTCGGGATCACTAATGCTGGAACGTGGACATTCACTATTGTGCATATACCTCCCCAGTCTCTTGGCAGTCTGATGTATGCTTTGGATCCAAATGCCCAATAATGATCCATAATTACGGCAGTCCCATGAACCATTCCTGGAGCGTCAAAAACTCGTCCACAGTTCTGATTCTCCCCCATTTTTATTGTGCCATTATATATTCCTGAAGCAGAATTTTGGGCTTTCCAGTGGCACTATCTGCAAGGGTCCTCCTCTGTCTTCGATCCATGTCAAATGTTTTGCAAGCTTTGTCCATAATGGCTTGCATCCGTTCTGTACGATGTCGATGGTACCTTGGTAACGACCAGTGACCATCCAGGCTCAACAGATTACTACTCCTTTCTCCCATCCGTCTGGTGAAAGCACTGTTCCCCAAATCTGCATTTGGCCTCTGTTCTTCTAACTTTGAGCCTCTTCTGGAGTTTTTCCTTGGACATTTAGTTTCAGGTTCACTTCCCATCCTATTTCTGCTCCCTTAACTCCAGGCTTCTCGTACCGGATCACATGGTTCCTAGTATGAGCTCTATTTCTTGTCTTAATGTCTTGAACATAATCATCTTCATCAGGATAAGCTGTTTCAGTTGCCCATATTAGGGAAGCGTCACTTCCCATGAACTGGCCTCTAGTTTTGCTCATGGCTACGTGTGAAAGACAGTGTGCTGTCTAGACATCGATTTCTACAGCTACAAAGATCTTGGACTTCCCCATGCTGTATTGTAGTAGTGCACAAACAAAGCATTCCCCTTCTGAACTTCGTCTTCCGACTTCTTTCATGTGCTGGTACCAAATGTTGTTTCCCAGATGTGCTGTGCTATCCAGGTAGTCGTTTAGTTTGTTGTCATCTCCATGCATGCTTCTCTTGATTCTTAGTGTTTTCCTGTAATTGGCTAAAACTACATCCCTGAATGCATCTGTATGGCTCCTTCTTGCTGGAGGATTCTCAGGTATCCCATTCCATGGTGCAGGCTTCCTTATCTGCGCCATTTGAGTAGACCAAATTCTGGCAGTTCTTTCTTGGTCCTCATACAAATTTTTCTTTCTGGCTAGGAATGTTCGTATCCATACTGGCATTGGTCCGGTGTATGGTCGTACAACGGAACTTGTACTTGTCCCTTCATTGGAACATATATGTTTGTTACTGCTGTCTATGGGTGTTTATTCTTTAGCTCCTCTAGTCTTTTCTGGTCTCTGGCTAATGATGCCATACTGCATCTACTATTAGTTGTGCTTGTGAGATTATCTTTGAGTTTGTCTTTGTCTCCATCAGGGTTGTCTCAGGGGTGTTTATCATTATCATTTCTGTTGGTTTCTTCTCCAATTCCTCTTGTCTTTCCACAATGTCTGTTGTGGAGGTTATAGGTTATAGTATCGAATCAAAAGGGTCAAGTCAATTCGACCGAAAAAAGGATCAACATTTATTTTTTTGGAGGGGGGTTTTCCCCCCAAACTCCTGTTTTTGGTGTAAAAACACCTTTTTTAAGCTAAACTAGAGCAAAAAAAAATATATACATTTAAAAAATGTTTTCGATCCTTTTGTTTTCGGTCAAATGCACTCTCACCTTTGGCATTCGATCCTTTTGTTTTTGAAACTTTAACTGGACACCTGTTGTGGAGTTTCTTATAGTATGCAGTCTTTTCTTCTCTAATGCTTTGGATTGTGGTCCAGCGGTCATTGACACTATGCTTGTTGCGTGTGCATTCAGTGTTTGCATGTGTGTGATTGTCAGTAACCTTTCATCATTCATTCCTTGCCGACCCTGTCTACGGCTTTTCTTTTTGTTTGTTACCACAAGTGTGTGTGTGTCATTGCTAATCACACCCATTTCAAGCTCATTCATTCCACCATCAGATCTTCTAGGGACCGGAATGACTATGTAAGGTCTGGGTGCCTTTGTGGGTTTCATGCTTGCGTCATTAGGTTGTTGCACTGGAATTGGAACGCTTTGTGCACCAATAAAAAATGCAGTTCTGATCGTTAATGACAGTAAAACAATGATGGATATGATACACAAATACATTATGCCCCTGTAGGTCAGGCGGCAGCATTTACTTCCAGAGAAACGTGGATTTATTTCCTCCTGCAGGACGACAAGAGTGCTACTCTGGATCCCCATCTCGATCATTCGCCAAATGTCTACCTTTTACTATACTTCTTTAAACAATAGTGTCTTTCGGATTCTGTGTTTATGAGGTTCAGGTGTCCCACAAGTGTCCCCCCTCTTGCGGGCGGTGAATTGTCTATTATCTCAGGATACAGTTCATTTGCTAAACTATGGGAGAAATCAAATCAAATAACACTTCAGCAAGTTCTTTTACTGTGCCTGTTCAAAGTAGGTCAACTCCCAGTCCACGCCTCGGATTTGCTTCAGTCCCAAAGACATGTTGTATCCTGATCAGTATGAAGAATAGAGACAAAATAACAACAAATGGAATTATGTGAAACCCTTGAAACTGCTTCCTCGATCTGTCCCTCGGCGGAAAGCTTTTAGAATCTCCTCAGTAAGTTCTGTTGATGGTTAGAGAGTTCTACTTGTAGTACGATACCATTGAAGAGCATGCCCATCTGTGCAACATTAGCTGGATCTCTGATGATTGTGAGGACGTCAACATTGATCGGTCTCCCCACTAGCTCTGGAAAGTCAGTGACTAGACGAAAGAGGACGTTGTGGGCCAACCTACTGTCTTCTGGTGACAGGGACATTCGTCCTGTCTAGCTGAGTTTTAGGATTGTATGCTTTCTCTTTAATGTAAACAATGACTGCACTGTCGTTCACGTGGAGTGCAACTAAGATCACAATTTTATTTAGGAGTTGGCTAAGATGTTCTGTATTTGCTAGGTCTCAAAGAAATGTGAGTGTGTCTGTCGTTCTTCCGACAAGATTTGGACAGTCTTCGATTTTACGAAAGAACAATGTATTGACAAGCTCATTTACTTCCTTCTATGCTTGGGACATTTGGTTTCTCCTCACTGTACTAAGGAAGTAAGAGGAATTGTTCGGCAATTACAGTAAGCAATCTTCTTATTGTCTTTTTGTTTTCAGGGTATTGAAGAATGTCAGTGACACTGGTGAGCCCCCCCCCACCAATGACGAGTATGATCTTAGCACTAGATTAAAGTAGGTTACCGCGTCTTTGGTGATGTCGCCACTGCGGGACACCATAAGTGATTCCGAATAGGGTCTCGGTATGGAAGGAATTGGGGTACTGTATTTTCTTCCAATTTATGTGTCCTCAATAAAAATTTGGCATAATTCCTTTTTTATCATGGCTTTAAGTGTGCCTCAGTCCAAGGTTCAAAGTCAACAGACTATGGCCCTCATTACAACACCGGCGCTAAACCATGGCGCTATTAGCACCATGGTTGCTGTCGGTGTTGTAAAGGCTCCGCCATGGTTCAATGGGGAATTACCACCCCATTCCAAGGTTGGCGGGGCGGTAATTCCCCATTGAACCATGGCCCTTCCCCATTCCCATTTTCGCCCCATAGGGCTCTATGGGAATGGGGAAGGCGCTAAGTATGGTACCGCAAATTGCGGTACTGTACTTAGCACCAAGGTCCCTTTGCGGGTCCCTACTTTAACGGCTGGTCTAGACCAGCCGTTCAGGTCAGGTCCCGCAAAGGGACCTCGTAAAAAGGCGCTAAGTGTTTAACGGCGCCGCAGCCTTTTACGGTGCCATTAAACACTTAGCACCAGGGTCGTAATGAGGCCCTATGTTATGGCTTATACGTGCAGTTTTCTTCTCCACCCTGCAACTAGGATGCACAGAGTGTCCGTTTTTATGTCCCTTTCCTCTTTCTTGCTTAGAGGAAGTGTCCAATTTAAGCTACAATTTACAAAAAGTTCTTTATCTTTGTCTGGCTGGTCATGCGTCCTTCTTCCTCATCATGGATCTCGTCTGCACAGGCTGTGGTTCTTCCCAGTCACTCGTAGACTCCTCTCGTTGGGGTGCAGACAGGGGGCCTTCTCCGATGTAGGGTTTGATATCACCCAGAAAAATCCAAGCTCTCCTGCCTTGTAGTTTTACTGCGGACGGAGTGCAGTCCTCCACTGTGAAGGGACCGTTAAATCTTGGCTCATCCCACTTTTTCCTCATATGGTTCCTTACAAGGTGTCTCCAGGGAAAACGGATGGTACCCAAAGTCCTAGAGCTGTGTCGGTAGTAGTATCTTCTTCTGTGTTCCATGATGCCCTGCACCCCTTTCGTCGTCGCTGCAGCTGGTCTGAAATTACAGTAAGGCAAGATGTCATGCAATTCAGGTAATTTTGCATTTCAGACCCTAATATTTCTCCTGTTGACTGGGCATCACATCTAGCTCTATCTCGGGGTGTCAGAGGAGTACGCATTCTTCTTCCTGTGGGTATCTCGTGTGGCGTAAAATGATGGTCGCTACCGGGTTGGATCCTAAGTGCATACAGTGCCAAAGGAAGCCAGTGCAACCATCCCTTTCTTAGAGTAAGCTTGAACTTGGCTAGCCTTTCCTTTAATAAGCCGTTGAGCTTCTCACAGATCCCGTTACCTTGTGGATGATACGCCGAGGAGAACTTGTGCTTTATACCAAGCAGCAAGCTAATCTGTTTGAATGTCTCCTTTACAAAGTGAGCTCCATTATCTG
This sequence comes from Ambystoma mexicanum, assembly GCF_040938575.1. Taxonomy (NCBI): domain Eukaryota; kingdom Metazoa; phylum Chordata; class Amphibia; order Caudata; family Ambystomatidae; genus Ambystoma; species Ambystoma mexicanum. The sequence goes on along the minus strand of NC_090924.1, from coordinate 1,368,679,235 downwards.
GTCTCATGACCTCGCACACCCGCCACCTGGGGAACACTTCTCTCACTAAATATTTGGCCGCACAGGTAGAATCTGGGTGTGTACAGGGACCTGCCTCAATCCATCTAGAGAATGGACACACCACAACAATTAAGTATCTGTACCCATTACATACTTGAATCATGTCGATGTAATCGACATGCACGTGCTGAAAAGGCCCATTTGGCCTGGGGATGACTCCTCTCATTACTTTTAATGTGTGCCCAGCTGTGAATTGTTGGCAGATTACATATACAGGTTACTATAAAAAATGCATCGTGCTCGGTTAAATTCGGTATGAACCAGTCTTCTGCCAGTGTTGCTGCTAAATTCTCTTTTGTCATGTGTGCTGGATAATGTAACTGCTCCAGCGCTATTTTTAATAGGGCTACAGGCATCACTGGTTTACCAGTGCTGTCTTGTCGCCACAAGCTGTCAGAGGGGTTTAAAGAACACCCCTGTCGTATCCAAAGATTCTTCTCTTCCTGTGGTGCCTCCCCTTGGAGTTCCGTCAACTGTGTTTGCCCAAGATTGTTATAGCCTTCAGGTGTCGTTCGTGCAACCATCATTCTCTCATTGGAATGGATGACTTCCACTTCCATGATCGTCTCACTTTTGGATGCATACGCATGGCTTCCGTGTCTGCTGCTTGATTTCCGTGTGAGATCAAATATGTCCCTCTCGTGTGGGCGGTGCATTTCACGCCCTCTATGCCACTGGGAGCTGTAGTGCCTTAATCAGCCTGTCCAATAAGGCTGCATGCTGCACTGGTGTGCCGTCTGCTCAGAGGTAGCCCCTCCTTTTCCAGTGCACTAAACCTGCGTGCACTGTCGACATCACATAGGCAGAGTCACTGTACACCGTTACTTCCTGATCTGCGTGATTCTCAATAGCGATTATCAACGCCAATAATTCTGGAGCCTGTGCTGAATAATGAGATGGTATTCACACAATAATAAGTACTCTGAATTCTCCATTTGCTGTGTGCTTCATCACAGCAACGCCTGTATATCTTTGCCCATCGTTTTGATCAATTCTCGAAGAACCGTCAATAAAGACACTTTCTCCTTCTGCCAAGGCATTTTCTTTCACCCTGTGAATTTCATCATAGAATTCTTCATAGTTTGCACAGTCATGTATTGGGTCCCCTTCAGTGACTGGCTCTGCTATAAATGTAGTTGGGTTCACTATCTTACATCGGACTACCTTAATTGATGGATTTGATATGATCACTTTATAAGTAGAAGCTCTCTGAGATGTCAATGTGCCCTTCGGTTTCTCTAGAATGGCAAAAAGCGAGTGCTCGGCGTACAACGTCATTGAGCATACCATTATAATGGTTGTAGCCTTCTCTATGGCGAACGCTGCAGCAGCTAAACTTTGTTCGCACGGGAAATGACCTCTCATTACTGGGTCTAAATTTCCACTATAGCATGCCAGGGGCTTGTACCCCAATGTGGTTCTCTATGTGAGCACTGCCGTCATAACGCTGCCATTCATGTGTGAAAACAGGTAAAATTCCTCTGCATAATTGGGAATCCCTATAACTGGTGCTGTGCAAATAGCTCTTTTCAGTTCCACAAATGCTTCCTCCATGGTCTCAGACCATTCAATCTTTTCTTTCATCACTTGGGCCTTCTTTAGGGCCTGAAGTAAAGGCTTAGTGTAAGAGCTATAGCCAAAGACACATGCTCTGACATAGTTGCATGGGCCTAAAAAGCTCTGCATCTGTTTTATCGTGTGTGGCTTAGCTGTGTTCAGTATGGCTTCAGCCCTTTCTGGGGTCACTCTCTTTCCCTCATGTGAGATAAGCTGGCCTATGAACAGCACTTCTTGTTGACAATATTGTACCTTTTCCTTGTCAACCTTATATCCCTTCTCATCCAGTATAGTCAATAGGTGAACAGAATCGTGCCTGCATTGCTCTTCTGTCGTGCTGCAAATTAAGATGTCATCCACATATTGCAGGACAACACTTTTTAATGCAATATTGCTTAAGTCCATCTGCAGGACTCTATTAAAAATAGGAGACTCACAGTACCCCTGGGGTAGCCTCATGCTTTTCAGACACATCTGTCTCAATGTGAATGACGTCAGATCTTGTGAGTCACGGTGCAACGGGATTGAGACAAATGCATTTTTCAAGTCAATTACAGTGAAATATTTTGCCTCAACAGGTATATTACATAGGATTGTAGCCAGATTAGGAACTAAAGGGAACCCAGCCTCAACAATATCATTTATTGGCCTCAGATCTTGAATTAGCCTCCAAATACCCTCCCTTTGATTTCTTGATCGGATAAACCACAGTATTGCATGGCGCCTTGACATCACTAAGATGCCTTGCTCCATCATAGCTGAAATTGTCTTTAAAATCCCCTCATCTGCCTCCCTGGACATGGGATATTGTGGGGTTTTTTGGTAGAGTTGCTCCTGGTTTCAGTTTAATTTTCACTTCTCCAACCCCTTTCAAGAGGCCTACGTCATAGGGTCCTTTAGTGCATACTGAGACAGGCACCTGGGCCATGTTGTCATCAAAATATTCAGGATGGTTTTGTGCCAACGTCATTCTTTGAGGCACATCTCTTTTGATCATTTTCACCCAAAAGGTGAGACTCACTTCCACCATTGTCTCTCCCTTATCTGCTTTTTCTTCAAACAGGTCGTCAGCGGTGACGTCAATCAATCGATATCCTTCTTCAATGGCGATTACTGTGCACCATTGTCGGCCTTTGTCATCATAATCATCAATCAAGGCCATTCTCCCTCGTACTGCAACTGTGTGTATACTCAAGGGAAATACTTGTCCCTTCTCCTCGTGCATCGGTATTCTAGGTCTAAATAGGAACTCATCTGGGGTTCTCATGATTCTATCTGCAAGGCCTGGCAGCCCTGCCATTAGTATGCGCATACCATACACAAAGTATTCTGGCTCTAATGGTATAGCCTTCATAGCTGTGTGTCCTGCGTATGCTCTGATCATTTTGCATACATTTGAATAGTGCATGCCTGGAGTTGAACATACTATGCCTTCCTCCGTGAATGAGATTGTCATGTTTAACTTTGTCATGAAATCTCGCCCCAAAATGTTTACTGGGTTCTGACATGAATATAATAAAGGCACATTCATTTCATATTCTCCTATAGAGACTGGAAGTGCATTTGTGAAGGGCACACGACTTGTAGCTCCTGTGAAACTCTGAGTATTTATGACCTCGCGGGACAAGGAAAGCTTGCCTTCACGTATGCACGAGCGTGTTGCTCCCGTGTCAACTAAGAAGGAATATTCTTTATCCCCTATAACGACATCCACCCTGGGTTCCCGGTGAGGGTCTGGTGTCACTGATAGGATAGAACACATTAGGGTTCCCATTGAGTTGTCCTAGTCCACACACAATTTTGGCCCACTGTGGGCTGGTAGATTTTCCCCCATTCCCATTGTTACTTCCCATTCCCACGTTCATGGTCTGTCCTGTGCTCACTGTCTGTGATAGTTGTGTCAGTGCCTGTTGGGATTGTCCTTGTGGAAAACTCCCCATATTCTGATGTTGCCCACCTTGTTGCGCTCCTGGCGCTTGTTGTTGCATCGTGTGATTCTGTGCAACACCTTGTTGTATGAATGCAGGTGGATTCACCGTACCTGCTCCTGTTCCTTGGCTGTTCTGCACCATGCCTTGGTTTCTGTGTGTGCGTGCTAAATGCCCTGTCATTCCACATAACCAACATACTGGTGGTGGTCGAACTATTTGCCCATTTGACATGTCTTGATTACCATGTTGCATATTTTGAAATCCTCCTTGATTATTTTGGAAACCTCCCTGATTGCTCTGCCATCCTCTTCCTCTAAATCCCCTTCCCCTTAGGTAAAACCCAGTCTTGCTGTGATTATTCTGCTGTGGATTAGTCACCTGTTGCATGCTTGATTCAGCTGTACTAGTTATCATGGCTCCCTCAAGAGCACATTTTGACAATTTTTTCTGCACTAATTTCGCTTCCTCACCCTTTCGTGCAGCTACCTTTTTGCGATTCTTTTCTTGCAGTAATCTGCAATAGTGTGCGATGGTCAACTGAATTTCTGACCAGGGTTTGGCTTCGATTCCTACCAATTTCTTGAGCTGTTTCTGTGCCTGTTCTGACAGCCCTTGGCACAATATATGGTAGAACACAGGTATAGATTTCCCCCAAGATTCATGAGTTTCGAGTACCCAAGCGTCTTGGAAATTGTGTATATAAAGCAACGGATCCTCAGACTCCTTCCTTTTCCGTGTCATTATAGCTCCCATATTGGAAGAGTCTGGGCAAAGCACTCATAGTGCTTTCCATACTGCAGCTCTGCAGCTGTTAAATGGAGCTCCGTCATGTGCAGTGTGAATTGTGGTCACACCCGGGTAACCTGCCCGTGTCCACACATCGTCTGCTCTCTCACCAAGTATGGCGATTAGGAGACCCTTGATATCCCCTATAGCTAAAGTGTTCCCTCTCGTCATTTTTTCTAACTCATGTATCTACTTTCCGGCTCCCGATGTCAGCATTGGAAGCTTGTTTTTCAAATGTTCTCGATCGATGTGTGGCCATGGAATATACTGTGGTCTTGTTCCCCCTTTTTCGAGTAGTGGAAATTGGGATGTATAGCTCTCTCTCTCTTCCCTCATGGTTCTTCTATCTATGGCAGAGGAAATGTTCCCGCATCGCCGCCTGCCTGGCAGTGACCTAAGTCTGTCTACATAGGGTGGTGGAGACACTCCCCTCTGACCGTGAGATACTTCTTCATGTCGGTCTGACTGTGTGACTAGTTCTGATGCTCTTGATGCAGACTCGCTAGTGTCTGACCATCTTATTCCTTTCTCTATTGGGAGTCGTCTTTCCTCATTTTCCTTGCTTTCCTCCCTCTCTGTGTCAGACATTGTCTGTCCCCAATTCCTGCAACTTCTTGTGTCCTCTTGGTTCCTACTTATTTCTAATCTGTCCAGGGATAGTTCCCTATTCCCACTACTTCGGGAAACATCCTCAGTGTCGTAAAGTTGAGTGCTCTCCAGGCGCTCGTCTTCCCCCTCCCCTTGGGGTGTTTGTTCTAGCCCCATTTCATCATATATTCTATCGATCATTTCTCCGATGCTTCTGGTGTCAAAGTAATCTTCCATATTTGCCCTAGACGTGCCTGGTACTGAATCGTACGCAGGGAAGAATTCTTCGATGTTTTCCCAATCTACTACTGGAGCGGGTTTTTTAACCTCTCTCCCCAGATATGAAATTCTTCGCGCTTCCTCACCTCTTCTCTGACCCTATCTTCTTCCTTTTTCTTTTCATTTCTAGGTTCATCTGCCCTTCGGATTTCCTCATCCCTTTGTCTCTTTATTCTCTTTTCTTGTATTCTTTGCTCTTCCTCTGATCTTTGCTGCTTCTGTCTGTCTTAATCATTGGCTGCTCTCTGTTTGTGATCGAGCTGTCTTTCTTGCTCTTCGTGATATAGCTGTTCTCGCCTTTGTCTATCTTTCTTTCTTATTCTTTCGTCTCTCAATTCCTTCTTTTTCCCCTTTCTCTATACCTCGTCTAGCCTCTCTTTTAGTTTCGCATCATCAATGCCTTTGCCATCGAGTTTTAATAGAATTTGCCCTCCCATCCATTTGTTTTTTGCGATTGCTATCTCCTCAGTTCTATCTTCGTTTCCCTTCCATCTTTTTCCTTCTCTCTCCTTGTCGAGAGATGCACTTGTCTGTACCTGATCCCTTTTTTCATCATCACGTCTCTCCTCGTGGAGGTGATATCCTTATCCTTATCTTTCCCTTGATTTTCATCACTACTTTGCGTAGGTGACTCATATGCCGGGTTGCTATACCCCGTGGCTGCCTTTAGTTCTCTCAGCGAGTATAACCCCTCATCTTTACTTTCTTCAACCTTCGTTGCATATGGGGCGGGTTGCACAGTAGGCGTCTCACCCCCCTCTGAGCATATATTAAGTATCCAATCTATTGGCGTCTCCTCTCCCTTTTCTTGTTCATACATCTTCCAAAGCTCTAAAATAGGTAGGCGTTTGTCTAACTTTTTGCCAGTGTATGTGGCGTGCAAATATGTCGTCATGTGTTGCAAGACAGCTTTAAATAAGGACCCGCCTTGTGGTCAAGGCATAAACATTTTGTGGGCGGTTCCTTTAACCCACTCTCTACTATATTTCTTCAGTTTGGGTGCATGTTTCGGCAACTGTTTGCATAGGTGTGTTAATGGAGTTATGTCTTCCATGTTTGAATCTGTTCCCTTTCTCCTTATATAACAGTTGTCAAAGCTTTATGTGACTTAAAGAGTTTCCAACAATATGAGCGAGCACCAAACACTGCAAGCTCCAATCCAGATTTTTTCACAATATTTTATATCTTCTATTTTACTCAAAAACATCAATTCGCATGCGATATTATCTCTGCTATTCAATCGTGTAAAATTGAAATCAGTTTTCTCAAGGAAAATATTTCGACTTGTGATGTCACAACAAACAACATGGAAGACAGACTTTTAACAGACTAGACGAACACCAGCTGGTTACATGTATCTCTGCCTCTAAATAATACCCTGACATGGGGCCTCATTCCGACTTTGGAGGTAACCACGCCGCTATTTGCGGTATGGCTGCCTCCAAAATCGTTCCGACTCCGCCCTGGTGAATGGAGTAATAACCGGTCCATTCCAAGGATGACGGGACCGGTAATTCCCCATTCACCAGGGCCCTTCTCCATTCCCATTTGAGCCCCCATAAGGCTCAATGAGAATGGGGAAGGCGCTAATAACGGTACCGTAAATCACGGTACCGTTATTAGCACTAAAGTCCCTTTGCGGGTCCCGTCCTTAACGCCTGCTAAAAGCAGCCGTTATGGGAGGACCCGCAAAGGGAACTCGTAGTAGACCGGTAAGGGTTTAACGGCACCGGTCTCGTTACCAGTGACCGTTAACCCTTACCGCCCTACTCTGAATGAGGCCCATGAAGTTAAAACGTATCCCTTTCACGGTGTCTTTATTTGTCGTGCTAGTCTATTTGTTCCCCTTTAGTTGGGACTATGGATACACGTTTCTTCTAGCCGCTTGTATTAAAAGCGTAGGAATAAGGCATATCCTCTCACTTCTCTGGTGTCCTTCCCGGTAACCTCTCTCTTCTCGGGTGTCCTCCCCGGTATCTTCTCTCTATTTGCTTAATTATTCTAGAGTTATTATTCCCTTCCCCTTAGATATATACATTATTCTCTACTTCTAACTATATTTTGTTTTTTCCCGCCTCCCTCCGTTACCTTTTCCCTTTACTTGTTCTAAAGCGTGCACTTTTGCCAAAACACTCAGTCTTTTTCACTCACCATTCGCATTTTTCCTCTCTGGACCCTCGGGATCACCGCCTTTGTTACCGCCTTCTTCGGTTTTTCACCCGCTCATCTGCCTGTAGGAATGGGAAGGGGTTAGGTGGGTAACACGTGTTCCTTCAGACCGTGGTCCGCAGATTTCTCTTACACTACCACTGTCTATGGGGAGCTTCACGGTCTACTCATTATGATATTGCCGAAGACCTAGAGTTACTTTATGTCGACAGTTAATGGGTGTCTTATTCTGCTCAATAATCGATAACCGATAACCATCAATCTCTGCTACCAAGTGTACTCCGAGACCCACGGCTGGCCCATAGAGCCGAGGTTTGCTCAGAAGTACTTTAAGACGCGATAGCTGCACCCTTAAGATGGATGGGGGTGCAGATTTATTACTCCAACACCAATCAATAAGGACAACTCAATGGTTTGGCAAAGGGAGTCAGTTTAATGAAAAGTACAAAATACGGGGATCCATGGATGTCAGCAGCATCGTCCTTCTGGCTTCAACTCCAACGAACTTCATACAAGTTGTAACATTTATACTCAAAACCTGTCATAATTGACGTGTAACACTCAAAAGTTAACATGCAGTTCTATTGGTTAGGAAAAGGCAACTTTACTATAGGTACTATATCTGTATATGGTAACGGAGTGAGGGGATTGGGTAAACACTGTCAGGTGGGTGTCTAAGCCCTTCTTTCAAAAATGACTACTGTAGACGTCACTAAAAGTACAACGTCTCATTGGTTCTGCGAACTATAGGACCCTAGATTATTTGGTCCATTGTGATTGGGTTGGCACCAACCCCATGCATACTTTTCCACTTCGCTTAGCAGCTCGCAGAATGGTCAGCCAGGTGCGGGGTGCCCCTTCGTTACCCGGCCTTCCTCCGGTTATGGTTACAATCAATTATTACCTTAGTAGCCATGTGTCAATTAGTTCACTGTGGTTGACCTCGAAACTGCATCTTCTGTCTGGAAAAGTTCTGTTATCTCTGCCTGGTCCAGTGCCAAGCGTAGGTGTGAACCATAGCTTCTTCTTGCTCGGCTGGTCACATGCTTCCCACACTGTGAATATGTCTTGTTTCTCTCAATTTGTGTATTTGATTCTTATTTAGCCCGCCACCTGCCTACGTCTTCTTATCTCGACCTTTCAGAGGCAGGATATTCTGTTCTTAGTTTCAATGAAATGTAGCTTCTGTTCGCCTCGTCTATTGGTATGACCTTGGCTTCCCTGGCAAGAGCTGCTTCTGCCGAGTTTCGATTCAGCCGTCTCTTCTCGTTTTGCCAAATATGAATCTCTGCTCATTTGGCCTTTAGTAACCTGGGTTGATTCTGCTTCGTTTGCAAAGTGGAAATATACTTATAATAAAGTACTTTGTTTGAGGTAGATTTATGTATAATCGCACTTGCCGCACTACTCTTTTAGTTAGCATAGCAAGCCCCACTGTTTCCTTAGCTTTTTTCGGTTCCAAGCATATTTACAGGTGTACACTGGTCGACTGTCTTCGTATTGCTTACAGCTTAATTTTCTTACATTTGGACATCATTCTTTTGTTTTAAGTTCACAATATTCTTACTCATGGCGTTTCGTCTCTTTGTGTCATTCTCGGGTCGTCATTTCTTCTATCTGTGAGTCTGTCCGGGTCCTCGTGACGTCACCATTCGTCTTCCATTAAGACCTTTTTGGTTTCTTCCGGGACAGTACTTAGGCAATCTTCATTTCGTTTCATTTGCTGGTAGGGTTTCCTTAATGGATACCTTACTGTCCATGGTTTTCTGGGTATTGGTACTTCAATAGGTGCTGCTGTTCTGATAGGTACTAGGCACAGCCCTACTTCGGCTCTCTGCTGGTTTATTTGCTCATCATACGTCACATATCTCGGTGTGAACGTTTCTGGTACTTCAAAATGGGCCACTGGAGTGCAGGTTCTATTTGGGACCTCCTCTACACTGCCATTCAAAAGAGTTAAAAAAAGTAAACAAAGAAGATGGCCGTCATGGAACGGGAGAAGGGACTACACGTCATTCGAACATTGAATGCGAGATGGGGAAATGCTTTGTCAGGTTGGTAACGATGCAGCTGATAAGCAGAAGGGTGGGCAGAGGCCTAGGGATTCATGGTTGTCCAGCTGCATCGGAACTGTGAGACAGGCAGAGGATTCCCTATCACAGAGTGGGGGGCACACACAGGGGATGTAACACTCCTCATCCCACTCCAGGCAAGGATTTCCAATCAAAATTGCTTCAATGCGGTAAAACTCACAGAGTGCGCCTCTTTGGATTTTCCCACATCTGGGCCATTTACTGAAACAATGAACATGAGAGTGTTAGTTTCTAGCCGCCTCCATGAAAAGGAGATTCCTTCAGACACACAAAACAGAAAGGCCCAAAGGCCCAGTCTTCGGCTGTCCTTTTTGGAGCAAGCAGTATAAAAAATATGAGTCATCAACCGGGCCTGAAATTATGAAAATGGCTTTGCAGTTTTCATAAACAAAAAACCAGAAAGAACTGAGAAATAGAGTCTGTGTGAACATTGGGTAGATACAGCAAATCCTAACAATGGTTAAAAGAATCGCTTTCCTTGCACACAATTCAACAAATATTTAAAGCAAACATTTCACCACTGAGATAAATACATCTCAGGTGGTTGGCTTTATTTTAAAAACGTATGGTTCATATCCATAAAAAGTTAAAATCTATAAACATTGAGAATGCCAGTGTTGAGGTTCGATAAATTATTAAACACTCAGCTCAACATTAAATTACCATATTTTTTAAAAAAAAACTCTTTTTTTGACTGATGTCCTATTATTTGTATGGTAGAGATCGATTCAATTGTTTAAATGCATATGTTATCATTTTAATTGGTTATTTATAACGTGCTTAAAACCCAGAGGATTGAACCTGTGTTGCTCTGTGTCGTCTTGCTTCCAAGACGTGCGTTGCCCCTGAGCTATCCTCCCAAGACATATGTTGATACATATATATAATATAATGTAATACATGTTTGTGAATTGAAAAATGTAAAATTTAATTGCTGTTGATTTTATATCATGAAATTATGAATGACGAATTAGGGGTTCAATTTGGTGAGTTGTGAGAACTCCCTATCTTGCTATGTGAGGGGGCGAGTCACTAGGGACTGGAGTGGTCCAGACGCGACCCGATGTGCCACCCAGGGGATGAAACGAGTGGGGTACCGCAGGGACACCATCACAAATAAAGTCTATAGTTTCAAAGACCACAAGAGAATGACAGCAAGGATTTCAAAACAGCATTAAGATCTAGTTCTCAGGTACCTTTAACTTTTACTGCTCTCTTCGCGGCTTCTTCCATGGGAAGTGGCCATGATATTTGGGGCCTGGGCTTCAGCTATGTTTCCCGCTCTGCCAAGCTACCCACAGTACACATGCTGCATCCCTGTTGCTGCTCCCCGGCAATCAGGGTCAGTGACCGGAGGCCATGCCTCAGGTGACAAAGTTGTATCACTCATTTAAATTTTTGTTTACCTATTGCTTGTTTGTTTAAAAACACCAGGATTTAGTCCACCAACTTCTAGGATGCTCGTGAATATTGGAAAAATACACCACCTTTTCTTTGCACTTTTCTAGATATATTCCATGCCAACATCTCCACTGCTCACTTCCCTGGTGGTTGTTTCATATGTGCATATAGAGAAATGTGTTTTAGGATTTTTCTTACTGTGATGTTCACAGACTATGGGTGATGTTTACGAATCAAACATGGCTTCCCCTTCAAAAAATATTTGCCTTTCCTCTCATTTTTCAATCAACCAATCAGTGCCTTTCTGCAATCATCAAAGGTCTCTCTGATTGGTCAAGAGGTATCTGCAGACACCAAATCAGGATGTGAGTTCATAGACCAATCCACGATATCACAGATTTGTTTACCTACTTTTTGGACATTTTTAAAGAAACCACTGGATGGATTACCACCAAATTTGCAAAAGCCTGCTTTCAGGACCTCATCGACACCATTCATGAAAGTTTGGTGAAAATATGTCCAGCGGTAAGGGCTCTAGTTGCGACAGAATTCGTTTTTAATGTAAGTCAAGAGATGTAATGAATTTGCATGTGCATTTTTGATACTCACACTCTCAGAGTTGAACCCTCACACCCTGCCTTCCACAAAAGCTCTCAAAACCTGGCTATTTGTTTAACCACCAAAACTGCTGATTTTGCCTGCAATATATGTTGTACTGTATGTCTCATGTTACCAAGCCGCATTCCTCTGTAACAGCGCCACAATGCCCACAGGCTGCTTGCGCGCTTTATACATGTAAAAAATTAAAATAAACTGTGAAAGTCATGTATGCCTCTTGTACAAATTGAAAACTCACATTAGAGTTCACTAGTGCCAGGCTATTATGCAAGTCTATGCAAAAGGGACAAGCATACTCGTCCTTGGCACTTAAGGGGTTAATATGAGCTTTCATACATATAGCAGGTATACAAGGCATGAGCAGTATGAGGGTACATTTTATAAACAAACTATACAAGGACGTACGTGTGTGTGGTGAACATTTCGTATATGTACACAATTGCATATACTGACTTTGGTATCGTTTTCACGAGATGTAAATTACGCGATTGTATGAATTGTAAAACTTGACGCCTGCCCATACAGCACACACTCCTATGACATATGCTCCTATGAGATGCTCCAACAACACATGCTCTTACTACGCACACTCCTATGACACGTGCTCCTATAACACACTCCTATGATACGTGCTCCTACTATCCTGCTACACACTTCTAGGACACATGCTCTATAACAGTTTATTTATTTGAATTATAGGTAATAGAAATCACACTAAACTACACACGCCACCTTCTTTGTGGTTCACAAATAACCTCTTGTTACACAAATAAATCATACCAATGGGTTGGGAAAAACACAAATGACAATACTTTTCTTTCTACAGATTTTACTTCAAGAAATAATTAGCACTCGTCAGTGAACGCAATTAATTTACAGATGCAGTGCTGTGCAATTTCGATTTTCCTGCATGCTTAAAAGGCTAGCAGTTTGGCTTACAGATTTGGACAAATGCATACGGCAATTACTATTTCACCCACACCTTTGCTCTAAATAAACATAGGATGATTTAGCATTGGATTTGTCGAACACTTACTTTGGTCTTTGTGGGGGAACTTGGACAGAAAAATTGGGATTATATAAGAATTTCAGATTTCAGGACCCTCCTGCCCCCACTTAAAGGCCTGTGTTGGAGAAGCTGGATGGTAAAAATTGGGATGATCTGATAATTTTGGATTTCATACCCGCCTCCACTTAAAGTCCTGTGTTGGAACAGCTGGATGGTAAAAAAATTGGGATGATTTGAGAAGTTTGGATTTCAGACCCTCTCCACTTAAAGGCCTGTGTTGGGGAAACTGGGTTGTCAAAATTAGGATTATTTGAGAATTTTGGATTACAGAACCCCTCCACTTAAAGGCCTGTGTTGGGGAAGCTGGATGGTAAAAATTGGGATGATCTGAGAATTTTGGATTTCAGACCCACCTTCACTTAAAGGCCTGTGTTGGAGAAGCTGGATAGTCAAAATTGGGATGATTTGAGAAGTTTGGATTTCTGACCCTCTCCACTTAAAGGCCTGTGTTGGGGAAACTGGGTTATCAAAATTAGGATGATTTGAGAATTTTGGATTGCAGACCCCCTAGACTTAAAGGCCTGTGTTGGGGAAGCTGGATGGTAAAAATTGGGATGATTTGAGAATTTTGGGTTTCAGACCCCACTCCACTTAAAGGTTTGTGTTGGGGAAGCTGAACTGAAATATTACCCAATTAAATTACAGTCTATATTTTTCAGTGAACACTGGCAATGAGTTTTGTTAATTTTGAATTTTAACAAAATCTTCCAAGATGTTCCGCCAAAGGGAATTCATTTAATTTATATTCTTAGTTAAATAGGCTAAGGATCTACACAGTTTTGCTCCTACAGCCACTATAAAGGGAAAGGATTTAAGGCCAGCAGATTCCCCCACCTTTTGGTTACAAAGGGCTCAAGTCTACTTACATTGAAAACTCTGTTTAAAGTTCAAGAAAGCCAGCTGCATTTCAGAACCCTCTGGAAGATAGGGCAGGGGTCTAGCCACTCCACTCTCAAGGATGGCCCCCAGCTCATCAGCATAGAGCTCAATCGGCTTTTAGGCATTCCTAGCAATAGACAGATCCACCCATTTGCAATCTCCTTTCGTGTTTCCTTACAGCTGTCCGATGGTAAGTTTTAGCAGCTCCTTTCACAATGGTCATTTTAGGAGCCCTCCCTTTTTCCCATAGTGCATCCACTTTATATAGCAGCAATGACACCATCAAGTTTACAATTTTGGAGAGTACCCTGCAAGAGTTCTCCAAAATAGTATTGGACAGTTCCCCTTCTCGTTCCTCCCAAATCCAGCCTCTCTCTAAGGATTGGTTTAGAAGTCTGGAACAGACATATGGCAACTTCCCTTTAAAGTCCTCTTTTGTTTCTAGTAAAAATTTGGCAAAAATCTAGTTATATGTCAAAAGCTTTTTGATTTATTAGTAACTGGCATAATATATAAATTTTTTGATTCAGCTAATCATGGGGAATGAAATAAAATGACTGCCAAGTCCACACCATTTTGCACGTCTGTTCTGCTTTTTTTCGCCAAAACGCATAATAGTTAGGAACATGTAATTTATTACCCATATTCCTAATCTTAACCTCCACCCATTCACCAACTCTCAAATTTGGAACATGTTCAGATCATCCAGAAACCCATTTTAAATGGACATTACTATTCCGTAAGTCGCAGGGGGATGAACTTTATTTCCACAAAATCGCCTGGAAATTATGTAAAAATATATACATCAATCAAGGAAGTACAATTTACGGTTGCTGAGAAATAGGCCTAGGTGATAAAGGTCTTTGTAAATTAATAGCATATTTTTGTTATATGCAAATTGGAGGCATCCTGTCTCCAGTGCCAGTTGCCTCTCTGGACCAGTGTATTATTGTTGTTTGAGGTGTAGGGTGCAGATCATAAATGGGGTTGAATTTGATACACAGAGAACCACCGTTGCAGACATCTAGCATCCTTTCTTCTTATCTGAAGGGGACCATCTTTTGATTTAAAAAGCTTCCTTTTTCCTGTATTTCTTTCTCCAGAGTTCTCCCTTTATTAGCCCCTTTGTTCACAGCCCCACCTCTCCATTCTGGTCATGAACCAGCCAGTGCATTTGGCCTGCTCAGAACTGCCCTCATAGACAGTAAGTCTAGGGATAGCCTGTTTTCAACTCCTCTTAGCAGGCACACTTTTTTGCAGTTGTAAATAGTTGGGATGCAAAAACCAGGCTGGCAGTGGGGGAAGGCACTTATGAATTTTGCCCACGGGCCCACCATTTGCCATTGGCTGACAGGAATTCACATATTGCATTATCTAACATAAGCCTTGATTCTTTGGCATACGTTGTGTTTTACTGATCAGAGTTCACTTTTTTTTGCACTGAAAGTACAGGACTGTTTCTTTCAGTCATTAATAAAATACACTTTTAATTATCTGCTGTTTGTTTTTTTGGCTGAAAAGTGGGTCTGAATTGTCCCAGAGCATCACCTTTTGATGGTTAGCATTTCAGTGAAAATGCTGCATTTATTTCTCAGCCAGTAATGTGGTGTGCATTTCCAATCTGCACTTGGATTACATTTTTGGTTTAGCTTTTTTGGGATTTCCACTGCAGTAAGACACCCACATAGTCTGTCTTGGGCCTACAGGAACTTTTCATGGATACAAAGTGGGCTTTTCTTTTCAAATGTTTGCCGGTATTTTGCATATGTAGCATAACATGTATCACATTTTGTCAACACACACCTGTCTTTTCCCTGATATCTTTATGCTAGCAGGGTACATTTTTCTCTTGTCTTGCTTTAACTTGCAAACACACATGCAAAGCCATTTTGTTGTCAGTGTTTAAAAATCATGTTTTTCATGTGAAAGGGGCTGTTGAATTTCTTCTGCCTTTGTGAATTAAAAATTAAATTTTTCCTTTGCTAATGACAAGTAGGCCCTTCAGTTCTGTTGGTTTGGGGACCTTTGATTACACACCACAGCTTTAATCGCACACACTCCTGCGACACACGCTTCTACAACACACGCTCGTACGACGCGCTCCACTTGCAATTCTAGTGCACAAATTCCTGATGAAATCTTAGTGCATACCAAAAATGTGCAAAATCTAAGCAACCAATTTTACGATACTTGGGGTAAAATGTCTTTCCTATGAGAAAACCCCATGTTAAAAGCGATCAAAGTAAAAAAAAAATTAAATATGAATCCATCCATGAAAAATGCCAGCTTTGCTATACATAGGCAGCTAACTTGAGTTATTAAGAAAAGTTATTTTCTGAAACGCCATAGAGACATTGCCATGAGCTATTGCGATGGCGTTATACATATATTTATATATATATAGTTATCTCTCACTATCTTATTGATAGTACAGTTTGGCTGGTCAGTAGTGCTGTTTAGTTACTTGAAATCCCTTAGGATATCGGTGAATACATATAATGTGGAAATGCATTCTTGGGTACCTTCCATTCAGTAAATGCGTTAGGTGGAGACAGATTGCTAGGTCGTTCTAACAATAGACAGCCATAAGGTAAATTATCTGTTTGTCATATTACCCACACATGATCTTGGGTGACTATTGTTGTGCCCCTCGAGTCAGCCGGATGCCAGCAGGTAGCGCCCAGAAGCCCACATGCCATATAGGAGCTTTGTTGATCCTCTGAAAAGGAAAAAGCGGTTACACTAATTTATTGAAAACAGTAGCCCATCTGAGTTATGGGCTGGCTGAGAAGTGGGCACCTATCGAGGTTTTACAAGGAAGCCATCCGGCCAGAGTCAGTCAAAAAGCCAAGCCCCTCTCCCAATCTCTATTACTGTATCTTTCAGGCACGTGTGAGGCTGTCAATCAATCAAGTAAAGGGATGCTGAGTAGTGTTGTTTTGGAGCGGCAGAAACCCTGGGATTGGTACACCAAGAACAGCTGAAGAGGTGTGTTTACAGGAGACAGAAAATGAATGCATGTTCTTCGGTAATCCAGCTCATTTCAAAGAAATTCAAGAATGATGAAAAATGAAACTACATTGAGGGCAATTCAGCAGACTTGTGTTATTTATGTAATTACATTGAAAAACAATGATCTTCATTTACAATCTTGTTCCCATACATATTTAGATTTCACCTTGCCTCCTGAAAAGGATATCTCACACATTCTAGTCTCTCTGTTAGCCCTCTATGGGCGACCAGCCTAACTGGTCGTAGGCCTAGCCTAGCACAACGTCCTCAACCCCACTTGGGGTTATGGCTCGCTCAGTCCCTCGTAAACTATTCTGCCTCATTGGCTGTGTGTGGTGTATGATGTTTTTCCCCCCCCTGCCACGGGTTCTGATTTCCTCAGCCCCTCGTATGCAAGTCGACCTCATTGGTCGTGCATTTGATGCAATGTTCTCTCAAACACCATGGGTTCTATGACTCTCAGATTCTCTTGGGCTATTTAGCTTCTTTGGCTGTGTGTTTGATGGTATGTTTTCATCTCCTCCAGGTATTCTGTGTCTCTCAGCCTCTTGTGGGCTACTCAGCTTCATTGGCCATGCATTTGCTGTAATGTTCTCACTTCCTCCTGGGGTCCTGCACCTATTGGGCTCTCTTCCACTATTAGCCTCATTGTCCATGTGTTCTGCTTCAGAGTCTCACTGTCTCCTCCCCTCTGTACGTAGCTGCTATGTACCTGGGTGATGGTTACACTGCTTGTTGAAGAAGACGGTTGCTCCAGGGACTGCGGAGCTGCGCTTTTGATGTCGTTGCCTCTCTTGTAGCGAGTCCTGGTCTTGGCATCTCCGGTGATTCGGTCTCCGAATCCACCTCCACCTCCAGGGGACGATGGGTCATCGGGCACTCTGCCCGCATGGGTCGGCAGTGTTCCACAGGCTCTGGGATTCCTCCAACCATCACGCATCTGACGTCGTCCAGCTTCTAGGGTTGACCCACCGCGTGTAACAGTGCAGGCTTCCACTGTCTGCGGGGTGAATCAGGCTTTCTCCTCTCCCTCGTAGGTACGATTGTGCGTCCTTTTAGGTTCTCCTGTGAAACAAGAGAGGAAGTAGGATTGGTTTTGCATCTGAACAGAGGTTAACAGAGTGGGGTTAGCAACCAAGTCATTTCCAGTTAAAGGACCTTCTCCAGTATAACATGGTTCAACTTGCATATTATTCATAAACAATGGAGATTCTGTCTCATTGGAAGGTGCAGTCATATCATTACTTGGGACATCATTGTCCCATACGGTGAGTAGTCCCCTAGGGAGATCCCACTTGACCTGTCCCCTAGGGAGTATCTTGCATAGCAGGCTCACCTCCCTAATCCCAAATGGGGTGGCTCCCCTTTGAGGGGAAAGGGACGAATTCCCTAGCTACGTCACACATTCTTACAAAATATTATTTCAAGTACTTCATTCCTTTATGTTCAACATGTTCTAAAGAAAAATAATTTTGCAATCGAAAGACGGCCAATAAACTAGAAAAATGGTACACTGTGAGAATATTCCAACATTTTACTTTATAAAATGAATACATAGGCTGATGTCTTAAACATTAATGTTTTCCTGGTTTGCAACTGGCACCGTTTTCATTTTCCGTTTCAGTGCATTGTTTCAGTGTGAAAAAGCACACTTTTAAATGATAGCAAATAGTTTTACTTTACTAAAATGTTTAGCACTTCTAGTTGTGGGTATGACACATGTGTAGCAAGTTATGTCCCATTTGTCGGGTGCTGTCTCTGAAGAGTGCGGTTAACACCTTGCCTCCCACAGGCCTACCTTTTTCAAGGTAACTGAAACAGGAATCATAACTGAAGAGAGGGATTATTTTGGTGCCTCTTGTTTTAAATGGATGTACCCCATTTTAGGTGCAGCCCATCAGATGAGGCGACACCTATCTGCTCATTTTATCTATGCAATAGTTCCCCATACAATTGAATAGCATGTTTCACACTTAAAAGAATCACTGCTGTTTTTAAGTGTCTGCTGCTTTAATTGAATGCTTTTGGGTTCCAATTGTTTTCACAGCACGCATGTGTCACTGAAGAGCAGATTAAGCATGTTAGCAGAATGGTGCATGCAGCATGACAGTGGAGCAATGCAGGATTGTGGTGCATGTCATCGAGAAAGAGAAATGTTGATTTCTAAGCATTAGGTTTGAAGGGCAGGTAGCTCCCAGGAGATCCATTCCTCCATCCCAGACACTTTAATTGTCAACTCTATGGTAAGTGACATCCGATCGCACAGAGATCAATTATGAGGCATTCAGCCTTGCCATTTTCTGGTTTAAGCTGAGAGCTGGATGTCAGTAGAGATTAATAGGCAGCCAACCCATAGCAGAGCCCTCGGAAAGAAGTGCACTATATGGTCAGCTATCAGCCTTTCCAGAAAAGGGGCAGGAAGATACCTGTGGGCCGTGCCAACCTCCTTGTCGGTGCCAATTCAAATTTGGACTATACAGCCCCTCCATGGAAAAGTCCAATTGTGGGCCTCATTCCGAAGTGGGCGCAAAGTGATACAGGGCACCGTTAAGGACATTGGTGCCGGTAATCCCTTTGCGCCCTATTCCGATGTCCCTTAGCGGGTACCGCAATGGGTGCCTGGTTTTACCAAGCACCCTTAGTGGGAGCTGCTAAGGGACCAGAGAGCTAATAGTGGTACCGCAAATAGCGGTACCGTTATTAGCTACTTCCCCATTCCCATTGAGCCCTATGGGGTCTCAATGGGAATGGGGAATGGATTTTTCAATGAGGAGTTACCGATCCCTCCAGGGTCGGAATGGACCGGTAAGTCCCCATTGAACCAGGTCGGACCCGGACCCGGTATGGGAGGTAGTCATGGAGCAAATAGCGCCATGATCACCTCCATACTCGGAATAAGGCCCATGTGTCTACTTTGTGGAGGAGCAGATCAAGAACAGGACCTTCGAGCAGGACACTGGGTCATCCTGTCCCACCTTTTATGCCCGCCTGTGTGAGTAGCACTACCCGAGATGATATCCAGGGTTCAGCCACCATCTGTGCGGCCATAACTGTACTTTAAACATCCTGCAACAGTGCCTCCTTGCTGTGGGGGTGTTGGGCAGCATCTAACACCTCGATGTATCCCCATCGACATCATTCTAAACGACTTCCCAGGAATCAGATTGAGCAGACACTCAACGTGACCTTGGCCTCCTTTTTTCATTCCTTTCTTGGCATTCTCCGCTCACTTTCACCCCTTCACCACGCTGCCCACTCTCCATCCACTTTCAGTGCTCCATGCACATTGGGAGGTCCACTTTCGGTGCTCCATGCACATTGGGAGGTCCACTTCCGGTGCGCAATGCACATTGGGAGGTGGACTAACAGTTGGTCAAGAGTTCTTGAAGGGGAGGGGCACGAATAACGCCTTGTGCTATCCAGTACGGTCCACAGGGTTTGCTAGGGCCTCATTACAAGCATTGCGGTCCAGGAACTATGGTACAGGTAAGCATGCCAGTACCGTAGTTCCCGGACCGCCATACTAGGAGCTCTGCTCGCAGGTGCCGTCTCACCCGACAGGTTTTTCCTGGCGGGTGTCGGCACCCGCGAGCAGAGCACGTCGGATGCACCGGCACAACTCTGACTGTGCCGGTGCATCCGACCTCCCCATCCCCATTCAGCCCTACGGGGCAGAATGGGGATGGGGAGGCCCTTGATTCCGGCACCCACAAATGGGTAATTACTGGGTCCGCCAAGCTCGGCATGACCCGGTTCTTGCCCATTCGCGGGTGCCGGAGAAAATGCAACTCCGGCTACCGCCAGAGTGTAAAGAGCCATTGGCCCTCATTACGACCCTGGCGGAAATCGTGGTGCTAAATGCACCGCGGAGCACGGCGGAAAGCTGCCGATAGCGCCATGGAGGTTGGCGGATTTTCCGCCCCATGCCGACCTTGGCGGGGCGGTAAATCCCCATTCCCCATTTTACCCTTCCTCATTCCCATTTTTGCCCCATAGGGTATAATGGGAGTGGGGAAGGCGTTAATTGCGCCACCGCAAAATACGGTGGCGTAATTAACATCAAGGTCCCGTAGCGCCATGGATTTCTCCGCCCGGAAAAACCAGGCGGAAAACGTTCCATGGCGCTACGGGAACTCGTAGTAGGGCGGACGGGTCCGCCGCGAATAACGCTGGCGTAAACCCACTCCGCCAGGGTCGTAATGAGGGCCATTGTGTTTCTATTCTATTTGATGTATTGATTTGATTCATTATTTTGCTATTTTTTGTGCATTTACTTTTCGTGTTACTGATTCGATTGTTTTGTTAATTACACCTACAACTCAGAATCCTGGCACAGAAGTGTTCCAACATTCAGACACGAGGTTCCATTATTACCACACTTTAGCCTAAAACAATAATATGGCTGGCAGAGGCATGCGCGAGTCTCAATGCACTTGCAAAATGCGTGTGCTCGCAGCAACATGCCCGAAAATCAAACGCGTGAGTTAACACTGCTACCTGCAAAGTTTTAAAATGTAAGTGCACTTTTGAGTAAGTTCGATTTTATAATTGTATCCCATTAAATCCAAAGAAGGGAAATACATCTTTGTCGAGACCCTTTTGTACACCCAGAAAAATGATCTAAAAATCCTAAATCAACACCTTTACTTTTCAACCCATTTTGCTGAGAGTTTAAAGAAATTCCACGATTCTATTTCAGCAAGAAACCGTGATTTTACTTTTTCTTAAATTGGTTGTGTTTTTCTCCCATATTTGACCCTGTCAGACGTGTTTTCATTGAACTATGTACGTTGTTTATTGTACTCTGTATGGCAGAGTTATTTATTATTTGTGTGATGTGGCATTAGTCTAAATAAAGCTTTTATTCATTCATCTTTCATAACTGTAAAAAAGATGGGATGGTTAATTTCCCCACGAAAATAAATACGTTCCTAAATATGTTACTTGTAATTTCCTTTCAATGTGATTGGAAATAATATTTTTCCAACTTAATTACATTTTTTGTGTTTTTAAAAACTGTGTCTATACTTCAGTCTGTGAACAAGATAAGTTCTTGGCTAAGGAACTCTCGTCCCCTGCACACTATCACAAGCTCGTCGATGAGCTAAACATTTAGGAAAATTTAAGAGGTAAATTTCAATTCATAGACTCAATTGTGATTGCTGGCAAACAAGCCTATTGTACTTTCCAATGATTGATCTCAGAGATGAGGATATTTCTTCAGAGGTATTTTTATTGTTCAAAAGTTCATAGAAGGCCCAACGTGTTTCGAGATAAATATCTCTTCTTCAGGGGTATGTTCAATATTATGTAACACATCTATAGGAAAATTTCAAAAAAACATAATTACATTTGTAGTAGAGTATTTTTGTTTCTATTTTACATATATAAAGGTAACATTTTTATGTTCAAAAGAAACAATTTGAAAAAAGCGGTTCTTGTGATACCATATACAGTTGTCTTATCATTTTAGTAATTGTAACCCTTTTTTTTCTTTTTATTTTCATTTATTTACAACATTGACTCTGGTAATCCCAAATTAGAATATACAATACGCTTGTTTAAGCTTAATGCGGTCCAAAGTAGACAGATAGTCTAAAAACCAAAATGCAATCAACAAACAAAAGTCTATGGATTATCTGTAGGTACTATAACGTAGTTGGTCAAGGGAATATTCTCCTGTGGGGTCATGGTACCCTAATGGTCTTTCAAGAGTTAGCTATGGAGTATAGAAGTGTGTGTTCTTATTGGAAATAGTGCCCCAGAGAGTTAAAGAATATAAGCTAAAAATGGCTTCTGTATGGGTCAGATTAGTTGAATTTAGCACTGGTTTTAAGTAAACACTAGGTAAGCACCTGATGCTAGTGAGAGTAAGAATATTCTTACCCTAGGTAAGGTTCCAGAGATCGCCGTAGTGTGCGATGTACAACTCAAGGTGAGAGGTACCAGGTAAGTCTATGCATTCATATGGCGTTCTGTTTGCTAGAGAAAATGTATGTTTTGTTCTGTTACCTTAAGTAAAAGAAGGACAGGTAAGTAAGCAAAAACAGTAGGGCAGGGTAGTGTCAATAGAGGTTGACTGTCCCTTAACTCCGGGTATGTTCCCAAGATTGTGGAAGTTCCTTACGCGTTCGTAGCGTGATGCTATTTAGGATCAAAATGGCCGTATATATTACGGCGCTAAGTGATGACGTCACTACGTCGTGACGTGACGTCACGGATATAAACAAACAAAAAAATGTTTTTTAAAAAAACATTTTTTTGTTTTAAATACGACGGAAGATGTTCATGTATATTTAAGCAAAACGGTTCTAAATGTGGTCCGCTTGGACACGAGGTGTTTAGTATCCGTGATACATTGTAAGATGTCTAGATTAATCATAGTTACAAAAGGGCTAAATTGTTTCAAAAATCGTACAATGATTCCCTGTAGGTGACTTACATTCTGTCAAGTTATACAAGTTTTATGTAAAATATGATGTACTAAAAGACCTTGTCATAATGACTTACATTCTAGTGGGGACCACAAATTGGTCCTGTTGTGACATCTATATTGTGGTTTATGATATGATACGATATTTTATTTGTATCGCGCTCTTACACAGGTGTTTGGGGGACTATGTCCACTATATCACAAGTATGATAAACTCTCTAAGTGTCTTGAATACTCTGTGGTGCCTAAATAAATAAGCAGTCTAAATCTGATAAGCCAACTAATCGTGACTATTCCCAAAGTTGTTGTATATAGGCTTTGAGCAGGTGTTAAAGTCGAGGGCGCAAAGGGGCCTCCAAGCCAATAACGGTGACCGTAATGAACGGTCACCGTTATTTGCATCTTCCCCATTCCCATTGAGCCCTATGGGGGCTCATTTGGGAATGGGGAAGAGCCTTGGTGAATGGGGAATTACCGCCCCGCCAACCTTGGAATGGGGCGGTAATTCCGCCATCCACCAAGGCGCTGCCGTCCGGGTACGGCGTCAACCAAGGCGTTAATAGCGCCATTGGTTAGCGCCGTACTCGGAATGAGGCCCAATATCTCCCAACTCAGAGTAGTTGTACTAGAAGTAATTCGACCAGCACCCAGAGGAGGAGATATGGCCAAAAGATTGGCACTAAGAGAATTATATTGGATCCACACCCTGGACGCAATGACCCCATTAGGTCTCAACAAAGATTTCTACTTGGGTGCATACTTATAAAACAACAAAAACCTATACACAACAACTTTGGGAATAGTCACAATTAGTTGGCTTATCAGATTTAGAGTGCTTGTTTATTTAGGCACCACAGAGTATTCAAGACACTTAGAGAGTTTATCATACTTGTGATATAGTCCCTTGTAATGTAAAATACCTCTGAAGAAATATCCTCATCTCTGAGATCAATCATTGGAAAGTTCAATAGGCTCGTATGCCAGCAATCACAATTGAGTGTATGAATTGAATTTTCCTAAATGTTTAGAATGTTTAGCTCATCGACGAGCTTGTGATAGTGTGCAGGGGACGGGAGTTCCTTAACCAGGAACTTATCTTGTTCACATATATTTCACAACCCAGATGCCAGGGTTGATTGTCATCTCCTCTGCACCTTAAAATCATCAAAATCACTGTTGTGCTACTAAGTGTTCCCTTAAATGCTCGAACAACCTAAAACAGGTGTGCAAGGTGAACAGAACAGTGGATTCTAAACTTCAGTCCATTTTTTTAGTTTGTATTCTATTTTTGCAAATGTACAATCCCTTAAATAACTGTTTTCATGATTGTGTTCTCTGTCATTTCACCAGGGGCAAAATTCAAAAACAAATTCATAATTTTACAAAGTAAAAAAAATCGATCTAGCCCAATCCTCTGGCTGGACGATTTGACACTTCTAGATGACCCCTAACGATTGGTTAGTTTGACTAATGGTGCCTGCATCAACTCCTTCACCTCTAGCTGGATTCCCGTGTATCCAGGTAAAAGAAAATGGTGACACTTTGCACCGCGCTAAAAATTCCATGAATCAGGCCCTAAGTCTCAGATATATCAAAGACACCAACACCCATTTGCACCCTCCCCGCCGACCTGCTTTAAAGCCCCCAGCAGCCATTAATCTGCATTGCAGGATCCACTAGAGTGCTCAGCTTAGATTGCTGGTTCGTCTGACGATAAGAGCTAGCCACTCCCTTCTGGTAACTTAGCATCCTTACAGAAAGCAGCCAGCTGTTTTGGTGGCATCTGAAATGAGTACCAGAGAGGAAAAACCCCACGAAGGTACCAAGGTCTGGATACCAGTGCACATTCATGCTCTATGTCTTCCCACATCCTGTAAGCAAAGTTAATCTACTCCCTCCCAAAGACCCACAGAGGACATCCAAGTTCCCAGTCCCCACCATTTGACCCCCAGCACCAAAGCAGTTCTGCCCTGACAACAGCGCTCAAGGTGTACATGGAGCTGCCATCCTGGAGACTTGGCACCATTGGTCAAGAAATGATCAGGCAAGGTACCAGTGCCTCCTGAGTGTGACAGTGTGGATCACAAACAAACCCCATAAATGACCTCATCTACAAAGTGGGCACCACTAACAGAGCGGACCCGAGCCCAATCAGTGGCGCCACCAGCTTCAGTGACCTCACGTGAGCCTCAACCGCATTCATTTCATGTTCCCTAATGACACCTCCAACTGTGTGAACCCCATCAGAGCTCTGTCAAAGACTATACTATGTTAACCCTACACAGAGGTTCTGCAATCTGGGTCCCTCCAGATATTTTTGACTACGAATTCCAAGCTCCCTCACCATCGATTATGCTGGCTAGGTCTGATGGGAGTTGCAGTCCAAAACATCTTGACAGTCAAAGGTTGCAGACCATGCCTTACACTAAGTCTCAGGAAACTTCAAGACATCCGCAGATGCTGTGCACAAAAAAAGCCTTGCTGTGAGCGAATCGTGCCCACTCACCCTCACAAAAAGCCACCTTCTCCACCAAGAAAATGCCCAAAAATCTGTTGCAAATGGAGAACAATACTGCATAGGGCGGTCTGTGCTCATTGTGTGATCTGCTTGAGGTCCCTTGTAGCCAATGTTGAAGCCCTGTGACACAGTGTGCATGTGAGGCACTAAGTACGGCTCACCTTCTGCAGCTGCCATTCCCCTCACACATACGGCTGTTACACAACAGAGGGGGAGGGACTAGCTGCAGACATAGAGTGCCCACCGCCAGTCCTGCCATGTGTATCTGAGTGTTAGGTGCATTCTGGGTGCCTAGACAGGGATTGGCCAATGGATCCCATGTCTGTGGGTTGGATGACAGCCCTCTATACAGGGGAGTCAGTCTCATAGGCGTTGCTAGGGGGGGCTGGAAGGGCTATAGCCCTGGGTGTTTTGATTGTAGCACCGGATAGAAGCTCAGAGGCTACAACCAAAAGGCTAGCTAGCCCCGAGTCCCGACATTAGCGTAGCCCCAGATCTTTTCCAGACCTAGGAACACCCCTGTTCTTACTTTCCTTGAGCATTTTTATCTGGGGTGGATCAGTGCTGGCAGGGATACGAAGATACCCCTATCATCATTGAGCTGTCTCCTGCGCCTGGCTTCCGTACACCTCCACCGTCTGTGTGCAGCTAGCACCTCCCTCTGTAAGCACTTCCGACCTTCCGACATTCTGAAGAACTCTAGCTTGGGGGCTTTAGGGCATAATAACTTCAGGCCAATCACCAGGCTTCCATGTCCATCAAGCTGCTGGAGAGGGGGGGCTACCTCACATCTACAGCAGTTTAAGGCGGAAAATGGGATCCTCAACATCTTCCAATATGGCCGCTGTAGCAGATATTGGAGTGAAACATCTTCCAATATGGCCACTGTAGCAGACATCGGAACTCAACATCATCCAATATGGCCGCTGTAGCAGACATCGGAGCGCAACATCTTCCAATGGGGCAGCCAATGGAGCAAAGCTTCCACTTCTTGTGATGTTGGATCTATCGCTGCCTTCATCCCGTCAATCATGTCCTTCTCCTGGACTGTCTGTGCAGCACCATTCGTTTCTCAGCTCCTAGGCCGAAATGATTCCGTTCCGAGAAGAATAAGCACAACTCAGGAAATGTGTCTCTAATTCAGCTGTTGTCGATTGTGGAGTCCCCCGCGGTTCGCTGCTGTTGCCTGCCTTCATTCATCCAGATTTGGGGTAATAGGGAGAGTGTCACTGCACCGCTGGTTTATTGATATGAGAAATCAGCCCTTCGCATCTGGGGGCACCTAGAAGTTGTACCCCACCCTTCAAGTAAATAAATTGCACATCAATTGGTGTTTCCAAATATGCGCCGAGCACTCAAGCAAAGTTATGTATTGGTTGTATGTTTATGTGTTTGGTCTTTTATATTGCTATGTTGCATTCGAAACGAAGGATGTCCTCTGATTGTCCACTGGTTAGATTACATTTAAATAATACACTATTTAAATGTAGTCTAACCAGTGGACACCCTTTGTTTCGAATACAACATAGGAATATAAAAGTCCAAAACAATAAATATTTTTTAAAAAAAAGACATAACTTAGCTTTTGTGCTCGGCGCTTATTTTGGAAACACCAAGTGATCTTCATTAATGTCCATGTGTGGCCACTCCTGGACCCTATTCCTTTGCACCCCTGTGCAGGTGACCCCCAGATTTACATGTGTGTCACTGACCCCCGTGAGGGCTTTCTGCATATTGCAAACTGGTTGAAAAAGAGCAGGGACTCGGTGAATGAGAGGGGAGTGAGGCTAATTGCCTCAGAGGCAGAGCGTGTCCGCTCTAGTCCACGTCACCTGCTTCATGGCAACAGCGCTCTCGTGGTGCTCCCTGGCCTGTAATGGGCCAGCGATTCCATTCCAGTGCAGGTTAACATGCCGGATGTCCTCTGGGATGCTGATATTAGTTTGACATCCCAGGTGAAGGGGGCCTTCTTTACACTCATTTCTGGTGTGTTCCGCCATTTGTCCACAAAGACGATCACCACATCATTGTCAGAAGCTTGGTGAATTCATAATGTGGTAAATGGCTAATGAATTATACACTGACCTCCCAGTTCTCCAAATTAAACAGATGCAGGAGGTGCAAAATGCGTGTTTTTAGAGCTCCAGCAGAGGTTATCTGTCGGCAGTCCTTTAAGTGGGTCGAGTAAACAAGGGTGAGCTCGTACGGTGATGTGGTCTAACTGATGGGTCTGGCGTAAAAGGAATGGGAGTGGCCTAAGAAATGTGGGTAAAAATGGAATGTTCATAAATGTTGTGACCTGTGTAAGTAAGCACATGCCCCAAAACTGTCTGTTTGGTCAATTCCTATGAAGCCCAACCAATCAAAGTATCAAGTTATTATTTATGGGTGCCTTTACGCGGGGGGGGGGGGGTAGGGGCGGGGGGTTAGCTGTAGGTCTGGTGGGGAGGTGCGCTGCTAATATAACACATGCCCCAGACAAGGCAACCGTTCAAAGTCATTGCTCATGGACAGCAGGAGTGGGAGAGCACATGAACAGCAAACAGTTCATTACGAGTTCAGAAAAGGAATTGATAATTTCCCAGAACCACACAGAAAAGCCTTCAAGGGTTCTTGGCCTGAGGTGTCCCGCAGTGTAGCTCAAGCAACAGACCCCCTCCCCAAACCCTACCCCCCCCCCCCCCCCCCGCTTCTTTTTGCCAGGCAACTTGCTATAGAGAAAGAAGAGCGGCTTCAAAGCTGTAATGGGGCACCCGTCATTGCAGATAACCAGCCTACTTGGCCTGCCTGATGCCGATAATCAGTTGTGATCTCCCGCCTCTGGGAGCCAGTGATGATACTACCTGTGCCCAATAACTTCCACACGCCTCCGCCGAGGTTAACTGGCCTTTCATTTGAACTCTCGTGGCTGGATTCCATTCATGTTTTCTGTAATGATCATTTCACAACCGGATTGTAAACGAAGGCGTTTCGTTTCGTTGTATGTTCTTTACATCAAAGCCCCACCAGCCGCGCATGGATCCACCGCCTCCGAATCCCAGTCCTGCAACTGCTCTCCCACCATTCCACATTCTCCTCCATCATCACACTCCACATTCTCACTCCCCATTCCATTCCACATTCTCCTCCATCATCACACTCCACATTCACACTCCCCATTCCATTCCACATTCTCCTCCATCATCACACCCCACAGTCTCACTACACATTCCATTCTACATTCTCCTCCATCATCACACTCCACATTCACACTCCCCATTCCATTCCACATTCTCCTCCATCATCACACTCCACATTCTCACTCCCCATTCCATTCCACATTCTCCTCCATCATCACACTCCACATTCACACTCCCCATTCCATTCCACATTCCCCTCCATCATCACACTCCACAGTCTCACTGCCCATTCCATTCCACATTCTCCTCCATCATCACACTCCACATTCACACTCCCCATTCCATTCCACATTCCCCTCCATCATCACACTCCACAGTCTCACTGCACATTCCATTCCACATTCTCCTCCATCATCACACTCCACATTCTCACACCGTATTCCATTCCACATTCTCCTCCATCATCACACTCCACATTCTCACACCGTATTCCATTCCACATTCTCCTCCATCATCACACTCCACACATTCTCACTCCCCATTGCATTCCACATTCCCCTCCATCATCAAACTCCACATTCTCACTCCCCATTCCACATTCTCCACCATCATTGCACTCCACATTCACACTCCCCATTCTCCACCATCATCGCACTCCACATTCTCACTTCCCATTCCATTCCACATTCTCCCCCATCATCGCACTCCACATTCTCACTCCCCATTCAATTCCACATTCCCCTCCATCATCATACTCCACATTATCACTCCCCATTCCACATTCTCCACCATCATCACACTCCACATTCACACTCCCCATTGCACATTCTCATCCAGCATAGCACTCCACATTCTCACTCCCCATTGCATTCCACATTCTCCCCCATCATCGCACTCCACATTCTCACTCCTCGCTCCCCATTCCATTCCACATTCTCCTCCATTATCACACTCCACATTTTCACTCCCCATTCAATTCCACATTCCCCTCCATCATCATACTCCACATTCTCACTCCCCATTCCACATTCTCCACCATCATCACGCTCCACATTCACACTCCCCATTGCACATTCTCATCCAGCATAGCACTCCACATTCTCACTCCCCATTGCATTCCACATTCTCCTCCATCATCACACTCCACATTCTCACTCCCCATTCCACATTCTCCTCCATCATCACACTCCACATTCTCACTCCCCATTCTATTCCGCATTCTCCTCCATCACACTCCACATTCTCATGTTGTGGGACTCACCCTTAATGTATCTGGAATGGGTCTGGGTGTTTTTTGTACTAATCTATTCCACAAGTAATGGGAGAACGTGGGGAGGGTTGAGTATTCTGCAAGTGGGGGTGAGGGGGTTCGTGCAGGGAGGGGCAGTACTGGCCTAGGGGGCACTTATGCTTGGAGGGCTAATATCCTCTAGTGTGTGTGTGTTATGTGTTGCGTGGGGCATGTTGGAGAGGTGGCACCAGGGCAGAAGGAATGTTGAAGGGTATGGGAAGGGACGGGCATTACTGCAGCGATCCGATGCCTAATACTGTTTGTCTCACTGGGTGTGGACAGGATGGGCTGCATGCATGGCCCTGGCAGGAGTGGAAGTGCTGGGAGACATGGACAGGGGTGGAGAGGGGATTGAGTGGATGCAGCTAGTCGGGAGATTTGGTGCTAGCGCAGGAAAGTGAGAGAATGGGGGGGGGGGCAGTTGGAGGGAACAGGATGGGCTGCATGC
The DNA here is from genome assembly GCF_040938575.1 of Ambystoma mexicanum. Lineage (NCBI taxonomy): Eukaryota > Metazoa > Chordata > Amphibia > Caudata > Ambystomatidae > Ambystoma > Ambystoma mexicanum. The sequence goes on along the minus strand of NC_090924.1, from coordinate 1,368,648,984 downwards.
GCTGCCCAGGCAGGACTGGGAGTGCTGGGAGACCTGGGCTCGGGTAGAGGGACAGGATGGGCTGTGTGCGCTGGTAGGAGTGGGAGTGCTGGAAGACCTGGAATCAGGTGGAGGGACACGATGGGCTGTATGCGCTGCCTTGGCAAGAGTGGGAGTGCTGGGAGACCTGGACTCGGGTGGAGGGAACAGGATGGGTTGCTTGCGCTTCCCTGGCAGGACTGGGAGTGCTGGGAGACCTGGACTCAGGTGGAGGGACAGGATGGGCTGTATGCGCTGCCTTGGCAAGAGTGGGAGTGCCGGGAGACCTGGACTCGGGTGGAGGGACAGGATGGGCTGCATACGCTGCCCTGGCAGGACTGGGAGTGCTGGGAGACCTGGGCTCGGGTGGAGGGACAGGATCGGCTAGGCACTCGGCCTCAGGAGTTGACCCTCTTCTGGTTTGGCTAAGTGTTCAGGGTGTGGTCCATGGCTGGATGGGGCTCTGGCTAAGGATTGGTGGATATCGAAGTGGCACGACACTTATCATTTCGCCTTTTCCCATCCTTATGTCATTCTTCTTTACTTACCCTTTATGTCTGCTTCATTGCCTTGGACTTCTGTCCTCGGCTTTGGGCAGCCTATTTATCTAGACCTTTTAAAAGACATCTCCATCCATTGGGATGACGCTGGTCAACCATGTCCACAATATACTTAGGACAGCCCGAACACATCTCGAGCCCCTCATGCACCCAGACTGTATATATACATTTACAATGCTGCAATCGCCACCTATCGAACAGCTGCTTACACACCTTCCTATGCTCTGCATCAAATTTTACTTCAACGCATCTCTCTCTTCTCATATCACACCATTTCCCGGTCAATGCATCCTAAGCAGAGTTCCCTGGGCGGGACGTAATGCACCTTAACTCGGACAAGGTTGAATTTATATATTTATTTATGAAGCCCTTACACCTAAGCGCTCAATATGAAGTCAAATAAACCCAAAATGAAGAATCAATTACATAATGGCATTAAGAAGGGAGACAAAGAAGAAATGCTTTACGTCTTGTGCGGAAGACAGGAAGAGTAGTAGAAGAATAAATTAAAAGGGGCAAAAAGATCCAATGCTTAGGGGCAAGGAGAGCAAATCATTGAAAGTGGGATGGGGCGCATGGAAGCTTGGGCACGCAGAGTAGAGAGACTGATAGTGCCGCGAGCGAGGGGGGTACACAATTGTAAGGTATAAGAGATAGGATGGGAGAGACCCTACAGACATTTGAAGACAATGGATCGAATATTAAAGAAAAGACAGGCCAGGAGAGAAAGAAGAGCTGAGGAAATAGAAGGGCGAGAAGAGAGAGAAGAGTGTGGAGGGATAGATGGTAAACTGAAGGAAGTGGGGAAAGCTGGTAGGCAGGAAGACTGAAAGAAAGAACAGAAGAATAGTAAAAAAAATGTGAGACAAAAGATGAAATCAGGGTACTCTCACAGATGTTATGTAAACGAAAACAACACAAATCATTGAAATTATCAAATCAAACGTCCATGCACCAGGAGGTTGTGTAGTATATTGTGTATTCAATTTACTGTGTAAGTATTTCAAATGGGGTTACACATTGTCTACTCCATCTACCCAATGGGCAACCCAACATAACTAGTAGGATGTGTTTACATGATTTTATTCTCTTATAGTTTGCCTGCATTTACACATGCTAAGGCCAGATTTGGAAACGTCTCTCCCAATAATATGGTCACTCCACCATTTATACCAAACATGCATCGTCCGAAGACACAGCAATTATACCGGGAGAGTTGCCTTTAAGGAGGATAGTGGCTGGGCTAATGTACCCCCAAAACAACCCTAGTAGGTGGTTGTGCTCTCGTCCACAAATACAACAATCTTTAACTTGTGCTCTCTAATGTAAACCCACTTTCTGTTCCATTTCTAACTCAATTGGTATATTTCAGGTGCCATAACATTGCTGTGAAATACACAGCCAACAGCACTGTCAGTCTCTTCCTGAAGGTCTATGAATACTGGATGATCTGAGAAAGGCTGATTCTTTTTGGCTAGGACAGTATTATAAACTCTGCACGGACTCTCCAAATATTTACCATGGCTTTGCGGCGTGGCCTCTATCACTGTGATCTGTAGCCCCGCTTGCCTTTATCCTCCACCATCTTCATTCTGAGCTGCTCCCTCCTAGCCTAAGTTCCAGAACCTGAGGGACCTACCTCTCCTGCCCCCCACTCAGTACTTAAGCGCAACCCACGCCTGCTGGGGTGCAGTGATAAACCACCTATTGATTTAACTTCCATACACATAGAACATGGAACGTGACCAGCAGCCAGATAGAGTCATTAGTATTCGGCTTTAAAGTAACGCCACCGCTGCACGTTCCAGCAGTTGATGGGTTGGAGAGTCTCTTCTTCTGGCATATGCTGTAGTGCAGTGGGGGATGCAGAGCCACTGGTGGACTTACTGGGGGCTGGGGGGACACCTGAGCATATCTGTGCTTGGGCACTCACACCACGACTACTCTGATTAGCGTGGCCTGCCACGTGGATCCTGCTCCCCGGAACAGGTATACCGCCTCCACATTACATCATTGTGCCAGTGCCAACAGATGGACAAAGGGCAATGGGCCTCATTACAACCCAGGTGTTAAGGGTTTAACGGCGCCTTTGGCGCCGTTAAACCCTTAACGCCTGATTACCATTTTAACGCCTGCTTTTAGCAGGCGTTAAAATGCAAGGCGCTAACCCGCCTTGGTGCTAATTACGGCACCGTAATTTACAGTGCCGTAATTAGCGCCTTCCCCACTCCCATTATGCCCTATGGGGCAAAAATGGGAATGGGGAAGGTTAAATGGGGAATGGGGATTTACCGCCCCACTCACCTTGGAATGGGGCGGTAAATCTGCCATCCACCCTGGTGTAAACAGAGTTTACACCATGGTGGTAAAGTAGGGAATTTACCGCCTGGGTTGTAATGAGGCCCTATGTGTGCATAGTCCTGCATTTTGGAAATTATGTCTCAGGGCTTGTTGATATCTTTAGTTGCTGTGAAAGATCTTTTGAAGGTATATCAAAGTGGATCCAATTTTAGATGTAATCTGGTTGATCCGACTGTATCAGGGGTCCTCAGAAAGCAAGTAATCACTGGGATACCAGAAGAAATACAAAAAGGAGCGTACACCAAGCAAGAAGTAACTCTTTTTATTACACATTTAAGCACAAATCAAACAGCACAGTGGAAGACAATGGGTTTATAGGAGCTGACAAAAGCGCCCTCTGCGGCCCAATCTTTTATACAATTAGGATAGGCAATAGGTGTATTAGTATTGGCCCTTTTATTTTGACACGATGCCACTAGGACTGCCTTATTTTTCATTTGATGGTTGACGCTTGCTGCCATCTTAGATTTAGGTTTAGATTAGGCATTTTTCCAACCCATTTATACAGTTTAATAAACACCCTTGAACTGTGATCGCTTGAGTCTGTCTTACTTGTTGCCACCATGAGTTCCTCACACGCCTCAGGAATTCATTTTCTATTAGCAATACATAATCGTGCTGACCTACGGATCTTTATTAACCTGCAGTTGGCCAGCACTCATGAGAAACATTAGACACCCTGAGGTAGCGGCAAGGGAGGCATTCACACAGCATCCAACCAATAAGGTGCCTCGCGGACATCGGCGAGAACACAAAACACTTTTGCATCTCAGGGACTCCAAAACTCATCTGCTGATTGGTTCCCTACCGTCTCATCTCCTCTCCCCACAGCCTTCATCCCAGGCCCATCTGCCAAGGGGCAATTTGAAACTGCTGGCCCCACTGTGAATTTGCCTCTCATAGAATGCCATCATGCGTTTTTATTTTCTCCTTTCCCAGCGAGCACCCGAGAGTCTGTCTCGTTGACCTTGTATATATCTGCTGGTCCAATTTGACAGTGACTGCTGTCTCCTGGGAATAGCCTGCTTGAACCCTTTCTCCAGCACAGTGCTGTTGCTTGGCGCTCGTGAAATTCATGTCTGCCCTCTATGCAGGGCCTGTCTGTGTGAAACCCAAGTGGGTTACTTACCTGTGGTTTTTGTCCATCTATTGCTCTTACGTGGTTTCTCATTGCATTAAACTAACATTTCTACCACTCACTTCTGCCCTGAGTCCCCTTTTCTCCATGTGTCCCCCCTTGAGTGCCTATACCCCTGTCTTGCCCCTAGACATCTCGGGCTGCGCGTGTGTACTCAGTGCATAAACTACACAATGTAACTGTGAATGATGCCCTCTCCCCATCTAGGGATACCCTGTCCCTTCTACCATAATTCCCGCAGCTGGTAAGTGTGCACATCTCGACAGTGCTGAATCAGTACCGTCACCAACCATGCCTGTGAATGGTGAAAATTCTCGTCTTTCGGTCCGTGACGAACACAATTGTGAAGAACTATACACAGTTGAAATTAAATTTACTAAGGGACCTATTCATGGAAAAGTGTGCATCAATGGAATGCGTTTTTCTGTGCTCTAACTGTATTCATGGAATTGTTCCCACAAAGTAAGCCTATATGTAAGTCATGGCCGGAACGCCCCCGACACACCCCCCACAAATCACAAACAGCCACTAATACCTACCTGTGCGTGGTCCTCGGGCACAAACTCACGCACCCCAGTAATCTTGCATAGGGTCCCCTGCAACCAAGCCAGTACCCCGGCGACACTGCGTAGGGTCCCTTGTAACTATCCCCAGCGCCCCCACATCTTGCGTACCAGGTATCGTAAAAGTTGTCATTTCCTGGCAAATATGCGTGCAAACCCCTGTTAACCCCGGTCATTTCCCCGACGTTAGGTTGCGCAGTCAGAGTCATGAATACGATTTTACCTGCGCAGTTGTGGGCGTGCGATCGGCTTGTGCGGGCCATACCTTGGAACGCCCACAATCTTCCTTGTTCTTCCTCATTCTGCACGTACCACCGACTACTCTAGTCTATGAGCAGGGCACGCCCACGATCTGCGAGGTGTCTCGCGCAATGCGATCTACTACAAGCAGGAACTCACCGATCCTGCGCGAAAGCCCCACAGAGTACTGATTTTCCCCACGTAGTCGATTGCATGAATCGACGATTAGGGTTTCGTGCGTTGTTTGGCAGGCAAAGTCCCTATTTGCTGTGCAATTAATTCCATGAATCAGGCTCTAAACCTCATTTTCCAAAAAGATGCTCCCATGCCGTGTCACTTTAGGATATGTCCATGCACTGGTTCCTTTTATAAATAAATCATTCCGAGTCAGGTGGTATTGGTAGTAGGTCATGCGCCTCAAGCACCATAATGGTGTGAGGGGGGTGCATCGTTTTTAGCCATAGAGTGCCCATTTAGTTTGGAATCCGAGGTAGAAGTATATTGTTCAGTGGGTCATGTTATACAAATGTGTGTGCCCCTGATAAAGTGGGGAAACTGTCTTTGTAAAAGATGAAATGTAACCAACCCACTTGTCCTTATCGCTCATCATATGCACAATATCTCTCTCCACGTGCAGAATTGGAAACAATTACCCTATTAGCCAGGATTAGAAAGCAGGAGCAATGCTTTCTGATAAAGCAATACATTATCAGGCAGGAAGATGACTGTAAACATTGGGCGGGTTGAAAATGTAGTATTTGATGTGCATGGCTCTACTTCCTGGCCCTTTTATGCCCACAGGTCAGTGCTGTGCAGAGGTCAACCTGGAGTCCTTTTAAGCGATTTCCCAGAAACGCAGACTCCCCCCAATGCTCCCTCCACCAGTGTTTACTGGATTAAAAATTCAAGTTTATTTCAGAAAATCTTTTAGTTGCAATAACTAAGGAGGCAGGCAAGCTTCTCACAGACACTTAGAAGCAATCTAACATCTTCTGATGAGTTGTCTTATAATATGCGCGATTAGCACTGGCATGGTCGCTAGGCGCTCACGTGGTTCTGTAAGAGAGTGGGTGGGGCGGGTTAGTAAGGGAAGAGGGGTAGGATAGTGGTTGTGCTTTTCTGTTGGTGCTTGTAGAGCCAGGGGTAACTGCCGTCTTGTGCGGGTCAGGTTTCTCGGTGTGCTTGTATTGTGCGCACTGGGGTTATTGTGTCCGGAAGGGCAACGTCCAGTGATTGGGTGATTCTTGGCATCTGTTAGGTTCAAGGTGGGTGTGTGGGTTGTGTGTTTCTGTGAGATTAGACTGATCCGTTAGATCGTGTGAGGTAAGTGGGGGTATGCTGGAGAGGAGGCCGGAGAGGGGAGGGTTAGAGGTTGGTGTGTTGATTTAGTTTTATTGTTGGTTCCGGGGTTTGTGCTGCCATTGGTTTATCCTGGTTCCCCCTTGGTATTGCTGGCGGTGCCCGTTTTGAATCATTGCGAGTTGAATAGTCAGGCATTTAGTAATTTTCTGAAGGTGAGGTGATCTTACGTCATTCTTATGTCCTGCAGGAACATGAAGAATCGAGCGAAGTAATGTGAATATATAAGAAATGCAATTAGACCCAGGCGTACAAAAACAAGCATAATGGGGATTGGTATGCAAGTTAACTGCAGATCTCAGCTACAAGCACTCAACATGATGAGGTACCTTTCCACCTTTGTACATCACAAGACCTCAGAAGCAGGCAGGCCCTGAAGCACCTTCTTTGGACAGCACATTAGTTGTACAATCCACCCTTGGCACAATACTGTCAACACTGAGCTTATTCTCAGATGGACCCCAGAAGCCCTGAAAATTGTCCTTACTGCCCGGGTATCCAACCTCTTTCCTTCCAGAAGACTTGCACACCATAGTCAGTTACCATAATAAAAGTGCACTCAAAATGTCCTTCCCTATGTGCTCTTGAGAACATAAAAGGTATTGATTCAAAACCAGTAATCCTGGATAGCCAAAAGCATCCACCTAGAAAAACGAGCTGCAAGGACACAAGTGGGCAAGTCAACCACAAGTCCAACCTACATCTTCTGTAGAGAAAGAGGGGCTGCGGACCACACATCCTCTATTCAAACCAGATCTAAAGGTGCTCAGTAGCAGAGGCACTACTGGGGGAGGGAGCCGGTAAGGGGCTTTAGCCCCGGGGCTTTTGGTTGTAGCATCAGATCGAAGCTTAAATGCTACAACCAAAAGGCTAGCTAGCCGCGAGTCCAACATTAGCGTAGCCCCGGGTCTTTTCCAGACCTAGCAACACCCCTGCTTAATAGAGAAGAGGCCCATGTCCCTTTTTCAAGTCCTCTGCCACCATGCTCCGGTACTTCAAAACACTAAAAACGGGGTTCTTTCAGCAATAAACTCACGCCTTTCTTCCATCAAGAGTACTGTATACATTGCCAAGTCCAATCCAGGGGTGCACTGGGAACCAAAAGAGGCCCTGGAAATAATGTTCAAAGGGGCCCCATGTTGCACATTTGCCGCAAGCTCAACCCTTTTACTATGATAAAATTAGGAGATAAAATAGGCTACCAGACAAAAGAGGCCTGTGGTGCAGAGACCTACCGGGAAATCTCCAGAGTCCCCTATAGGCCAGTCCATCCCTGACCCGGGTGCCGCAGCCTACCAGGAAATCTCCAGAGTTCCCTATAGGCCAGTCCATCCCTAACCCGGGTGCCGCAGACTACCAGGAAATCTCCAGAGTTCCCTATAGGCCAGTCCATCCCTAACCCGGGTGCCTCAGCCTACCATGAAATCTCCAGAGTTCCCTATAGGCCAGTCCATCCCTGACCTGAGTACCGCGGTCTACCAGGAAATCTCCAGAGTACCCTATAGGCCAGTCCATCCCTGACCCGGGTGCCGCAGCCTACCAGGAAATCTCCAGAGTTCCCTATAGGCCAGTCCATCCCTAACCCGGGTGCCGCAGCCTACCATGAAATCTCCAGATTTCCCTACAGGCCAGTCCATCCCTGACCTGAGTACCGCGGTCTACCAGGAAATCTCCAGAGTTCCCTATAGGCCGGTCCACCCGTGGATGGCACCCTCCCATTGTAAAGTGCTCTGCTGCTCTCGAGGTACGTCCGCACTATGAACAATGAAATGAATTAATAAATATATATAGAATCTACAAATATGCCTCTCCGCATAAAAAAGCGATCAGCAGCCTGGCAAGAACAATGCATTGCTTTTTGGGGAGCGGAGAGAAAGTCAGCTTAGGCAAAGTCAACCTGCCCCAAATAATACAAGACTGTAGGGTGTGGGTGGAGGAGGGCATGCAGCACTGCCACTTTCCTCGTATCTTGCTGAAAAGGGGACAAAAAAGCATAGTCCTTCAGGGTCCGTACCAGGCCCATGCGTAATGCAGCAGCCGCCGCCTTGCCCTGGACCGCCAGGCACAGAGTGCTGCCGGGTGTGGTGCCCAGCAGGTAAAGGTGGCTATGCAGTGAACCCAGCTGGAGACTAGGGGCCCGATTCATGGAATATATGCCCGGGTCAAAGTCAAAATGACTTTGCCCAGACCTTGCACGGCAAAAATACACGTTGCACAGTGGCAGTGCAAAGTCACTTTTCAGCAATGCAAATTCACTTTGAACCGTGCAAATATTAAATGAATCGGCTCCTTGGTGGTTGGCATGGCGATGGCACACTGGCGCCTTCATGGTCCTGGACTCGGGATCTGGAGGCCATGTAGAACACTCTGGGTGGCGACTCCTCCTCTAGAAGAAAAAGAAATGCACAATGGTAAGCCTTGCAAGCACGGACCTAGGTTCAAATAAGAGGGGGCGGGGGGCATGCCGAAAACACGGCATTTTCTAATTTGAATTGTAATGTAGGGGAAGACGCCCTGAATCCCCGCCCCACACCTCCACATTACTTATTCCTTAACCCAGCCCCCCATTTATTTGTTTAGAAAATATTTACAGAAATACCGAAAATTGAGATTTAAAAAATGTGGCGGTGTTTTCAGCTTCTTTTTCATTGCATTCGTTTTTCTTCAGTCAATACCACAAGCCGTGTGTCTTCTGCAGCGCGGATGCTGAAAGTCACGTGCGCCCCAGAGAAACAGCTCTATTCCCAGGCTAGGACTGGCCCGTAGGGCAATGGGGCAATGCCGAACCAAAAACATGAAATGCTGGTCTGGGCTACTTTATGGGGCCAAAGTGGGCCTCTTTTCTGACCAATGTGGGCCAGTTTGATACTTACTTCACTATGTGACTAGTAGTTATAACCAGGTTTGCTAAATAAATATTTTTAAAATACATCATTTGCATCACATTTTATTTAAAAAAGCTTCCCCTTGGGTACTATTCAGTCGGTCACAAACGAAAAGAATTGCATTTGCAACTGTGGCCCACTTTTTCATTGGTGCCCGAGACGATTGTATGCCCCAGTCCAACACGGCTTATGCTTGCGATGGGAGACAGGGTGAGCCCTGAGTGTTAGGGAGAATTCTCCTTCTAGGGCTAATTTCCCTCACCCAGTGAGTCCCCCAGAAGCTTTGCTGGATTTCTGGAGTTTATTTTTTCCACCTGGTAAGAGTGTACATCCTTTTTCCACTCTTACATGTGTTTTGGCCTATGTGTTGTTACTCATTGTGTGATCTTGGACACTCGAGCACACCACTCCAAGTGCCCCTGTTCTTGTATGGGTTACACAGCACCTTTAGTGCAGTAACCCAGGGTTGTCTTTTAGACTTCCCTCTGACTCCATTTTTCTTGGTGCTGACTACTGTCCCCCAGAGAAAGGTAAAGTTGCCATTTACTTTACATAGTCATTTTTTACCACAGACCCAGTACACCCCATCTTACATGGAGTACTGGAAAGGGCTAATCTGTACCCCTTTTCTGTCTGTACCTCTCTGAGCTTTGTTTTGCTCTTTTAACATTCAGACTTGGCTGGTGGCAGTGGTATCTACCCTAACTTTTCTACCATGATTATATTAGATAAACGTGGTACTGTTCTTGGCTATTATATGCCCCGCAAAACCTGCTTGAACATAAACCCACTTGAGCAAATCGTCTATCTTTTGGCTCCGGTTGGGTTTATTCACCATTTCTTTTTAAGTCCATCTTGTCTTTTACTTTGCGCGGCAAACTAGGTTAGCCTTCTTTGTTCACCGTCTTTTGGCGGGCTTCTGCAGAGAAGCCCTCCTCTTGGCGCCTGGGTGTCTAGGTAGACTGAATGTGGGGAAGGGGTGTAGTCACCCCCTGCACAGGGTATCCTAGGAAACCCAAGTCTCAATTTTCCATGATTGGCTGAGGTGGTTGTCCCGGCCGGACAACCCCCCTACTGCGTGATTGACAGCCAGGCTGTGTGAATGGGGGTTTTGCGCATAAAAGGCAGGTCTCTTGGGCTAGAAGTCAGAGTCGCCTCTGGAACTACAAGGAACCGAAGAGAAGTGGAGAGAACGACGGCTGCTGCAACGACCCCGTCCCAGTGAAGCCCTGCTGCAGTCCTGAGCTATCTACCCTTCGACGACTAAGAGAAGATTCAGTCCGTAGTCTTCAGCCTAACACTGGTAGAGCCCAGGCTCAAGAGGAAACCCATGCCGACCTGATGCTTTGTGGGTCAGATTTACAGAGATCACTGCACTGGCTCTCTCTCAACAGCAGGTTTGCCCTTACCGTCTAGTGTTTAACATTCAAATGTCGCCACGACCTGCCCCCCCCCCACCCCACTCAGTACATAAGATTGTAATGTACGTCCTTCCCAGGGAGCTTTAGTCCTTTCTGCAGAATCTTCTGACAATCACCCTGGTCGGGAGGATAGCTCAAGAGCAATGTGCTCGCCTTGAAAGCAAGACCACACAGAACAGCACAGGTTCGATCCCCGGGTAGGCATTTAGAAACCTCTGGGTATTAAGCGCGTTATAAATAACCTATCATATCATTGGGGAGGTGGGAGGAGTAGATTCTGCTTTGGAGCCCCTCACTTTTGGAACCCTTTGCCCCCTCAGGTGACAGTATAACTGACTTCTCCAGCTTTCAGGAACTATCAAAAAACATCTCTTCAACTGATCGTGGCCAAGTGTCTGTCTCCACCTGCATTCCTGCCCAGCTGCTTGGTTCTATAGCGCCTAGATGCAATTTATTTTAAAGTGATCCAAATTCCCAGAGTCAGTCGATCCAGAACTGGCAGCCGGGCTTCTTCTGTTGCGGCCACCCATATATGGAACAAGTTACTCTGCTCTTTGCGAATGACGGTGGATCGTCTCTCTTTCCGTTGTCTTAAGACGCTTTTGTTTAAATAATTCCTGTCGACTTTCCTACCTTTGAATGTTGCTCTTTGTGCCATTGGTTACCTCTTTAGCACCACGCTGCCCTAGGGTGTAAGCCGCGCTGTATACATTTTACTAACAGTGTTTCGCTATGTACATGCTCAAAATCAATATGAAATACAAGTTGGACGCAGAGAAAGAGACAGAGGCAGCTGCAGAGACTTCTGCAAAACAATTCATCTTTAAAACTCCAGTTCTTTGAATTTCTTTAAAAACAGGATCTCCAGGAATGTCACTAGTGCATGTGTTAGGCCTACATTTTGGCCCCCATAAAGGGGTTCCCACCAGGCTTCCGCATCAAGTTCAAATTTTGTAGCTAATCGATCATCGAAGTAAAAGGTTCTGTACGATCTCAAGGAGGGACAGAACAAGATGAAATGATTCAAGGTTTCCACTTGAGCGTCACGCAGGCTGCATTTTCCGGCTCGTGAGGTCAGGCCATAGCTACATAATGTGGTCTGCATCTGTGGAATATTTAACCAAAATCTGAGGGAAGGTTTCTGCTTTTTACGCTCGGGAATCTTTTACCGTATGGCGGGATCATATTGAATGACGCAGAGAGTTGAAAGGGTGTGCACTGTAGGGTTTGCTCTTTTTAGTTCTGTCTCTCTCCAATCATCAACCCAAAGCATCCCTTTTACATGTGTAGTGTTTCTGATTAAGGTGTCGATAGTTAATCCTAGATTCGATAAGATGTCATTGCATTTATCTAGCCAAATCTTTAATGACCAATCATGGGTTATGGCTTTGCTTGTCAATAAGATCTTATATCGAGGTGAGCAATCAGGGCTATGTAATTTACCAAAAAGAAGCAAGGACTTCCAACCCACCCTTACGTGCAAGGATAAAAGGTCAATTCTGTGTCTAATCACTACCACGGGTATCGCATTGGGTAAACGTAGAATTCGTCTCCAGAATCTACTTTCTAGGCGGTCCCATGGGACCCATGGCAAGCCGAGGCAGGCTTCGTCAGCATAGGTAAGAGCTGGTGTCATTTTCTGGTTGTAATAGTGAATAATTGGCAGAATTGAAAATTTCCCATATTTCCGTGCAATCAGTACGCCTTGAGCAGTTAGTTGTTTGATTTTACTCTCTAAGTGTTCTTTCCATGGGGTTTCCCAGGCACCTGCACTTATTTTTGCCCCCAGATATTTTATGGACCAAACTGGTTTGATTCTGTGCTTGTTCAAAATCCAACTTGACGATTTCGACCTTCGCCCTTTCGGTTCTCCAAGATCATTATTTCAGTTTTATTGGCATTGATTTTAAGGGCATTCTGTTCAATGTACTTTTGCAGGATATCCGCACGGTTCCATGTGATAATATCCCTGCAAAAATATCACCCCCGCAAATCCCCCACCTATTTACCCCATAAATTATCCCCACCAAAAATATCGCCTATGGCCGTTCCCGACAACCATATGTGCGGCGATATTTTTGGTGGGGATAATATTACCTGATACCATCCGCACAGGGTTCTATCTAACATATCTAAATCATCGGCATACAAACGCCAACCCCTCATATGACCGTTGGTATTTGCGGAGCATGAAGCTGGAGGGTCCATGACATTGAGCACATCAGCGATGAACTGGCTAATTAGAGCGGAAGCCCAAGGACATCCTTGTTTTAAACCTCTGGAAGTTGGAATTGACTTTGACAGAAGCCCTTCTTTATCAAGTCTGATTTGTAATGATGTCCCTGTGTACAAATCCCCGTTTGCCGATAGAAGATCTTCTGGCCAACCACTGATGGTAATTTTCTCCCACAAATGTTCTCTATTGAGGCTGTCAAAAACTTGTTCTATCTCAATGCAGGCTAAATAGATTTAACAATCGACTCTTAAGCTCTTCATCTTTAGGAGACTTCGTAGCAACAGATTCAAACCACAGCCCACAACCGTTTGCAAAGCCAGTTTGACGGGGATCGTAGTTTCCCGAGGCTTTCACCTACTCACTCAGACGTCTCACTAGAACTCCTGTGAAGGTTTTACCAAAGACATCGAGGAGGGCAACGGCACGATAGTTTTTCGGGTCCGTTCGATCACCCTTCTTGAAGCTTGATATAAATACTGATTTCTTCCATGATGCCGGGACTTCGCCACTCAATGTGATCCTTTGAAATAGAGTCTGGCAAAGCTCAGCCCACACTTCGAAAGCATTTCTTAGTATTTCATTGGACAGGCCATCTGGTCCCGGGAAACGGGAGTTGCTAGATTTCTTGATTATGCATAAGATTTCTTCTTTATCGAAGCTGATGTTCCATTGCTTTTTATTTCAGGCAGTTGTTCAATTTACAAATGAGAGGAACTGTTACACAGATTTTCGAAATGGGACATCCATGAGGATTCAGGGATGGATTGAGCAGGAGAGAACCATTGGCAGCTTCACCACCAATCAAGAGCTGCCACAGGTTCCGAGTATTCTGTGGTTCTAAAGCTTGCAACATTAGTTCTGCATATCTTTGATACAATATTGATCTGTATGAGGCAATCCAGTTTCGATAGTTTTGACTGCGCTTCATATTTAATTAGCCTCTACTAATTTTTGGGTGCGTCCTGGAGGGCTCTTAAGTCCTTGCGTAGAGCGCATTTTGGGGTTTTGACTACTCTGTCAAAGGAATGCCTAGGTTTGAAAAGAGGTTTGTGGCCTTTGCAAGGTTGTCCTTTAAAGGCAGTGAGCACACAATTATACTGCACACCTGCATCTTCACATTTTTGCCAAGCTTGTAAATCCGCGGTTATTAGACGCGGTTGTTGTTGGGATCTAATATGCAGTCTGTGGCTTTCAGGGGCCAATACAACTATTTGTTTCCACAAGTTGGCTTTTGGTTTACCTGTCATGTTACAGGATAGGAACACTGGATTGTGGTCCCTGGCTTGGGCAGGGAGAACCTTTAGAGTGACCACCCTTGTCATTACGTTCAGAGATACAAAAAAGGTAATCCAGGGTCGCACTCTGGTTTCTGTTATACCATGTTTTAGCATCATCAAGGTCTCCAGGCGCGTTCCCATTCAGCATGTGGAAGTGTCTCCGTTCTGTTTCCGCGATCCATTGATGGAGTCAAAGTTTTTTTTACTTTGAACCTGAGGGATCACCTCTACCGTCAGGCGGGTTCAGTTTTAGCCAGTCAATATTAAGGTCTCCACAAATTATTAACAATGGTTTACTTATGACGGGGTATAATTCATCAGTCCAGGACATCACAGTGTTCACAAATCCAGGCGATTCCGCACTTTCAAGGGGGGTCCAGTAGAGATGAACTAAAACCAAATGTTCCCGGGTGTTCTGAGGGTGTTCATGTAGTTTTAGAACTAATATCTGGATATACGGGTTTGGCTCAATACCATGAATGCCTTCTAATTTTAAGCTGTTATTTACAGCAATCAATAGGCCAGAGACAGGTCTACATAACACACCCTTTATGGCTTTGCTAAAATAGATTGAATAGCCATCCAAAAGGGGGGTTTCAAGGAGCCATGTTTCCTGTAAACATATAATTCCAAGGTTCGCTATTGAGGAGGGTTGGCCCAAGAAAAGGTGGGTGGAACCAGATGTCCAATTTCCATTGATCTTCAAACAACTGGCTCTAGGCTTTATTAGTAGAGGTAAATGCTCTAGCCAACCAGTCGCATGATTGCACTTTATACAAGGCAACGGATTTGGGAGTGCCATCCGGGATTCGACGATCAGGTTCCTGTTTAGAGATAAAGTCTCTGATAGTTACACTGTGGGGCTGCAACTCATTGGTCCTAAACTTTGTTTACTTCTCAGAAGAGTCGGAGTGCACATTCAAGTCTGGATGATCAGCGGTTTTCGCTCTTGTGATGGTTTTTCAGCTGTCTGCCGTATATTTGATAACTTCCCAGATTTTGTGATTGATAGACACCGGGGAGAGACAAGTTCTTTCGTTTCAAAGCTTAGGGGTCGTATGTCTTTACGTGCATCCATCAATAAAGCAGATAGCGAAGCCAAGGTCATATGCAGGATCACTCGATCATTTTCCTCCTTGTTCCAGAATTCCACGATCTTAATATAATTTGTGTGTATCACTCTTAACTTTGGTACACAGTGAAGTAACCACATGATGTTGGAGCGGCTTAGGGTCAGACCATTGTTTGCTCTAGGATCAATGGATGGAATCTGGAGTTTCCTTCCTGAGAGCGAGCCGCGGCATGGGTAGCACCATGAGATTGAATGGCGTTATCTTTGCCAGGGTGCAGACAAGGGACTTTTCCATGTGAGACAACGTTTCGCGATTCTCATTTAGAGTGGCTAATCATATGTTTCATTAGAGTGGACGTTTGTATCTGTCTCTCTGCTGCGGCAGAGGCTTTCTCTCATCTCTTGTAAGAAAAGGGAGATGTGAACCGGAACGTCTACCAGTTTGTGCACATGGCATTCTGTAGATTGCTTTGGTGAATTTACAAGGTTAGGCAGATTTTATGCATCTTCGTAACTAGGTTCTTCCGCAAGATCGTCATTGGATTCTTCTTCGTAGGTAGAGAGCAGTAATAGGATGTCGTCCAGAGCTTCTGGGGGTGTTAATGCTCCTCCATTACTGGTGATAATTCTCACGTTATCTTCAGATTTATCGTCAGCTTGGTTAGCTTGGCGTTGATGACTAGTTGTGCGAATTGGTTGTTTAGACAGTACTTCCCTTCTTCTGGCAAAGATTCCAGCGTCTTCATCCATGATTTCATCCGAATGTTTGCCTTGTGATTGATGGTTAGTGGTGGTGGTTGGTGCCATCGTCGCCTCCACTGAGACAGACTTTAAGCTTCTTACAAAAGGATCGTGTGCTTGAATTCTTCTTGGTGTTTCTAGGAATGGGCATGGTTTTAGTTTTCTTTTGTGATTATTCTTGGTTGATTTATCAATTCGAATAGACTTTCCTTGCGCCTGTGAGTCGAAGATTGAGTAAATATTCACTTTGTCAATCAATTGCAGATCTTTATTTACAGATACAATTGGGGCATCAAGTTCTGTGGTCACAGTCAGTTGATTGTTTGTTGGTTGTTGGTTGTTATCCAAGGTAACTGGTTGATGTATTTGTGCTACGACAGTAGTTTGCATATTGCCTTTAGCCACAGGCGACCGGGGATGCATGGTGTTCTTGTTGGAGTAGGGAATCGATCTCGTGGATGCACGAGTTCCCTGAACGTCATCATAGGTTCTACCCAACGGTCGGTAAAGGACTTGCCGGATGCTCCGTGCAGATCTCTGAAGTTGGAGATGTATCTTCAGCCTTTCTATGCAAAACAATATCTCATACTCCTTCCAGGAATATTCGTTTATCAGTCCTTGCCTCATGAGCTAGGTTTGTTTGTTTATTTATTTGGTAATGCGCACCAAGCCCTTAGGTAGACGGGCGCAAGAGAAACAAGAAATCTTAAAACTTAGTTACAGTACAAAGGTAGCAATACATAGGGCAGTGATTGCAATCGGAGCAAGATGCAGGTACAAGATACATTAAATACAAAGCAATGGTCTTTGAACGTCAAGGAAGCATTATCATGAGTATCAGTATATGCACACCCACATATACACATATGTCTAAGCCACATTACATGTGTACCTTGTCATATGTCCATATTGCATACAAACATGACAGAGCAGACGACTATGCGTGCATAGTTAGCCAGGCTACGATGTAGTTAGGTGGAATCAAAAGGGTGGGGCTGGAAAGATAGGAATATAGTTCATTAGGTGTCGTTAGTGTGTAGCCAATTGAGTATCTTATGTCTGAATATAGGGTAGGGTTGTTCTAGTCTGAGGTCTACTGGTAATTTGTTCCAACATTGTGCCGCTTTAACAGGGAAACTGTTTCCTCCTGCTGTCGAGCGTTTGAACCTAGGGATCTCCAGCATATATGAGTTGGCAGATCTCGTAGGGCGGGTAGTTGTTCTCCTGGTAATTTTATCCATTAGGTATGGGGGTGCTAGGTTATTCAAGCATTTGGAGGTGAGGGATGCTGTTTTGAGGAGAATTCTGTCAGTTATCTTCAGCCAGTTTACCTCTTTCCTGTATTTGGTAATATGCTCTCTGTAGGGGATGTTCAGTGCTGCCCTCAGGGCATTGTTCTGCAGTCTTTGAATTTTGTCTGTGATATATTTGTTGGCTCCTGAGTACAGGGCATTACAGTAATCTAATCTTGACATAATAAGAGCATTGGCTAGTGTGGTGCAGCTCGCTCTCGAGAGGTATGGTCTGGAGGCTCTGATAAGTTTGCAAGTGTACGTTGTGGATGAGGCAAGGGAGTTGACTTGCTTTTTAAGAGTGAAGGAGGAGTCCAGGTAGAATCCTAAGGTTTTAACTACAGACATCACTTTGTTTGGGTTGTTTTCAATATTAAAGGATGTGTAGTTTGAGCTAAGTTTTTGAATATTGGCTTCAGAGCCTAAGATTAGTAGCTCCGTTTTTTTGTCATTCAAGCAGAGGCCATGGGATGCCACCCATGCCTATTTGAGGGTGTATATTTTGTTCACCAAGGCTGAGTCTGCCTCAAAGTTGCCTGAAAGGGGTATGGGGATATGTGTGTCATCCGCATAATTAGTGTAGGTGACACCCAGTCTATCCAACTTGTCAAACAGAGGCTTGGTGAAGATATTATACATGGTGGGGGATACGCAGGAGCCTTGTGGGACCCCGCAGGTAATATTGATGGGGTCGGCAGAGGCTGAGATAGAGATGACTCTCATGTTTCTGTTAGCTAAGAACGATTGGACCCAAGCTGTAGCATCATTGGTGAAGTTGGCGGCAGATTGAAGGTGATTGCATAACACTACATGGTCCACCAAGTCGAACGCTGCCGACAAGTCCAATAGCAGTAGCAAGGCTATTTTTCCATTATCCTTTAATTCTTCAATTTGTGTCTTAAGATCTAGGAGCGCTGTTTCAGTACCATGGAGAGGGCGGAAGCCCGATTGTCATGAGCCAAGTAGGTGGTTGGCCTCCAGATACTCCTGAATTTGTATGTAAGCAGCTCTATCTAAGATTTTAAGAAGAAATGGCACAGTGGTGATGGGTCTGTAATTAGTAGGGATAGTGGGGTCCAGAGTTTGTTTTTTAAGTAATGGTAGAACCCGGGATTCTTTAAGGTCAGCTGGTACTGTGTTCGTTTTAAATGAGGAGTTTATCAACTTCGAGATAAATGGGGCTAGGTCATTAGCTGCGTCCTTTATAATCTGTGCTGGGCACGTGTCGCCTTTACAATTAGAAGGTTTGAGGGAGAGTATTATTTTTTCTGTTTCAGTTATGGAGATGGTCTTGAATCTAAAAGGTGTGGTTGCCCTAGTCGCCGAAGTTTGACTGGTTTGTTGGTCAGTGAGTGATAGTTGTTAAGACGGATTTCTGAACTCTGTCCTGGCGGCGCAGAAGTTCAGAAGGCCAACCTAATTACTTGGAACAGGGTAACCTCTGGACAAGCCAGACCAATCAGGGTAGCGATCGCGGCGGTCAAGACTAGGTCTCAAGAGGGGTGAGGGTGACTGAAAGCCCGCAATGAGCACACAAAGCAAGGACACTTACAAACTACTCCAAACAGGTGTTATATTAAAAATATATACACATTTATTCCAAGGCCTTTAAAACAATGACCGTAGCGAGAAATCACAATATAACTCTAGCAAACCAACACATACCATACCAATAGAATATATATACAAATACAAACAAGTCTCAAGCTTTAGATGCACGAAATGTGTAGTCCACCTAAAAGGGAAGGAAAACAGGCAGTGCGAAATTATGCTTAGACCCAGTCCGCCTTCAGAGGCACCTAACTAAAAGGAAGTCCGAGCCCTACGAAGAGTGGAGCCTTGTGCTCAAAAGTACCTGCACACGCTGGTGCCAACGGGCAAAAGGGGAGTCTCTTCGAGGGAAATCAGGCAGTTCAGTTTAGTGCACAAATGAAGAAAAACAGTGTTCCGCAACGCAAGCGCAGCCTCCACTGTGGGCAGAAGCAGCGCGCGAGTACGGAAAGGCGTGCTGTTTTGACACAGCGGGGAAAAGCTATGGGCTCCTGCAGGAGGGCGACCAGTTCCTAGCTATGCTACCCAGGCTTCTCCGCGTCAGTTTCAGTGGCTGGCAGGTTCAGAAGAGCAGGGGATGTCTCGTCGTCGTGTTGAGTCTGCAGCAGCAGAGTTGAGAGAAAGACGTCCCAAACGAAGGAACCCGCACAGTTTGTTACCACAGCAGGGCAACGGGGCGGCCGTGTGTATCTGAGCCAAATGTACACTACTCACTTCAGACCTGGGAACGCCAAGTGTACGAATCGTGTGAGAGTGACAAGGACTCGAAATACTACACAACCTGGCGGCGGTTACAGAGCAAGACTCCTGTGTAGGCTGGTCAGTCTGCTGGATGGCCCAGAGACGCTTCCGAAGGCTTACTAGCAGGAGATGGTGAAGATGCCGAGAATAGCTGTCCCCGCTATTCCAAGGGTCGAAGTACCAGTACAGGCCTTCTGGTTCGATCAAAGGTGAAAAGGGTTTCACAAGGTGACAGCAGTGCAGAGGAGCAGTCCTTCAGTGGGTCACCAGCGATTCCTCGGTTCAGCCTCTTGGTTGCAGGATACTTGGCTCCTGTATTCCTTCGTTCGTGAGAACTCAGGAGATCAACATGGTAGTGGTGTTTCCAGCCCCCTCTTATCCACGGTTCCCTTCGCGCCAAAACGGAGGCGACCCAATGGGAGATCTGCTCATCAACACTCACACCATTGGTGGACCTATCACGGACCACGGTGGTCCCAGGCATTCACACCACCTTAGACTCTCTGGCACCCAGGATGTGTGTTGGGACCAGACATCCCAGCCCACATCCTGGAGGCACACACCAGGCATGTAGAAGCCCGCGAAAGCATCCGTGTTTCGCGGGAAAGTACATGCCCAAATAAGGAAGGCCCCGGGTCGGCTCGACCTGGGGAAGGTGAAGGGAGCAAGACGGTCAGCGGACAGGACAAAGGAGCCTCGTGGTCTGGCCATTTTGGGAGCCAGGCCACCATTTTGGGCTAAGCGCGAGAAACGCGCTTAAAACGCCAAAAGGAGCTCAAAACACAAGAAACGATCGCTGCCACCATTCCCGTCCGTGAATCACTTGCACCGATCAGTTACAATCCTAAAAGAGTATCTAGGGCCTGTAGAAGGCTAGAGATCCAAGAGAGCAGTAACTTATCTTACAGTGCCCTCTTGTGTCATGTTGCACGAAAAGCCGCAACATGATAAAAGAAACTACGGAAAACAGCGTTTCCCGGTACTGACTGTCTTAAGGGCATGTCAGTTTCCCCGTAAGAATGGAGCGAAAGCCCAGAGGAGTGCGGTAGAAGGCTGCACTTCTCTGGCAAAGTCGAGAACAAGGTGAAAAACAACAGCAAAAAGTTTAGGGGTTGCCACATGGAAGGAAAATTACCTACAATTACGAAATCTTTCCTAATACTAGTGAGGCCTTTTTTTTTAGCAATTTTGCTTTGTAGGGACAGAATTTTATTCGATAGAGCATTTTGTATGTTAGTACACCATACTTTGTACTTTGGGGCATTGTCTATCAGTTGGATTGGAGATTCTAGTTTACGGAGGATAGAGAATAATTCTTTAGTGTTGGATTTAGCTTTCTCAATCCTATCATTGAAGTTGTTCTTTTTAGCTTTAGTTATTTCTTTTTTGTACATTTTTGCAAATTCCGCTAGGTTATTTTTGTTATTTTCAGAGGGGGAGTGGCGCCAGATAGCCTGGAGTTTCCTTTTTTGTGATCTTAAGGATTTAAGTTGGGGGGTGAACCAGGCATTCAGGTGCGCTACTTGTCTAGCTTTGCGCAGTTTGACAGGATCAATCATGTCCAGTGCCTTTGTCATAGCATTGTTGAAGGTATTTACCAATGCCTCAGGGTTGTTGTTATTTTCCATTCCAGAGATGGCAGGGAGGAGAAGAGGGATAAGTTTTTCAGCAGTAATATCCTTCTTATTTCTGTAATGGAGGGGCTTAGGGCCCATGTTATTAGGCTTAGGGCTGAGGAGATCTAATGCGGCGGAGAAATGTATTAAGTAATGATCTGTCCAGGATTGTGGGACAATATCGGTAATGTTAATGTTGCAGTTTAGTTCGGATACCCAGTCAAGGGTCCTTCCTTTGATATGTGTTGGTGAGAGGACTTTTTGCGTAAGGCCGTAGTCGTTTAGTAAGGTTGCAATAGATTCAACATGTTTGTTGTCCGTATCATTAAAGCCTAGATTGAAATCTCCCAACAGTAGTGTTTGAGAGTGATCTTTGGTGTTGTCGGCTAGAAGACTGGTTAGGCCGTCTTCGAAGGTGCCTAGAGGCCCAGGGGGTCTATATATCAAGTGGATAGTTAGAGTACAGTTGTTAGATAGGGGCAATTTGGCAGTGAGTGCTTCACAAGATGTGAAGGGAGCTGAGGTGGCAAGTCTAATAGGGTGGGCTGTTTTGAAGATGATGGCTAGGCCACCACCTCTGGCATTAGGCCGGTCCACTCTAATGATTTTGTAGTTGTCAGGTAGTGCCAGCATGAGAGTTGGTCCTGCGCCCTCATGTAGCCAAGTCTCAGTTATGGCCAGTAAATCGAGATTGTCATTATTTAAGATGTCTGCAATTTCAGTAGCATGAGCTACCATAGATCTGGAATTAATGAGGGACCCTGTTAGCATTAGGGTATTATCATGGTAGGCAGATGGCAGATGGCAAGGTTTTATGGTAAAGGGTGTCTCGGGAAGTGTGATTTGTGGGGGGAGTTTGGTCACTGGTATTGGTATTTTGCATTGGTGTAGAAGAGGGGCTCATAGAGCGGGTAAAGGTTTGATTGTTGGTGTTATAAGGGAGGTTTCTATAGGGTTCGTGGATAGGAGACAATCTAGACCTAACTCTCAGGTTTCTATCCTTAGGGGGGTTTTTCATAGTGACAGTAGCCATAATGGTTATGATGGCACAGGTAAGTAGTGTTATCAGGGCTAGTTTAGTCAACTAGGCAGAAGTCATCGTCAAACTATGCTGAGGACATACTAACATCTAAGTGATTGATTTAATGTAGATAGAGGGGGACTTCAGTGCTATACCTAACAGATTCTAGTTATGGTTGGTTCACATCTGGGCTAGTCAAATGCAAAAACACACATAGGCTAAATGCAATTGTGGCGCAGGGCCTATCTGGGATTTCAAGACCGCACCTTCTATTGCAGATTTAGGGATCTGAAATAGATATTCTCTGGCATGGCACATTATTATTTCGGGAGGATAGCTCAGTGGCAACGTGCTCGCCTTGGAAGCAAGCCAACACGGCGCAACACAGGTTCGATTCCCGGGTCCGTGCTTAGAAATCTCTGGGTATTACAGGTGTTATAAATAACCCATCATATCATATGTAACTGGCAAAATCTGCCAACGCCAAGGCATTTGCCCTGGCGAATTCCCTTTTTTTAATTATGCCAGAATAAGAATGCAGGATTTTTTAAAGGTTAGGTGCATTCTTGGTGCATGAAACACAGGAAAGCATTTTGTCACTTAGGGAGGTGTTTTTTTTAGTTGTGTTGTTCCTGGATATGCTTTGCATTCAAGGGACCATGCGACTAATGCCTGTCCACACGTGAGGATGTCCTAAGCCCTGCCGATCTAGCGTGCCTAGGTAACCTATGTGAGGGCAGGATCAACGCAGGAGAATTATTCGAATGGATTTAACATTTCCTGTGTGGTGGAGAGTAGGATGGTGTCCACTAATCTTGCCTAGTGCCGTCCAGAATACGGTGGTGTCGTCGAACTTTTGCTTGGGCAGTGGAGAGTAGAATGGTTTCCGCTACTCATCGTTGGGTGGAAGAACATAGTAACGGCATAGTAGAGTTGGGTGAGCCCCCACCAAACCTTATGTGAGGCCTCTGCATTTTTATGTTCTTGTGGAATTCGGACGGTAGCCATAATGGCGCCCGAGACCTATCCCATGGGAAGTTCTGTTTGGAGGACCGCTTAGAGTCAGGAAAACTCCTGGCAAGATTGGCTTATCCACAGATTGGCATACTGTTCCCATGTCATGAGTTTCCTAATCCCAATTGGCTGTGTGTTTGTGCTTCTTGACCTTGTGTGGTGTCCTCTATTTGTGTTCCTAACATTTCCTTTAACCCAAAAAATAAGAAAAGAAAAAAAAGATTGTCTTTTCTGTTCCCACTTGTTTGTGAAACCTAAAATTGGAAAACATAACAGATTTTTGTTTGTAAATTGGATAATTGCATTGTTGTGTTGATGAAATTCACTGTTAAAAGGTGGTGTCTATTTGTACATTCAGAGTAGTATATGTGTTCTTACTCCTGATCCAATGATAAAGGTATAATAAAAGGAAATTTTTTTGTATAAAATGAAACCATTTTTTATGAAAAATATTTGTATGTGGAAAAACAAGAAAGTCTTGTATTAAACGTTTAATGATTAATTAAATACAAAATTGTATTTTTGATACTTAACACTATAGTGAGTGTGTATGTTTATAATAACCAGAGGTCACCAATGATGATTAGAGAATGTATGTGTTTGATTCCTTGTATTAAGTCTGTCCCTAGACATTGGAATCAATATGTTTACACAATTGAACCTGCTTTGTTAGGGATTGTTTTTCTTTACCTATATTGGACTGATACCTAAAATAACTTTGCCATTTTTGTATGAGCCAGAGAATCCTTCCTGTGTGTTAGTCACCTTGCTTGTGTGCCTGAAATCCCCTGTGTGAATCCATCTGTGTGTCCCAATCAAGCACTTGCCTTTGCTGTTTTTGTCTAGTCTGTGTCCTTCTTAATAATAAAGGCACTCACATCACAGTTCTATTCTCGTGGAGCAAGGATGTTGACTGACAAGTCGAGGTCTCGGGGGAGGGGGACTATGGTATGACTTTTCTGGTTATGGCCCCATAGGTTCCAAGTGTCCACACAGCCACATCAAGCGGTGCTTGGCATGTGGCAGTATAGTCTGCACCCCAGCCCCCCATTCTGAGGTACCAGGAACATACTCCCCAAGATACGTGACGTATGAGGAACAAATGAACCAACAGAGAGCTGCACTAGGACTCTGCCCAGTGCCCATCAGAAGAGCAATACCTGTTGAAGTGCCCATAACCAGACAGCCATGGGCAGCCCGGTACCCACTGAGACAACCTTACCAGCAGCTGACACGAAATGAAGAGTACCTACAGACTGTCCACGAAGAGACCCAAAGAACCTTAATGGAAGGCGAGTGGTGATGACACAAGGGTCTGGACAGGCTCACAGATGAACAAAACGTCAGCCAAAGAATGACACACAAAGATGAAAAGTGAAGAATAAGAGATGTAACGGACTTAGAAGAGGAGGCGATGTTGAAATGTAAGGGAACATAGCTGTAAAACAAGATGGAAGTATTCAACTAGCTAATGCTTGTAAATAGGCTTAGAACACAAGAAGCTAAAAAAACGGTACTGCTTGCAATGCTTAGTAGAAGAATAGAGCGGTCAAGCGCCAACCATATATCTACCTCAATAAAGCACACTATACAAGTGTGACTCCATTTTACATAGAGCAGAATTAAGCCCATTCTGCAAGGGGCCAACCAGGCCGAGATTCATATTCCCGCTAAAGTCAGAAGGGAAGAGCGGAATCGAAACTCAGTAAGAAGCAGCTCATGCCTGGGAATTCGAGGTCATCCTAAGGAAGGGAGGAGAGCGGCAACTTCGAAGAATCAAAACTTCGGAGCATAGCAGCCTACCCCCTGAAGGTCGAGATAGGGAGGCCCAGGCAGGTGGCGAGGCTAAGGAAGAATCAAATACACGAAAAGAGGGAAAATGTAGCAGATTCACGGTGAACTGACACGTGACCAGCCAGACGCGAAGAGGTACCAACGTCTGATGTCACCCAGAACCCGAGGATGCCATAACTTTTCCTGATAAGAAGCTACAGTTTCGAGGCCATCCTCAGCCAACTAATTGACACATAGCCCTAAAGTACTGATTGATGGAAGAAAGGCAGGGTGAATCTTGGGGCACAAGGCACCTGGGTGTCCACTCTGCATGCTGCTAATTAAAGTGGAGATTTATGTCATGGGTTGTAACCTACCCAATCACAATGGACCAAATAATCTAGGGTCCTATAGCTAGAGGAACCAATGAGACATCGTACTTGTAGTGACGTCTATCAAGAGTGATGTAGAGGGATGGGCATAGACGCCCACCCGATAGGAGTTATCCAACCTCACGCTCTGTTACCATATACAGATATAGCACCTGTACTTAAGTTACCTTTCCCGACCAATAGAATTGCATGACAAACTGTGAGTGTTACACGTCAATTGATGACGAGAAATTGCTATAACTATTGCTGTCTGAATGAAGAATTGGGGAGTTGAAGCGAGACGGGCGATCGCATCAGTGTTGATTTCCATTGTTTCCCCGTTTCTTGTACTTGTCATTAAACGGACTTCCCTTTGCCAAACTACTGAGTAAGAGAATCCTGCACCCCATCCTCCTCAAGGTGCAGCTATCTTGTCTTAAAGTACTTGAGGGTGAGCTCTGATCCCATGGGCCCGTCAGAGGTCGCTCCGCCCTCCTGTACACTTCCGCCCTCCTGTACAGCAGTCTCTGGGGGATGCCACGGGAAGAAGAGAGGAGGCAAGGCTTGCAATATAGCATTTGCCACTGCCACAAGGGGAAGATGCGGAAGAGGCAGGGCTGACGGTGGAGGGGGTGCAGTGCCACAGAGAAAGGAGGTAGACATTGCATAGGAGATGATGAGGCATCAGGGTCAGAGGTGGGAGAGACAGGGCCATTGGAGGGATCATGCAGGGAGCCCGTCTGCCAGAGGTGGGGTAAGGAACTGGCAGGGAGCCCCCACTGCACTGTGCCGCCCTACCTGGCATGATGCAAGAGGGGAGTGGAGCTGCAGATGCACTGGAGGTTTTTCTGGGCAATGATTTTATGAGCTTTGCAGTGGAGAGTAAACTTGACGGGCAGAGGGTGCAACAGAGGTATGGGTTATCCCGAGGTTACCGAGGACCTGGTGCTGTTGTTGATGCATCAAGAGGGGGGAGACAGATGTGCCCCCCCCAGCAGATGGCTCAGGGAGAGGAGAAGAATGAGACCTCTGCACTGGTACCTGCACTGTCAGAGGGTGGGAAGCAGGCGCGTGCATCTCTTGTCAAATTTCAGGCAGGATAGAGGACCCCTACCCCAGTGTCAGCCATGTCATGGGACTAGTACCCTTTTAGCTTGTCAGGGGGCAATACTGGAGGGTGGGGCGGTGGCACTGTGATGCGAAACATATGCAAGGAGCCATTGAGGAAGGGTGCACCAATGAAGTGTTGCTCCTTGGGAACCACAGCAATGCACAAACAAACGAAATGAGGGCCTGATCTGACTATTCATAAGATGTGAGCGTATGTCAGCATCCGGTGACCGCTTTTCCACAGCACCGTCCAGCAATGGGGACAGCAATGAGGGAGGACACACCTGCTTTTTTCCATTCACAGACACACTGGCACAAGCAGTCCTCACTCCTGCCCTCTCACCATTCACAAGCATCTCTGCCCAGAGGCACCATCCAGCAACAGGGACTTGTAGCCACCGCTGCATGTGGCTGCAGTTGGTGGTGGTGACCTTCTGGGTGGCGCCGTTTGGGCAGGCATGGCCTGCTCTGACTGATTCTGGCATGGACACCCTGGAATGGCAGCTGAGCATCAGTTGGGGAGGCTGACTGCAGTAGAGATGGCTGTGGTGGAGGGGGTGCACCTGTACCACCCCACCCTCTTGATGCGACTAGAGTGGGCATTGGGCAAGAGGGTAGTGACCTTCCTTAGACTCTAAGCCAGAGGAATAGTCCCCCAAATAGTGCAGGATTGGCTCTCCAAATATGCAAAAGGCCACAATGAAATAAACAGTGAGCGAATAGAAAAATAAATAAATAAATACAATTAGAAATATTGAGAACGGAGGAAGATATTTGGAGTTTAAGGAGATGATCCAGGTTGAAATCAAGTTAATGCAATAGGGATTTGGAATTTGAAAACGTGCTGCCACGGTCACACAATACGCATACATCCCATGAACTCCATGACACCTTTCATTTGAACTTTTGATCCACAACAAGAAACACACTGCCAGCTGGCAATGGGGCACTGGCGTTACTCCATTTTTGACAATTGCGGAGACTTATTGAAAATGCATCAAACCACTACTGCCTCCAATGCAAATACTAACAAGGCAGGAGAGGACACACAGATGTGAGGCTTTGAAGGGGGCGTGGGGTGACATTACACCACAGAAAGTCGAGTAAGACTATTTCAGCATCATACTCGGCCGCTCTGCTAACTTGCCGTCTTTTCATTGATGGCCTGGGGCTGATAGTCTGTCTTCTAAAGCAGCTGCTTAGATGTCTGCAGTTTTGGAAAAGAACAAGAAAGCAGTTAATACCTTAGAACCTGAAAATGCACCGCAGCAAATGATTGCAGTTGAAACTCTCCTCAGATCTTTGCAGCTGTTGTGCTCTCTTTTAGCAAGATCTGGAGTTATGTTATGTTTTCTTGTATTTGTATAGTGCCCCCTGCATACGTTATGGTGTTGAAGCGCTGTAGGGAGCATGGTCCTGCGGCAGACTGTGGTCTGAAAAGACCAGAGAAAGGCGCTTCACAATGCATGCAGTTTAGGCAGTTTACGGAAACCGGAGATGTCTAGTGTAGAGATGCTGAAAGCCTAAGAGTGGAAAGAGACGATTCAAGGTGTATCAAAAATAGTAGACATTATGTGACAGTTGGGCTGGATGTATTCATGGGATTCAGCTGTATGCTATGGGGCGCACCGCTATAGTAGTCCGGTAGAGGGAGAGAAAGTGCATGAACTCCTAAGGCAACTGTCTGCAGTTACTATAGTCGGGTACTGCTATAATGCTATAGTAATCATGCAGGGTAAATGCACATGACAGAGACTATGGCAACGCTGGACTCAGATGTACGCTATGGGGCGCGGTGCTATATGCAGCGTACACGCAAAACAAAGGATTTGCAGTCACATGGAAATTAAAAGATGATTGTAAAAAGCCAGAGATACAAATAAGGCAGGTCTGTCGTATTAGGGAGCGGTCTAAGCACAATGACAAAAAGTGCCAGTCAGCCGATGTATATTAGTGGAACAGGGAGAGCGACATATGTTATGGAAAATACATTGGGTGAAACTTAACAGTAACAGTGCATATATAAAACATTAAAGGGCCATAGACAAACCCTGCCCAGTAGCTGGCTGTAGGCATAATACATACATGGGTATGGGTTGGAAAGCAAAGGGAACCATAGACAATGAAACATACAATTATGTAGTCATAATCAGAACCCAATAATTCCCACAACATGGGACATAACAGCATTATTGTTACAAATGTAACAACACAGCCCAGCCGGCCATCAAAGGCTAGGGCAGTTAGACTTGCAGTTGCAGACCCCTAAGGGCTCATCACACTCTTAGAAATTCACAGATACAAAAATAAGTAATAGATAGCTTTCGTTCCAACAAGTTTCCAAAGGCTGGAATGTAATGTAGAGATTTTAAAAATACATATAAAATATGTGGTACAGGCTAAAATTCCAATCTTATGGCATAAATCTCCAGGGTCCCAACGGGGACCCAGTGTTAAGCTGGGTATCTCGTGAGTGAAGCGTACCTGAAGACTTGGAAGAAGATCTTGACTTGGCAGCCAGACCGACGATGAGCGTATGACGCGAGGAACCGGCCTCTCCGCCACCCAAGGTTTAAACAGGGTGGAAGATGGACCGACTCCCAACGCCACGGGACGCACTCTCCTGA
The DNA here is from genome assembly GCF_040938575.1 of Ambystoma mexicanum. Taxonomy (NCBI): domain Eukaryota; kingdom Metazoa; phylum Chordata; class Amphibia; order Caudata; family Ambystomatidae; genus Ambystoma; species Ambystoma mexicanum. The sequence continues at coordinate 1,368,619,997 of NC_090924.1, read as the reverse complement.
TTTGCGTGGCGTCAGGACAGTGCAAGCACTGACAGGAGAGGCAGATGTAGTAAGTCCAAAGACTGCGAAGTCCGTAGTTGGTGGTAGAGTCGAACTTCCGCAGACACTAGAGGAACAGGGATCGCAGGCAATTGGTAGATCCGACAGAAAGCAGCTGAGAGACTCAATGCTTCAAAGGAAACAGGCGATGACTCAGGCAGAGTGTGGGAACCTGACTCCCCTAGAACAGGACTGGGAACCCAACCCAGGAGCTGAACTGGAAAACAACCCCAGGAACAGGACTGAAAGGACTAAGAAGGGGAACCCAGAGAAAACCAAACAGAACCCCAGGGAGAACTCAGAAGCCCAACAGGATCCCCAAGACCCCAAAGGGAGAAGGACCAAAAGGCTGCAGGGGCAGGAACCCAGGGAAAACTTAGAAGCCCAACAGGATCCCCAAGACCCCAAAGGGAGAAGGACCAAAAGGCTGCAGGGGCAGGAACCCAGGGAAGGATGCAGGCTGAAGCTGGAGACTGAGCAGAGCCAGAACAGGTAAGTAGCGAAAACGAGCGTAAACACGATCAGGGCAAACCGTGTTGAGACGCGACTCGCTCCTGATCGAGGCTCGCTTTATAGGATGGCCGGCACCCAAGAGAGGCTAGAAACGCAAGCCGCCTTGTTACTGGGTGCCGGCACATCCAGAGCGAGGCTCGGAACGCGAGCCCTTGCTGAGGAGAGAGCCCAATCAACTGCGCATGCGCGGAATCGAGACCGTGGTCTCCCGCGCATGCGCAGAGGACACCCGACGGGAACCCCAGAAGCTCTCCCCATGGCGGATCCCCGCAAGCGGAAGCGCGGGTAGATCCGCCAAGAGGGAGGAGAGCGAGTTGGAGCAGAGGACCCCGGTCTCCAGGTAAGTGGCGTGACACTATGACCCCTCCCAGGAAGACCCGGGGCCCCAGGCTTCCAAGGGAACTTCTCGTAAAAAGCACGCACTAGACGAGGTGCGTGTACGTGCCGTTGCGGTTCCCAAGTGCGGTCACAAGCTGAGTATCCCTTCCAATCCACTAGAAAGTGCAGTACCCCTCTACGATAGCTGGCATCACAAATCTCCTGAACCTCAAATTCGGGGACACCCTGAACTAAAACTGGGGCCGGACGAAGGGGGGAACGACCTGTTGGGTGTTCTGACCCACGTTTGGACTATTATGCTACAACATTTGGTGCTGTGGGTTTAGGAAATCCAAGATGGCCGAAAAAGCCCACATGTGCGCCAGGATCTATGAAAACCGCGCAGTTTGTGCGCACACCAAAATGGTCGCCTGACTTGCCACCCCCGGTGCGGGTGTGCTGGGTCAGAAGAGCCATGAGTGAAATGGGGTGCCAAAGAGAAAAACAGCAGTGCCTGTTCGCTAGAAAGCACTTTAAAAATCACCCTTTGTTTCTCTGAAGGCAAGCTCAGAATGCCCATTTCAAATATTGCAGAATATCCAACAATCTCACTGAACACCAGCAGACATTTGACAGAATAAAGTCTTGTGGGCATACAAAATCTGGAAAGAGGATGAGCCTAAAATAATGTTCATAGCAAAACTGGCTGAGCTGTGGATTTCAGCAGTTTAAGTAAATTTGGACTGAAAGACACTAAAAATCTAAATGTTTAAAAGAAATGAGTGACCTACTTTTGAGTGTCACATAGGTTTCAATTGTTTAAATGTCATAGTTTTAAACTTAGAATCAGCATTCTAGCTGCATGTGTAAAAATTGTTAGTTTATTTGAATGCAGAAAACTGGGTAACTAGAAGTGACATTAGCTGGGGCCTGGCTTAAGGAACTGAATTCTGCCTGACATCTACCCCCACAGGAGTTAAAACCTGCTCAGCCACTCTTCCCCTTGCCAAAAGGAGTTGTCACCTCTCTAATTAGATTAGGGGTGGAGCAGCTACAGGGAGTTGAACAAAGGCCTGTACTGGGCCCAGGCAGATGGTTTATTAGGGGGACCGTAAAATAGCTTCCTCTTGGCAGAAGCTGGGAGGGGCAGGGTCTCTGAGCTTGGCAGAAACTGGATAAACTGGTTTCTACACCATGTGACCTGGGAAACCACACCCCTTTGGGGCCAGAACATAAATCTAAAAAGATGGATCATTCATAGAGCGGACTTGTGAAAATTTTATAAGTGATATCATTATTCTTGTGATTTTTCTGTGCACATTTGAAGACGTGTTAGGACCCGGTGGTATTTTCAGGGGGGTTTTTAGCGGAAAAGAGTATATTACTCTAAATGTATGTATGTTAAAAATCTGACACTCCACCACCTAATGCCCACATGCTTTGCGAACATCTGCGTAAATGCGGGGACAAATCCAATATTGGTAACCCGACCAAAAAGTGAAATATGTTGCCATTTTTTAACCCAAGCCCCCAGGAAGAGCAGAGTTTGAACAGGGTATACCTCATGTGATATGTGATGGGTGCATGTAATTTCAAACCATTGTGTATCTATGAAATATGTCTTTAGGTCAAATATAGATTGTGTGTAATTTGACAGGGGAGTGTCCTTTCTGCAAGCCATTAAATGACATCGCTCTGACACTCCACTTCTTTTCCCCAATCAAGAGAGAAAGGAAAGCTTGACCAATGGGCAGTTGAGAGAGGGGCTGGCTAGTGATGCTGCACACACACCCACTTTCAAAAGACATAAAAAGAGCCACTGGAAGCTAGAGAGGGGATTTCTATTACACCGGCTGTGGGACGCTCTGCCGGGAAAATCCATACTTTACCTCCATCAACCTCCAGAGAGCCAACATAGAGACTTCAATCTATCCACCTTCAGAGACCAAGACTTTACTTCAGAATTTGTAGCAGAGAGGTCAACTACAAGCTAAATCCCTCTTTAGCAGGCCTCAAATCATTGCCACTATTCACAGCCAGGCGAGCTGTTTGAATTCTTTGCAAGAACTCTTGCCATTTGCCAGAGAGCAGTGTTTTATCCAGAGAGAGACCAGCTGAACCGGAGACCGCTGTATCCGGACCCACAGACCTGATCAGAACCAGAGACCCAGACCAGACCAGCAGAGTAGAGCTGACCCAGACGCTGTGCGCAGAAACCGTCCGTGGCGAGTGAAGAAAACCTGTTGACCAGATCCGTGGCGAGGCCCATTCCTTTTAAAATTATATTGTGAGTACCTAGCAGAACTGTGCAGAACCAATCTCTTAGTTAAAATAATATAATTCAATCTATTTTAATCTAGCCAGAACTGCCTCCTAACTGTCACCTGTCATTTGCAAAGCTGTCACTTGTCATTTTCTAGCTGCAAGCTGTAACCTGTCGCTTTGAACTTTTAAAATTTCAAATCCGAAAAACTACCTTTATTTAACCGTCCGTATCTCTGGAACCGTTTGGGCTAGGAACTTGGTTTAACTTTCCTCTGAAAGCTTAGAATCTCTGCTAGAGCCTAGAACCGACTTCCTACTCCTCATAATTTTGCCGTAATCACGATTCTCGCACTCGCGAATTTTACCGCGATTTGCAATTTGGTTAAAAATCCAGCCACGTGTGAAAACAGCAGCTTCATTGCTTTCCTTTGCCAAAAATTCGTTTAACCTGCTAGTTACTCCTAGATCCTTGCTAAAGTGAGCCTGAACTCATCCCAAGTATATTTCACTCACCCTGAACCTCCTAAAGGGAATTAAAACCATTTTCAGCACATTTCTCACTGCATTGTCACCATATTCAAAGCATTTTGCCTGTGTTTCAAAACTCTTATCTGTTGTATAAGCTGCTGGGGGGGAATTTAACTGAATTCTATTTGATTGCATTCCTAAGAACTGTGTCATCTTCATCTCCTTACAGTGCATAAAAGGGGGGGGGGGTGAATTGTCCAAGAAAGTGATTACATAGTCTTTTGCTGAAATCCTATCAAGTTATTTTCTGTACTGCATTTCATTCCACATTGCATCCATTTGAAACCATAAAAGTATTGTTGCTATCGTATCCATCCTATAACCACTCATCATTGATTATAAAGAAGTGTGCTAGTGCCGGACTATCCATTATTGATTACTGCTCAGATTAAGTGTGATAAACAATTATTAATTTATTATAAAGTGTGATATATATATATATTGTTTAAATTATCAAATAAACCGTTTAAACTTGCAAAACAGAACTACTTCGTGGCTCAGTGGGGTCAGGGGGATTCCAAGAGAGGGGTGTTATATAGGGGTAGTCATCCAGAACGCATGAACTGGACGTAAAGATATATCAATAAGGGTTTCCATTCAGTATCCCAGACTAGGCATTGACTTAGCTGTAGTGTTGAATTGAATCCTCTTACAAATTGGGGGCTCGAGCCGGACGTTTGGGTTAGATCTATCACTTGTGCAGATTAATACAGCGTGCCAGCTGACCACATACACATATCCGGTCGGATCACCACGCTGTGTTACGCTGTAAAGCACTCCTCAAAGGAACGCTCTAAGGAAAAGGTCTGTTTTGCAAAAATAAAATACAAACTTCTGTAAGTCAGGACAGAGACCAATCTCTAGAATGACGACCTTGGTAGATATGAAAATAGCCAGAGAACACTTCTTACATAAGCTATTTGTGAGAGGTGAGTGGACTCATCAGGACCAAACGGTCTGGTTGCAGGCAATCGCGCAACAGGTCACTGAAACAGGGTCAGATACATGGGGAGATCAGGGTCCCCTACATGTGGCCCTGAGTGAACTATACATGGCCCCGAAGGCCAAGGATGAGCACCACAATATTGCCAGGGTAGCGGCATATTTATATTTACATATGGGAGCCATGCAGGACAAATGTGCTGAAGGCCAAGATCTGGCGAGTAGGCAACTGCTGGCATTACAGAAGGCCCAATCTGATCTGGACTCTTCTGAGCAGAGGCTGCTCAGGAGCCAGGAGTCAGAAAATGACAGCAGACGGTGCATCACTAAAATAAAGGAGGATATGGATGTGCTGCAACAGGAAAAGGCGGACCAGGATACCAGATTTCTGGCCTTGCAGAAGGAGTACCAAGAAGGTTTGGACTCCCTACTGCAGAGCCAGAAAAAGCTGGAGCAACAGTTAGACTTCAAAAGGGCATGTGCTGAGCAGGTAGTCACCCTGCAAAGCCACCTAGATAGGGAGAAGGCAGAGAGCAATAAACTGATTTTGAAAGACCTGGATACCCAGGCAGAGGTTGACCAGGAGCGCCAGAAAACTGGTGCCTTCCAAAGGCAAAGGGACGACCTGGCGGCACAGATGCAGGCTCTTAGTCAGGAAAGGGATACCTTAGGCCAGGAAGTCTGCCACTTAAAAAGGAAAATGGAAGAAAATCACCTGGCCCTCCAGGGACTGGGTGACCTCCAAAAAGAACACCAGAACTTGTTAGAGCACACCAGGAAGGTGGAGGATGCTCTGGCAAGAAAGGAGCAGGCCAATAGGGACACAGCTCAGGAGGTAACCCTCCTGCAGCAAAGACTGGCCCAGTGCTCCAGGACCAATCAGGAAACACAGAGAGAGAATGAGGCTCTCTGCCAGCACAATGATAGGCTCCAACAACAGGTAGCGATGCAGGAGAGACTGATAGAGTCTAGTAAGGCCTTAACTGAGGAACTGAAGGCGCAGGCTCTTGCATTGCAACAGGGAGCAGGGGCGGATAGAGACCAGGTTCGCTGGGAAAGGGAAACTCCTGAGCATAACCTCAGGAGCCCTAGTACCAGAGGCATTTATCTCTCTCAGTCCCTGGACTCTGCCACCCCCCTGTCTCCTGGCGCACATGAGCACCGGGCCACAGGGATGGCAGATTACTATCCAGCCAGAAGCATGGGGCTCATAGGCCAGTACCTCCCAGGAATGGATGGGCGGGCATCCGGGTATGGGCACCCAAGCACAGTGCAGTTTAGTGGGGAACCCCAGGAGAATAGGCCCATTAAGGGCATCCTGAAAACTTCTGCCCAGTTAGGTCAGTGGGGGGGGGGGTACCCATCAAATCCTGGCAGCAAAGAGGAATCTGAAGACTCCTCTGAACGGCGCAGGACACAGGAGACCAGGTCCCCACATTCTGCCAGCCATTCCCAGGCTCGCAGAATCTGGGAAAACCTGGAAGATCAGACAGGAACCTCTGGGAGCAGTGCCTCTGAGTCAGAGGATGAATGGACAAGGGTTACCCGAACCAAAAAGGCCAATAAGGCAAAAAGGGCCTTGCTTAAGGACCCATTGAAACAGATTAAGGCAATCAGGAGTGTCATCACGCCTTATCATAAGAACGCCAAGTACTCTGTTTGGGAACACTTGGAGCTCTATGAGCAAATGATGGAGACTTTCCATTTGAATGACAGCAGTAGCTGCATCCAGTATGTCAAATGGACATTCTCCCCAGAATACTCCAGTTTCTTTGCGGGGCTGGAGGACCAAAATCATTTAAGATGCTCCACCTATAAGGCGGCCATCTTGAAACATTTTTCTGTTCACAGAAATCCTCAAGAGGCTCGCAAGGCAGCCTACAATTTGCAATGTGGGGAGGATCAGGCCCCACAAGAATTCGTGCAAGAACTGAAACGTGCCTTTGCGCAGACCACCAGAAGGGTGCGCACAGACAGCAGAGAATTTGTCAATACATTTTTCCATGCCTTGCCCAAATATATAATGACCCAGCTCGTGAGAGATTTTCAGGAGAAAATATCTTTAGACTGGGTCATTGAACAGGCTGCCCGGATCTATGAGGTGCAGAAGCCCATAGAAAATAAAAGCAATACCCAGAAAAATCCCAAAACCAACAGCACCCCTGCTGCTGCCAAGGTGGCAGAGGTAAAGGTCACCCCCGTTTTGGATTTGGAGATGGGGGGCCTAAAACCTACTTGCACCTAATAATGCTAGGCCCAGAAGGTCCTCGGGCCAGTCACAGACAGGGAGTGAAAGAGGTAGTCCCACAAATGTGGTCCCTCGCTCTCCTGACTATGTAAGTCCCCGTTACAAGGGAAACAGACCAATCCTGGGTTATGTGTGGACTCCTCCAGCCCAAGGGGGGGGATCCAGCCAAGCACCTGACCCGGGGAACTTCCCTCCTAACTTCCCCAAGGAGGGCAGAAATTCTCCAAATCCTGGGCAGAACTTTTTCCCCAGGTATCCACCCAATTTCCAGCCCCAAAATCATCCATCCTTCTTTCCCCAATTCCCTGAGCCCAGATAACCTAATCCGGGAGAGGGGAGGCCAAGGGTGGAGGGGTACCAAAATCTTCCCAACCAGGGGTACTACCAGAGAAGGGATAGCTACCCTTCCCGGGATCAGCCCAGGGGAGACAATAGAGCCCTGTATCAGCCTGAGCGGGATTCCCAGTTAGAGCGCCAGGTCCAAAATATGGCACGGGACCTGGGTCACATACTGAGGGCTCAACAGAACCCTCAGATGAGCATGCCACCGCAGAATGCCCCAAACTCTGGACCTGGTGCTCCAGAACAATGACGGGGGCAGCACCCCGATAACACACCGGTTCTCAGGGAGGAGGCACAAGGGGAAGGGGGGTGTAAAGCCTTGGAGGAAGCTTCCTTCCCAACTTGTAAACAGCCCTTGGAAAACCAGGAACCGGAAACAAAATCTCCTGCCCCTGAAAGCCCGCCTCCCAAGGAGCAGAGGGGGGGTAGGAGAAACAAAGGACCCAAACAGACCCACTTTGTGGAGGAGGTACAGGTCTTCCAATTTGAGGGAGAGGGATCATCAGAAGATCCTGGGAAAAGGATCTTCTCCTTCAGAGATGGGGGAACTCCTCCCAAGGAAAAATGGGTCCCAAGGGATGTCAATTCAGACTGGGGAGATATGGAGACTGAGCTACCGCCGCCCATCATCTCATCCCAGAACCCACAATACCGAAATCCCATGGTTCAAACCCATCCTGGTGACTGCCTCCAAAAAGGGGGGGCGGCCCAGAACCGGAACCAGGGGAACCTACAATGGCTCTGATCTCCAGCTGCCAACTTTTTCTTTCAGATTCCCAAGGCTCTCCACAGAATTCTGCCTAAATTTCTTCTCTTGCAATGTCCAAAACCAGAAAGTTAGCCCACCAGTTGTCCAAAAATGTGCATTATCTGTGCCCCCTTGAGGAGAAGGAGGGAAGATATTATGCCCCGGTACAAGTACAGGGGCAGGGTACGATTTCAGCGCTGGTGGACACGGGATCTCAAGCTACCCTTCTGTCCAGAAAGGCCTTTGATGAACTGAATGCAGGAAGGGGAGGGAATTACCAAATTCCTCTCACCTCACTTCCTGGACAACTCCAGAACTTTGACGGGAAGGAAATTCCCGTCGAGGGGACGGCAGATTTGGACATTAAAATTGGGCGACACAAGTTGAAACACCCGGTCATAGTTGTGACTCCAGAGGGCACCCCTTGTTTACTAGGGAATGACCTCCTGAGAAGGTTGTCACCCCTAATAGATTGCGTAAACAAGGTCCTCTGGACCCAGACTAGCCGACCCATAAAATTAAAACAGAGTGTCAACCATGTTAGTTTAAACGGCACCTGCCACATGGTTGAACAAAAATCTGACCAAGTAGAATTTCACTTCCAGAACAACCAAATTCCAGACGTGACAGTAATAGCAGTAGGACAACAGACTGGTGATGGGGGGTCCTCTCTATTTCTGAAAATCAACCTTCCTTCCAGTTTAAGGTGGCATTCCACACTGGAAGGAAACACCCTGAAATTCTTTACTAATCCACAATCAGAAACTCCCACTCCTATAGTCCAGAAAGATGTGAAATCAGCTCAGAGCCTGGCTGACATTCAGCAAATTGGAGAGCAGTTGTTCATCCCTGTCCAGTTAAATGATGGGAAGGACTCTGTTCTCGCTTGAGTGTGTGTGAACAACGGTAAGAGCTTCATCAGCGAAGCCATGTTCCGCCAACTCCCAAAAGATCCAGCCATTCCCACATACAAACTGATAGACAAGTGGGAAATGGACCTGGAAGCACCTAATTCCAAACAGCTCCTGCCAAGCAGGTGTATGCTCAAAATCTCCATTGGCAACAAGAGCATAGTTCATAATTGTTGGGTCGTGCGAGACGTCTCTGCCGCCTTTTACTTAGGCAGTGACATTCTCAATCGCTTTGCCATTAGTTTGGACCTAATAAACTTCAAAGCTTGGTCCCGATTAGCGGATAATCCCATGGGCTTTGATGATCCAGAAAAAGCATTTAGGTCAGCTCAATTGCTACCTTATGCAGTTGAAATTCAGATCAAAGAGGAAGTCACCATCCAAGAAAGGACCCGACAATTCTCCCTGGAAGTGAAAGTTAAAAGAGGACAACATTTGAAAAACCCTGATGCTTACATACATCTAAACGCTTCTCTCCAACAGCAAGGGTTGGGGGTAAACCCAACTCCATTAGTCAACATAGAACATGACACCATTCTAATAGAGGTGGATAACAGCGACTTAAAGAGTATTACTCTAGCCGCAGGCACCATTATTGGAATGGCGGTTGATGACCGTCATTTTTCCATCGATTTAGGAAATGAACTGTTAGGACCAATCCCCAAGGACTGTTTTGACAGTGACAGTGAGGACAATACAACACCAGACAGGATTTTTACCCGCCATGGGGGGAACTTCCTGGTGTACACTTCTTGCCCTTATGGTAAGGAAGATGTGACTTGTGACTTCAGGAGGGATGAGGTGATTTTCCAGGTCCATGAGGGCTGCCTTTCCCACCTGAAGCCCCGAGTCCAAATCAGCACTCTGACCAGGGACTTCTCCACCCAGCTGGAGGAGGCCGCTGAAATAGCCAAACCAGAAGTCTTTCCAGGCTTCAGGCAGATGGTGGAAGAGAGAGTCAACCTAGCTGATGCCTGTGTGACTCTGGAACAAAAGCAAAAGTTGAAACAAGTTTTCTTGGATTTCCAAGATCTCTTTGCGGTAGACTCATATGACTGCGGTCGCACCGACATCCACACAACAACAATCCCCACGGACCCTGGCATGACTCCAGTGTTTGTGAAGCAATATCGTTTGCAGCTCGCATCCATGGAGTCCCTTACTGAAATAATTAAGAACCTTGAGTCCCGGGGAATAATTCGTCCAATACACAGCACCTTCAATAATCCGGTGCTGGGAATATTGAAGCCAAACGGCCAGTGGAGACTCTGTGCCGACCTCAGGGAGCTCAACAAACGGGTCCATACTTCCCGATGGCCTCTGCCCTACATTGACCAAGGGCTGGCCCAGATCCAGGGGTCACAGGTATTCACTGCAATAGACCTGACCAATGGATACTGGACCGTGCCGGTCAGTAGGGAGGACCAATACAAGCTGGCTTTTACCTTTGGGGGCCAGCAGTATACATGGACCCGGACTCCCTTCGGATACCTCAACTCCGGCAATGAATTCAACATTTTCCTACATAAGGCCATGCCCGACCTGGGTGCGAGGGGTAACCTGGCTTATGTAGATGATGTCCTCATCAAAAGTTCATCTGTGGAGGAACACATAGCGGAGATCCGTTATGTTCTGACCCAGTTGAGGGCCGCCAGAGCAAAACTTTCCTTTCAGAAAGCACAGTGGTGTAGAACCCGTGTTAATTTCTTGGGGCATGAGATTACTCCTCAGGGTCTCTGTCCCCAGGAAAAGAAAGTGGAAGCACTTCAGAAGCTGAAAGACCCCGCAACTCTGCGGGAACTAAGGAGCCTCCTTGGACTGACTAATTACAGCAGAAAGTTCATTGAGGGCTACGCAGAGATCACCAGACCCCTGATTCATCTCCTGAAGGGGGGGTCAAGTGGGAATGGGGTCCAGAACAAGCCGAGGCGGTAAAACAACTCAAGAGAAGCCTCTCACAAGCGCCTTGCCTAGCTTACCCTGTCAGAAACAAGGAGTTCTTCCTGGAGACGGGGTTCTCTAATACGTGCTTGGCGGCAGTATTATACCAAAAGCATGACAAGGTCAATAAAGTAATCTCCTATGCGAGCAAAACTTTATCCTCTGTGGAGGAAAAATTCAACGATTGTGAGAAGGCACTCCTGGCAACGGTGTGGGCATTGAAGAATTACCGCCCGTTTATCCATGGGGAACACATCATAGTGGAGACTCCACACCAGCCTCTGCAATATCTCCAAAGTGACAGAATCCGGGCCAGAAATGTGAGTAATTCCCGAATTACTTCCTGGATTCTGTCAATGCAAGGCTTTCCTGTGGAGGTCAGTTATGGCCAAAACAAGAAGAGTCCCCTCGCGCAAGGTCTGGCTGACTTGCATGATTGTGCCAGAGAAAACTGTCTCGAGGACGAAAGTCTAAAAATCAAGGACAACACGGAGGCATACCTTAATTCCCCACACAAAGTCTTTGAAGAGGACAAGTGTGAGGGAATGCCCACTGTCTATGTGGATGGATGCTCGTACCATGTTGACAACGACGGGGAGAAAGAACTGGTGGCTGGCGTAGGGAATGCATGGGTGAAGGTGTTCCCAGAACCCTCTGCTGGATACAAAATTGGTCCCCGAAGTAGTGAGGTGGCAGAATTGATGGCTGTGCATCAGGCCATCCTCACTGCTGTCCAGCATCAACTCCACGAACTGGTCATAATCACAGATTCGGATTATGTAGGGAACGGGTTCGTGGAGCACCTGGTTAATTGGAAAACCAGAGGCATGTTATGTGCTAATAACAAACCCTTGAAACATGGGAAGTTGATCCAAAACATTGATGATCTGGTCACCTCGAATGAGATGACCATCTATTGGAAAAAGATCAAGGGTCATTCCAAAGTAGAGGGACCAGACAAAACTGGAAATGACTTAGCTGATCAGCTGGCCAAAACCGGGGCCATCCAAGGGGATCTAATAGAAATAGAGTCCCTGTTGGGGGAAATCCAGGTCACTGCTATCACTAGGTCCCAGACAAATGCTCACAATGGAGCAAGGAGACCCCTGATGCTGATTTGATTACCGCTCAGAAGGGGGATCCAATAATTGGTAAATTTTACCAACACATTGAGGACCCTGAGAACTTTCCCCAGACGGATACCGATTACAACGGGAAAGAGGACCTTAGAGTGTTGATGAAATGTCCGAAAATGTTCCGGATCCAAGACGGTTTGTTGGTAAGGAAATCCAAAGCTGGCCACGATCAGTGGGTGGTTCCTACCTCATTCCGAAGCCTGATGTTAAGTCACGCCCATGATGCGGCCACCGCCGGTCATAGGGGGTTTCATACAACACTGGAAATCTTAAGAGAGGTTGCATACTGGCCACACATGGGCCAGGACCTCAACCAATACTTGAAGGGTTGTCTTGTGTGTGCACAATTTCAGCCAACATCCCTCACACACCGGGCGCCTCTCCAAAAGAGGGGGATGACACTGCCATGGTCAGATTTACAAATCGACTTCGTAGGCCCTGTGATTCGCTCGTCTAGAGGAAATAAGTACATGTTGACTGTGACATGCTTGTTTACCAAGTGGGTGGAATGTCTCCCAGCCCCAAATTGCAAGGCAGAAACAGCAGCTGCCCTGATGATTAACCACATCTTTTCCCGTTTTGGTCTACCTCAAAGGATTGAGTCAGACAGAGGTAGCCACTTCACCAGTGAAGTAATGACAAAGATGTGGGAGATACTGGGGGTCAAGAGAAAGCTACACATTACTTACAGGCCAGCTTCTTCTGGAGCAGTGGAGAGATACAACCGAACCATTGTGAGCATATTAAAGAAGTTTGTGGCAGATTCTGGGCCAAGTTGGGATATCCGATTACCTCTGGTCCTAATGGCCATCAGATCTACCCCTTCATCTGCAACCAAAATGTCACCATTTGAGTTGATGACTGGACGCAAGATGGTGCTTCCTCAGCATTTGCTCTACAGAACCCAAGAGCAAACGTTGATAAATGCCTCCACAACTCATGAGTATGTGGAGAATTTAAGGAAACACCTTCAGCATGCTTTTGCCTATGCTCAGCGGAATCTAGAAAGATCAGCTGAGAGTATGAAGACCCACTATGACCTGAAAACTTCCAGGAAGGAATATCAGGTGGGGGACCGGGTCTATCTATACAATTTCCAAAGGAACCAGGCCAAGCAGCGAATATTTTTGCCTACATGGAAGGGACCGTATGAGTTTATAGACAAGATCTCTCCTGTGGCCTACAAGATCCGCATCCCCAAAGGCGGTTTGGCAGAGGGGGAAGACAAGTGGGTCCACATAAACCAGTTGAAGTGTTGCCATCCCAGGCACACTTTGCAGCAACTGGAGGAGTCCTCTGTAATCCCAGAGGGTACCGCTCCAGAGTAATTCAATTCCAACCCTAAAAGATCCTACCTATAGCCTATCAAATTCTGTGTTTCTCAAGTTTATGTGTTCCCGTCTCTTAATTTAAAAAAAATGTGCATGTTCATATCTGTTGAGTTCTAAAATATATATGCCACCCCACTATATCAATGGTGGGGGAGAAATGTCCATGAATAGGTATTGCCGCTCTTCCTTTGTCGTCCTAGGAGAAAGAAAACTTGGAGACTAGCCAAGGAGGACGATCCGGAGACCGGGAGCAGAGACGCAAGGGGCCCAGTGTACCGCCCAATACTCCCATCAGGACCGGAGAGGAGAACCGACTGATCCACCCCTGATGGAGGAAAGGATGCTGAACTTTGTCATCTGCGAAATTGGAAGAAGATGATGCGGACCTCCGAGCACGTGGGTCAACATCCTTAGCACCCGACATCCCCTTGACTCAATCCAAGTGCAGTCGGGCGGGGGGGTTTGTTGGGTGTTCTGACCCACGTTTGGACTATTATGCTACAACATTTGGTGCTGTGGGCTTAGGAAATCCAAGATGGCCGAAAAAGCCCACATGTGCGCCAGAATCTATGAAAACCGCGCAGTTTGTGCGCACACCAAAATGGTCGCCTGACTTGCCACCCCCCGGTGCGGGTGTGCTGGGTCAGAAGAGCCATGAGTGAAATGGGGTGCCAAAGAGAAAAACAGCAGTGCCTGTTCGCTAGAAAGCACTTTAAAAATCACCCTTTGTTTCTCTGAAGGCAAGCTCAGAATGCCCATTTCAAACATTGCAGAATATCCAACAATCTCACTGAACACCAGCAGACATTTGACAGAATAAAGTCTTGTGGGCATACAAAATCTGGAAAGAGGATGAGCCTAAAATAATGTTCATAGCAAAACTGGCTGAGCTGTGGATTTCAGCAGTTTAAGTAAATTTGGACTGAAAGACACTAAAAATCTAAATGTTTAAAAGAAATGAGTGACCTACTTTTGAGTGTCACATAGGTTTCAATTGTTTAAATGTCATAGTTTTAAACTTAGAATCAGCATTCTAGCTGCATGTGTAAAAATTGTTAGTTCATTTGAATGCAGAAAACTGGGTAACTAGAGGTGACATTAGCTGGGGCCTGGTTTAAGGAACTGAATTCTGCCTGACATCTACCCCCACAGGAGTTAAAACCTGCTCAGCCACTCTTCCCCTTGCCAAAAGGAGTTGTCACCTCTCTGATTAGATTAGGGGTTGAGCAGCTACAGGGAGTTGAACAAAGGCCTGTCCTGGGCCCAGGCAGATGGTTTATTAGGGTAGTCCTAAATGGCTTCCTTTTGAACAATGGGCCTTCCAGGGCCCAGGCAGATGGTTTATTAGGGGGACCGTAAAATAGCTTCCTCTTGGCAGAAGCTGGGAGGGGCAGGGTCTCTGAGCTTGGCAGAAACTGGATAAACTGGTTTCTACACCATGTGACCTGGGAAACCACACCCCTTTGGGGCCAGAACATAAATCTAAAAAGATGGATCATTCATAGAGCGGACTTGTGAAAATTTTATAAGTGATATCATTATTCTTGTGATTTTTCTGTGCACATTTGAAGACGTGTTAGGACCCGGTGGTATTTTCAGGGGGGTTTTTAGCGGAAAAGAGGATATTACTCTAAATGTATGTATGTTAAAAATCTGACACTCCACCACCTAATGCCCACATGCTTTGCGAACATTTGTGTAAATGCGGGGACAAATCCAATATTGGTAACCCGACCAAAAAGTGAAATATGTTGCCATTTTTGAACCCAAGCCCCCAGGAAGAGCAGAGTTTGAACGGGGTATACCTCATGTGATATGTGATGGGTGCATGTAATTTCAAACCGTTGTGTATCTATGAAATATGTCTTTAGGTCAAATATAGATTGTGTGTAATTTGACTGGGGAGAGTCCTTTCTGCAAGCCATTAAATGACATCGCTCTGACACTCCACTTCTTTTCCCCAATCAAGAGAGAAAGGAAAGCTTGACCAATGGGCAGTTGAGAGAGGGGCTGGCTAGTGATGCTGCACACACACCCACTTTCAAAAGACATAAAAAGAGCCACTGGAAGCTAGAGAGGGGATTTCTATTCCACCTGCTGCGGGACGCTCTGCCGGGAAAATCCATACTTTACCTCCATCAACCTCCAGAGAGCCAACATAGAGACTTCAATCTATCCACCTTCAGAGACCAAGACTTTACTTCAGAATTTGTAGCAGAGAGGTCAACTACAAGCTAAATCCCTCTTTAGCAGGCCTCAAATCATTGCCACTATTCACAGCCAGGCGAGCTGTTTGAATTCTTTGCAAGAACTCTTGCCATTTGCCAGAGAGCAGTGTTGTATCCAGAGAGAGACCAGCTGAACCGGAGACCGCTGTATCCGGACCCACAGACCTGATCAGAACCAGAGACCCAGACCAGCAGAGTAGAGCTGACCCAGACGCTGTGCGCAAAAACCGTCCATGGCGAGTGAAGAAAACCTGTTGACCAGATCCGTGGCGAGGCCCATTCCTTTTAAAATTATATTGTGAGTACCTAGCAGAACTGTGCAGAACCAATCTCTTAGTTAAAATAATATAATTCAATCTATTTTAATCTAACCAGAACTGCCTCCTAACTGTCACCTGTCATTTGCAAAGCTGTCACTTGTCATTTTCTAGCTGCAAGCTGTAACCTGTCGCTTTGAACTTTTAAAATTTCAAATCCGAAAAACTACCTTTATTTAATCGTCTGTATCTCTGGAACCGTTTGGGCTAGGAACTTGGTTTAACTTTCCTCTGAAAGCTTAGAATCTCTGCTAGAGCCTAGAACCGACTTCCTACTCCTCATACTTTTGCCGTAATCACGATTCTCGCACTCGCGAATTTTACCGCGATTTGCAATTTGGTTAAAAATCCAGCTACGTGTGAAAACAGCAGCTTCATTGCTTTCCTTTTGCCAAAAATTCGTTTAACCTGCTAGTTACTCCTAGATCCTTGCTAAAGTGAGCCTGAACTCATCCCAAGTATATTTCACTCACCCTGAACCTCCTAAAGGGAATTAAAAACCATTTTCAGCATATTTCTCACTGCATTGTCACCATATTCAAAGCATTTTGACTGTGTTTCAAAACTCCTATCTGTTGTATAAGCTGCTGGGGGGGAATTGAACTGAATTCTATTTGATTGCATTCCTAAGAACTGTGTCATCTTCATCTCCTTACAGTGCATAAAAGGGGGGGTGAATTGTCCAAGAAAGTGATTACATTGTCTTTTGCTGAAATCCTATCAAGTTATTTTCTGTACTGCATTTCATTCCACATTGCATCCATTTGAAACCATAAAAGTATTGTTGCTATCGTATCCATCCTATAACCACTCATCATTGATTATAAAGAAGTGTGCTAGTGCCGGACTATCCATTATTGATTACTGCTCAGATTAAGTGTGATATTCAATTATTAATTTATTATAAAGTGTGATATATATATATATTGTTTAAATTATCAAATAAACCGTTTAAACTTGCAAAACAGAACTACTTCGTGGCTCAGTGGGGTCAGGGGGATTCCAAGAGAGGGGTGTTATATAGGGGTAGTCATCCAGAACGCATGAACTGGACGTAAAGATATATCAATAAGGGTTTCCATTCAGTATCCCAGACTAGGCATTGACTTAGCTGTAGTGTTGAATTGAATCCTCTTACAGACCAAAGGTGTCATTGACGTGAGGTTTCAGAAGGGAAACATGGAAGACTGGGTGAATATGCCAAGAACGTGGGAGCTCAAGGCGAAAAGCTACGGAGGACAGGCGTTTGGTTATTCTAAACGGGCCGAAATAACGTGGAGCCAGCTTAACCGGCAAATTGTCTAGTGGCAAATTCCTAGATGATAACCAGACCTTATCCCCCACCTGGAGATCTGGTTCCACACTTCGCCTTCTGTCAGCCTGAACCTTCATACGACTCCTTGTATACTCCAAAGTCTTATGTGCCACTTCATGTTGTCTCTGAATGGAAGACACCAGGTCATCAGCAGACGGAATCGTACTAGTGGTTACAGGATGGAAGGGCATCAGTTTCGGATGCTGGCCAGAAGAACAGTAGAACGGACTGATTCCAGTAGAGGAATGGATGGAATTATTGTATGAAACTTCGGCAAAATCCAGACACGCCTTCCAGTTGGACTGAGTAGCATTGGCAAAGCAGCGAAGATACCCCTCTAGGGTCTGATTGGTCCGTTCGGTTAGGCCATTGGTCTGCGGATGATAACCAGAGCTCATGGCCCTGTGAATGCCAAGATGGCCACACACCCTACTCCAGAAAGACGACACAAACTGCGATCCCCGATCAGAAATAATCTTTTCTGGAAGGCCATGTAAGCGGTATACTTCATGCAGGAAGGCTGATGCCATCTGAGAAGCCGTGGGTATCTTGCTAAAAGGAATGAAATGAGCGTATTTAGTAAAGCAGTCAATTACCACCTTTATGCAGGTACTTCCGTCGGAGGGAGGTAAGTCTACAATAAAGTCTGTGGCTATGGTGTGCCATGGGTACGGTGACAATTCCGTAGGAAGAAGCAGTCCTAGAGGCTTTCTTCTTGGTACTTTAGTCTGGGCACAGACGGGGCAGCTCTCCACATACTTCTTGATGGAACTGGCCCAACCCGGCCACCAAAATTGTCGGGACACTAGCTCTTGCGTAGCTTTAATTCCTCGATGTCCCCCAATCAAAGAGTCATGAAAACCGTGTAGTATGCCATCACGGATTGGCCCTTCCGGAATGTACAACCTCTTCTGGAAAAACAGCAAACCGTCTCGTTCTGACACCAATGATTGCTGCAGTAGGTTTGCTTGTTCTGGATCCGCTTGGGTAGCATCAAAAATGGCTTGCAGGTGAGGAGACAATGCCAGCAAGAAATGGTGTGGAGAAATCAATGGGGAACTCCCACCAACCTCTCTCTCCACACTCTCCAGAGAACGAGATAACGCATCTGCCTTCAGATTGGCTGTACCAGGGATGTAAGTAACATGGAACTGAAACGGAGAGAAAAAGAAAGCCCATCTAGCCTGGCGAGGCGTACGGCACTGTAAGGAACGTAAATACTGTAAGTTCCGGTGATCTGTACGGACCTCTACAGAAAAGCGTGCCCCAAGCAGGAGATGTCTCCATTCTTCAAAAGCCATCTTTATGGCAAGCAATTCCCGCTCAAAACCGCATAGTTCCTTTCACTGGAATTCAATTTTCGTGAATAATAGGCTACTGGATGTTCAACCGAGGTCTTAGGATCACACTGCAGAAGGACCGCCCCAATGGCGAAATCGGAAGCATCTGCCTCCACAATATAGGGCAATTCGTCCTGGGGGTGACGCAGGATAGGGGCGGTGATGAAAGCCATCTTTAGGGTGGCAAAGGCTTGTGAAGCTAGAGAATCCCACTTGAAAACAGTCTTGTTGCTGGTCAACCTTGTGAGTGGCGCTGTGGTTTGGGAAAAATGAGGAATAAAGCGCCTATAAAAATTGGCAAAACCCAAGAAGCGCTGCAGAGACTTTACATCATGTGGCTGCTTCCAATCTAGAACGGCCTGGACCTTCTTGGGATCCATCTCAATACCGGTATGATTGATCACATATCCCAGGAATTCAATGCTGTGTTGATGAAAAGAACATTTCTCCGCCTTGGCGAACAGCTGGTTTGAGGATAAACGGAGAAGGACTTCACGAACGTGTCTCACATGTTCCTCAAGAGATCTTGAAAAAATCAAAATATTGTCTAAGTAGATCCAAACCGAAATTCCTATTAAATCACTGAAGATGTTATCCATGAATCTCTGGAAGACAGCTGGAGCATTACTTAGACCGAAAGGCATCACCCTGTACTCAAAGTGTCCCAAGGGGGTCTTAAATGCGGTTTTCCATTCGTCTCCATCTTTAATGCGAACCAAATGGTAAGCCCCTCGTAAGTCAAGCTTAGTGAAGATCCGAGCTGTGTGGAGGGTTTCCAGGATGTTACGAATCAAGGGTAAGGGATAGCGGTCCTTAATAGTTATATCGTTCAATTGACGATAGTCTATGCAGGGGCATAAAGTACCTTCCTTTTTCTTTACGAAAAATAATGGAAAGCCCGCAGGTGACTTTGAAGGGGCAATATATCCCTTACTTAAACATTCCGTTAAGTAGTCTTGTAGCACTTGCCTCTCCTCCTGGGTTAACGCATACAGCCGTCCATGAGGAATCTCAACGTCTGGCAACAAATCAATTGAACAATCGAAAGAGCGATGTGGAGGCAATGGTATATTTCCCGGTTCTGAGCACACATGACCAAAATCGGCATATTCCTGAGGAACATGAGATATGGAACAAAGTCTCGGACTTCTGCCAATTGAATCCAAAGGTGTAGAAGAAACAAGAGTCTGGGTTGGCAGGTTGCAGTTCTGGGAACAGAAGGTGGAAGAGAAAGACAAGGTACAGGTTCTCCAGTTAATCACCGGATTGTGGCATTGCAACCATGGTAATCCCAAAACCAACTTGTAGATGGGAGACTTGATCACGTCCAAGGCCAGAGTCTCTAAGTGATCATCAATCTTCAGTACCAGTCCCACAGTATGAAGACGGACGGGTCCAGAGGACAGAGGTGAACCATCGATGACTTCAACCGGTAGGGCTGCCTGTTTAGAGAGCAGGGGTATACCGTTGCTGTTAGCAAATGATTTGTCGATGTAATTACCAGAAGCTCCGCTATCCAGCAGTCCGTGAACTTCCAGAGTCTTATCAGGCAAAGATATCCCTATCTTCAGGGTCAATAAGACAGCTGGTTGCATGGGGTGAGAAGAAAAACAAGATGCGGAAAGGCCTGAGGGAGTGGCTGGACCTGTTGCTGCCCTTCCATTACGCAACAGGTCTCCTAGTTTTCCGCTTTCTTCTTCTGAGGTCGTAGAGGGCATGAACCCAGATAATGCCCAGCCGCTCCACAATAGAGACATAAGCGCAAGGTTCTTCTTCTTCTCCTTTCTTCTTCAGATAAAGGTCCTCTCATGGCCCCTAATTGCATAGGTTCAGAACCAGACTCCGGAGAACCAAAAGATCCGACTGGTAAGTTAGACATCTTGGAATGAAACTTCTCGGACCGACGTCTCTCTGCCCTTCGCTCCGTAAGTCTCTGGTCTATCCGGAGCACTTGTTCAATTAGACATTGGAGGGTCTCGGGCTCGGGAATATGGAGTAACTCGTCCTTGTATTCATCTCTCAACCCTCGACGAAACAAGGTACTTTGTGTTACTTCTGGCCATTGGGAATCGGTCGCCTGTTGACGGAAGTGGCTTATGTAAGTTATTATGTCAGCACTTCCTTGTCTCATGTCCATCAACTGGTTCTGGGCTACGGAAGCCAGGTTTGGTGATTGAAACACCTCCAAGAAAGCCTTTTCAAAGGCCATGAAGTCATTCAAAATTGGACTATTGGTGGCCACCAATGGAGTGGCCCAAGCAAGAGCGTTTCCAGATAGATTCCCCAGGATATATCCAATCTTGGCCTTGTCACTGGTAAAATGAGATGGTGTGAAGAGAAAATGGACTCGGCAATGATTGCAGAATTCTGCTACACGTCGGGTGTCTCCATCGAACTTAATCGGAGTAGTATGTGCCAGTGAACTCTCCTTGCGATGCACTTATAGCCCCCTGCGATACCATCTGACGTAAAGTCTGATTTTCCTGACGTAAAGCTGTCATCTCAGCACGAAGAGCTTGAAGTTCTTCTCTGATGTCTGGACCGTCTTCCATCTCCAAATCCGAAGGTAGGCGTCTCAATCTGTTAAGCTGGGTATCTCGTGAGTGAAGCGTACCTGAAGACTTGGAAGAAGATCTTGACTTGGCAGCCAGACCGACGATGAGCGTATGACGCGAGGAACCGGCCTCTCCGCCACCCAAGGTTTAAACAGGGTGGAAGATGGACCGACTCCCAACGCCACGGGACGCACTCTCCTGATTTGCGTGGCGTCAGGACAGTGCAAGCACTGACAGGAGAGGCAGATGTAGTAAGTCCAAAGACTGCGAAGTCCGTAGTTGGTGGTAGAGTCGAACTTCCGCAGACACTGGAGGAACAGGGATCACAGGCAATTGGTAGATCCGACAGAAAGCAGCTGAGAGACTCAATGCTTCAAAGGAAACAGGCGATGACTCAGGCAGAGTGTGGGAACCTGACTCCCCCAGAACAGGACTGGGAACCCAACCCAGGAGCTGAACTGGAAAACAACCCCAGGAACAGGACTGGAAGGACTAAGAAGGGGAACCCAGAGAAAACCAAACAGAACCCCAGGGAGAACTCAGAAGCCCAACAGGATCCCCAAGACCCCAAAGGGAGAAGGGCCAAAAGGCTGCAGGGGCAGGAACCCAGGGAAAACTTAGAAGCCCAACAGGATCCCCAAGACCCCAAAGGGAGAAGGACCAAAAGGCTGCAGGGGCAGGAACCCAGGGAAGGATGCAGGCTGAAGCTGGAGACTGAGCAGAGCCAGAACAGGTAAGTAGCGAAAACGAGCGTAAACACGATCAGGGCAAACCGCGTTGAGACGCGACTCGCTCCTGATCGAGGCTCGCTTTATAGGATGGCCGGCACCCAAGAGAGGCTAGAAACGCAAGCCGCCTTGTTACTGGGTGCCGGCACATCCAGAGCGAGGCTGGGAACGTGAGCCCTTGCTGAGGAGAGAGCCCAATCAACTGCGCATGCGCGGAATCGAGACCGTGGTCTCCCGCGCATGCGCAGAGGACTCCCGACGGGAACCCCAGAAGCTCTCCCCATGGCGGATCCCCGCAACCGGAAGCGCGGGTAGATCAGCCAAGAGGGAGGAGAGCGAGTTGGAGCAGAGGACCCCGGTCTCCAGGTAAGTGGCGTGATACCCAGGAGAAATGTCCATGTGCAGTTAAGTACCTTCCAAATCACTTATATATATATATATATGTGTGGTCAATTGTGAAAAGGTCAATTGTGACTCTTTAAAATCAGTCAATTGTTCATTCGAACAATTGTAAACGAACAATTTGGTGTATACCAGCGCAGAACATACAGCCCATCCAGCGAGGAGGACCAGAGGAGGATGAAGGACAGCCCAGGTAGGATGTCCAACAGTCAGAAACATGGATGTTAAGGCAGTTTTTGTCCTCGCTGTGTCATTATTGCTCGGAACGCGGGCTTGCTTCGGTAGAGACAGCCCGCGATCCAAGCAACCTGATTGGTTGCACCCCCTTCCCTGGGTGCTAATGAAAAATATATATCTTTATCATGCTACACATACAAACCTCTTGTAGTTCTAATACGTACTTTAGCAGCCAACGCACAGTAGTAAAAAATACAGAGCATATGTATAAAACCAGCAATGTCTTTGAGGACTCTCCTCACCCCAATACTTTAATGTTGGTCCACTATCACAGATAGGCACACAAAATATAGTGATGAGGATGGGGGGGGACAATGGAAGAATCCAGTGTAAAAAAACAGGAGAAAGTCCCTAGTGTCTGCACAACACACAATACAGTGCCCTTAAAACACCACCCAATGTTGTTACATTGGGCCTCATTAGGACCCAGGCGGTAAGGGGTTTACGGCGGCGTAAACAGCGCCGACCCTTACCGCCTGATTCCGAGGTCCCTTAGCGCCATGGAGGTTTTAACACCTGCTTTTAGCAGGTGTTAAAATCCATGGCGCTAAGGGACCTTGTTGTTAATTACGGCACCGTAATTTACGGTGGCGTAATTAACGCCTTCCCCACTCCCATTATGCCCTATGGGGCAAAAATGGGAATGGGGAAGGGTAAATGGGTTAATGGGGACTTACCGCCCCGCCAACCTCGGAATGGGGCGGTAAGTCCGCCAACCACCATGGCGTAAACGTGGTGGTGAAGGTACGACCCAGGCGGTAACTTGCCGCCTGGGTCGTAATGAGGCCCATAGTGTAATCTATCTAACTGTTGGTAAGCACACAAGATCTATAAACAGACATGTTTGGGAGAAAAAGGAGGAACCAGGCATTTTACCTCACAGGGAAAATAATGATGAAAGAAGGCCCAAAGGGCCAGAAATGACACTCTGCATTAATTCAGGTCCTCCAGGACGTAGTAGTTGAATTATACAAAGGCACGGCACACATTATAATGAATATTAGTGCCAGAGGGTGGAAATAATTTGTACACACAGCCACAGGCCTCCACGATATCGGGATGCATTTTAGATACAATTACCATTGCCATAAACTTCACGAATAAATAGGTGGGTGGGTCACCAGAATTAGCTACAAATTAAACATACACTCACAATGAGAGAAGTGGGGAACATGACTTTAAAAATGCACTTTAAATCCCTAATACATTTTAAAAATACAATGATTGGTCTAGAACTCCCTGAACACCTCATGGGTACGTTACAAATGTTCAGGGACAGGTATGTACCCCAACGTCACTTTAGTAGAGCTCCAGAGTAAGTAGAAAGATCCACAGAAAAAAATGGGGCAAGGTATGGGGCCAATGAAGGTCTCTGCTTTACCCCACATGTGCACATTTACCAGCAAACAACCCCGTGGAGGTGCAGAGGAGACCTGGATGAAGTGCCCATAAAGGAATAGCGGGACCAGTACTATTGTCTACTGCTTTTGGAAAGAGTAGTGGATACCATCCTGTTCTCTAGTGCCCATAAAAGAACAGCGGGACCAGTACTATTGTCTACTGCTTTTGGAAAGAGTAGTGGATACCATCCTGTTCTCTAGTGCCCATAAAAGAACAGCGGGACCAGTACTATTGTCTACTGCTTTTGGAAAGAGTGGTGGATACCATCCTGTTCTATAGTGCCCATAAAAGAACAGCGGGACCAGTACTATTGTCTACTGCTTTTGGAAAGAGTAGTGGATACCGTCCTGTTCTCTAGTGCCCATAAAAGAATTGCGGGACCAGTACTATTGTCTACTGCTTATTTAAAGAGTAGTGGATACCGTCCTGTTCTCTAGTGCCCATAAAAGAATAGCGGGACCCATACTATTGTCTATTGCTTTTGGAAAGAGTAGTGGATACCGTCCTATTCTCTAGTGCCCATAAAAGAATAGCGGGACCAGTACTATTGTCTACTGCTTTTAAAAAGAGTAGTGGATACCGTCCTTTTCTATAGTGCCCATAAAAGAATAGCGGGACCAGTACTATTGTCTACTGCTTTTGGAAAGAGTAGTGGATACCGTCCTGTTCTCTAGTGCCCATAAAAGAATAGTGGGACCAGTACTATTGTCTACTGCTTTTGGAAAGAGTAGTGTATACCATCCTGTTCTCTAGTGCCCATAAAAGAATAGCGGGACCAGTACTATTGTCTACTGCTTTTGGAAAGAGTAGTGGATACCGTCCTTTCCTATAGTGCCCATAAAAGAATAGCGGGACCAGTACTATTGTCTACTGCTTTTGGAAAGAGTAGTGGATACCGTCCTTTTCTATAGTGCCCATAAAAGAATAGCGGGACCAGTACTATTGTCTACTGCTTTTGGAAAGAGTAGTGGATACCGTCCTGTTCTCTGGTGCCCATAAAAGAATAGCGGGACCAGTACTATTGTCTACTGCTTTTGGAAAGAGTAGTGTATACCATCCTGTTCTCTAGTGCCCATAAAAGAATAGCGGGACCAGTACTATTGTCTACTGCTTTTGGAAAGAGTAGTGGATACCATCCTTTCCTATAGTGCCCATAAAAGAATAGCGGGACCAGTACTATTGTCTACTGCTTATGGAAAGTGTGGTGGATACCATCCTGTGGCCAGAGCACAACAAGAATGTGCTCTGGCCACAGAAGGGTGTCACACTTAGTCACAGCACCTGAATGCACTGCGCTGCTGCCAAATAATTATAAAACTTTGTTTATGCAAGCAACTAATATTTTGTATTGCCATTAAAAGCCGATGCACTCTTTTACATTGACAAATATATCTTCTGTCTGTTTCCAAAATGTTCTGTTATGCTCTTCCCCTCACAATGGCAAGAAATATCATGTGTATATCTGCTCTCAATTACCAAAAGGGCGCACTCACTTACAGCCGATGAGCACATTCTCCTCTTGTCTACTGACTATTATAAGACTTTTTCTCTGTAAGTAGTATTTGTTTTTTCTCTGGGCACAAAAAGACAGGGCACTCAGGTATTGCAACTGAATGCACTCTCCTGCCATTTAAAATACCTTTTATATGCATAAAACAGGTCTTTTTCTGGCCACAAAGAAATATCTCCACCTGATGCAGGGACTGACAATACTCGCTCACTGTAAGGAGTTTGATGATTTTTGATTTGCATTTTCAGAGGTAACATGTATTTTGACTGCCCATGATATGATAATACACCCAGTAACTGCCACTGAATGTAATCTCAGGCCTGCCTCCAAAACATTCATTCATGTTTCTCCTCATTATTAGAAGAAATGCCATATGTTGTGTAAAATGGTCAGTGGGCTTCTCCGCCCTCAAATACTAAATAGGCAAACTCAGTTACAGACACTGAATTCACTCTCTTACTTCCAAAGAATGAAAAGCCTTTTTTATGCACGCTAGCAACATGTTTCTTCTCTTGACAGAAAACCATGACACCCAATATCAGACACTGTATGTACTCTCCTACCTCTAAAGAATGATAGGATGTTTCCACACAATCAATGTGTATTTCCTCTGGTCACAAAATGGTAGCACTATCAGTTCATTTAGAGAGCTTGAATGCCCTCTATTAAAAAGAAAGAATTCTACCCCTTTTTTCACTATCGGCAAGTGACTAGTATTTTGTCTGGTCAAAACAATATGAAGCTAATGCTACACCCATTTAATTTACTCCCCTATCTCCAAAGAATTATAAGACTTCCCTACCCAAACAAAACGTATGTTGTCTAGATGACCTACTTTGTTACAGCCACTGAATGTACTATTCTACCACTAAATAATGATACACGTTATTCTACACAAGCAACTAGTGTTTGTCTTGCCATTACCAGTTGGTGCTCTGATTTACAACCATATGTTATCTGCCTGCCTCCAAACAATTGTCTGATGTTCTTTACTCCTCCTTGACCAAATATGTAATGTAAGGGTGTAATTGGGATTCTTTGCTGGCTAACAGCCAGGGAATATAATCCCTATCTGTCTACCAAGAAATATGGGATGTTTTTCTCTGCAACTAGTATTTTGTCTGGCCACAAAAGAGAGGGCATATTCAGTTCAGCCACTGAATGCACTTGAATGCATAAAAAGAGTCTTCAATTGGTATTCGCAAATTGGCGAGCAACAGGTATTTTTTCTGTCCACAAAAGTGATGATCTTCTAGGATCTCTGACTCTAAATGTATTCTGCTAACTCCCAAAATGATGGCATTTCCTGCACAAGTAATACGTAATTTATCTGGCCACAAAAATAAATGCGGCACTAAGTTACAGCCAAAACCACCAAAGACTTAGAATACCTTTCAAATTAATGAAACTAACAAATAGGTTCATTAAATACTGAAAGATGGAGCTCTGGTTCACATTGACTGTGTGTAATCTCCTGCCTGCCTCCAAACAATTGTGTGATATTATTTTCCTTACTCTACCAAGACATGTTGTGTGTGTTCATGTCAGACAAACTGTGCATGAACAAATATACATGTGTAACATATTTAACTCAATTAAATGTCAACATACAAACATAAATTCAAAAAACATACATACATATCACTTTGACTAAACCAAAGACTTCAAATGTAATATAATATATGTAATGTTATTTAAAACAGTCCTTGAGGAGTACACAGTGATGATGGTGTACATCTGTTTAATTTTTTGGGGATGTCCGCACACAGAGTCAGCTTGACCAACCGGTCCTGAGGAATGCAACCAGAGGTACATCGCAGCCGAAACGTCACGGTACCCAGAGGGCAATTTATCCCCTCACTGGGAAGAGTGGTGGTCTACACAAGCCACCGGCACAGAACACATTGAATGAAGTTGTAGGCCATGAGACTCAGAAGTGACAAGATTACCATATTGGAAATAGTGCAAAGGAAAAATCATAATAAAAAATGACAAGCCTCCACTTTTAATGAGAACGGGGTCTCACGGTTCGGAATTAGAACCAATACGGGATGGCTAGTGGCTAGTGAGAGGTGTTGAAAGAACGAGTATATACAGCTCAAGGACAGTTTTAAACAACATTACATTTATTGTATTACACTTGAAGTCTTAGGTTCAGTCAAAGAGATATGAATGTATGTTTTTGATTGTATGTTGGTATGTTGAAATTTAATTGATATGTAATTTTTTTTCATGCACAGCAGTGCAGGGGATCAGGGTGTGGAAAACAATGTAAAAATGAAAAGTGATGAATGAATTGTAAAAATTCTTAAAATATTTACGATTGAGCAAGCAATACAAAATACTCTACATAAAAAAGAGGAACTGTTTGGTAAGAAATCAGATCTATGCAAGCAGAGTTTAGCATGTGCATAGTGTCTAAAAGTAAATGACATGTATGTGCCAGTAGACATTGCAATAAGAGTAAAGGATGCACTTGACAAGGTTCTCTCCTCTCCCTCAACTCAATTCTCTTCTTCTTTCACCCTCCTCAACAACAGCTTTTCCCCTCAACTGTCCCACCAGCCTCCTGCCTCTACCTAACAATGCTGATCCTGATATTGAACCATGCATATGCTGTTTAGACTCATTTAGCAGAAGCCACCTGAAACAATCGGCCTGAACCATTTATAATGTTGGGAAGACCTTGATTTGCTGAAAATGATTAATACTTGAGAGTTTCGGATTATAGCCGAACAGGTTTGCCCAGGCTCAGAGCACAGAATCGTGTCCACGTCTCTTACTGCCTATTAAGAAGCAGGATGGCTTCCTCTACTCTTTTCTGTGGGCAGTGAGAGTTGGAAGTTGTCCACTGCTCTTTACTTGGTGGTAGAGAATAGGATGGTGTGCACTACTCTTTCCATAAGCAGTAGACACTAGTAATGATTCCACTGTTCTTTTATGAGTAGTAGAGGATATGGGTAGTATTCACTATTCTATCCTGTGTGTTTTCTACAGTAGCATGACTTCTGCTGTTCCTCCCTGTGTAGTAGAAAACAGGAAGCATACACTACTCCTTCTGGGAGTAGTAGAAAGTTTGGTGGCTTCCATTACTCTTTCCTGTGTGCAGTAGGGAGGAAGAAGGTGCTACTCGTTTCTTTGTGAAATATTACAGGATGGTGTCTACCACACTTTCCATAAGCAGTAGACAATAGTACTGGTCCCGCTATTCTTTTATGGGCACTAGAGAACAGGACAGTATCCACTACTCTTTCCAAAAGCAGTAGACAATAGTACCGGTCACGCTATTCTTTTATGGGCACTAGAGAACAGGATGGTATCCACTACTCTTTCCAAAGGCAGTAGACAATAGTACTGGTCCCGCTATTCTTTTAAGGGCACTAGAGAACAGGATGGTATCCACCACACTTTCCATAAGGAGTAGACAATAGTACTGGTCCTGCTGTTCTTTTATGGGCACTAGAGAACAGGATGGTATACACTACTCTTTCCATAAGCAGTAGACATTAGTACTGGTCCCGCTGTTCTTTTATGGGCACTAGAGAACAGGATGGTATCCACTACTCTTTCCAGAAGAAGTAGACAATAGTACTGGTCCCACTGTTCTTTTATGGGCACTAGAGAACAGGATGGTATCCACTACTCGTTCCATAAGCAGTAGACAATAGTACTGGACCCGCTATTCTTTTATGGCCACTAGAGAACAGGATGGTATCCACTACTCTTTCCATAAGCAGCAGACAATAGTACTGGTCCCGCTGTTCTTTTATGGGCACTAGAGAACAGGATGGTATCCACTACTCTTTCCATAAGCAGTAGACAATAGTACTGGACCCGCTGTTCTTTTATGGGCACTAGAGAACAGGATGGTATCCACTACTCTTTCCCTAAGCAGTAGACAATAGTACTGGTCCCGCTGTTCTTTTATGGGCACTAGAGAACAGGATGGTATCCACCACTCTTTCCAAAAGCAGTAGACAATAGTACTGGTCCCGCTGTTCTTTTATGGGCACTAGAGAACAGGATGGTATCCACCACTTTTTCCAAAAGCAGTAGACAATAGTACTGGTCCCGCTGTTCTTTTATGGGCACTATAGAACAGGGTGGTATCCACCACTCTTTCCAAAAGCAGTAGACAATAGTACTGGTCCCGCTGTTCTTTTATGGGCACTAGAGAACAGGATGGTATCCACTACTCTTTCCAAAAGCAGTAGACAATAGTACTGGTCCCGCTGTTCTTTTATGGGCACTAGAGAACAGGATGGTATCCACTACTCTTTCCATAAGCAGTAGACAATAGTACTGGTCCCGCTATTCTTTTATGTGAACTAGAGAACAGGAGGGGATCCACTACTCTTTCCATATGCAGTAGACAATAGTACTGGACCCGCTATTCTTTTATGGCCACTAGAGAACCGATGGTATCCACTACTCCCTCCATAAGCAGTAGACATTAGTACTGGTCCCGCTGTTCTTTTATGGGCACTAGAGAACAGGATGGTATCCATTACTCTTTCCATGAGCAGTAGACAACAGTACTGGTCCCGCTGTTCTTTTATGGGCACTAGAGAACAGAATGGTATCCACTACTCTTTCCATAAGCAGTAGACAATAGTACTGGTCCCGCTGTTCTTTTATGGGCACTAGAGAACAGGATGGTATCCACTACTCTTTCCATAAGCAGTAGACAATAGTACTGGACCCGCTGTTCTTGTATGGCCACTAGAGAACAGGATGGTATCCACTACTCCCTCCATAAGCAGCAGACAATAGTACTGGTCCCGCTGTTCTTTTATGGGCACTAGAGAACAGGATGGTATCCACTACTCTTTCCATAAGCATCAGACAATAGTACTGGTCCCGCTGTTCTTTTATGGGCACTAGAGAACAGGATGGTATCCACTACTCTTTCCATAAGCAGCAGACAATAGTACTGGTCCAGCTGTTCTTTTATGGGCACTAGAGAACAGGATGGTATCCACTACTCTTTCCACTAGCAGCAGACAATAGTACTGGTCCCGCTGTTCTTTTATGGGCACTAGAGAACAGGATGGTATCCACTACTCTTTCCACAAGCAGTAGACAATAGTACTGGTCCCGCTGTTCTTTTATGGGCACTAGAGAACAGGATGCTATCCACTACTCTTTCTATAAGCAGTAGACAATAGTACTGGTCCCGCTGATCTTTTATGGCCACTAGAGAACAGGATGGTATCCACTACTCTTTCCATAAGCAGTAGACAATAGTACTGGTCCCGCTGTTCTTTTATGGGCACTAGAGAACAGGATGGTATCCACTACTCTTTCCAAAAGCAGTAGACAATAGTACTGGTCCCGCTGTTCTTTTAAGGGCACTAGAGAACAGGATGGTATCCACTACTCTTTCCAAAAGCAGTAGACAATAGTACTGGTCCCGCTGTTCTTTTAAGGGCACTAGAGAACAGGATGGTATCCACCACACTTTCCAAAAGCAGTAGACAATAGTACTGGTCCCGCTGTTCTTTTATGGGCACTAGAGAACAGGATGGTATCCACCACTCTTTCCATAAGCAGTAGACAATGGTACTGGTCCCGCTGTTCTTTTATGTGAACTAGAGAACAGGAGGGGATCCACTACTCTTTCCATATGCAGTAGACAATAGTACTGGACCTGCTATTCTTTTATGGCCACTAGAGAACCGATGGTATCCACTACTCTTTCCATAAGCAGTAGACAATAGTACTGGTCCCGCTGTTCTTTAATGGGCACTATAGAACAGGATGGTATCCACTACTCTTTCCATAAGCAGTAGACAATAGTACTGGACCCGCTGTTCTTTTATGGCCACTAGAGAACAGGATGGTATCCACTACTCCCTCCATAAGCAGTAGACAATAGTACTGGTCCCGCTGTTCTTCTATGGGCACTAGAGAACAGGATGGTATCCACTACTCCCTCCAAAAGCAGTAGACAATAGTACTGGTCCCGCTGTTCTTCTATGGCCACTAGAGAACAGGATGGTATCCACTACTCCCTCCATAAGCAGTAGACAATAGAACTGGTCCTGCTGTTCTTTTATGGGCACTAGAGAACAGGATGGTATCCACTACTCTTTCCATAAGCAGTAGACAATAGTACTGGTCCCGCTATTCTTTTATGGGCACTAGAGAACAGGATGGTATCCACTACTCTTTCCATAAGCAGTAGACAATAGTACTGGTCCCGCTATTCTTTTATGGGCACTAGAGAACAGGATGGTATCCACTACTCTTTCCATAAGCAGTAGACAATAGTAATGGTCCTGCTATTGTTTTGGGGGTGGTGGAGGATAAGAGGGTTCCCACTATTATTTCCTCGGTGCAGTATAGAGTAGCAGGGCCTATATTACTTTTTCCTGTGCAGAAGAATACAGGATGCACCCACTACTCCTTCCGGGAGCAGTAGCGAGGTGGATGGCTTCCATTACTCTTTCCGGGAGCAACAGGGAGCAGGATGGTATCCACTACTCTTTCTTGTGATCAGAAGAGACTAGAATGGTGCTCACTACTTTTTCCTGGGAGTAGTGGTGGCAGGTAAGCACCTGATAGAGAACATGACGTTGTCCACTATTTACATGCTAGCGCCCTCGATCACTCCTGTTCAATGGTTGATGGAATAGAAACTGCACACAGCAGGTATGGGAATGGCCGAACAGAAGCACTGACCAAGCCAGAGTAAAACTGGAGACCTTGGAGACTGTGGGTACCAAACAGATAGCAGATGTACCCAGGTGGTCCTTCTCCACCATCAAATTGGCTATACAGCGCTATAAAATCTTGCAGGATTTGTCTGCCGCAAGCCACGGCACATGGGCCGGGCGGGCCTTGTTTAATATCAAATTGTGGGTTTTAATGGATGCTGTGTTTCTCGCTTTAGAAGAATAGTGAATAAGGTATCGAAATAAACGGGCTGGGTGACAAACGTGTGCCTTTGAAAGCAGAGCGCACTATGACTATCCATGTAAGGGCCTGATTCACAGCAGCGTCGTATAATGCATTCTATAATGCCACCGTCCCATAGGAGAAGGATCTCTGAATCAGGCCCGAAGTGTTGAAAGAAATTGCTCATGGCTTCCATTGTGTCAGTCCAATTAAAGCCATTCACCTTTCCCCCACCTTCTCCAATCTTAGCGCTTGGAAGAGGGCTGAAGGTGACGTCAAGCGCTATAAATGAAGGTCATGAATACATACAATGGGCCTGATCTACAGAAGCTTCTTTTCAATGTGAAAACACCGTTGGAAATCGCTTTGTAGGTCAGGCCCGTTAACTCTGACGGTGGCCACAGTCTTCAGTCCGCTGTTTGGCCGCGCCTATTCATGATCTGGCCTCTTTGCCGAGACTGCTAGCCAACTGCACAATCGCAGCCAAATAGTGGCCTGTTCCTGGCAACGGAACGCAGACAATGGATGGTTGAAACGATGAGAATTTGCCAAAAGAGGTTGGACCTGATTTTCTACGAGTTTTCCAATGGGATTGCGTCATTGTAAATTGCTTTTGTAAATCAGGCCCCAAGCAGGGTCTATGGCAGTGATCTTCAAACCGTAGGGCTGGCCCCCTTGGTGGCGTGTCCAGGGGGTGGGCTGCCAGGCTCTTCCAAAAGGGAATATAAGCAGACATATCATCTGGGGGGGGGGGGGGTGCGAGCTGCAATATTTTTCCTGAAGGGGGGGCTCAGCAACTACATTTGTACTCACAGAAAGCATTACACAGTTTGAATACACTCGTCTGTGGTCTAACATGAGAGGGAGAAGCGGGACGGACAGGTTGTCCTAGTGGCAGCGGCGGAGCCAGGGTGGGGGTTAGGGGGCGACCTCCCATTGGCACCCTATTATTCACTCCCACACACCCCCGCCCCATAAGCTGCCCCTGCTCCCCAGTGGATTTTTCCAACGGTTAATATCCATTGTATCACTGTGTTGCTTATCATTGCTATTTTTTCGGAAGGAAAAGGTAAAAAAAATACTGGAAAAGTGCATGAAAAAAAAGAGACAGGAAATAGGGTTTATTGGGTGGCTGCGCACAGGGACTCGTACCCGCGCTGTACAATCAGGTACTTGCAGCCCACAAGGCGAATTGTATTTTTTTTTTACTTGACTTTATGGAATGTTTACCTGTTTTGCAATGAAGTGTTCTCAAACAGCAGAAAGAAGAACATTTCTATTGCAAGTCACACATGTAGCACTGTCCAGCTTGATTGACTGGACACGGTGGATTTCAGTTCTGATTTCACCCTTGGGCCTCTGCCTGTTCCAGCCTGTGTTCTGGAAGAAGTCTACCACTGCTATCACCAAAGTTGCTTTGTTTACGCTCATCAAACGGGACCACCAGGCCTGTTCCTCGTAAATCTGGCGGGCGGTTAAATGCCATTGTATTTAATTCTCTCAAATTAATCAGACCGGCCGCTGCAAATCCAGAAGCGTCCGGGCTCCGGCAACAGAACTCCTCGGGCCGGCGAATTGAGGAGGCCGGAGGGGCCGGGGCAGAAGCTGGTCGTCTCCGGAACGCCTGCAATACTTCACCCCCGCGATGTATTTTTAAAACGCAGATTCCAGCCACGATTACAATCCCGCTCGTGCCCGAAAACACGGCGTTCCCTGCGCTGTGCACCGCGCGCGCCTCGCTTCTCGCGGAGCGTGACTGCTACTCCGTGCGGACGAGCCGACAAGCGTCTGTGATTGATAAAGGACTTTGAGAGGTGACTGGATATGACCCCGGCCCGACAGCGCCTTTCGGCGGTGAGCTCCGGCTCGGCATTTCTGGAACTAAAGGGTGGGTGTCCGCAACAAACGCCCGGAAGAGCGTGTGAGTCTTGCTTTCTTCACGCACACTGGAGAGCACGTTTTTGCTATAGTTCTTTTCACACCATCCAGTGACGTCGTGAGCTGCTACTAAATACAGTGTTGCCGCTCTTATTTTGAAAGCAATTCGGACAGTCCAACATCAGAACTGCGATCGCCCTTTCGTATCAAATATTATAAAAACTAGAGATATCATGTATGAAAATAAACAAGCAAGCTTGTCTTTGCAAAACAAACGAAAGGACGGACACTATTCCCAGTCTAAAACAAACGTGTTTGCTCCGTTCCCTTGCGGCGGTGCTTGCTTCTGTAGCGCCGTGATACATTCGTGTCTGGGAGCTATATAAATGTAATACATAAAATAAATAAATATAGTACAAAATACGCTAGCCCCTTTCTATGTTACGTTGTCAGTTGGCATGCTCACAGCGCGCAAGTCGCATTGGGGTGTACTCGTAGAGCTGTTAGCCTGGGTGTGACCATTTTGGGAGATAACTGCATTTTTTTCCCAAGGGTTTTAAGAATGTATTTAGTGTGTTACAGGTACTGGCATGTTACATTAGAGATTGCATCATACTGCAGCTTCTATGAATAACAAACAAAGGTGAGATTTGAGGGTGTGAGAATGGTTATCAAACGTTGTATCCAGGGCTTTAAGTGGGGTAAGAAATCGAGGGGGGGCCCTCATTTGGGGCGTGGCTTGTGGGGGCGTGGCCTAAAACGTACGCAAATCGTAAGGTATGCACACACATATATATGCATGTTATATATCTGTGTGCGTACCTTACTATGGTTTGTGTACTTTGCAAGCCAACTTTTATAACATATTTATTTCTATGTTTAGAAAAGATGGCTTGCAAAGTACACAAACCATAGTAAGGTACGCACACAGATATATAACATGCATATATATGTGTGTGTGCATACCTTACGGTTTGCCTACCTTTCAGGCCATTTTTTTTTTAAACATTTCGGTTTTATAAAAGATGGCTTTGAAAGTACACAATTCAAGCCATCTTTTATAAAACTGTGACTACGGACAAAATAGTCCGTCGTTAATATATATATGCATATATATGTGTGTGTGCATACCTTACGGTTTGCCTACCTTTCAGGCCATTTTTTTTTTAAACATTTCGGTTTTATAAAAGATGGCTTTGAAAGTACACAATTCAAGCCATCTTTTATAAAACTGTGACTACGGACAAAATAGTCCGTCGTTAAACATTTCGGTTTTATAAAAGATGGCTTTGAAAGTACACAATTCAAGCCATCTTTTATAAAACTGTGACTACGGACAAAATAGTCCGTCGGCAAAGATTTATAAAAGATGGCTTGAATTGTGTACTTTTCAAGCCATCTTTCATAAACCTCGAAAAATGTCGAGGAATCCCCAGGTTCGCCGAGGGTTAAAGACGCCTCGGCGACCTGGGGAAACAAAGGGACAGTAACTGCCTCTGGTGACCCCTCGCGCGAGAGGTCACCAGAGGCAGTTACTATGACTTACAGAAGTGGCAGCCAGGCACAGCATCGCTGTGGTTGGCTGCCACTTCTGTCAGATGCCTGACTTCATGGCAGGCGCAGGGCCCCGGCTCAGTCCCACTTTTTGGAGACTGCCGGGGCCCGGCCCCGGCAGGCCCCGGCCCACTTAAAGCCCTGGTTGTATCCAATTAGACTTCCTTTGCCAATGATCTCCCCAATGTAAACCCACATCAGCACCTCTGTGGCGACCAAACCTTTCCTCATGGCTTCCTTGGGGTGTCGACCGGCTTTCCGTGTTTGGCAGCAAGTCGCATCTGCACGCGGCGCTTTGCACATTTCATCGTTCTCAGACATATGAACGACTGAGGTAATTTTACCGTCATAGCATGGGCGTAATTTTAGGGGGAACATGGGTGTTTGCCCCCCCCCAACTTTCAAGGCACACCATTTTGTCCCCATTCATTTGGCTGGGGCACCTTTTCTTCAGATGTCAAAAACACCCCCCTCCCTGCCTCCCCAACATTTTCAAAAAAGTTACCCCACTGCGTCATAGAACGCGCGCAATTTGCCCTGATTCACACATGTGGGCTACGTGATACAAGAATAATGTGCTCAAGATCACACCATTTAGAACAGTGGAAAAGCCAATGTAATAACTCAAAATCTCCTGTTTCCGAAATTGGCTGATGACCCCCCGCCCCTCCTCCAA
Organism: Ambystoma mexicanum; assembly: GCF_040938575.1. Taxonomy (NCBI): domain Eukaryota; kingdom Metazoa; phylum Chordata; class Amphibia; order Caudata; family Ambystomatidae; genus Ambystoma; species Ambystoma mexicanum. Next base: position 1,368,583,694 of record NC_090924.1, on the reverse strand, counting down.
ACAACACACCCAACGGGGTAGTCCATATACACTGTGATGGGTCCACGTTTCGTGGGTTGGGAAAGGACAACAATTAAACACCAACAGGAAAAACAGAAGATGCCATGCGCGTGGGCTGGCAGAATGCAGGACCGTGGCCGGGTGAAGCCCAGCCAGTGTCGCCACTGCTTCGCGCGAGATGCGCGAGACGGCCCCACGGCCGCTCGTGCTCGCCCCCTTAACTGAGTCGCTGTTTTTACGGCACGCACGTTGTTGTGTTGTGTTCTTGTTGACATGGCGTGGCTAAGCCAGTGGAAACATAAAGGTTCTGCGGGTCGCTGTTGGGTATGGGTACTTTTTTGGGTTCTAAGGCCATATGTTGAATGAATACTGAATCCGCCCCCCCCCCCCCCGAACGGTTTTGCGTTTCCTGCAGGGGGAAAAGTCAGGTCGTACTCAGGACACTTTACCCCAAGTCGTGTGTCCTGGAGCCCTGTGGGTTCTTTGGAGCTCCGTGCGAACATGTTCTGGGGCACTGCCGCGTGTTTTACTCTGCGATGCGTGTGTGTCGTGAAGGCGCACGCAGGCCACTTCTGCAGCCTGTTAGTGGCCCGGTGTGCCCCGTGGCTGCCTTTCCTAATTTTAGAGCACAGTAGTTTTAAAACGGCTGCTTGCTGCTCTGTGCGGCCCAGGGGCTCCTTTGGAGCTCCTGGTGTGATAGTGATGGACAGGAGCGGTTATGAAAGCCCCCTGTGTGGGGTTCGCGGACGCGAGTCCGCGGGTTCGCGGAGCGGCGGCGGCGGCTGCATCTCGCACTGGCTGGCGCTGCAGCGATGCCTGCTGCCGCGGCTGCCGGTGGATGCTTTAAGCTCTGTGAGAATCCTGGGAGCTGTGACGTCACACCCGCCGGGTCATGTGAAGGTCGCCAGCCCGGGAAGGGTTCACGAGAAGTTCACGCGCATACATTAGGGATCGGATCGGCTCGTTCCCGTGCCGCACAAGTAGTGCGAGCTTGCGAGGGAGCTCCACGCCGGCGGAGCAGAGCCCGGAGAGGGGCTGCGGGGGCTTTCGGGCGCCTACATGGCATTGCTGCGCCAAGGCTCGGGCGTCTGGCGCGCAGCTGGGACACGGCGGTGCACAGCGCATTTTTAGCACGCAGCATAGACCCTGGCAGTGAAGATGCCTTTCACTGGACTGGCAAGAAGCAGTGGCAAGAGCTGGACACCCACCGCTGGACGGGGCGTGGACGACTGTGTGGTGCGCCGCCGCAGCCACTGAAGCGCCCAACTGGCGGCGCCCTTGGGCATCCCGTTGTCATTTTACAATATTTGGGAGTTTGGGATTTAGAGGGGGTGACACGCCGTGCAGGGTAGCAGAAGACATCCAAGTACTTACCCTTCTCACCCCACCCACAATGCATGTTAGTGGGTGCCTGTGCAGACCAAGGGATCCTGTATAACCCACCGCGGGGGGCCCAACGGGGACGGTGTGGTAATAGACACTGTGTGGGTTGCGATATCTTTTATTGGACTGACAGGAACAAGAGGCAAGAACTGGAACCCCCACGACCACCTTTCCTTGCCGGGGGGCTGTGGTGCCGTTGCCCTCCACCGGACCTTTGAACTTGGGTTCCCTCCCTTATGTGGCAGCCCCGTATAGCAAGGACCACGCCTATGCTGTGCGCTAGACCACTCATGCGAATATTCGAGGGGTACCCATTTGGACCAACGGTACCCCTCTGAACCTCCCCAGCCTGGAAGCCATTGTATTTTCGCACCCGCGACAGATTACACAGCAGCGGGGATACCTTTTACTGGGGGGACGCACACACTGTTTCTGGCGCCAGACCAACACAGGGCCGTTCGGATCTATAACACCCCCTTTTCGTGAAGAACTCTGTCCTCTTGTATTTTGGAGTTTTGATATAGTGTCTGGCGCACCCAGTCCTGAGTGCACGCGGGCTCTGGGTCCCACTCCCCTCAGGGTGCCCACCTGGACCAAAGACGCACATCTAAGCCGCCACGAGCCCGGCCAATACATGGTGGCGGTAGCCCACCCTGGGAGCCCGGCCTCGGACAGTGGGCCGCCTCGCCTGGCGCTTGGAGGGGACGCGCGGCTGCCGTGAGCCCGGGTGGCACCATGTTCGACTGCATGGACGTGCTGGCGGTGAGCCCCGGGCACATGCTGGATTTTTACACGGCGGGTCCGTCCTCGTGCATGCTGCAGGAGAAAGCCCTGAAGGCCTGCTTCAGTGGGCTGGCACAGAGCGACTGGCAGCACCGGCACAGCGCCCAATGTAGGTGACCCTCGCTGGGTGTGCAGGAGCGGCTGTGCACGTTCAAAGCGTTAATACTGTGCTCCTGGCGCGCAGTCCATGTGCTCCAATGTGCAATGTGTGTGCATGGGCCTCGGGGTGAACGAGTTGTGGGTTCATGTGAGTGTGTGTGTGTGCGTGTGTGATTTCCCATTGAAAGTGATGCCGTACCAGCACAGCAGAAAAGTACTGACCGTGCCATTAAAGTTAATACTCAAAAGTGCTGGTACTGTTCCATTAAATGTACTGCAGACCTACCAAAAAGTGCTACTACTGGCCTATTAAAAGCAATGATCCGAAGGACAGGTATTGGCCCCTCAAATGTATTGAACACTGAAAGTGCTGGCCCATTGAAAGCAATACTCAAAAGTGCTAGTACTGTGCCATTTAATGTACTGGTGATAAACTGAAAAGTGCTTGGCCATTGAAAGCAATGCTCGGACGGGCTGGTACTGACCCTTACATGCACTGCAGACCGTCTAACAAGTGCTGCTACTGACCTATTAAAAGCAATCATCCGAAGGACAGGGACTGGCCCCTTAAATGTATTGCACACTGAAAGTGATGGCCCATTGAAAGCAATGCTCAGACGTGTTGGTACTGCTGCATTAAATGTACTGCAGACCTTCTTAAAAGTGCTACTACTGGCCTATTAAAAGCAATGGCCAGAGGACGATGCGATTACCCATTATGTATTGGTGACATAATGAAAATTGATGGCCCATTGAAAGCAATGCTCAGAAGTGCTGCTATTGCCCCATTAAACTTATTGCAGACCTTCAAAAAAGTGAAGATAATGGCCCATTAAAAGCAATGATCGGAAGGGCAGACACTGTCCCCTTTGATGTATTGCTGGCACACTGAACTGTGATGGCCCATTGAAAACGATGCTCGGCAGTGCTGCAATTGTCCCATTCGACGTATTGCAGACCGTCTAAAATAGTGATGATACTGGCCCATTAAAAGCAATGATAAGAAGGGCAAGCACTGTCCCCTTACATGGATTGCTGGCATACTGAAAAGTGATGGCCCATTGAAAACAATGCTGGGCAGTGCTGCTACTGCCCAACAGTGCTTCTGCCGAGATGGGCCTCGGAAGTCCCATGACATGGCAGGGAGCAGCACGAAGAAGCGCTGTGCCAGCCCACGCAGCCTCGCCCTCCAGACATGCACACCCACAGTGCACGTAGTGCTTGCCCTTCCAGAGTACCGGTGTGAGGTGCACCGGGCACAAAGACGGGCTCCTTTGCCGGCCTCCGCCTCTTCGAGCTGCAAGGAGGGATTGCATTGGCATCCAACCCATTGGAAGAATGAAAACATGCCCGGATTATTCACATAGAAACATTGCCCTGTGCCACCGAATACCAGCCTCTCTGGGCGCAAGGCGCCTCCTTCATGCCCGCTTTGGGAAGACGAACGGGTCTACTGCGGTCACAGTGGGCAGCAGTACACAGTGCCCCCGGCACACTGCACGACCCCACGTGCGGGCGGGGGGGGGCGGTGTATCTTTATTTCCAGATATGCATCTTTTAAACCCGAATTCGCATAGTTAGCTTGGTGGGTTGTGCGTCTTCAGCGAAGATCTGTAACAAGAAGGTTGAAATCCCAGCATGCTTCGCTCAGCCTTTCATCCTTGGAGGTCGACGAGTATCACGGGCGAAGTGAATAATAGCGCCTATTATGAAAGGCAGAGAGAAACCCCTGCATGCCTGTACGGTTTTGCAATTTTACCCTAGCGCCATGAAGTGTTTTCAGGCCCCGAGTCATGTCTAAAACCCCCTTCCCCGTCACACATGAAAACATTGCTTCTCATAAGGTGCCCCGACCGTGAGGCACCTCGGCAGTGCGGTCCGGCACTGGCACTGCCCCCATGCAGCGCGGGAGCTGTTCAGGAAGTCATATTTCTCGCTTGGACCCCAGGGCGCTTTCCTTGTTTACTCTCTGCTACAAGAAGTCGCTGTTCTCCTTTGAAGTTCCCAATGGCCGTGAAAAGCGCACCGTGTGTGTCCAGGGACCAGTGACTTGCATGTGTTCATGGGCTGAGGACAAATGGTTGGGGGCGTGGGGTGAGAGCTGGTCCTTATTGGTCGTAAATTATTTGTTTCCCTCTGTTGAACGTGAAATGTAGCTCGGAATGTTGAGTGCCTGCCGCTGAGAGATATGAATTGCCCACATGCCGATGCGGGTTATTCAGCCTTTCGTCCTTCTTATGTCGACGAAATAAGCACCACTGTGATGGGCGATAAAGGCAACTTGCTACCTGTAGAGGAATGTTATTGCTGCCAATGAGTATTGCAAGGGCAATTCTTTCTCATGCGTACAGAGGGACGCCAGACCCGTTTGGCATGCAGATTGGTAGGAACTATAGTTGTAGGTATTTAATATAGCGCCACAATGCCTCCAAGCAGCACTGTGGCGCTTTACGAAAATCATGTATTGTTGGCACACCGGGTGCTTTGTGGATGCGTCAGCGTGGTGTTCGGGCTTGGTTGAGACCGTCTGACAGTAATTAGGAGGTCATGGGATACCTGTAATACGGGACACGGTGCACGATGGTTTTGTAATAGATTCACATCACACGTATTGTCAATTTCATGCACGGGACTCACAAGAGGTTTTTGTTTTGTTTTTGTGTTGCTGGAGTCTTGAAGAGACGATTCGATTCCTGATCGCCAAGATTTGAGGTCCTCCATTCACCCCACGACCAAAGCTCCTGCGTTCACGAGGCGCTATCCAATGTCATTATTATTATCTCGCGCCTTGAAACACTTGTGTATAGGCGCGTTACAAATGCCATATCATATCATATCATATCTAGATGAACCTTTGGTGATCACAGGCGGAAGTCAGAAGGAGCGGGGGATGTTCAGGTGCTAACTTTTCACTGGGAGTTAAACACATTCATAAAACAGCAGGCACGCAACCGACTGAGCTATTAATCACGATAGACGGTCATTAAAGGGGCCCCGTAGACACTGATTGATATGCATGTTGACCACGATGAGTCACTGACTTCTCAGCACCCTATTTGACACGCGCTTGCAAATGAGCAGTTCGGTCGGAATACCGACCTTTGTTAGGTCAAAGGTTAACAGGCGGGGTCGCATATATCCCCGCAACGCGTGCCCGTGGAAGGAGGCGAGCGATCGCGACATCCCCTTACTCAGGCTGGGCTGTCTTTAAATTGCAGCCGAGGTGTAGACGTGCCCTGGTGGCCACCCCAGATTGGCACCTCCCTCGAGGCGTCTTATCCTGGCAGGGAGAGGTAAACACGGGGCTCGCCCGGGGCCATTGATGGCATGCGCGGCCGATAAGAGGGCACTCGGGCTCCTCAAAGAGGCCGGCTTTGGAGGAAGGCGCTATTACAGACAGGCCGCCCTCGGGAATAGCTCTGGGGTTTTTCTAAGCGGGCCTCAGCACCGGCCGTCGACCGCTGATCGACAACGTGCCATGTTTCCTGCCAACACCCAGGCGTGTGCGATAGAGGCGCGCGATCTGAGAAACCCCCTGTGCTATTCCCCAGACAGCGGTGTCGCCTGTGCAGCAACTCCACGTGCAAGGCCTTCGTCAAGTCATGACATGACACGGACTAAGCATGAATCGTGCTGCATTACAGGCCTGCGTCAAGTCATGACATGACACGGACTAGGCATGAATCGTGCTGCATTACAGGCCTGCGTGAAGTCATGACATGACACGGACTAGGCATGGACTAGGCATGAATCGTGCTGCATTACAGGCCTGCGTCAAGTCATGACATGACACGGACTAGGCATGAATCGTGCTGCATTACAGGCCTGCGTGAAGTCATGACATGACACGGACTAGGCATGGACTAGGCATGAATCGTGCTGCATTACAGGCCTGCGTCAAGTCATGACATGACACGGACTAGGCATGGACTAGGCATGAATCGTGCTGCATTACAGGCCATGCTGCATTACAGGCCTGCGTCAAGTCATGACATGACAGGAGACGGAAAATGCATGAATCGTGCTGCATTACAGGCCTGCGTCAAGTCATGACATGACATGACACGGAATATGCATGAATCGTGCTGCATTGCAGGCCTGCGTCAAGTCATGACATGACATGACACGGACTAGGCATGAATCGTGCTGCGTTACAGGCCCGCGTCAAGTCATGACATGACACGGACTAGGCATGAATCGTGCTGCATTACAGGCCTGCGTCAAGTCATGACATGACATATACGAGGCATGAATCGTGCTGCGTTACAGGCCTGCGTCAAGTCATGACATGGCAGGACACGGAATATGCATGAATCGTGCCGCATTACAGGCCTCCTTCAACATGTCATATCCGATACCGATACATAAGTGATCCGCGCGCCCCCCTCCTTCAAACCAAGTCAGGAAATGAGGATGTGCAGGAGGATCGGTGCCCCACACCCGCACATCATATCACGACATTGCTTATATTTATGTACAGGTGATGGGTGTACCATGCTACATTAAAGGCATACTTCAAGTCATGTCATGACATGAAAGAACATTGCATGCAAAGGTAATGGATGCACCACGCTGGATTTAAGGCCTGCTTCAAGTCATGTCATGACATACACACGTATAAGCGATCCATAATTCACCCCATTAAAAGACTGCTTCAAATCATGGCCTGGCATGTCAAAGCACCACGTGTACACATGCAAGGGTGAACGATGCACCATACTGCTTCCAATCATGTCAAGGCTGACATGCAAGCACAAGCAATCCATGTATGATCCTGCTTCAAGTCGTGACAGGACATTTGTTTGTACAGGTGATTATGTGTCACCCTGCCCTAGTAAATGCTTGCTTCACATCATGTCATGACATGTATGTATGCATGGGTGAGTAATGCACCACCCAGCATTGCAGGACTACTTTTAGACATGGCATATCATCTATATGTGAGCAAAGCATTGTGCTCTACCAAAGGCCTTTTTCAATTCATGTCATGACGGCAAGTTACATGTGATCACAGCTAAAAACATGCATCCATGGTACCACGTCCCCTCATCGGGAGAGGTTTTCCTGCCACTTCAGCTTCGAGCCCATTGTCTATTGCCCCGTTCCTTTCTCCAACCCCTTCGTTCCTATTCACAGGCCACAGTCTGGCAACACCCTGGCAAAGTCACCATATGCACCTCTCAGGCAAGGTCAGGCGCCACAAGACTGCTATGGTGGTGGTGGGCGCTGTATAAATGCTGGATAACATAATGTAGGGATAGACGGGCAGTAAGTGTTTCACAGCCCATTGAAGACTTACTTCTAAGCATGCCATGGCCTGGCATACACTCATCTGCCCATGATCTATGCATGCTAGGCCTTAGAGGCCCACTTTCCATGACATGGCCTACCATGGAAGATGCATATATGTATGACTGATCAATTCGTCACACCACATTGAAAGCCTACTTCAAATCTTGCAATGACATACATGTATGTGTGTGATCCATGCATCATAAGCTGTAAAGTCCCACGTTGGATCATGACATGACGCAGGACACACGTGTATGTACTGTTCATCAATGCATCACGCCGCATTAAAGGGATACTTCCTATCATGACATGAACTAACTGTAGATTTGTGTGATGTCTGCATCAGGCAAACAGTCAGACTTCGTAACGTCTTATATCATTATAAGTGTATTAACTGAGCACAGACCTGGATTTGGGGAGCAACAAAACGCTTCTCAAGCCATATCGTGACAGTACATTTAAATATGCATACCAGTGACTGTGCATCGCACTGAGAAAAGGCCTGCTTCAAGGCATGTCATGACATCTATATATGTAGGCTCAGGTGATGCAACCATAATACCCTATTAAAGGCCTGCTTCGAAGCATGTCAAGACATCTATATATGTAGGCTCAGGTGATGCAACCATAATACCCTATTAAAGGCCTGCTTCGAAGCATGTCAAGACATCTATATATGTAGGCTCAGGTGATGCAACCATAATACCCTATTAAAGGCCTGCTTCGAAGCATGTCAAGACATCTATATATGTAGGCTCAGGTGATGCAACCATAATACCCTATTAAAGGCATGTTTCGAAGCATGGCGTAGCATGACATGCATATGTAAGCCGGTAAGATGGCTCAGTGGGTTAAACGCTCGTTGATGGGATCTGTGTTTCATCTGTAGGTCGCAGGTTCAAATCCCTGCAAGGCAAACTCAGCCTTTCATCCTTCCGAGGTCAATAAATGAGTACCAATTTCGATTGGGTAATAATCATGAGTTATGAAAATATGTCCTATATAAAGCACTTTAGATTGAAGCGCTATATATATAAAAGAAAAAAATATTATTATATGTCGATACAGGTGAGGCAATCATTAAAGGCCTGCTTCGGAGCATGTCATAGCATGACATACATATGTATGTATAGGTGAGGGGACCATAATACCCCATTAAAGGCCTGCTTCAAAGCAGGTCATGACATGACACGTGTGTGTACTTGTGATCTGTGCATTGCACCACATCAAGTGCCTTCTTCGAGTTAAACAAGAAAGCCTTTAGACATTGGCAGTGCCTTCGGGTTCTTGCTTTTACCGTGCCCTCCTAAGTGCCAAGGTCCTGAATTCCATACGGAATAATTCTAGGCTGCGCCCACTCCCGCAGTCAGTGCTTTTAAAAGCAGAAAATACTTGCAGTGTTGCCTGATAAATCGCCATGAATCGGGTGTGACGTCACTCGGGGGGCTGTGGGGCATGGGCTGTCGCCGGAAGTGCAGGCTTTCTGCAGCAGAGGGCTGGAATGGCTTGCTTTGGACTTCCTCCTAATAAAAGAAAGGTTCCATTTGAATGAATGGGTTCCCAGTCAGGCTTTGTGTCCCTGGTCCTGGAATGAGTGCTGGGGGTGATGCCGGTGCTGGGGCAGCGGCTGAGAATTCGCCGGTCTGTTTGTGTGCCTGGGGGTTTGCGCTTTCTGTGGTGCTTTCGCTGTCACCCTGTGTTCTTACCTCCATGGATGGTTAGCTATCGTGGTGTTTTGGACCTTTAGAGGCTGTGCCCTCCTTCCAATTGATGGGTGCTTTTTTTCATTAGAACATTGCAAGGTTGGCAGTTCCTTTGCAGCGGATGCAGCGGCAGAGGGCATTAATGGCTGTTATCACTGTCCTTTCCCAACAAGCCACCGTGTCCCCTTTGACTTTCCGTGTTGTAAACAGAGCTTTTCTACCCTCATTCGGTGGAATGTTCTGAGAGCAATAACCCCAGCTCCCGGCCAACAACCAATAACAACCCTTAGCCCCCGTAAAAGGCACTGAGGCCCGTACCCACCTAGTAATGGCCCTCTGAGTGTGGCTTATTTGCCTAAATATATCGGGAAGCTTGACCTCCTGGTCTCCATTCCTCAATACAGACCACTCTTCTGGATCACAATGAGCTCTACTCATGTTGGACGTCTTCAGTTTGGGGGAACCCTCGGTACTGGTAGCCAGGGAAGTTTCCACTTTAGGAATTGATCTTGCTAACTTTAAGCCTCCGACAATGTACTCCAAACTGCCACCTGAGCTGCAGGAGTCCTCAGGCCCAGCCCTCTTGGCGAGAAAGTGTTTAAACCTTTCCACCACCCTCTCCCTGCCCTTTCCTCTCTGGGCAATCTGAAACTTTCCCCATGTAAGCACGCGCCACAAAACTCCTAATACATTCAAGGAAATAAGTAACGGAACTAATACTCTATCGTAAACCATTATTTAGAATACTGCCTTGTTCAGTCATATTACACTACTAAGATAGTTGCGTGGGTGAAGCGATTGCTGCACACATTTGAGTCGAACATTTTGCTAACCTATGCGAAAGAAGTTGGAATATTGGCAATGTAGCTATAGGTAACCGTGTTGTCTATTATTGGGAAGATTAGAACGTTGGCCCTGTTTGAGGAACCCACACATGACTTTCCCTATAATTATATATGTATATATTTATAGGAAAGTCCATTTGAGCCAAGTCACACATTCCACAATGCCATCTAGCAGCCATCGCTGGAAGTTCACCTCCAGTTCTGAGCCACAACAGCAACGCATTGTGGGTATGCAAAGTAGCTCAAATGCAAACCTTTTTTCTCCATGAAATTGTCTTTGTCTAAGAGTGCAGTGCTACTTTGCATACCCACAATGCCTTGCTGTTGTGGCTCAGAGCTGGAGGTGAACTTCCAGCGATGGCTGCTAGGTTGTGTTGTGGAATGTGTGACTTGGCTCAAATGGAATTTCCTATTTCACATTTCAGGTGAAAGGGTTTAAAAAAAAAACCCTTTTTAAAGCCACCATAACTTTCTTGGGGATGTATATATATATATATATATATATATGTGAGGCAGCAATATATGTATGCACAATGTGTCAATCAATGTAACCATGTTCTTACTACAGAGTGTTGTGACATCACTCCTCATCTGTTATATAGCCGAGCTGCATGGGCAGCTTTTAAGAATCCTTTCTTCTGAACTGTTTGTGATAGTTCATATCCATTGGTTGGTGAGGTCCTGTGTTTATTTGGTGAACTGCCAGAAGTGAGCTGTCAACTATCTGCAAACGTATTTTGTTTGCAGCCCATTGCAAAGTCGTTTTTTTTTTGTTTTTCTGCCTTTTTTGAGATTCTCCATGTATTGCTACATTTGACTGATTGGAAGATATGAGCGATGAAGGACGTTGTAGTGTGATCATGTATTATAATGAATACAATGCCCCCACCATGTGTAAAAAGGTTACTGCAGGGCACGGCAGGGATCCCTAGCTTTCTAAAGGATGTCTGAGCACTTTCCTCTGTTTGCCCTCGGAGCTCCTGGTTGCCTTAACATAGCTGTATAACTTACTGCAGGTGGGAGTCCTGTATGTTATGTGTACTGCACACGTGTCGTGGTCTTGAAGTGGCAAGCCTTGTCCGGGTAGATGGCATGTATTGTCTTATTCTGTGGCAGCCGGGCCCCGTCTCAGAAATTGGGTTTTTAGTTATGGTTTCTGTTTCCAAGGTTATGCATGTTTCTGCGAGAGCTCCGTTTCCCTCCAATGAAACGGACGCGTGTTCGTGTGCGTGTGCTTTCATGTGTGTGCGTGTCTGTGTATTGTTTTTCTGCATGACACAGACTCTCGAGGGAGGCAGTCGTAGCCGCTGTGTGTGGTTAACCCCGACTGCAGGCGCTTCGTCTTCCTTATCGGAGAATAAGCCATTTGTGGTTTTGAAGGTGTGGGGGAAAGTGTACCACAGAACGTGTACAAATCGCCGTGGGAGCGAATTCCGTGCAAGCCTTGCTCCCCACGGATATGATGAGCCGGCCAACAAAAAAAAAGAGTTTTCTGTGGTTGCAATTGTTTGTTAATTTTCTGCATTTAAATCTTCTAAATTAACGCTATGAGCGTGTTCCTGTTCTGTTAGTCTTCCTCACCCTGTTCGCCCCCCCATCACTGACATCCATCCCCCGCCAGCATTTTACATCTTAACGCGTACCCATTCTGATTCGCCGCCTGGCCTTGTTTCTTGTTGCCTCACCTAAACTCGCCCGTTCCCCTCTACCCAGCATTTTATGTTTTAGCGCTTGCTCGTTCTGATTCTTGCTTCTTGTCTCCTCGCCTAGGCTCGCCCCTTTCCCTCACTACCCCCTTCCCCCCTCCCCTGCATTTTATATCTTAGCACTTGCACGTTCTGATTCTTGCTTCTTGTCTCCTCGCCTAGGCTCGCCCCATTCCCTCACTACCCTCCTTGCCCTCCCCCTGAATTTTATGTTTTAGCGCCTGCTCATTCTGATTCCCCGCCTGGCCTTGTTTCTAGGTCTCCTCACCTAGGCTCGCCCCATTCCCTCACTACCCTCCTTCCCCTCTTCCCGGCATTTTATGTTTTAGCGCCTGCACGTTCTGAATCACCGCCTGGCCTTGTTTCTTGTCTCCTCACCTAAACTCACCCCATTCCCTCACTACTCTCCTTCCCCCCTCCCTGGCATTTTATGTCTTAGCGCGTGCACGTTCTGAATCACCACCAGGCCCACTAAGAGCGTTTCATGTTGTTCTCTGTGTTGACCTAATTCACTCTTCTCCCTGGCCCCCCTTTCCATCTTTACCTTTGAGAACGTGTGCATTTTGAATGTCTCAAGGCCTAGTAAGAACGTTTTTGTATTTGTATTACTTTCTCCTGTTCCCTACCCTTGCCTGAAGGCGCCTTGAAACACTGGTCTATAGGCGCATTTAAATAACCAATAAATAAATAAATAAGGAACGACAAGGAAATGTGTAGCAAGTTGTTGGTTCAGTCCAGTTGGTGCTGGTACCCCATTTAGTTATTGGATGTAGCCATTTGGAAAGCTCAGTGGTTTGTGACCCTGCTGTAGATATGCGTGGCATTAAAAAAGAGGCCAAACACGCTATGGGCTAATGGAAAGAAGGCTTGAGCAGAGCCGCATGGCTACTGCACCTGTGGCGGAGGCACTTAACTAATACCCAAATAACAGAACACAGGAACGTGAAGCTGCCCACCTGAAGAAGTCATCTAGGGTTTCATGAACGTGTGCACGGAGCCATTTTATGCTCGCCTTTACATGCGTTGTTAAGCGCTTTGCAGACACTTCGTGGCGCTGGGTGTCCCACCGGGTCTGAGCAGTCCCTAAGCAGGTAATGGAATTTTGGCTCCAGGCGTCAGAATGGCCCCAATGGAGAAGGGCTCTGTTGGCCGCTGGGGTTGAATGGAGGGCCCGGTCCATTTTGGGGACTGGGGGAGCGAGAGCGGTGCTTCGGCTATTTCCCCCGAATTTGGTGCTTTTCTTAAACAAGACTGGGGTGAGGAGAGCTTGCAGCTGTGACCCCAGGATGCACCAAGGGTGGGAATCTTTTATTGCCTACGTGGGCCTGATTCCCAGCTCGTTTTTCAATGGGTGCATATCCATTGGAAAATGCTCCGTGAATCAGGCCGTGCTTTTTTAGATCGAAGACAGGTTATTGAACGCATTCGGTGCGGCTTGATATGGTCGGGAGGGTATTGTGGTCTGAGGGGTTGGGGGGGGTTGTAAATATACTCTGCCCACAGGAAGGCTACTTATTGGGCTCAGTTAATAAAACGAATATGGATGAAAGAGAAGGCGATGGAGAAAGCTCGCTGGGTGGGCGACTGAGAGAGAGGCAACATTTAGAGAAGGACGGGCTGAGAGAGGGGACGAAGGAGACCAGGCAGTAAGAAGAAAGGGGGCGGGAGGGGGGAGAGAAAGAGACAAAAATTAAGATAGCTTGGGAGGGGAAAAAGACAGTGGGGATGAAAGGCAGAGCTATTGCGAGAAAAAAACAGAAAGAAAGGCACAGGGAAAAAATAGAGACCGACAAAGAGAGCTTGAAAGATATGAGAAAACATTTCGGCGAGGCTGCAAGAGAAGCAGACAGGCAGAGCGGCAGAGACTGGCGGAACAGCGAAGAGACAGGCAGAGCGGCGGCAGAAACAGGCGGAACAGTGAAGAGACAGGCAGACCGGCGAGCTGAGACCAGGAGCGAGGGGAGAGTTCTTGGCTGTGATTTATGGCCCATTTCAGCCACAGTAGCTTGCTCGCCCCTTAACCTCAGCTCATCCATCACCGGCAGAGTATCTGCAAACAGTGACACCCCCTGGGGTACATACAGGCACGGCCATAAAGCCGGGAACTGACTTCAGAGAGCATTCGGGCGCCTTATCATTATTTTTGAGGACGCCAAAGTATGATTTTAAAGTCCCAGTGTAAATTTCCGCCCTGTCATCTCAGCGGTTCAGCCGTTCACTGAGAACAGGAATCCAAGGGGGCGGCCATTTTCTTCCTTCCTGCGTGCCAAAGCGATAGTGGACCTTGGAAACAAACGGCGACGGGCATTGATCCAAAATGGAAACCACGGGAGTGTCTGGCTCAGGACTGGGTGTGACGGAAGAGCAAGAAAACATGGCTGCTACTCAGTGTTAGATGTGTACCAAAAAAAGTAGTCGAACTGTGACCCCGGTGGGGGACAGAGTAGGCAGGAAGGGAGCAACATGCAACACATTTTTCATTGGCTGCAACCATGCTGGGTGACAGCCAATCAAGTTGAAACAGATTTCAGTTTAGCCTTAACTGAAATTGGATTGTAAAGTAGAGATGTGATAGCACTTCACAAAGATGAGTTCCGAATGATTAAAATGGTTACAAAAAGTAGTGGGACTGTTAACAGTAAAAACAAAAAAAACAAACAAGTGGTGGAACGCTGCTCCCGACCGTTCCTGCTCACTTCGACCACTGCCCCAACACCCAACTTCACCCCTTTACCAGATAATGTAAACCCGGGCAAATCACATTGTTACAATGTTATGTTACAAAATGTGTGTACTGCGCCACCTCTTCACCCATTGACAAACACAATATTTCCTAATGATATAAAGGCCACCTTCATCTGTCCTGACCTTTGCTGACAACTCGGCAGGCATCGCAGCAAGGCCTTATTGTCGAATTCCCAGCTATTGTCATTTTGGGCTACTTTGTGTGGGCTGAAGTGCTTACTCACCCTGCCACCAAAAACTATTGTCAATGCCTTCACATACACAAGCTGGTCCGAGGCATGCAAGGAGCGACACATAGACCTTGCGCCGCCAGATTTTACTCAAGTAGACTCCACGCTGCCTTTCTGGACACATCATCGCCTCCACTGGCGCCTGCTCCAAGCCTGTATTATCTTCAAATCCCGATGCATCATCTACAGGGCTGACACCCTGAACTCCCCAAGCTGTCTCACTGTGAAACTCAGCATCGCCGGAGGCCTGCGATCTACCCGAAGCAAGCACATGGGCAGACTAACTCCACCGGTGGAGGAAGGAAAGAACAAGAAGGCAGGCCTTCTCTGTCTACGCCCCAAGACTCTGGAACCTACTCTCCATCAACATCAAACTCACTCCATCGCTTCTACAGTTTAGGAAGGAACTCAAGACCCCCCTTTAAAGGAATGGCACCTCCCTAACACCTAAGTGCACATGCCCTCCACTCCCCACCCTACCTGAGACTCTGGGATCTGCTCCCCACTGGTTCTTCCGCTGGTTGCTTGTAGATCCCTAGCTGCCAATTGCCCACCCTCCCAATGTTAGGTGCCTGATCCCTTGTTCTCTGCTTCCCTCACTGTGTTATTCCGCCTATGATTGTAAAGTGCTTGTTTGCTTCCCAAAGCTAAGCCCGTGAGTGCTGTAACTTCTGGCTCCGCCAAACACATGAAAACTAAGAACAAAGACCTACCCTTTTGGCTTCTAGGCTGCACGCCCGCCACCCCGCACCTCTGCATGTTATTCTTCTATCTAGCATAGTACAGGCTCTTTTTTATTCCTTGGATGAGTAATGCAAAGCCCTGGAACCTTTGGCTCTCCAGATATTTTGGACTGCAACTCACAATAGCCCTCGCCAGCACAGTGAGTGGTGAGGGATCATGGGGGCCGTAGTCCAAAACTTCTGGAAAGCCGCAGGCTGCCGTCTCGTGCACTAAACTTAGAAACAAGCCAACGTTTCAAAATCCATGATTTACACCTGAACTTTCTGCTCCTAAACTCAAGAAACATATCTCAGGTCGCAAATGTGCACATTAGGTTGGGAAAGAAAGAGGGCCAAGCTGCACTGCACCAGCATCTCAACACAAATAAAGCTGTGATTATTGCTACCAAAAAACACTTATTTCACCAAACAGATCTCAAAAGTCCAAAATACACCAAAAGCACTGTTCAAAATGGTAGGGGAGTTTAAAGAAAAACCCTTGTCACTATATGTAAAACTTGATCTCCCCCCGCAGCACGCCATCTTTTTAAAGAAAACATTTGAAATTCTATTAGGAATTTACCGCGCTGTATACAGGATCAGTGACTGAATACATGTAAATGTTGGAGTGGTAGGCTGCATTGGTTATGATCATTGATAGGCTGACTGACACACCCATGGTCAAGCCAGTAGCGAAGAATCAGGCAATGCAGTAGAGCCTGAGTTCTTTCCTGAACCGTGGCACTGCTGGAGCTGTGCAGATGTCTGGTGGCGTGGTGTTCCACAATGAAGGCGTAGAGCAGGAGAAGGCCTGACTCCTGGACTTTTCTTTCTGGCATTTTGGGATTCCACTCTTCACTCAAGCAGCTAGAGATCAGGTTAGCTTCAGGCCCCCGACCCCCTTTTATGCCACCTTTCTATCTCCTATCACAGCCAGTGAATTCCACATTTCACTTGTTTAGGACACATTTTCCAGCAGATATCATGCTCCGATTGTTGCGATCCATGCTTCACCTTTACACAGCATATTACTTGCAGCTAGCTCTTTGAACCTCAGTAACTCCCATCTTGGGTTCGGCTAGAGCTCTCTACAATTTTGTGCTCTCTACAACTTCCTGCCCACCCCTTTTCCTGCACACAAAGCACTCTGGGTATGATGTCAGAAGGAGAAATCGCACGGCAGGCTGAATTGGACCCCTTACATCAGGCTTGCTTTGAACCAATTTCCTGTAACATTTGGCCTTTATAAGGGAAGAAATGCCTTCTCTTATTTGATTGATCTTTGTACTCTCGGAAGGCGGACGATTCACTGGGACACTGTTGCTAATACAGTCTATTCCCAAGTCCTCTGCACTAGGGGTGAAGCCAGAGAGGTCCAAAGCAGATGGAAGCTCTGCTCCAAAGCCATCCTCGATGAGCAACAGTGACACTGCTGTGCACCAAGGCCTCTCTGCTGCGTGTGCACTGTAACCAGGATCCTGTTCACTGGAGGTGAAGGACCCCCTGCGGGTGCCAGGCAACCTTCCTGGAATGCAAGTGCAGAACTAAGGACCCCCCATTGCCCCTGGAGACCCTAGATTGGGCCTCCCCGAAAACCAGAAGTCCAGATATCTTTTTATTGCCTCGAGATGTCTGCGAGCTGGCTGAGCCTCGTGCAACTCACTTCCAGCCTCCACATGACTCTAAGCTCTTTGTACCACTTACCACTTACCTGCTGTTTCAGCCAACCAAACGCCAGCTTGGCTCCTTGAAACTGATGCCTTATCTGAACCACATTGCTGGCCAAACTCCATGGAAGCAACTGACTTGAATACCGATGTGGCCCGCTGAAACCAATGAACCCCCCAGTCTCGAAATCCACCTCGACGCGACTCAAAGAAACGTTACTTTGTTGCCGACCCAACGCCAACTTGAGCCGCTAAAAGCCAGCGACTCAATCCAGCAGGAGCCCATGCCTCAAGCTGGCTAGATGCAGACTCGCCATTGGGAACGCATGACTCGATTGTCTCAACATGGGCACAACTGCAGCAGAGCACATAGAAGTCCATCTAACCCCAAAGACCAGATGAAAAAGGTGGTTGAAGTGGCCCCACCCTCGTGATCCACCTTCAACGACCATAACGCTTTTGAAGCCTCCCTTAAGACGCATTCTTGAACATTGACATTGCTGCCAAAATCCTTTGTCTGAACACACCTCCTCATCGACCGAGAGTCCCCTTTCTTCTCCAAGTCTGCACTCTCTGTGTTTCCCTTACAGGTGTGGGTCTTTAGTGTTTTTAGTTAGTTGTGTGCACTGATTGTTTTTTATTGAAGTCCCTATTTTTGCACAACTTTGTTTGGAGGTTCTTTTATTTTGGTACGGCTGTTGTTTGTGTTACGACTGCATCAGCTCATGCCGTCATGACGCCACAGCATGCGCGCCCCCCACGTTACCAAAAGAAGCAAAGGAGGTGCCGGTCGGGTTGTGCCTATTTCCCTTTCATCATTGGGATCACTGCTGGTTTATTAGTAGCGTGGGCCTGAGCAGGTGGGTTAGCTACTACTCACCGCTGCACTTCTGCAGATCAGTAGTCATTTCCTAACAGCGGGTGCCCTGAGCTTGCTGGGCCTGGAGACCCAAGCTACAGCTCACTGATGATGCCCAAAGAGACCGAAACATGTGTGGGTTGCTTGTGGTTCCGTGAAGATGGGGTGTGACCTAGGAAATCCATCAAAAGAGCCCCTTATGGAATGAAACCAAGCATCATATGTCTTTTAAAATTCCTTAAAAACCTAAATGGCTTTAAAAAAAAAGGTGGAATTTGACTCTTCCCAGTGGAACTCCTACTGGCTGTAATTTGTTCAGAACTTTGCTCTCTACACTTTCGGTGCGTCCCATGTCACGTGACACCGTCAGCCAGTCCTGTCTTTCAGACATGAGCACTTTGCACCATGGGAGTTGTAGTTTTGTGTTCCACGTTGTGAGAATGCACATAGAGGCACTGGGATACCTCGCACATCTCATGGGAAGTGCAAACTAGAACCAAATTGCACCATTTCCCATTGCACTGTAACACCCCAGAAAAAAAAGATATTGCAGGCCTGCTTCCGTAAATGTAAGAACTTGAGTTTTAGAGAAAGCCCCTTAAAGTATCTCACTCGTAGTGAGATCGCAAGTTCCCGTTAATCAGTTGTGTCTCACTGGCACCGCCTGGCTTCTATAAGGTGTGTTTTTCCTCTTAGCTCTTTGGCATATCATTGGTTGTTAGGCTTTATGCACCTTCCAATGAAAAGGCGAGGTTGCTGAACATCTAGTAGAGATGTCTGTGTGTGACTGACAGGCCACAGACGCTGCATTAATATCACAACATCATACAGAGCTTTTCTTTGGACCATTTAGGCTGATGGGTGGGACGGGGTCTCTAGTGAAATTTAGCATTGGCAGCCCCCCAGTGTGGGTATTAAAACAGGCAGTGACATCCTTAGCACCGGACCAGGGGGTAGTTGTGGGCAAACCTTTTTTCTGATGCACCAGGATGGAGCTGTAGTTTCATAGCCAAACAGGACACCTCTTTTGCTTCCCCTTATCCCTGACTTTATTAATCAGCAATTCCTAATTTGGCATCATGTCGCCAAAGGTTGACTCGGGCAACGTGTTTGTCTTGGAAGCAAGAAAAACACAGCGCAACATAGGTTTGGATCCCGATCCCGCGCTACTAGAAACCACAGGTTGGTATTAAGCGCGTTATTAAGAACAATTATAATTATAATCTCCCCAGATCAAAACACACCTGCCACGGGCACCCAAATGTAGGGTGATGAGGAAATGTAGGGTATGAGGTGTTTGCAAGTTGCAAGGACAGCAATTTTCCAGCTTTATGTTCCCCTTTAACAAACAATTGGTAGCGGATACTTGAATTCCCAGAATGCTTTAGTTTGTTAAAACGTAAGATCAGGATTCGATAAAGGTGGCGCAGTTAACACTGCGTCATCTAGTTGCCCTACACCACCCAGGCATATTTGGGACAAGTAGCCGACGCATTAAGCAATTCAGTGTACTTTTTGGAAAGAGTCACTGTAATTTCCCCTAATTTTTGGAATGGCAAGAGAATAAAAAGGAGCCGTGAGCTGAACAGGACCACAGGGAAATGTCCGGGTAGGCCAGCGCCCTGAAAGGGCTGCCTTTCAGGGGTGCTAGCCTACAGGAAGCCTCCCAGCCACCCAATAGGCTGATCCCCAAATTCCCGTATAGCCCCAGCCGCCCTTGGCTGTGATGTGATGAAATTGTCATGTGGCGGGGTAACTATGGAAATCCGCCGCCATGGAGGCCATTGCAGCGTCAGAAGGCTGGCTGGGCCTCTCCTGATGCGAGGCTTGGGGGGATAATTAGCTAAGATGGAGAGCGAGGCCCGCGAAGGCTTCATCTGGTGCTGGGCCTGGGTTCAGAAAGGCAGGCATCATTATTGCATTATGGCCCGCATAATGGGTTAACGAGGAGAGGCAGCGACACAAGGCTGCCTGCGCTTGAAGGAGAATTTCCTTTCTACTTGCATTAGATAAATAACACATTATTTAGGCACTTCATAACCATATATATAATCGATTTGTGCAGAGAGAACAAACGGTGGCCTGTTGAGCATGGTAGCGCTACCCAGGATGGAGAGTACAGCCTTTACTGAGCAGAGCGAGGTAGCGCTACCCAGGATGGAGAGTACAGCCTTTACTGAGCAGAGCACGTTAGCGCTACCCAGACCTGAAAGTACAGCATTTACTGAGCAGAGCACGGTAGCGCTACCCAGACCGGAAAGTACAGCATTTACTGAGCAGAGCACGGTAGCGCTACCCAGGATGGAGAGTACAGCATTTTCTGAGCAGAGCGAGGTAGCGCTACCCAGGATGGAGAGTACAGCATTTACTGAGCCGAGCACGGTAGCGCTACCCAGGATGGAGAGTACAGCATTTACAGAGCAGAGCACGGTAGCGCTACCCAGACCGGAAAGTACAGCATTACTGAGCAGAGCACGGTAGCGCTACCCCAGCATGGAGAGTACAGCATTTTCTGAGCAGAGCGAGGTAGCGTAACCCAGCACGGAGGGTACAGCATTAACTGAGCAGAGCACGGTAGCGCTACCCAGCGCGGAGAGTACAGCATTTACTGAGCAGAGCACAGTAGCACTACCCAGACCGGAAAGTACAGCATTTACTGAGCAGAGCACGGTAGCGCTACCCAGGATGGAGAGTGCAGCATTTTATGAGCAGAGCGAGGTAGCGCTACCCAGGATGGAGAGTACAGCATTTACTGAGCAGAGCGAGGTAGCGCTACCCAGCATGGAGAGTACAGCATTTACTGAGCAGAGCATGGTAGCGCTACCCAGGATGGAGAGTACAGCATTTACTGAGCAGAGCACGGTAGCGCTACCCCAGCATTACTGAGCCGCAGTAATGCTTAAAAAGATATGCAAGCCTATTTTTAGGTTTTTGTTTTTTTTGCCATGATAATGCATATATAGTACAAATAAAGTTGTACTTCGCTTCTCCACTCTCCACAGACTATATAGCCAATGTGTGCGTGTGCGCCCACATGTGTGTGTGCTTGAACACAAACCTTCAAATCCTTACAAAACTTCATTTGTAATGGGCCGGGGAGAGATGGGACCTACCCAGGCAACTCCTCACTCAATTAACTCATAGAAAATGAACACAGAACCTCTGAGACACTTAAGGTATCACAGACACAGAAAGGACGCTGCACCTTTTCTTAGGTCGTACTCGCACCTGGTATCCACAAACTAGCGGGGGAGACCCAGAGTGGAAGTGAGAAGCTTTGGGTGCTGGGTTCACCTGCTTGCTCTCCCTACCAAGGGCTGGTGTCCGGCAACAAAGAGACTGTGCGGGGATTCCCTGCTCCCTAAGTAGTGTGCCAGCATGTTAAACATGTTATCTTATTCTATTGAGCATTTGTAAGGCGCTTTGGACAGTTCTGCTGTAAGTACTGCTCCCTCCAGCAACCGTCCAATGTGTGCCCAGTGCCCTGCATCTGTTGGTTCCCAAAATCAAGCTTCAGGTACAATCAATTCTCAAAATAAAATTAAAATAAAGTGGGCACAGGGTGATGACATAACAGTGCATGCTGCAATGAAGTGCCTGTTTAACCCTGTTGGTCAAGGTGCTCTAATGATGGCCTGGAAACCCCACATTTAGGCAGAGGACCAGGGGCCAGGAAAACAGAACAAAAAAACGGAAGTAGACAAAGTGAAAGGCACAACCCAGCTTTATCGACATCCAAAATAAAGCAGGGACAGCCTACACGAAAGATTATCATCGCTCTCAGATCTTCCTTACAAAACAAATTTTAAGGTGAACAATCATCATGAATGACGTCACATTACAATCCTAGTTACCAAAACCTACGCGGTGAAGGGATTGGTTAAGGGGATTGGCTACACATGCATTGTATATGGGTTAAACCTCTAATTGGATGATCACAATCTGATGGCTAATCCTGAGACCACCTCTAAATTCATAATAGTGCATAGACATCATCTCTCTACTACAACCCTATTGGTTGACACAACACATACTTGGCATCACAGTTTTTGATTGGGTGGTATTCTACTGACCTACCTTGGACCATTGACCGGTCGTCAAGACATGAGCTACATCGGAGTAGGGGGAGAGAGGTTGGTGGACTGCTTTCCTTTTACTTAAAACAGATGCACCCCTTATTCCTAGGCCATGAGCCAGGGTGATTCCTCTGTAGTTGACCTTGAATGGCCCCGCGTGTCTGGGAATATGCGTGAGGAGTAAGGCAGGTATCCTATCTGTATTCATTGCTATGTTAGTATTCTTCAGGTCTTATGGATGCAATGTTAATATTCTTTGTGTATACATGCTTATTTGACCCGGTGTATCCCTTCTTCGTGTGGTATGCATGTTTGCTTCGTGTCTAATGCATGCACATGTGTTCTTGCATTGTGAGTTTGTTTATTCTTGCCATCTTTAGATTGGATCGTATTCATATTCTGCTGCACCTGTCTGGGATATGGCCTGTTTGGCTGCCTTAGTGAGTAATTATTTTTTCAAGATAGATATTTTATTTATTATTAACCAAAGAAATAACAATTAAACAGTAGACATCAGTATTGGCACAAGCTTAAAATGGCACAGTTCATTGTAGTGTTAAGAAAATCATAAATTATCACATATTTCATTTGTAGTGTTGTTTGACCATGGAACCTGGGATTAAAGCTCTGTGTAGGGGAGGGTACATGAACTTGTGGTTCAGTCTAGCCAACGGGCAGTTGCAGGCTTTTGCGTTAGGGCTGGATAGCGTTCTGCATAGTCCATGAATGGGGCCCAAGTGTTTCGGAAGGATTGGGATTGCCCATGCGAAGTGCAGTAATCCTTTCTGCTATGACGATGTCCCAACACTTGGCCCACCATAGTGGGATAGAGGGACCCTCAGGGTGCTTCCAAAGACGGGCGAGGGCTACCTTAGCTGCTGTTAACAAGTGTGTGCACAGGCGGGCTGCATTCCCTGACAGTGAGTAACGTTTTTCACGTGTGCGATATTGGGTCAGGGGAGGGGCAATTGCTATAGATGACATATTCATCTGCCTCTGAGGCACTAAAGAAAAAAGTGGGGGGACTTATTAATATACGCTATGTGATGTAACATCACCAGAAGTTAGCATATCAAGGTGAAATATGCTAATTTGTTTTGATTGACTTTGAATAACCATGCAAATTGTACAGGACACATATGGCCATTTGCCTTTCATAAAAACAACAAAAACACCAACAGAGGATATTGGAAAATGTTAAAAAGTGTGCACGTTGTAAACCCCAAAAATCAATGCCAATGTTTGCCCTAGAGAGGGCCATCCCTTCACAGTGGTGAAGAGCCCAACCTGGCAACAGCTGTTCGTGTCTCCATGTCGCACCTAAAATCATAATTTCGAAAAAGACAGTCGAAGTGTCTTCTTTTACACACAGTCTCTAAAACAAACTGGGGGGGGGGGGCGGTGTCAGCCCTCTCAAAATAGTGGTTTGGGGGTTGTCGTCCACCTGCGTGTACCCTCGACTTGAGCCATCTTTTCACTTCAGCAGTGTGGTCACCAGGAATCAAATTTAGGAGGGGCACAGAGGGGGCCAAAGACAAAAGTAGGGGGGCACAGACAAAAGTAAGGGGAGAACATGGTCACTGCTGGTCTTGGGTAGGGGGAACACATGGGGGGGCACAGGGTTTTCTCAGGGGGGGCCCTGCCCCCCAGTCCTTCCCCCCCAGAGACACCACTGAACCTCAGCATTGTTCTATGTATTATTTGTTGAAGTTTTGTGGGATGCCAACTGCAAGCACAGCCGCTCCAGAGCTCGGGAAGGGGGTGGGGTGTCCGGAAGCTGGAATGTTCTGGATCACTGAAGTGCATGCTTGGGGTGGGGGGTGCAGCAACGAAATACCTAGAAATCACTTTGGTGCAGTTGGACAGATTACGAGACGTACAGTCAGTGGTCGAAGTCTACGAGAAGAAGTAGTGGAACTATGTTCCCTGCTGGTCTGCCCCCGCTCCCCACAAACACAATCGCCTTGCCCCCTCCCATGCACAATCCAAACCCCCAAACACATGTGCCTACTGTATAAGGGAACATTTAGTACAGTGCAAGCTTCAACTTCTTTCTACACTTTTATTTTAATACAAAACCATTCCGGAATACTCTCTTTTTCAAATAAAAGCATAGGAACAGTAGAACTTAATTTTAAAAAGTAGAATACCGCTCCCACCCAGTTCGACCACTGCGTACAGTGACATGGTAGGTGGCAAAGACAGCAGCTACAAAGGAATCACGGAGGCAGAATGGTAATACGAGTCCGGCGGTAACCTGCCAGAAATTCAGGTATGGTTACCGCCGGACTCGTAATGAGGCCCTCTGACTTTTATAGAATCGAGTAATATACCAACATTTGGATTCATTTATGTCTGATTTCTATTTTTATATATATATATAAATATATATATAGAATAGAAAAGGTTGGAGGCACTGCACTAGTCTGATTGGTGGGATTTCTAGCATTAGCAACGATGCCGTTGTGCATGTCTCCTCTCCCAGTATGTTCCCGCCTTGTACCACAGAGCGCTCATGACCAACTCTCAGGGGAGCTACCTGGTGGCACGTGAAGAGTTAGGGAAGGGTTTCTGTCTGGCTAAACTGGCGATTGGGAGGTTGGCCGAGAGAGGGAGACTCCTGCCCCAAATGTGGCTTTTATTGTCAGTGTGACCTAAGCCTATGGCACTGGCGTGGCAAGTTCCCCACTGGTAGTCTGGTGCCAGTACAAGTGGGTAACTCCCAAGATAAGACAAAGGCAAACCCTCATCGCTAACGCATCCAATAACTCTCCGCTCCCTGGGATTGGCATAGAAATGGGACTGGGCTCTGGGACTACACTGATGAGTGGAAGGAAGTTTTCCTGCATTTACATAGCAATTGAAAAATCCAGACCATAATTCCTGCTACTACCGCCTGATATTACAATTAGAAAGTGAAGTGGCCCCACTTGGGACAGTGCAGACTGTGGGCATCCCGCATGGTGGGGCACCCAATGTCAGGTGGCATATGCCACCTTGCCCCTGACTAGGTATCAGGTAATAATGTCCCCATACATAATGTCTCCATACATAATGACCCCATACATGATGTCTTCATGCATAATGTCCCCATGCATAATGTCCCCATACATAATGTCTCCATACATAATGTCCCCATGCATAATGTCCCCATACATAATGTCCCCATACATGATGTCCCCATACATAATGTCCCCATACATAATGTCCCCATACATGATGTCCCCATACATAATGTTGCATGAAAAAGCCATTGGCGACATTATATGTGGTGATATTATGCATGGGGACAGGTTGCATAATTCAGGGGTTTCAGGAGTGTCCCCTGCATGTTCAATTTAATAATGTCTCTGCAAAAAACTGTGGCTTTTTTGTCAGGAGAAATTTTTGCGGGGACATTATTACATGGAACCTTTCTGAGAACATGTGGGGGCCCAGCAACACAGAAAAACTGTGTTCATATCCAACACCAGAGATTCAAAAAAGGGGTACAGAAAAGGAAAACAATTCTGGGGGTGCAGCCACTCAAACGACTCTCTGCCATGGCCCATGCCTGTGCCTCTGCAGAGGATACACATACATATGTGCCATGTTGTTTGTATTCTTACTGTTTCACATATCATACAATATAATAAAAGGCCAGATGTATGTTTGTCCGAAGCAGTCATGCACAGTAGAGACTGCCTGCTTCGCGTTTTGTTACCGCTAGAGGGAGCTGTTGCCTTAGGAAATATATAAGGTCAGATGTATGTTTGTCCGATGCAGTCATATTAACTCTCTGAACATTTCTCTCCTCATGCACTTTGGCCCGTGTACAAGGGCTTTCACACTAGTCATACATGATCAGGTGTAGCTACATCTACATAGATAAGTGTGGAGGGGGCAGCATTAGAGAAATCTAAAGAGAATGATGGGTGCCCTACTGGCTGTGGAGCAACGTCCTGCTGCTGTGTCCTCACTCTCAAAAATCTCTGAAATAAATTAAGACATAATCATTGAATAAAGTTGTATAATACCCTCAACCATTCTGTTCATTTTAGAAGTCACAGTGGCAATTTGATTCATGATGTTTAGTTAAGAAAGTCTTCTGATTCAGGTTTGTAAATTAGAAGGGCTTGCAGGGCTGGGGCAGAGCCAGTCATGTAACTACTCCAGCTTGCAGACGCTCAAAGGTCAAATTTGGAGCCTTCTACTCAATAGCTCCTATTCTCTAGAATAATTTGCCGAGCAAGCTTATAGAGGAAACCTCTAGTGGAGTGTTTAGAAAAGGTTTAAAAACTCACTTGTTTAACTAATGTGTTTTTTCGACACCTTGTCTGAGTTAAACCCTCTTTCTGTTTCCTGGCTCTCTTTTGTCATTACTTGATTTTCTGACACTGGACATGTTTGTTGTTTATGTCAGCGCCCTTCAGCCCCTAGGTCAGTGGCCGCGCTATATAAATTATTATAAATAAATAAATAAAATATCAGTGCCCTCCTGGGAACCCTTCCCTTTGTCCCCATAGGCCCCATTTTGTCCCAGCTATTTATAGTCTCACCACATCTGTGGGTCTGATATCGAAACCCCAAATAGAAAAGGACCACAAACAAGGTCCTTACTGACCCTTTCATCATTTCCCTCCCTGAGTCAGGAGTGGCGAGAAGAGCTGCTGTCTCTTCTGCATGTCCAACCCTCAAACAGGGATTGAATGCATTTTTTACTTTTTACACCAACATGACTTGTATTGAAAACAAACTGCAGGTGGAATTTCTGGAAAACGTGTAGCATGGCCATTGCAGATTCCTTAGAGTAGTGCCTCCATTGACAGTAATTAGTGCATCAAGTGTTCCCCTGAGAAATACAGCCAGGACTGCAGTCATAAAAATGGAAAAAACGAGAAACCCATTGTTCTGACCCTATGCTGAGCCATTTTCATATTGTGTACACAGAATAAAGTGTCCTTGGTTAATGGACACTCCCGTCCCCTGAACACCCTATACGCTGGTAATATTACCAGTCAAGATTTGTCTAAATAGTGGCAGATTTTATGGATCAAATTCAATCATCAAAGGATGGGATTTCTCTAATGATAGAAGTTCATACAATACATTCAATTTAATCCAAATGTGTGGCAAAAAAAAGCAAACTCAACAAACAAAAAGAAGGGTACAGTAAGTTCAAGAAGCATATATTTTAACCCCTTAACTGCCAGGCTATTATGCAAGAGCTCTACATGTTTCGGAAATAGCTTTCCCTTCATCAGGACCAGAGCAATTTATATTCAGTGATGTGTTCAATCTTCAATCTCCCATCTCATCTAGAAAGCAAATCAAAGACTCCTGTCAGTGTATAGTCGTTCACTTAAAAGTTTGCCTATTGCTTCTATTTAGACACATTCTGGACTACGAAGTACATACGTTGAATGACTATACACTGACAAGAGTCTTTACTTTTCTTTGTAGATGAGAAAAGTGTCTTTATTTTACCAGTCAGTGCTTTTGTTTACATACCCAAGACTAACAGTTCTCAAGGCTATTGACAACTGCATATCGGTTTCACCCTTGGGGGTCATCAGTGTGGTATAATGTGACATCCTTGTGGTTGGAGAATTGGGGCATGGGGATCAAACACCAGCAAAGTTCTCGTGGGTTTAAAAAGGCTTGGAAAAAAACATTTACCAGAAACGTGAAAATATAATAACCACACAAATATATGGTTGGTATGGAAAGGTGAATAAAGTTATGGAAAAAAGAGGAAAACACAGAAAAAGGGGGAGTGAAGGGTTTGGGAGTAAAGTGAAACATGGGGGTGGAGCCCTCTCCCTGAGAACAAATAAAACCACCCAACAATCTTTCATTGTTGAACTTCTGAGGCACCAATGGTCCAGGGATGAATATCGGTTTCTAAACCATCAATCAGCCCCAGTCCTCTAGTACACCGGAAGGGACCCGAATAGATTGGAATACAAGTGAATTATAAGACCTCCTTGACCAATTTTTGGTAACGTGGTTGGAACAGCAGGCTTATCTCCGCAAGGTCGTGGATCATTGCTTAGCTGCAACAAAGTGAAAATACAATTATTACCCAATGATAAAAGGGACTATTCAAGCCAAGGTTTAATAAAAATATCTACTTTATTATTATAACAGACAATTCTAGCACACTACAAAATACAACCCAACCTGCAAAGGAACGCAGAGGACAAACAGTTCACGAAGGAAAGGGATGCACTCTAGATATAGACAGGAGGGTAGTTGTTAAAAGCAATCAAGGTTATTTGGTTCCACCAATGGAGCAAGGTGTGGTAATTGTCGCTATGGGCCTTCTGAGAATTCTTGGTCGGCTTTAGTGACTGCAGCGTGACAACAGTCAGTGGTGCAGCCGGTTGCAGTTCGATTGCCTCAGAAATGTCCTTACAAGATGGACGATGGTTGATGCTTGTGTGGCACTCCTCGTAGCTTCTTCACAGGGCTCTTGTCATGCTTAAAGGCGGACGGCCCAAAGCTGAGGAGAGTGTTTGCATGCAACGGTCTTGTCCTTTGTTCAGAGACAGTCTGGCCCTTCCCACCTAGGAAGCTTATTGCAGAGCCTAGCAGGGCATGCTGTGTGCTGGCTGGGTACCAGTTCTGGAGCTGCTGGAGGGTCCTCTGGATTCAGTATCTCCCTCTGTTCCCAGGGAGATGTTTAGGGGAGGGATCTTGCTTTCCTCTTTGGAGGTCCTGGCCTTCCTCCACTGGCGGAAGCTGTAAGGCAGACTGTACCTTCCACCAGGGTCCAAATGACTCCATCTTCTTACTCCTTTCGAAGTCATTGGATAATCTGCTAAAAGAGGGGCTCAACCCTCTTTTAAAGCCAATTGGTCTGCAGTGATTGGTGTAGGCTAAGCCTACCATAAGGAACCAATCCTGGGTTCCCACCAACAATCTTCTGTTATGTGTGAGGTCATAACCAAAGTGCTTTACAACAGGAAAGGTAAGAGGTAACAACATTTAGTACTAAGTCCCACCCATCGTCCTGTCTGCTGTGGATCAAAGTGTCTCTCTGGTTAATTGAGCTCTCTGTGACTCCTGATCAAAGCACGGGTCTCCATTGAAGTCTATGGTGAGGACAGACTTTCTGCCTCCATCAATTCCTATACTTATCCCTCTAAAAGGGGGGTGTCCCTGCAGGAGGTGCCTACTGTAAACCGTAGTCGCAGACATACCATCACTGCCCTTCATACAGAGGGATGGAAGCTATCTTCAAGTTAACACATTGCACATCAAAGGAGTGTTGGGGTTTCCTGGCCCTTTTTGTCAGTTCTGTGATTAGGCCTATTGCAGGCCTGCTTCAGTTAACTCTCATCAGTATGCGCTGCCACCAGCAGAACGTAGACAATAGAGATGGCGGATCCATGGAGCCTTTGATATTTTAATGAGGCTGTCCACGGCTGGAGGAAGGTGTTGCCTTCCCCCTTCCTGAGATGCTTTGATGTACCCATGGCTGGCACATTCTAGCTAAATGTGACTGGGAGGACTGTGCTTGTACTCTGTGTCCCCCCAGACCACACATGACTGTGTTTGTTGTGTGGTGAGCAGACGAAAATGTGTGCGGATTAGCCCCCCACATTTTCTGAGGCTGGTCTCCCATCATTCATTTTCATTATGAAACTTCAAAAAAAGCCCAGGCGAGCGCAGACTCCCTGTGTGGATGGTCGAATTCCTCACATTTACTCTCTTTCAGGTAGTTGCAAAACCAATCAAGTTGAACGCTTGATATACAACCCTGCAAGGCCAAAATAGGGCAACCAAAAAATCTTCTTGAAGAGCTCCTAACGCCAACCAAAGGAACTCTTTGATACATAGGGCCTCATTACGACCCAGGCGGTAAGTTACCGCCTGGACCGTGACTTTACCACCATGGCGTAAACTACGTTTACGCCATGGTGGTTGGCGGACTTACCGCCCCATTCCGAGTTTGGCGGGGCGGTAAGTCCCCAATCCCCATTTACCCTTCCCCATTCCCATTTTTGCCCCATAGGGCATAATGGGAGTGGGGAAAGCGTTAATTACGCCACCGTAAATTACGGTGGCGTAATTAACTCCATGGTCCCTTAGCGCCATGGATTTTAACACCTGCTAAAAGCAGGTGTTAAATCCGCCATGGCGCTAAGGGACCTCGTACTCAGGCGGTAAGGGTCGGCGCTGTTTACGGCGCCGTAAACCCCTTACTGCCTGAGTTGTAATGAGGCCCATAGTACGCTTGGAACCAATCAAGACAATGGGCCTCATTACAACTCAGGCGGTAAGGGGTTTACGGCGCCGTAAACAGCGCCGACCCTTACCGCCTGAGTACGAGGTCCCTTAGCGCCATGGCGGATTTAACACCTGCTTTTAGCAGGTGTTAAAATCCATGGCGCTAAGGGACCATGGAGTTAATTACGCCACCGTAATTTACGGTGGCGTAATTAACGCCTTCCCCACTCCCATTATGCCCTATGGGGCAAAAATGGGAATGGGGAAGGGTAAATGGGGATTGGGGACT
The DNA here is from genome assembly GCF_040938575.1 of Ambystoma mexicanum. NCBI lineage: Eukaryota > Metazoa > Chordata > Amphibia > Caudata > Ambystomatidae > Ambystoma > Ambystoma mexicanum. The sequence goes on along the minus strand of NC_090924.1, from coordinate 1,368,553,081 downwards.
TACCGCCCCGCCAAACTCGGAATGGGGCGGTAAGTCCGCCAACCACCATGGCGTAAACGTAGTTTACGCCATGGTGGTAAAGTCACGGCCCAGGCGGTAACTTACCGCCTGGGTCGTAATGAGGCCCAATGGGCCTCATTACGACCCAGGCGGTAAGGGGTTTACGGCGCCGTAAACAGCGCCGACCCTTACCGCCTGAGTACGAGGTCCCTTAGCGCCATGGCGAATTTAACACCTGCTTTTAGCAGGTGTTAAAATCCATGGCGCTAAGGGACCATGGAGTTAATTACGCCACCGAAATTTACGGTGGCGTAATTAACGCCTTCCCCACTCCCATTATGCCCTATGGGGCAAAAATGGGAATGGGGAAGGGTAAATGGGGATTGGGGACTTACCGCCCTGCCAAGGTGCGAATGGGGCGGTAAGTCCGCCAACCACCATGGCGTAAACGTAGTTTACGCCATGGTGGTAAAGTCACGGCCCAGGCGGTAACTTACCGCCTGGGTCGTGATGAGGCCCAATTTGTTCTATCGAAATGTTTTTGCACAAGTCTTCTGAAACTTTTAGCAGGCCGTGGGGGCACGACATGTGTTGGCGCCTTTGGCAACGATTGTTCTCGACAATATTCCGGGCACCATACAATGAAACCCACCCACCCCATAAATAAGTGGAGAGCGCCCCGCGTTTTGATTTACACGGTTTCCATCCAGCAGCCGCTTCCAGTGGGGCACTTAATATCGACCCGCGTGCACACCGGAGACAAACACGCAACAACCCCCAGAACGCTTTCCTCCGCCGGCCTTGTAACGGCGGCCAAATGGCGAATCGATATTAACAATTAGTGCCTAGCAAGCTGTGTAGGGTCCGTCATGCGCTATGATTTTATTCTTAGCGTCCGTTCGGTTCTGTGGGTTATGGGCAACGCCAGCGCAAGGTGCGCTGAGAGTGTTCAGTCGCACAATGGCGCAGGCACGGCGCAGCACATAAAGGGCGCATTGCCTCCCGCTCAGTGTCATGTAAACAGCGCCTATTAAAGAATCAATAGACGCTAGTCACATGACACTGAGCTGGAGGCAGGGCGCCCTTAAAAACACGTTACAAGAATAGCAGGGGGCTCAGTTCCATTGCTCGGCTGATACTTGTTCTAGGCAGTTGGGGGGCGCACACATCTCGCACAGGGCGCTGGCAGACCTGGGGCCAGCACTGGTTATTGGGGGTGATGCCGATGCCGCCTGGTAAGCAAGGATATGACGGTATATGCACCCTTACTTAGAGCACTGCTGGAAGTCTGGGGCTTCCAAGCGCTACGAGGTAGAGAGAGCTGTCAGGGAACCTTTAATAAAGTGAACATTTACATCTCCAGTGGAAATTCCAGTTCACCAGTTACTAATGGTGCCTCCTAGACCCTGCAGCTGCATTAGTGCTATCTACAGAACTTCGGGAGAAAAGTCCATTGCAATCGCATCCTGGAATTGGATTTTGGTAATTATTGGCTTCAATAGATCTCATCTTATCAACTTGAAAAGGATGAAATGCTGAGTCAAATGTCGCGACTTGTAACCTTCAGGTAACACATGGACGTGTGTGACAGGCATGTAAGCCGCACTCACATAGCGCTTCATGCCAGAATCCTCCCACTTCTAAACACTTTAATTACACGCGCTATTAGTATCCAATTCATTGTACATGATTTGTCAAGTTCAGAAGTATGAGGGGCTGAGTTGGCCCTTCCTGTATTCGAAACATGTGCCCTGCAGTCTGAACAAAGATATCAGGAGCAAGCTATTAACTCGCTGAGATGCCTTACATCTCCTCGGTGTCTGCCCCACCCCTCTCTCCTCTCCTTGGACGGCAACTCTCAATGGACCTCTTTCTTCCTCGCCTTCTTTTGGTTGCGCGGCTGCCCCTCACCTGTGGCTCTGAAAACGGCGCTGCTTTGATGACATGTGGGTAAATGGCAGTCACGCAAGATTAATTGTGTACAAGGAGCCCCGCTAAAGGCGCCAGCAAACTGCGGCGCGTCGTTTGAGGCCTAAAACAGCGCTTTATTAGGGACGCCTCAAGAACGGAGCCCGGTGCGTGAAATTGCAAAGCAAGAACGCCTTTCGCTGCGTGAGCAGCAAACAATACATTTGAAATAAAATGGGTTCTCGCTCTAATTGCTGCACCCCGCTGCTTCCTGACTTCTAATGCCTTAATTCATTAAATAACGCTTTATTATTTACAGAATCTGGCACCCAGGGCTCCAAAGCACTCAAGCACAAGAAACAAATGTTCATCGCAACTTATCAAAAAGGTAGAATGAGCACTATTGTAACACACTTTTAATGAACGCATGGCAGTGAGACGTCTAATTGTCCTTTTTTTTTTAATGAAACGTCTCAGTGGTTGGAAAAGTTCTGGATTCATACGGCCAGGATCCTGGCTGGACCACCGAGGCCTTTCTTTCCAGAAGGATGAAATAAGGAGCATTGAGTTGTGGCTCCTATCGGCTGACAGGTAGGGTGCAACAGTCACTTCCGTCAGCAGTGCACTATTGGTAACCCCAGTTGGATGAAATGAGGAGTAGTGAGTTTTTGGATCATAAGGCAGACGGGTAGACTGCAAGAATCACTTCCGTTAGTGGTCTGCAGTTCGTACTCCCAGGTGGATGAAATAAGGAGCATTGAGTTCGTGGACCATAATGGCTGTCAAGTAGGCCCTCAGAAAAAAGTTGTTGGGGTGCAGCTTGGTACTCTCAACCTGTGGCCCACCGTCTATTCCACACCTAAGTAGTCTTGGGGTTCAAATCTTTCAAAGGGATATATGGAGAGAGGGGTCTTCTGTACCAATTCAACAAAGAGGGCAGGACAGAGGGAAGTCCTACCTGACCCATGCATTTATATCTGTATTTGCATAAATAGCGTGACCAGAGCAGGGAAGCAATGGAGCGCTGTACATGTCATTGAGGGCAACATATGAGCTAATGAGTGGGAGTAATCCTGCGTGCCATGGGATGATCCAGCCTTGGCGGTGGGGATGTGGTGCAGGAACGCAAGAAGCCTAAGAGGCACCTTGGTACTGACTGAAGAGTAAGGTCGTGAGTTTCTTCCTGAACTGCCAGAGCAATGATGAACAAGTCCAGGTTGGCACCACGATGGCCTTCCAGTACGCAGGGGCAAAGCAAGAGAAGGCCTGCTTCCTGTTTTTGTTCTCCATGCATGTCCGTTTCATCTCAAGCCTTGCTGTGGCCTGGCTCCTGGAGGAGCAGGACCCACTAGAGCTACAGAGTTTTCCAGCGAGGTGATGCAGGCTGTCTTAAAGAGTATTCTGCGTGGGATGGGAAGCCAGTGCCGCTCCTTCAGTATGGGTGAAGTGGGGTCCTCCAGGGTAACCCAAAACCCTCAGCCTAACTTTGAAGCGAGATTCTGTTTTACAGATAAAATGGCACCTATTACATTAGGTAGAGGCATGGTCACGGCCTGGCATGTTCCGGCGCTGGGTTGCTTTGCAAACGGTTGTCTAACTCCGGGCCTTGAGAGCCGAAATCCAGACGGGTTTTCATGATATCCCATATTAATACTCATGATGAAACATATGCATACATTTAGAATCATTGTATGCAAATTTATCTCATGAATATTAATGAAGGGTATCCTGAAAACCCGATATGGATCCGGCCCTCGAGGCATGGAGTTGGACAACTGAGGTTGCCACTCCATCACACTGTTCACTCATATGCAAAGCTAAAGCTCAAGCCATGATCACAAGTGGGCAGTGCTTTATCGGGTGCCTAGGGGCACCATGTCTGCAGTTTGAGGGTCAGAACACGCCTTCCTGAGGGCATAAAAAGAGCAAATTGTTAGTATTCAGCTAACTGAAAGAGGGTGCCATTACCCACATCAGAGGTAAAAGCAGACCGCTACACTGGGCAAAGAAGATTGCCATTTTAGTCCCACTAGAGAAGGCGTGGGGAGTACGTTGGTGCTTGGCAGTGATGTGGGTATTGCATTCACCAACAATAGAGATTCCAGAATGACGCTCTGTCAGAGAATGCAATACCCACATCATTGTCAAGCACCAACAATAGGGATTCCAGAATGACGCTCTGTCAGAGAATGCAATACCCACATCATTGCCAAGCACCAACAATAGGGATTCCGGAATGATGCTCTGTCAGAGAATGCAATACCCACATCATTGCCAAGCACCAACAATAGGGATTCCAGAATGGCTCTTTGGTAGATGATGCCATACTTTCATTACCACCAAACACCAAGAATATGGATCCAAAACGCCCCTCTGTCAGATGTCGTCATACCTACATCATTTCCATGCATTAAAAATAGGAATTCCAGACCGCCCCTCTGTTAGGCGATGTCATATTGCCATCATCACCAAGTGCCAACAATAGGGATTCCAGAACGCCCCTCTGTTAGGCGATGTCATATTGCCATCATCACCAAGTGCCAACAATAGGGATTCCAGAACGCCCCTCTGTTAGGCGATGTCATATTGCCATCATCACCAAGTGCCAACAATAGGGATTCCAGAACGCCCCTCTGTTAGGCGATGTCCTTTTGCCATCATCACCAAGTGCCAACAATAGGGATTCCAGAACGCCCCTTTGTTAGGCGATGTCATATTGCCATCATCACCAAGTGCCAACAATAGGGATTCCAGAACGCCCCTCTGTTAGGCGATGTCATATTGCCATCATCACCAAGTGCCAACAATAGGGATTCTAGAACGCCCCTCTGTTAGTCGATGTCATATTGCCATCATCACCAAGTGCCAACAATAGGGATTCCAGAACGCCCCTCTGTTAGGCATGTCCTTTTGCCATCATCACCAAGTGCCAACAATAGGGATTCCAGAACGCCCCTCTGTTAGGTGATGTCCTTTTGCCATCATCACCAAGTGCCAACAATAGGGATTCCACGCCCCTCTGTTAGGCGATGTCATATTGCCATCATCACCAAGTGCCAACAATAGGGATTCCAGAACGCCCCTCTGTTAGGCATGTCCTTTTGCCATCATCACCAAGTGCCAACAATAGGGATTCCAGAACGCCCCTCTGTTAGGTGATGGCCTTTTGCCATCATCACCAAGTGCCAACAATAGGGATTCCAGAACGTTCCTTTTTTAGATGATGTCATAACTTCATCATTAGCAAGAGCCAACACAAGTAATGTCACAGTGCCCCCCTAGTAGACAATCTCAGGTTGTGTTCTGAAGCCTAGTGTGGCATCATTTACTGGACAGCCTTGATCGCTTGTAGCCCTTCCGATTGCTTGCTCCTTTTTCCGACATTATACATACATTTTTCATCCCCAGCACTGTTTCTGTGTAACCAGATGCCCCCTGGAATGGCTAGTGGCCCCAGGCCAAGAGCAGCCAATCTGCACACGAACTACTCAACTGATGGCCTGCCCAGTAAAGGATGCCACAATCCCTCCCAAAGCCCAATCAGGCATCACCTGGCAAAGAGACATTCTGGAATCTTCCATGTTGATCGCTGGCTGGGTTGAAAGGCCTATTGTAGCATCATTCCCTGGCTAGCCTACTAGGCTGAATCAAAGAGATCATGTCACCGCTAAGCCAAGCCTACTTCATTGGTTGGCTGTTCAGCACCGAATTGAACATAAAGTTCTTACACACAAATGTGTTGTAGGCACAGCTCACCAATACCTGAAAGATCACATTCACACAAAAATATCTACGACAATTTTAGGATCAAACCACAGCCCTCTTCTTGATCAGACCTGCCTCAAGTTGAATACATTTGGAGGCAATCCTTTTGATGTTTGGGCACCCAGAGCCTGGAACGGTCTGCCAGCCACTTTACGGGATCTGTCCTGTCCTTTGAGGGTTAAGAAAGACTTTTAAATGTTTCTCTTTGACAAAGTAACAGGCTAAGTGTCAGTTCATTTTTTGCTTTCTTTTTCTATTCTGGTCTGTCGTGTAGCCCTCTGAGGCCTCTGGGTTAGTGGTGCTTTATAAAAATGAGTATAAATAAATAAATGGGAACTCTATAGGAGAAAACGAGGGCTCGTGCCAGAGTACGCCACAGAGCCCAGGTAGGTACCACCATATAAATAGACACCTGGAATCATCAATGCTGCAGATTGTGGATCTTGGGATGGAGGTAGATAATTTAATTATTTTCTTTAATAGATAACACATTTTATGAGATGGGGAGGTTCCTGAAAAGGAGAGAACCTATAACCAAGAAATGTGATAGGTCAATCTCAAACACTGGCATGGCTCTGGGTGCCAGAGCCATGCCAGTTCCACACAACCGTTTTTTAGCCTCTCTGCATCATGGCAGAAGCGGACCAGCCAAGTGGATTATTTTTGCATTACTTCACCATGCATTCTGAACTCCTTTGTCTGTCTGGTTTGTGCGCCTTGAGACCTACGGGTGTTTGGCGTGGTATACAAATCTAAATATATAAATAAATACGCAAATCGTATTGGAACTGCCAATAGGATCAGACCAGCCCGAGGTGCAAGGCCACGTCTCTTCTGCATGGAAACACAAGCAACTCCAGACATGTTTCGGTCTTTATGGTCTCATCGGTTGGGTGCAGCATGGTGCTCTATGGTGAATCAAGCAAGGGACCCACATCTGGGCATACCCCCTCTCACTTAGGGAGACATTGTGCACCTGAAAATGCCATGGATGGAAGGTTTTGAATTCATCTTCACCACTGGCATAGCTCTGGACAACCTTCCACACCACTGTTTAGCCTGTCTGCACCAATGCAAAAGGGGTCCAGACATATGCAAATCAGTATTGAAACTGCCACCAATTGGAGCAGACCAGCCCGAACTGCTAGAGCACCTCTCCTATACACGGAAACTCAAGCAACCGAAAAAGGTCTGGGATTGCTTGTGTTTCCGAGCAGAAGGCATGTGGCCTAGCAGTTCGGGATCAACAGCTTCCATTGGTGGCATTAGCAGACGGATTTGCATATTGCTGGTATCCCTTTTGTAAAAGCAGAGCTAGGCTAAAAATAGTGGGTTGGATGATTGCTTAGGGCAGTGGCAGTGGTTATGATTACTTCCAAACCTTCCTCTCGTTACTTTTTTGGTTGTAGAATATTTCTAAAAAGGTGCATCTGGAGATGTTTACGGGTGCAGTAGAGGAATGTTTAGGGGTGCAGTAGAGGAGATGTTTAAGGGTGCATTAGAGGAGATGTTTATGGGTGCAGTAGAGGAGATGTTTAAGGGTGCAGTCGAGGAGATGTTTAAGGGTGGAGTAGAGGCCATGTTTACGGGTGCCTTAGAGGAGATGTTTACGGGTGCAGTAGAGGAGATGTTTAAGGGTGGAGTAGAGGCGATGTTTACGGGTGCATTAGAGCAGATGTTTAAGGGTGCAGTAGAGGAGATGTTTAAGGGTGCAGTAGAGGAGATGTTTAAGGGTGCAGTAGAGGAGATGTTTAAGGGAGCAGTAGAGGAGATGTTTAAGGGTGCAGTAGAGCAGATGTTTAAGGGTGCAGTAGAGGAGATGTTTAAGGGTGCAGTAGAGGAGCTTCTGTGTAAGGGGCCTTAGATGATTTGGTGGCTACTGCCTCTTTCCTGGGCATCTAGGGACCAATCAAATTCAGTGCATTAAAAGCTTAAAGCCTATCTGTAGAGGGTCTTCTCACAGATGACATCTTGCAACACCCCCTGCACTTATTTGATTGAATTGTGTGATTGTTGTGGTGAGTGCCAGCGGTGCAAAATCATTGAGCTGACCAGGCTTCAGCCCACCAACGAAATGTTGAGTGATGTTGGCTCAACTTGGCTGACCTACAGAGCCGTGGCCAGACAGAACACGACGCAGATGTTAAACAGCGCTTCGCTATTAACAAAGGCCCTGCAATTAATAATGTAAAGTCTTTCCCTGTTAGCACCTGTGTTCATATGCATACATTTCTAGGCAGTTGATATCATCGTGAGGTGGGATTACTACTTGCATGCCAGGGGAGTGATTGGAAGAGTAGAGAGCAGACAGGACACCGCTCATTCTCACAGAAGTCCCTAAGTGTGTGGTTTCAGATGTGAAGAGGAGTGGTAACTGCTTGTAACATTGAAGCTGCACTAGAATTGTCTCATTAGAATCCGTAAAGACGTTAGAGGCCCCCATCACAAATACGTTTGTCCCTCCCACACCGTCTCTGAAGTTACCGCCTATCCCAACACTTGAAGGGTTGCCCACCTCGCAAATTGATTTTTCGTGACGCCCCTGATGAGGGCTCTTTTCCCTCCCATAGTGGCAACTCTGTGCTGTGGGGAGAGATGGTAGCTTGGCATGGAAACACAAATACAGCAATGCAAATAAACTAGAGCTTGCAGCTGCAGATAGAGGAACACTTGACAAATTCACAAGAGGTTCCTGCATGATGAAGATACCTGCTGCAGCGCACTACAGAACACAAGACATGTTGTGGTTGTGTCACGGAAAGCTTGGTGCTACAGCGGAAGCCCACTGCATCTAACGCGCAAGGGAGTCGGAAGTTGCAGACTAACAGAGACTGGGCTTATAGTCACATGGCACCAACAGTACAAGCAGGGAGGGGCTGTGGGAGTGTTGTCCAAACTATACTAAACTGTACAGTAATGCTTTATGGGAAAACCTAAACTAAAATCGGTTGCACTTGCAATTGTTTTCCTAGATGTTGATGACAGAATGTTTACTTATTGTATTGTTGTAGTCACTTATATAGCGCCATTTTCCCATGTGTATGGCCTCAATGCGCTATGTGGTTGGAACGTATCCTAGAACCGAAGTCCAGGTATGGAAAATGTTCTAAGAATAGACTTTAAGATGCATTTGAGCATTCCGCTAAAATGAGATCTTATGAGGGCTGGGTAGGCTCAGGTAAGCAACCCAAGAGGTCAGCTGGGTGGGCGGTGCTGTCAGTGATCAAAACAGACCGTGAGTGCAGGAGACTCGAAGTGTAGACTGAAATTGTCATAGGTTGTCGCTGTATACTAATGGCAGAGGTGTTGAGGCGCATCGTGATTTCAGTGCGATAAGTTATGTGAGCAGCTAGACTGAATTTGACATAGCTGTAGCTGCATTCTAGAGTGCATGGATGGAGGGCCGTGCCTGTGGCAGGTGTCCACCGACGTGGTGCGCTTATACATACCTTAAACTCGGACAGAGTTTATCTTTAATGTCACTTTGTCAGATATTTTGTGGTACTATGGTCTGGTTGTCCCTAAGTCTCCCAAGCTGGCTAGTGGGATTATTTGAATGCAATTGGCAAATAAGTTAAAAAGACCTAGCTACTACGTGTCTTCCTCTTACTAAGAAGGTAAACCAGGTAATCTAATAAGCGCGATTGCAGGGAATACTTGCTTGTAACAACCTATGATATTTTTTCCTGTCCCCAAAAGAAACAGACATTTAAGTGCATTGTGTTTTATGCCCCCCAAGAGTATCTTAGTGCATCACCATTCATACTCCCAAATCCATCCAAGTGCATACCATGTCCTATACCCCAAGTGATATTGGCACCCCTCCACTCTACCTCTAGGGATGAACAGTAGGATCAAGCATCCTGGTATGGGGTACAATATATCATTATTACAATGGTTGATGATCTGGGCAATGTCAGGCCATCCTTTATATCACCAGTCTATGAGTGCCTTATATTGTCACATGTTGCCAGGTGTTCCGGCAGGGTTTGCATCTTTTGAACATCACTTCATGTTGTACAGTCTCTTGTTTCTTATTCTACTGTGTAATGAATGAGGAGTGTTTGGATGAATGGGATGTATAAAGCGCAAAGATGGCTGGTAAGCAATGGAGCGCTGAATGTCAGGCATGCACCCAGTGTGTTGAATTCACTCTTTGAGGAGGCCCCCGGGCCACTGGTCACAAGTCATGTCTTCCTCTGGCTGCCAGCTCTTCCTGTGTTTGCCTGTCTTGATGGTCACTATGCGCCTGTGTGTTCAACTGTCCATATGTATTCTGCATGGTGAGTGACTGCCTGGCTGGCTGATTATGGGGAAAACCTTCTTGGAATCAATCAGCTCAGCCTATGCTTATTAACATGCAGGGCGGGGGAGGGGTGTGAGTACAACCAATCGGGTTCTATGGTTCGTGGGTGGTTACTTCCGATCTCAGCCCACGTTCCATGGAATCCGATTGCTGCTTCCTCCTCCCCGCTCCGCCATCATCTCCACATCCACCCTTTCCCCTTCTTTTTTTTTTTTTACTAATCACACCTCCCTCCCCAGCCCACTTACCTGATTGTGGTGGTGGTGCAGCCTGCTGCCACCACAGCGGCTTTCCTGCATATCACTTTTCCAGCCACCATGGAAATGGAAGAGGGGCTCCGTAACTTAGATGAGGTAAAGTATCAGATGACGGGGGCAGTCCCGCTGTGTAGGTGCCTTTCCAATATGCAGAAGGAGTGTCCACTGTGTGGGGCAGAGAGTGAAACACTGACACATTTTCTGTTGATATGCACCGTGTCCCTCAATCTAAGATATATTTCTCTAAAACCGGTACTAAGGGTGGCTGGAATCTGCTATACACCAGTGCTGTGACTCTCCTTAGACATTCGTGGATGTCCCACGTTGTCTTTGCAATGGCGCAAATATACAGAGCCTGGATACAAACAATGAGGGCCATGAAACAGGAGGCCCACGTGAGTGTGTTGTAGGATGGTCCTAGCTCTCTTGGTGTTTGTGCAATGCTGCATCATATGGGTAAACACTTTAGTTTATGTCAGCTGCGAACATGCACCCCTTGCATTTTATGTTTTGGTACAATCGTAAACGCTGATTTCTAGGGCTCCTGCTTGCAATGACGAGACAATGTCCTTCTACTAGGACTGTGAGCTTGTCTTATCCCCTCATATTGATAATGTGGGAAATGTGTTAAAGTGCAGAGCGGCTGAGCAGAAGTGGCAGGCCTCAAGCACATCCTCCGACTAACTGACATGCCGCCTGCTCCAAAGGCAATACAGACTCTCCATCTGCTTGAAGAAGAGGGCCTATATCCAAGCCTGCATCGCTGCGGCCACTAACAACACGACTGAACTTTTCATACTCTGCAAGGAACTTGCCAACCCTACTGCAGTCTCCACTTCTCCTCTGCCTTCCCCGACACTCTGCACTTCTCTGGCCTCTCACTTCATTTTTATAACTCAGGACATCTTGTCCACACTCTCCTCTACTCACCCATCTCCCTCGCTCACTCTCAGGCCCACACTTGCCCCCCCTCTCACCTCCTACTCTCCTCTTTTTCTCCCATAACACCTAATGAGGTTTCCAGACTAGTCCGCTCTATGAAGGTTTCGGCCAAACAGGTGCTCCCCTGCTCATCCAGCACTATCAAGGACAACATTGTCTCCCTTGCTCCAGCCTTGGCCGATTTCTGCAATCACTCCTTTGCCTCTGGATCCTTACCCTCACTCCGCAAGCACTCCCTTGTGCACCCTCTCCTCAAAAAGCCTTCTGCCGACCCTTCCTGTCTGGCAAAGCACTGCCCTATCTCCATTGCCCCCTTCCTGGGCAAACTCTTCGATAAGCTGGCCATATCCCTGCTAATCCACCACACTGAATCTGTTGGTTGTCTCCACGACCGCCAGTCTGGCTTCAGAGCTGCCAGAAGCACGGAAATTGCTCTCCCGAACACCTGTGAAAACCTGCTCTCTAATCGGGATTCCAGCTACCCCTCCGTTCTCATCCTTCTTGACCTTTCCTCTGCCTTTGATACGGTCAATCATGCCACCCTGATAAATCGGCTCTGTGATACACTTGCCATTACTGACCTGATGTGGACTGGTTGACCTCCTTTCTCTCGGATCGACATTCTCAGATATAACTGGGCCCTTTTCTCTCCGCCATCTCACTCTCCACCCGTGGAGTCCCTCAGGGCTCTATCCTCTCGCGTTGGCTGTTCAACATCTACATGGCCTCTCTAGTCCACTTGATCTCCACCTTCTCTCCCAACTTCCTGTGTTATGCTGATGACACACAGCTCTCCTTCAAGTTTCCTTCCTCTGCCTCCTCCTCTTCCTCTTTCATTCCTGACTGCCTGTCCGTGAGTCAGGCATGGTACACTGCTAACGATCTCTGCCTTAATGCCAGTAAGACAGAGATACCTCTCATTGGGACCCCTGCTCCCTCTTTCCCTCCCACACTCTGGCCACCCTCCATGGGCCCTCTCTCTTCACCCTCCTGTGAGGCAAAAAACCTTGGTGTCAACTTTAACTCCTCTCTCTCCTTCTCTCCTCACATCACAGACCTCACCAAGAAGACCCACTTTCAGTTCCACCTCCTCAGAGTCATTCTCCGTTTCCCCGCCTTCTCCCAGAAACTCAATGGGCTTCATTACAGGTCAGGCGGTCCGGAAATAACGGTGGCGTTAAACCCGCCGCCACCGTTGTTTCCGGACCGCCTGATCCCGACTCCTGCAGGCGGGAGGTGATGTTCCCGGCAGGTTTGACCTGGCGGGTTTAACACCGCCCGCCTGCAGGCGGACGAGGAAACACCGGCAGCATTACGAGATGCTGCCGGTGTTTCCATGATCCCCATTCCCATTGAGTCCTGCAGGACTCAATGGGAATGGGGATTTACACCATTCCTCCTCCGTGATTCCCGGAAAACCGGGGTTGTAATGCCCTGGTAATTCCGGGAATCACGGAGGCAGAATGGTAATACGAATCAGGCGGTAACCAGGCGGTATTACCGCCTCGGTTACCGCCAGACTCGTAATGAGGCCCAATGTCTCCAGAGCTCTGGTCCTTTCTAGGCTGGACTACTGCAACAGCCTCTTCCTTAATCTGCCTAACTCCTCCCTTCGCCTCCTTCAACTAATCCAGAATAGGACTGTGAGACTTATCCTTGGCCTCAAGCCCAGAGACCGCATCTCTCCAGCACTAAAATCTCTCCACTGGCTCCCGGTTGCTGCGAGGATCAAGTTCAAGACCCAGCCTGGGACCCCTCTACATCCAACTCGCTCTCTCCCTAAATACCTCCCTGCTAGAACCCTTTGGTCGTCCAGCTCTAACACACTGCTGATCAGACGCTTTCCTGGGGGGTACATCTCTCTCCTCTGCAGGTGCCTCCCTCTGGAATGGCATACCCTGCCCCTCTCAGGCTTGAGCCGGATCTCTTTATGTTCCGGAAGCTTCTCAAGACTCCCTTTCCCCCCACCCTCTAGTCTACCCAATAAATAAAAATAGACCCTAATAAATATGCTTTTCTACTGAAAGCTGGCCTTGCCCCTTTTCCCTGGGTATTATTGCTTTCAATGTGGGTGTCTAACTAAAGTCTAATATTGTGGCATGGTGCAGCGCCTCTAAAAATACGGTTCTATGAGATAATGCTTCTCAGAATAGCCATGGAATATCGCCCCGGGACTCACTATTGCCACTCAACACCAGGCCACACAATGCGGCCTGTTAGTGACGCGCGACAATAAATAACTGCTCTGCTAACATTGCGCAGTGGAATGTCTCCCAAAATGCTTCTGCGGTTAATTCTGCTCCCTTTGTTTCCGCTCAGAATATTTCCGTTTAGGTTGTGCCCGTTTAGCCTGCAATCCATGGGTGCCAGCCACTCCCACTCTGCTTGGCACCTCTGCATGCGTGCCTCTGGGGTGGCCGCATTCACACGGGCAGGGGCACAGCCGCGAGCAGCATTGTCTGCATGCAGCCTTCCCTCTGCACGTTTAAGATGCCAACATGCCAAGGCAGCCTTCCGCAGCGTCTGCGCCGCCCAGCCTAATTGAGCTCTGGACTGGAGGGCAGGGGGAGGTTCATATATCAATTAGTGTCCGCGCTCTCATCTGGTGTGAATGAATGCTGACAAGCGGTGACCGGCTGCGCCTGCTCAAAGGCAGGCTGAGCGCCGCCTCCCTGCCCTTTAACAGCTGTGAGGCCCTCTATGAAGCACGTCCAGAGGAAGTGCCGCAGGGGCCAGTCTTTTGGGAGGAGAGAGGCACGCAGTCCTTGGCGCTTCGAGGCCTTGGGTTTCGGAGGCGGCAGACGGAGTACGAGCCCCCGGGAGATTGGGGACTGAACGTTGAAGTGCTGTCGGCATGTTTCGGGTCGGTGGTTGGGCTGTTGAGAGGTGTTGCGCGGATGGCGGATGCGATTGGTAGTGGCGGGAGTAGCGGAGCTGGGGTCGGGGTGTGAGTTGGTGGGGGCCGTTTGTTTGTGGTAGGGTAGCTGTAGGTGTGGATTGGTTGTGTGTGGTTTGTGGTAGGGTGGCTGGTGGTGTTGGATTGGGGGTGGTGGTTGTTTGTGGTTTGGTGGCTGGAGGTGCGTGTGGTAGTGTGGGTGTCGCTCGGGTTGGTCGCGGTGGGTGGGCGGCAGCGCGTGGTGCCTCGCCTGAAGCGCATGTGTAGGCGTACGGGCTGGGGTCTCGCGGGTCTGCGCGCCGGTCTCCGGGCTCGCTGGGTGGTGAGTGTTTGGGGTGTTGTGTCTGTTGGTGTGGGTTGGTGGGGTGTGGTTATTTGCGGTGGGGTTGCGGGTGGCTGGTGTTGGATTGGTGGGGTGTGGTTGTTTGCGGTGGGGTTGCAGGTGGCTGGTGTTGATTTGGGGTTAGTGGTTGTTTGTGGTTTGGTGGCTAGAGGTTCGTGTGGGAGCGTGGGTGTCGCTCGGGTTGGTCGCGGTGGGTAGGCAGCAGCGCGCGGTGCCTCGCCTGAAGCGCATGTGTAGGCGTACGGGCTGGGGTCTCGCGGGTCTGCGCGCCGGTCTCCGGGCTCGCTGGGTGGTGTGTGTTTGGGGTGTTGTGTCTGTTGGTGTGGATTGGTGGGGTGTGGTTGTTTGCGGTGGGGTTGCGGGTGGCTGGTGTTGGATTGGTGGGGTATGGTTGTTTTGCAGTGGGGTTGCGGGTGGCTGGTGTTGAATTGGGGGTAGTGGTTGTTTGTGGTTTGGTGGTTGGGGGTTCATGTGGTAGTGTGGGTGTTGCTCGGGTTGGTCGCGGTGGGTGAGCGGCAGTGCGCGGTGCCTCGCCTGATGCGCATGTGTAGGCGTACGGGCTGGGGTCTCGCGGGTCTGCGAGCCGGTCTCCGGGCTCGCTGGGTGGTGTGAGTTTGGGGTGTTGTGTCTGTTGGTGTGGCTTGGTGGGGTGTGGTTGTTTGCGGTGGGATTGCGGGTGGCTGGTGTTGGATTGGTGGGGTGTGGTTGTTTGCGGTGGGGTTGCGGGTGGTTTGTGTGGAAGTGTGGCCTGTGTGTTGATTGGTGCGGATGGTGCACATCACCCTTTAGGATGGGGAAGCGCCTGCGTGGTTCCGCCCACGCGTTCGATAATTAAGAAGAAGAAGAAGCACGTCCAGGGGCGGGGTGGGGAGGAGGCGGGGGTGCTGCCCGCACTAGAGCTCCCTGGCAAGGAAACGCTCCTCTGCGGGGGCAGGGCTCAGGTGAGTAACAAGCATTGACAATGCCAACAGTTTGGGCTTTTGTGTAGGCATGGGATAAGGCACTTGCCAGGCACTGCGTGGTGATATTCGCAAGCCATTGATGGTAGCAGGTGAAAATGGTGCGAGTACCTAGGCATCTAACGGCAGTGCCAGGCAACTGCCTAAAACTCACATACAAGCCAACACGATGGGCTTTGCCAATGCTTGTTTTCACAGGCCTTCGATGAAGGACATGCATCGTGTTTATGAATCGAGTGGCTGAAAACAGACCTGGTTAAGACATTTTTATTACAACAGTAACACGTTTTCAGCTCCAATTAAGTCATTAACTTGAAGAAGACTGCTTTGAAAAAACACTGGCTAGCACGTCGCATGACAAGTTTGTTGGTAAGGATTGAAAAAGCAAGCTCAACAATATGTTAATTTGAATGTTAAAGGATATTTGTACCGCACACTATCACCACCGGAGTGGTCCCCTGGCGCTCTGAAAAGGAAAGGTGGTGGGGGGTGGATTAGGGTGAGCGAGCAGGAAAAGTGCAAGAGAGCAATGATGTGCTGTTGGCAGCTTCAGTTCGGTTAGCACCGTTCGCTGAGCTTAGGGATGCTTTTTCGGTCGGTAGCCGTCGGGTTCTGTTGTGCGAAGCTATGTGTGATGTGTTTTGTTGTTGCGGTGTAGTGAAGTTTGTGTGGTTTGCTGTGCTTTAGGGTTGTGGTTGTGTTTGGTTAGAGTTTGAGAGTTGTATGTAGAGGGGTGAGATTGTTAGTGGGTTGGTTTATCTAGATCTGATACGTGCTACTTTCCAAGTTCTTTCTAGATGTGGTGTGTGACAATCTCCCCATTTCTATCTAGATCCTTCCCTTGCTAGCATTCACAATCCTATATAGAAGCGACACAAGCCAGTATTAAAAATTCTATCTAAATGTTGCATTGGCTGACTTTCACAATTCAAACTAAATATGACGCAGGCTAATAATCGCAATCCTGTCTAGATGGGACGCAAGCTAATATTCACAATTCATCTAAATGTGGCATTGGCTAACATTCGCAGGGGGATGTAATATCCCAGGAGGATGTATTTTAGGTGGGGAGGGACAGGTGGTGGGTGGGATGGCCATAGGGATTAGCAGGGCCAAGAGCAGTCAATGGTGAACAAATAACCAAACAACACCTACAAGCTGAGTCTCCATCCTCATATAACATTTCTCACTATCTGTACTCTAATGCAGCAGTTTTGAAGCCCAAATTAATCATTACAGAACCTCTTCTTTCCAGGGGAAGATTACAAATGTGTGAAATGTAGAACCCCTTCATTCCACAAGCAGTGACCCGAACTCTGACTTAAGGAACCTCTTCTCTCCAGGAGCAGAGTCCATATAGGTGTGAATTACAGAATCCCTTCCTTCTAGGAGAAGATGCCAGATCTGTCCCAGACCTGTGTGAATTACGGAACCCCTTAAAAAAAGACCCTGGATCTCCCCTGAATACTGCAGGAATGAACGGCCTTTACACCAGGCCAATAGCGCACAGAAGACGTGCAGGCCTGATGAGCTCAGGCAGGGCGAGATACAGGCCTCACAGTGGGGGCGTGACTGAAACCGAGCCAGATACAAGGCATGCCGGGCCAATGTGACCATATCAAGCCAACATGACTCTGCACCAAAAGAAAGTAATTCCCCTCAGCGCCCAAAAAGGAAGTACTGCCTCTGCACGCCACTTTTTTTAAAGTGGCCTTGCAGCCATTCCCCTAAAGACCCAATACTTTATTAAAAATAGAATGATGTGGGTCATTAAGTTTGCTGAAACAGAGGTTTTCTAATCAGACCCTTCTTTCATAAATTCTCCATGGCAAAATTATAGTGCAAAATGTGGGTTTGCAGAGACATCCTACAGGTACCCTCAGACCCCTGACAGCTGTTGAAACACAAAGTTCCTGCGAGAAGAGGTGGCTTTTAAATCTTCTGCACCTCTCATCTAAATTAGTCAGTCTGATGGCACGTAATCTGTAAATATAAGCCATGCCTATTGTGGCATAGTGACTGAAAAGTGCACACAATTATACAGCCCCAGCAATCTGATAGCACACAAGTGTCAGCTCTGTGAGCTGGGATAGCTATGACAGTACTGATGTGAACTGGTGTCTGGGTTGGCTGTCTCTGCTGCTGACACATAAAACAATGGCCAGGATGCTGCCTCTTTGATTCCCCCACCTTGCCCCCAAAACACAGGAACTTCCACAAGGAGGTTCTCTGGGAGCCAGTGTTCAGTCTGTCCGTCTATACCAGAGCTGGAACTCTACCTGCTCCCTCCCGAGCTGCAAGAGCAGCCCCACCCTGCTGGGTGTCAAGGTAAGCTTAATGGCACATCCACAGAGCCTAAGCTATTTCCGTGGATGATCTTGCAGTCCGCGACCGTCCTTATGCAAAAATCTCTTTTCCGACTGCCTTGTATCAAGAATCCTGCATTTAAACCTACGATCTACAAATCACTGTCTTTGGGTGAAATCGAGTGGCGTCCGCCATTGCTCTCCACGGGGATTGTGCTCCTTCAAACATGGCCGCCCTATGATACATAGGCCATGAAACCTTCCCCACTTGTGCCATTGACCCAGGATACAACCGAATTGGCTGCTAGTTTCGGTAACTAGCCAATCACACTTCGCCAGCAGGTGAGAGCCGGCCCACGAAAGAAGGCTCAGAAAAAAGGCTCCTGGCTGAGCTGACCGAGCGTGCCGTGCTGCAGGCTGCACAAGGTCTTGGCTCTGTCGCTGCACATTCCTGATCCCCCTCGCAAGTCCTTCTGCTGCAACGGTGAGACTTTCTCTTTCACAGACTATGCACTCAATCAAAACTCTCCAACTTGTGCCCCTGCATGCCCTACCCGAACCTGAACCTTTGCACTATCGCCTTTCATGTGCACATGATCCAGTACGACTAAAATGTGTCACTGACATCGATTAAAGTTTGTCAGTGCACTTCCCAATTGTCTGCACACTACCGTGAGCAGGTACATCTCACGCACCATCCCACCCACTTATGCATACACATGTGCAATCTGCTACTCGCATGTATGATTAGCCACTCCACTCCGCTCGCAATAATCGTGCGCGCTGATTATTGCCCATTCGCCCTCGAACTACATTTGTATAAATCTCTTGCAATGGCTCACAACGTCTAATGCATCAACTGTCAACTGTTTCAATGTGCCTTTTGTTGTTTGCACCTTCATGTTTAGTAATAACACTATAGCCCATAACGTGCAAATTTTGAGTGCCTACCCCTTTTGCCCAGACCTGTTTCGCAGTTAGTCAAGTAGTATTCCAATGTTGAAACAGCCTATTCCTGCATGTGATAATTTAGTTGAAATAGCCTATCCTTGGACTACCATAGCAACGTTGAAATAGCCTATTCCTGCAGTGTGATAATTTAGTTAAACTAACCCACTTTCACATTGCGTCAGTCATCTGCTTCTACATATGAGGCTTATTGTACCTACTTGCCTGAACCTAGCCCACAACTTCCTAACCCTCCATAGTCTAATAGCCTAGACTACCTTATGGTCGCTAACTGACCCCTTCTGATTGTGTTGTGCCTTATGGTCACTAATAGACCACATTTGGACTTGTGCTGTGCCTTATGGTCGCTAATAGACCACACTTGATTGTGCTGTGCCCTTTGGTCGCACGGTACTGTTTCCTAACACGTTCCTAGAGTACCACATATTTGAAATTCTCAACTCCTGCCTACTAGCAACGCTACCCACACCATGTATTGGTGCCTAACTACTCTCCTCCACCTACTGTACATTTACACTAGACGCTGGACCAGTCAACCTGACCTACATACCAACCAAGACACATATACCAGCACACGCAAGGTAACTATTACCCTCACTCCGTGGCCTAGTACCATGACATCTGCAAACACGTACCTGGATGATGCAGCACTCTGGATACGCCACTTTGCCACCAGACCAACACCAAACCAACCCTGTACTACTGCTAATAGAAACCTTAGATTAAATTCTAGAACCATCCCACCCACCTCTCCATGCTCTCACCACCCTAGCATTTTAACCAGAAATTCTAGATTAAGAGCCCGACTGTTGGCCAAAAAAAAACAACTGCACACCCACAGTAGTATCAAACATCTGCATATGGACCACAACCTTGCCAATTTGCCATTGATTCAGACAAGCTAGCCCCTATCCTTTTGCATGACCAACCCATACCACCTGAAAAAATCCCCGCAAAAGACAAACTCATTAAAGCAGCCTTGGTGATGCTAGGTCTCTCCCTGCCTGTGCTCTGGACATCGCTGACTTTATAACTCACGAAAAGCTCGATCTCCTCGCAGTCACGGAAACCTGGCTTAATGCTGCCTCCAGTCCATCTTTGGCCCTTGCTATACCTAACGATTATGCCATTATTAGATGCGACAGAAACACCAATCAGACGAAGGGAGGTGGACTCGCCCTCATATTCAGAAATACCTTTGACATTAAAGTCATCCAGGACGCTCAAATCCCCTCTGCTGAATCCCTGTCCATCTAACTACCTCTATCACCCAACCACACGGCAACAATGCACCTTATTTACCGACCACCAGGTCCCATTTCTTCTTTTATAGAGGACATTGCATCACTCATAACCACTGACACTAAACCTAATTCACAAACTATCCTACTTGGGGATTTTGATCTTGGTTTTAACGACCCTAAGAATACTAACGCCCATGACCTAGCCAACACCCTATCTGACTTGGGTCACACCCACATTATTCATGAGCCCACTCATATCAAAGGTAGAACGCTGGACTGGCTCACCCACCTCAATTGCTCTATTGATCTCCTATCCAATGATCCATGCATCTGGTCGGATCATGATAAAATAACCTTTTCTATCAAAGCCAACACACCCCACCTGGCTCCCATCATCGCCCCAGCCACCAGCATGAGAAATAAGAAAGACATTACACCTGACAAACTCCTACCCATATTACTCCCCATCCTGAACAATATTGACTCAGACGCTAACCCCACAGTTTTAGCGGATATCTATAACCAGGCTATTCTCAAAGCACTGAACACCATCGCCCCCCTAAAATTGCGGAAACCTAACCCACAGCGACACCTTAATACATGGTTCACGCCGCAGCTAAGAGAATTACGCAAAACTAAGAGAACTGCAGAGGCACGCTGGAAAAAGTGCCCTACAGCAACCAATAAGAATGAGCTAACCCTAACATCCAATAGTTACAAAGAAGCCATCCTTCTTGCTAAAAAAAGACACCTACAGCATAGAATTACGCAAGCGGAATCCAACACAAAAGAACTTTTTAAGATTCTAAAAGAATTAGAATCCCCTATTGCCCCTATTGACAAATGTGTTACTGAAGGAATATGGTGTAGTAATATTCAGAAGGCCTTATTAGATAAAATAGTTTGCCTACAATCTAAAACCAACGCGAAAAAATCCCTGCTACTAGCTGACCCTGACTACAAACAACTACCTAACAAATCACCTACCTTTAAGTCAACTTGTAAGACATTCAGTTCTCACTCCTCTCAATTTGGGAAGTAGAAAACATCATTAGGAAACTTAAACCATCAAACTGCCAAGGTGAGGCCTGCCCGGCCCGATCATCAAAGCAGCAGCACACGATCTGGCACCATTTATTACTAACCTCATCAATACCTCCTTCAAATCCGGAGTAGTGCCTGACAACCTAAAAGACGTGTGGGTCATTCCACTTCTCAAAAAACCTACTCTTGACCCAGCCAACCCGTCTAACTACAGGCCGATAACTACTGTACCTTTCGTGTTAAAAATACTGGACAGAGCAGCCTATCTACAAATACAGGCCTACCTAGAATCGAACAATCTCCTGGGACTAAGGCAATCCGGCTTCCGACCCAGACACGGAACGGAAACTGCATTAATAGATCTCACTACCCAGATCCAAATCCTAAAAGACAATGGCAAACTTGCACTCCTCTTACTGCTTGACCTGTCAGCAGCTTTTGATTTGGTTAACCACCAAACACTTTGTCACCACTTGAAAACTGCAGCACACTTTTCAGACGCAGCCACTGCTTGGATCAGTTCCTTCTTGGCGAACAGAACCATGAGGGTCTTCTCTCCCACTGATTCTGCTAAACCTTCACCAGTACCTTGTGGAGTCCCCGACGCTTTATAATGTATTCACAAAGCCCCTCTTTGATATCCTTGACTATCTGGGTGTCACGTATACTAATTATGCGGATGACACCCAGATACTCATTCCTATCTCGGGTAACTATGAAACAGACAGCAAAACCCTCAATGAAATATACTCAGTAATACAAGCATGGATGGCACATCATGAACTTTGTCTCAATGACGAAAAAACGGAGCTGATCATCCTTGGCACTCATGCCAAACTTAAAAATCTTAATTCCGCCTTCAAATCCTTTACTATCGATGGTAATCTCATCCCCGTTTCAAACAACACTAAAACCCTTGGTATCTACATATATGCCACCTTATCCTTTTCCAAACAAACTAATGCAGTAGCACCATCAGCCGCCTACACTTACAAATTGATCACTGCATGTAGGCCATTCATTTCCTCACCCAATTGCATTACTCTTGCTAGAGCATTAGTCCTGTCCAAAATAGGCTATTGTAATGCCCTTTACTTAGGCACTAGTCACAAAAATATCAACAAACTGCAAGTAATTCAAAATAATGCCATCAGGGCTGCCCTCAACATCCCTAAAAAATCGCATATTTCTGAGACTAGACGCAACCTACACTGGCTCCCAGTAGAGCACAGAATTTCCCTCAAAACTCTGGCCCTCACACACAAAGCCAGGGCCAACCTTGCACCAGCCTACCTCACCAACCAACTTACACCTCATACATCAACAAGACCACTTAGAGCAGCTCAAGCTAAAATGATGTCCATACCGAGATTCAAACTTCATAACTCGGGTGGAGCTAGCTTCCCCGTACAAGCTTCTAAACTATGGAACACACTCCTTAGGTCAGAACCCTCATTTAACCTATTCAAACGCAACACGAACCAGATCCCAGAACGACTGACTGCTGACGGCACATTATGTAATTAATGTATTTATTTTAGACTATATATGTATCTGTAATACTAAGCATGTACCTAACTGTAACGTAACACTTGTTTACTGCACTCAAATGTAACTGTAACCAGATCTAACTTACGCGCCCGTATGCCCCCGGCCTGGCTGCGCTTTATAAATAAAATAAATACAAATACAAAGGCAGCACTGATACAACAAAATCCTCTCCCACACCAGGGTAGTGATGTGAGGAATTCAAACATCCTCACGGTGGGTGTGCGCTTGTCTGGGCTTTTTTACATTTTTAAATCAAATTGAATGATGGTCGATCAAACTCAGGAAAATGTGTGGGGCTTGCCGGCACACATTTTCCTATGCTCACCGCATGACATACACATAGACCTGTGTACTCTGGGTGGACACAGCCTACAGGCGCCGCCCCCCCTATCATATTTAGTTGTAATATGACAGCCAAGAGTACATCAAGGCATCTCAGAAGGTGGAAGGCAAAACCATCCTCCTGCCATGGCCAGCCTGATTAACTATCAAAGGCTCCATGGATCCGCCATGTCCCTTTTGTTTACCGTCAATTAACATAATTAACATACCAATAGATTGCACTTCAAACAGGCCCACACAGGGCCTGGCTGCAGAGGTTTAACAAAAGTGACAGGAAACCTAATCACCTTTCATATGCACTTTGTCAACCTGAAGCCAACTCTCGCCTCTCAGTATCAAGTGCAGTGACCTGTCATGTCTGAGACTGTGTTTACAGTAGGCAACCCCAGCAGATAGTGGTCCAAGTATACAAAAAGAAGTAGTGGAACTATGTTCCCTACTTGCCTACTCCGACTCCCCACAAACCATGTTGCCATGTCTCCTCCCACAAACAATACAAATGCCCTAACAAACACACCCGCTGTTTAAGGGAATATTCAGTGCAGCGCACTGAAAGCGCAAGTTTCAACTTATTCCTACACCTTTATTTTAAAATGAAACCATTCCGGAATGGATTCTTCTTTAAAATAAACGTATAGGAACAGTAAAACTTAATTTAAAAAAGTAGAGGAGCACTGCTCCCAACCACATCTGCCCACTTCGACCACTGCCTACAGCGGGTTCCAATTCAGAAGGTACGAGTATGCGGATTGATGGAGACAGAAAGTCTGTTCTCGCCGCAGCTTCAAGGGAGACCTGCCACTTTAATCAGGAACCACAGAGAGCTCAATTAACCAGAGAGACCATTTGATCCACATCAGACAGGAAGATAGTTGGGACTTAGTATTACATGTTTTCACCCGTTTACCTTTTCTGTTTCAAAGTACTCTGGTTATGATCTCAGGCATACAGGAGACTGTTGGTGAGGACCCAGGATTGGTTAATTAAGGTAAGGATAGCCTACACTAATCGCTGTGGCCCATTTGGCTTTAAAAAGAGGGCTGAGCCGCTCTTTTGGCCAGATTATCTAAAGACTTAGCAAGGAGTAACCTGAAGAACTCAGCATTGGACCCTGGCTGAAGGTACAGTCTGCCTTACAGCATTCCCCCAGTGAAGGAACGGCAGGATTTTCAAAGAGAGAAGCAAGATCAATCCCCTAAACATCTCCCAGGGAACAGAGGGAGATACTGAATCCAGAGGACCCTCCAGCAGCCACATACCAGGTACCCAGCCAGCACACAGAGTGCCCTGCTAGGCTCTGCAGCAAGTTTCCTAGGTGGGAAGTGCCAGAGAGTCTCTGAACCAAACCAAAGACAAGGCAGTTGCCTGCAACCCTCTCCTCAGCTTTGGGCCATCCGCCCTAAAGGACAACACAAGCACAGTGAAAAAGCTAGGATGAGTGCATTGACAAGCATCCACCGGTGTCCACCTTAAAGGACATTTTCAAGCCAGTCGCGCTCCTGGAGCAGCAACCGACGGCACCGCTGGCTGTTGTTAAGCCACAATCGTGCACGCCATCCAAGACGCCTTGACCTGTGCTTCAGTCCCGCCGACCAGCACTGAGACAACAATTCCTGACCCTGAGCCACCGTGTAGGCCAGCCTGCAGCCGGTCGGCCAGCCTTGCTTGCCAAACTGCCTCCTATCTGATACCTGATACCCTGAGCTGTCTCAAATCTTGAACTCATTTGCAGAAGATGAAAAGCGCCCTGAAACTGATTCTACACTATCGAGCACCAAGAACTTCTGCAAGTATAAGGTACAATGTGGTTCTGTCCCCCTGGTCCTTCTCCAAAGGCCCCTAGCGACATTTTATGACCCATTGCTCCCGTCGTGCTGAAACCAAGTATCCTTGAACTATTGTGATTCATTACTTTACCGACTACCCTCCTGTAAGTATCCAGAAGGCATCCTCTTTCCTTCTTGAAACTGTCTGTCCTCTGCATTCCTTTACAGGGTGGTTTGTATTTGTAGTGTGCTAGAACTGCCTGTTGTGATAATAATAAAGTAGATATTGTTATACAACCTTGACTGGACAGTCCCTTTTATCATTGGATAATATTTGGCGGTGTTGCAACTAAACAAAGATCCACAACCTTGCGGAGATAAGCCTGCCATCCCGTCAGTGTTACCAAAATTGGAGAAGGAGGTTTATAAGTTCCATGTTTTTCCAATCTATTTGGATACATTCTGGTGTGGGGCTGATTGATGATTTAGAGCCTGATATTTATTCCTGGACCACTGGTGCCCCGGAAGATTATTTTTCATATCTGACCACCAGAGTTCCTTTGAAATCAGCAGGCATGGGAAGGGGGCAGAGCCAGGACAGAAAGGGAATGTGAGAGTGGAGCTTGACCATCTTTGTTTATGTTAGGGCTCTCTACCCGTCTCCCTATTCCTGCAGGCAAGGCACTCTGGGTGACATGTCATAAAGCAAAGGGCACATTTTACAACAGCGTGGATGCCACTCTTTACCACAAGCTTTATTTGGACCAATTCATGGTGACATTTTGCTGTTATAATGAAAGGACATCCTCGCCTTCTTGAGTTATCTCTGAACTTTCAAGAAGAATTCACTAGACCTCTGTGTGGGATATAGTCTATCAGCAAGTCCTCCACTAGTGAGGTGAAGACAGAAGGCATCCAAGGCCGAGGGGAGCCCTGTCCCATAACCATCCCCAGGGAACAATGGGGATGACCTGATGTGGACCAAAGCCTGCATCTCTGCTGGCTGCTCTGGAACTAGGGTCCTGTTCATCAGAGGTGAAGGATGCCATGTAGGTGCCAGCCAAGCTCCCTCGAGTGGGAGTGCAGAAGTGAATGGCATAACCTGTCCTAGAATGCCTGGGTTGATTGGACCTCCTAGCGACCTATAAGCTCAGAAGCAGCTGGAATTCTATTTTTTCCGGCCCCCAGAC
The DNA here is from genome assembly GCF_040938575.1 of Ambystoma mexicanum. Classification (NCBI taxonomy): domain Eukaryota; kingdom Metazoa; phylum Chordata; class Amphibia; order Caudata; family Ambystomatidae; genus Ambystoma; species Ambystoma mexicanum. Next base: position 1,368,527,293 of record NC_090924.1, on the reverse strand, counting down.
ATCTTTGAGCTGGTTTGACTATGTTCCACAACTTTGGGGTGCAATTTGGCACTCTACGCAACCTTCGAACTTACTTCTTTTCGATCCATGCAGATGCACGCTTGACCTATTTCCACAAGTTTTTTCGAACAACCCCATAATGTAGTAATTGACGCTAATGACTCCTGACGCCAACTCTGACTCAACCCAGCAGAGCCACTGTCTCGTCCGCTTTCCTGAACTGTTGGAAGCCATTGTCTTGCTGACTCAACTGCCGAATCATTGGGAACCCTGCACCTTTCAACAGACTCAATGCCGACGGCCATTGGGATCAAATTGAATCAAAAATCTTGATGCCTGGATCGACTGCAGATTAAGAGCCAAGAAGCCCAGCTCAATGCTGCCGAGCACCCCAAGATAAGAATAAGTTACTTTGAAGAAGACGTCCTGTCGCCCTGGTCCATTTCCTGGGACCATGGGGACTTGTAAGCCCCATTCTGTACCGTGCGCCAAGAACATAGATATTGTTGTCCATTCTGACTGCCTGAATGAACGCCCCTGCTTATCTACTCAGAGTGCTCTTCCAAAAATCTGCATTCTCTGTGTTTCTTTACACAGGGGAGAGGGGTTCCTAGTATTTCCTGATTAATGGTTTGCATTTTGCTTCTTGAATACAGTACCTGTATCATTACAGATGTGATTTTATTTTAGAACCATTGCACTTATGTATTTTTGGCGGCTACTGTTATGGGCTCAAACTCTTCCTGAAGATATAACCTGCCTTTGGCTTGCTCTGCCAAAAGAGTGGAAGGAGGTATAACTTGACGGCTGCGCCCCGGTGCACCATTATGATTGGGATCACTGCTGCTTTAGTAGTAGTGTGGGACTGAATGGGCAGTTTAGCCGCTACTCATCCTTGTACTCCTGCAGAGCAGTAGTCATTTCGTCATACCATGTCGCTCAAGAGATGCTCATACTTTCCTATTATTTCTTTGCATTCTGGCACTTGCAGTTTTGCGTTTCCCATTATAAATCCAGGACTGCAAGTCCCAAAATGCATAAGACGAACCAATGCTAGCTGAGCATCCACCGAAAGGCACGGGCCATGTTGCCATGAATGCACCTTTTAAAATTTAGAAAAAAATAAATACATGTTATGTAATGGTATGTTGAAAGCGTTTTATACCGTGGTGGTCAACACCTTGATGGTCTAACTACACTGAGGCTTGTCAAGCAGGTTGTTTATTGTGAGGGATATGAGTGGCGCGTGTGTTGGTTTGCATACCTGTAGAGCCAGCGTAGAATGATCGAAGCATTGCACTTTGCAGAAAAGCGCAGATGCTTGCTGTTCCTGCAAGCATGCTTTCACCTGTATGGGCTGTTTCCAGTTCTTGCGGCTATGTAATGCAATCACTCCATGACTGGTTGGGGGATGTGCTTGAGGTGCGCTCTAGCGTACCATCGAAGTGTGGAGGCTTGTTTGTCTATTCGGTGTTACCATAACCTGACTGACACCAGGGAGAGAATTCTGGGATTGAATGGGCAACTGTCAGAGCATAGACTGGACACAGAGGAGAAAGAGAACCTGGGTGGGTGAGCGAGTGGACCCTCAGAGTGTCATACTTGCATGGCCACATAGTGAAAGACGGGGGCAGTGGGAAGGAACAGTGTTATGATTCTGATTATATAGCAGTGGTCTTCAAACTTTTTTGGCCAGGGCCCCCCTGAGCAAAATTTGGGCAGGTCGGGACCCCCCAGAAATGCCAAATGGACAGTATATATTGCGCGCCGTCACCTGCTCCCATCAAAGTCGCTGGGCTCCCTCATCCCACTCCTACCCAGTCGCTGGTCTCTCCCCACCCCATCACACACCCAGGGCTCTCCCCACTCTGCTCCCATCACTAACCCATGGTTCCCGCCCATTATTCTCCCACCATAGTCCCTCGGTTCCCCCATCCCGTTCCCAACACAGTCTGAGGGCCAGTGGCGGCTGGTGAATCTTTTTTAAGTGGAGGGGCATTAAGGGGAGGTTCGGGGGGGTTTCCCCCTGTGAATTTTTTTTTAAATAATAGGTTAAAATGTTGCATTGTAGAGCATAATTTTAACAAAAAATGGGTAAATAGCCAAACAGTTTGCAATTGTTGCTGGGAGTCCAGGGGGCAGGCATTGATATTTTATTTCTATCGCGCTCGTACACAAGTGTTTCAGAGCGTGACAAGGGAGGGGAACAGAGGAGAATAAAACAGCAATCTTACTAGGCCCAGTGACATTGAGAACGCGCAAGTGTGAGGGGAAAAGTGCATGGAAGGGGGGAGAAGTGGAAAGTGCGAAGCAGAGGAGAAACAGATAAATAACAATAAATAAATAATAAAGGCAACAAACAGTGGTAGTGCAGCCAGCAATTTGCAAGTGCTACGTTTAAGGCAGCAGACAGGGTAGGTCTGATAAGTGCAGGAAGAAAGATGGTTCTCCTCAAGTTTTAGAGTGGCAGGGCGCTGTTCCAGAGGGAGGCCCCAGCCGAAGACGGAGATCTACCCCCAGCTCGTTTCTTTGATAAACGACTGACCCTGAGGGAGTTGGAGGTAGAGGAGTGAAGAGCTCGAGAGGGGAGGTATTTGCGGAGGAATAGCTGAAGGTATTTTGGACCCAGGCCCCAGAAAGCCTTGTGGACAAGGCAGAGGGTTTTGAATGATAGATGTCCGGTAAAAAGATACCATCCCTGTCCCCTGGGCCCCACTGGTCCTAACACAATGAACATGATTATGTGTATATGCAAGGCGCTGCACATTCATACAGCAATCACTCTATCATTCACATGAGCATCCATCACCATACACTCACTCATAACGCATCCATACACATGTTTAAATAAAAACAATGAACATAAACGTACCTTCTGCATTGGCCTGTGTGTGGGTGCTGAAACGGCCTGCTCCAGCTGCTCTGTTCGTATGTGCGAGGAGGCGCAGGAGCTCCCCCTCGGACATACAGACATGCAGTGCCCCAGCCAGCATTTCCAATGAGCTATGCAATGCTGGCGAAGCAAAACGCCCCAGCACTTGCATGGCTCAGTGAGCATGTGCGGCTGGGGAACTAAACTGAACTGTCAAAGGGAAACAGTGTTTCCCTTTGACAGTTCAGCCAGCCCAGGAGCACTCCATTAGCTGGATAAAGCAGCTGAGGGAGTGCTCACTGTTTCACTGGGCTGGCTCCTTAGCTCCTCCATAATGGGTGAGGGGCCACTGGGTGGGCGCCTCTTGCCATTATGGATGAGCCGCCAGGCTCGGACAGGCCTATAGGGCAATGCCTGTACCAAAAATGTAAAATGCTAGTTTGGGCCAATCAAAATGGGCCACCATTTTGGCCAATGTGGACCATTTTGATGAGTTACTTAACTATGCAGTTAGTAATGTTGACCATTGTTGCTGAATATATCACAATTTACTTACATTTTAACACAAAGCACCCCTTTGGGTACTATTGAAACAGTGGGCTTCATAACTACTCTGGCGGTAGCTGTGCCGGTAAAACGGGCACAGCTGCCACTGGAGTTGCATCCGGGTCTGGCACCCGCGAATGGGCAATTACTAGGTCATGCCGAGTTAGGCGGACATGATAATTGCCCATTCGAAGGTGCCGGTAGATCCCCATTCCCATTTGAGCCCCATATGGCTCAATAAAAAAAATAAAAAATCTTTTTTCATGCTGAGCTCTATACTGGAAATCGCCAGTATAGGTCACATGAATGCTACCACATCTGTTAATGACACGCTGCTTGCTCGCATAGTGCTTTGCGCCACGTTAAGGCCATTTCACGGCACTGAGAATGAGGAGTAGGGAGGGGGTCCTTGAGGCTGCAGGCAGACCATGCAAACAACAGTGCCCCCAAAGGTCTGCACCGGAGGGTCCCTGCTCCCAAATGGCCGGTTCCACAGTAGACACTTTCATATTAGGGGGGCACTCAGTAGCCGGCTTCCCCCAGCTGCACACATATCCGGTGCACCCACGCACCTCATGACTCTCTCTCTCTATCTCTACTGACTTGAACTACGGTTCCCGAGGGCGTTAACCTACCAGCGCTTTGACATCATACCAATGATACATAAGGCGCTATATAAAGGCCAAGTAACATAACACAGCAGAACATAATGGAGCTCGCAAGCTTCTGCCCACGCAGTATTTGGGTTCCGCCAGGAAAGGCATGGGGTCGTTGCAGAGCCCGATCCCTTTTCAGACAGTTGCTTGGCTTGCCCCTACCGAGAATAATAAGCATATGTCCAAACCCTTTCCAAGCACTTCCTTGAGTGTTCCGCCAAATGTGTCCCCCACGCTATGCGACCTTCTGCTACACGGGTTCCCCTTAGACCAGGAAGCCGGCGTCACGGCCCCGCAAAGCGCCACTCGCCGGGCTTCTGACAGCCGAGCTTTATCATAGGAAGAAAATATGAGCGCTTGGCTTTTAGTGCCCCGACACTGCACCGAGGGGAAACCGCGGTAATGGGTGCAAGGCATTAACAGGCCCATATCCGCCTGCTCCGGGGCAGGCAGTGTTACAGGCGCTGAATAATCCTGCCCGCCCCGTATCTGCGAACGAATATCGCCATGTATTTATAGCCGGCGTTAAGCTAATAACGGGCCAGAGCGGGTCCATAAGAGACGCGTTATTCCTCGGGGGAGCGGGGCGAGGGAACGTGGCCGCGAGCCGTCCCCTGTCTCATAAAAAAGAGAAATGGGGCGAGGAGGGGCCTGGGCTGTGGCGGGTGCAGGAGGGTTGCTGCTCCGCGCTGTACTCCGAGATCAGGGGTCACCAGTTCAAGTCCTCTCTGTGAGTCCGGGGATGTCAGGGGTGACCCTTGGCCCTCACTGGCCCCCTTGCAGCGGGCTTTTGTGTTGTCTCTATTGTCCGGGGGTCCTACTACAGCAATGTTTGCCCTAGTTGTCTCTAGGGACAGATATTATCCCGGTGCAAAAATGCACTGATGGCATTCGCTTTTTAACCAGGGGAATTTTCTCCTAGTGCCAATACTGTGCAAAATTGCACTTGCACCTGTGAATTTCTGGAATATCTTTCAGTTCCAAAATGTGTTTTTTGGGGATTACGAGTTTGTAATGTGTGGGCCAGCAAGGTAGCTCCAATGGTTGCGCCACTGCTGCTGCCTCCTGCTGGTTTAGATCCAAGAAGGGTCAGCTGACCCTTTCATCCTCACATATTAATGAAATGAGTACCATTGAATTTGGTCATTATGACACCTATAATTTAAGCACCAAGCATGCGCTACATAAAAGGTTGATATTAGCATGGCTTGCGCACCCACTGCTTATTATTAATATTATGGTATTTATTGAGCGCGGACCTAGCTCCGAGAAGCAACAGAGCGCTTTACAGAGGTGTGCAACAGAGCAGATACATAACGGAGCGCTTTAGAGAGGTATACAACAGTACAGATGCATAACGGAGCGCTTTACAGAGGTAAGAACAGAACAGAAATACAGCGGGGGGCTGGGAGGTTTAGGATACAGAGGGGCACAGAGGAGGGGTACAGCTGTACCGACTGGCAGGGGGGAGAGGGGTGACATCTAGCGAGTCAGGTGGCGCGAGGGGCGATGTGATGGCCTAGGTGTGGAGGGGGAGAGACTCCTTGAAGAGGTGGGACTTGAGTTATTTTCTGAATTGTCAGAGCGTGGGGGCAAGTCTGAGGCTGACGGGAGGAGGCTCCATAGTCTTGGGGCGTAGGCAGAGAAGGCTTGTTTTCTGGTCCTTTCCTTTTTGCAGCGGTGGATTTCAAGTCTGCGTGTGTCCTGGCTTCTGATGGCGGGTTAGTAAAACCCTGTCTAGGTTGTTCTGGATATCCAAAATCTATAGGAATGAAACACATGTACATGTAACGAATGTCTGTGAGGTCATCTGCATACTATGTTGGTTATTCTGAAAACCCGACCCGGCCATATTATTCTCTGGGTCGGCGAGTTGATCCACGACATTATTATTATGCCGATTCCTTCAGAACACCAGGACTTGCCATTTCACATCTACAGGCAGCCAGCCACACGTGTGTTTTCTCCGCAAATACATTTGACTGAAATATCTTGTATGAAAGCACGGCAACATCACGCAAATAAAACCCATGACCCTTAGAGAGGTGGTGGCCACAGCAGCCAAGACCAACATAGACTTAGGCAGGGGGCTGCAAGGAGTTCCACTACGCTAGGCAAAGTAACGTGATGGCATGTCCACTCCTCAGTTCCAGGCCCACCTCTCTTGCACGCAACAGCAATTTACACACCATCCTGGCGGCACCTTCGGTGATCACCAGAAGAGTCATGGTTAAGCCTTCACCCTGTTCTCCTAGGATTCTCCTAGTTTCCCTGTGGTATTGATTGACATGGTACCTTCCCACTGCCGGCATTTTCCACGACCACCTCTCCTGCACGCAACAGCAATGTACATTCCATCCTGGTGGCACCTTCTGTGATCACCAGAGGAGTCACGATTAAACCTTCACCCTGTTCTCCTAGGATTCTCATAGTTTTCCTGTGGTATTGACATGGTACCTATCCACTGCATGCATTATGTTTCACAATTCTACACCATGCGATGCCTGCATGCGTCAAGTTGGGCGCATAAGGCCAGAGATGAACACATTATCTCTGCTGCTGAATAATGGACCAGGGTGACATTCATTAAAAAGAATGTATATGATTAATGTTATACATTTCATTAAAGCATGCGTATAGCAACCAAGCCCCACTGGAGGGGGGGTTTTAAATTGCATATTTCTGTTACTTTGAAAAGATCAGGGAAGCACCATTTGAATATATGATCTGCTGTAAATGAAAATATGATTGAAGGGACTTCCACGGGTAAACTCTGCAGATGCCACAGGGCAAAGGTCGCGGCAGTGAAAAAGTGAGAATGTGTTAGGGGAAAGTTCAACCAGCAGCCGCACGGATTCTTCCCACTTATTTGAGAAAACCCATTCTTCTGTTGACCACCAATGATCATGTTAGGGGAGAACTCCCAGGCAAGCAGGGTGATTTGCTAGGAGTTCGCGGACACCGAACTCATGGAAGGCCAAACCCCTACCCCTTTCCCAAAAGGAACGCAAGAGCAGGCAGGTAGCACGTTCAACTGTGGCTTATTACAGCCAACAAACCATCAGGGATTAGCACATGGATAAAAGTCCAGGCACACTCAGTGAACACTGGCTCGAAGGCCCGTTTTTAGGCAAATCCATGTCACAATGATGTCACGGCCTGGGCCATTCTCCGGCAAACCTATGATCGAATACAATTGGGTGTTGAGTGGCAGTCACCCTATAGCGGTCCCTATAAAGGTTATCTTACTGGCTCACCCGTGTCAGGTGTCTGGCCTGGATCAGCCCCGAAAAGTGTTACTGCTAAATTGTTTCAGTATGTGGACCCGATGATTGGTTGGTGGCCCCCGCTACCCATCCCTATGGTCATGAATTGTGATTGGTCGAGCCTCTAGACCCCAGGCCTGGTACCCAAGTTGGTTCTCAGCTCGGAGTGTACCTGTTCAAGGTAGCATGTGCAACTATGTGTCCGCATTATACTCTTATGTGAACCACCATCAACTATGAGAGTGCTCCATTCCCATCGTGTAACTTCGGCTCTGGTTGTAACAACTTTGTTGCCAGCCGCTGTCTAGCTCGTGAGATCTCTGCTCTTCTCAGCCATCAATTCTTGGCTTGTTGTCAGCTCAGTTGGCCCGCGTGTCCTGAGACTGCATTTGTGAGCTTCTGGAACTCTGAATTAGTTTGAATTTAGTTTGATTATTTGGTTCTGCCGCGATGGTGTTACTTCCGTTCAGGAGGAAGAATGTTGTTTGTAACAATGAGACCTTGGCAATGGTCTTGTTCGACACATGGCAGTTCTCTGGTTCACGCTGTATTCAGCTCAGCCTTAGCTTTCTGAGATTGTTGTGGCCTACTGTGGCTTTCTGAGCCATAGTCTGGTGTCTACTGTATGTGCCTGTTCATGTTATTCATAGGTTAGTTTACCCCAGTGTTACTGGGTCCCTTGAGTGTTCCTGTGCTCTTTAGGGTTATTTGAATGTGGGCATCTGAAAGCATTAACAAGATATCATCTTTGCTTCTTGCGGTTTCTGCGTTGCTGCGATAAGCTAATGACAAAATAATAAACGTGCAGGCAGTATGTACATGCGGCTGACTTCTAGCTCATAGAACTGTATGCCTGTGTTCTTAAAATATCAAGTACTGCTCCACAGCCTGCACAGAAAACGTGTTTCAGCTGTCAAGTGTGTGAGATTGGTTCAAGTAGCACTTGTACTTTGCAGGTGTTGGGTACCAGCAAGGGGCATATTTTCTACTGGTCAAGTTGCACCAGTGTAGCCAGGGCTGCTTCAGCCTCTTGGGAGCTCTTGATCATGGGATGACTGGTAGTCTCTTGTTCCTGGGCATTTGCACTTTCTTGTGGATCGTCGGTCATTGCAGCATTGGCCCTGTTGATCTCTCCAGTTGTGCTTCTGGGCAAGGCTGATGCTTTGTGGGGCTTGACATCTTGCAGGTGGTTCCAAACCGTTTTCACTTCTTAGCGAACAGCTCGATCGATCACAGCCTCCACTTTATGGGGCCCTGTAAACCTCACGAAATTCTTAAGGAGGACTAGATCTCCTACTTGCACTAAGGGTTCCCTTGCTGTCTCTTGTGCTGTGTCATCAGAGTTTTCTTGCTCGTCTTCTTCATGCCTGCCCTGGGTCTGTTGTATATGGCGAGAGCTAAAAGAAGCACTAGAAACCAGTGAAGGAACATAATCGTACATCCCTTGACCCAGAATTTCAGCAGTAGTCTCACAATCTCTTAGTGCTCTAGTGGGAGGAGCCAATGGGAGATGCACACACCATCCTGTCACCACCTCATGGGGCGTTAAATGGTGGTCGGACCCTGGCTTGTTGCACAATTCGAAAAAGTGCCACTGGCGAATAGTGAAGCCAGTTTTTCAGCTTGATCAAACCGTTGAAGACCCATCGATGTAGAGCACGTCTCCTCCCTCAAGTGCATCCTCCTCCACCTTGCGTGTCTCACTGAATTGCTCTATTTTCTTGGTGCAATCATGAGCCCAATCCACTGATAGGTAGACATCTGCAATTAATAGTGCGGGGCTTACAGTTTTACATCTTACTATCCTCAATTCTGCCTTTGATAGTATTATCTCATATCCTGATGCTCTCTGTGTGGTCAGTGGCCTCTTTGGTTTGTACAATATGGAAAACAGGGTGTGCTCCACTTAAAGGGTGGTGGTGCACCCCATGGTTATTGCTGATGCTCTCTCTACTGCGAAGGCTGCAGCTGCCAGAGATTGCTTGCATGCATTGTGTCCTCTCATTACAGGGTAAAGTTGCCCACTGTAGTAAGCAAGTGGTGTATGGCACATGCTTGTCTTCTGGTCCGGGCCGCCTTCATTCTGACGCTCTGTGTGTGAGAATAGGAAAAATTACTTTTTTATAGTCTGTGGTACCCAGCACTGGTGCCGTGCTTATCGCTTCTTTTAGCTCATTGAATGCCTCAATCGTGTCTTGTGTCCAGGTCAATGACTTTGCTCGTCTCTGTGCTTCCTTCAGTGCTGTCAAGAGTTGTCTGGTCTATGGACTGTAGTCGCAAACCCATGCTCTGCAATAGTTCTACAATCCTAGGAATTTCTGCATTTCCCTCACAGTTTTGGGCTGTGGTGTGTTGCGTATTGTCTGTGCTCTCTTTGGGGCAATATGCCTTCCGTCTTTGCATATCTGCTGTCCAATGTACAGTGCTTTCTGTTGACAGTACTGGAGTTTGGCCTTGTCCGCCTTGTATCCCTTGTCAGCTAACACTGTCAGCATGTGTACTGAGTCTGTCCTGCACTGGTCCTCCATCTCATTGCAAATCAAGATGTCACCTACGTATTGTAGGACTGTGCTCTCTGTCTCAACATTGCTTAGATCCATCTGGATCACTCTGTTAAAGATAGATGGTGATTTGCAGTACCCTTGTGGCAAACGAGTATGTTTCCACTTCTGGTTGCGATACGTGAAACCCATCAAATCCTGTGAGTCTGGGTTTAAGGGCACTGAAAAAGATGTGTTTTTCAAGTCTATCACGTGAAGCAGGTGGCTTCCGCTGGAATGCCACACAGGATCATTGCTGGGTTTGCGGCTACTGGATATTCTGCTTCTACAATGTGGCTAAGAGGGCGTAAATCCTCAATAAAAAGCCATGACCCCCCCATTTGACTTGCGTACGGGGTACACTGCGGTGTTCCATGGAGATTCTGATGGTACCAAGATGCCTCTCTCAATGACGGCGTGGATTGTTTCATAAATGCCCTTGTCTGCTTCTTTAGTTAGGGGGTACTTTTTTACTTGTGGTAAAATTGCTCCAGGTTTTAATTTCATCTTCACTCCCCCTATGCTCTTTATGCACCCCATATCATAGGGACTTGTGGTCCATAAGCTGTTGGATACCTTGGCCATGTCCTCCTCCCAGAATGTCGGTGGCGCCTCCAGAGCCATTGCCATCCTTTGTGCAACCCCTCTGTAACTGGTCTGTAACCAGAACCTTACACTCATTTCAAACATCATTTCCATCTCCAGTCTCTCTTCTCCAAAGAGCTCCTCATCCATCACTGCTGTTAGTCTGCACCCTTCTGCCACCCCAATTATGGCTTTCCATGCTCTCCCTTTGTCATCTGTTGCATGTACTGAAATCCAGTCCTCCCTTGCCAAAACTACCTCGATGTCCACTGGCACTATTGTTCCCTCTGGCTCATCCAATGGTGTTTCTGGTCTGAAGTGGTACTCACCTGGCACCCTGCACACCTTTCCTGCAATGCCTGGCATCCATGCAATTGCCATGTCCGTTCGATACTGGAACATTTCTGGGTCCAAGGGCACCCTCTCTGGACTGTGTTCCCACAATATGCCTGAACAATCTGTCTTACATTCAACATGTGTATGCATGGTGTGGAGCATATTATGAATTTGTCAGTGAATGAGAGGTTCATGTTTAGTCTGCTCATTATGTCGCATCTCAGTATGTTTACAGGTGCTTGTCGGGAACATAGCAAAGGTAAACATTAGTCGTGATCTCCTATAGATAGAGAGATGTTATCAGTGAAAGGAACCACTTCTCGAGCCCTAGAGAATCCTAGAGTGTTCATGGCATCTCCTGACAACGCATATGTCCCCTCCCGCATGCATGACCTAGTCGCCCCAGTGTCAACAAGAAAGGAAAACGTTTTTTCACCTATCATCACCCTTATGCGAGGTTCCTCCACAGGATTGGGTGTAACCGACAGGATGGGACACATCAAGTTCATCTGTGGGCTATCCTATTATGGATACATGGATAGCCCGTTCCCAGGGAAAGGGTTGATGCCCACCATGTTGACCCCTCCCAGTCGTCTGACCTGGACTGTAGCTATAGTGTCCATGTGTTCCGTTGTGTCATTATTCTGTATTTGTGCTCATTGTTGTGAAGTCCCCTTTGGACGTGATGCTTGTAGGTACTGGGGTAAGGGTGCTGCCATTTGTGGTATCTGTGTGTGTTCTTGTGCTGGTGTCTGTGGTGTCTGTTGAAATTAGCTCTGCACTTGCCCTTGCTGCTGGCTCTGAGCACCATAGTCTCCCTGCCCTGATGTGTACTGCTGTTGTCCCTGATTCCCCCCAATTTTGTTGAAACCCCCCCAAATTGACAAGTTCTTGAAATATGTCATATCTGCTCGCAAGTCCACCACTGTGGTGGTTCCCTTCCCTGTCCCTGGAAGCCTCCAGAAAAATCTCCTGCGTTTTGTTGCCCTTGCTGTCCCTAAAATCCTCCCTGATTGTGATGCATCTGTGGTCCAAAGCCACGCCCACTTTGGAATCCTCCCCTTCCTCTAAATCCTGCTGGAACAGGCCCGCCCAATGTATCCTCCCCCCATGGGCGGTGCGTATTGTGGTGGTTGCTGTTGTTGGTACTGTTGCTGTGGTGCTGATGCTTGCGTCTGTGGTGCGGCTAGCTATTACTACCCCTTCCATGGCATATTTTGATAATTTCCTTTGAACTAACTTAGCCTTGTCAGCCTTTCTCTCTCCTACCTTTGTTTGACTTCCTCCTGCCACAGTCTGCAATGGTGTACTATTGTGAACTGTATTTCTGGCCATCCCTTTGCTTCCATACCCACCAATTTCTTCAAACTCTTCTGTACGGGTTCTGGTAGCCCCTGTACCAAAATGTGATAAAAGATCGCTATCGTTTTATCCCACGGCTCTCGAGTTTTGAGGCGCCAAAGCACTTGAATCGCTTAAATGTACTCAACGGGATCTTCGTCGTCATGCATTTTGCGTGACATAATTGCCCCTATGCCTGACACGTCTGGGTACTGTGTCCGTAATGTTTACCAAACTGCTGCTCTGCAATTTGTGAATGGTGAACCGTAATGTGCTGTGTTGTGTATGGTCACTCCTGGGACCCCCGCCCTCTTCCATATGTCATCAGCCGCATCACCCAGTATCAATACTAATAGTCCCTTGAAGTCACCCACCACTAGCCTGTCAACTTTTCCATTTCATATATCCTTTTCCCAGCTCCCGCACTAAATGAGGGTAGTCTGCATTTGACATTCTCCATGTCTGTGTGTTTCCAGGGTACATACTGAGGCCTTGTCCCTCCCCTTTCTTTAGGGGCATATATGAGTACGCTGCCCTCTCCTCTGGTGTTCTCTGGTACTGCCTGATCTGAATGGGCCCTCTCTTATCCTCAATGTCCGTGCATATATCCGTGGGCCCTAGCATGGGTGTCCATTTTGTTTCCTCATGTGCGCTAGACAGTTGTCCCCTGGAATATGCCAGTGCTGTCTCCCCTCTCCTGCGCCCTGGAAGATCACTTAGTCTGTTAATGTATGCGTTTGGTGTGGCACACCTGTGATGCGTGTGTCATTTTTGTTTGTCCCGGACTGATCCACCTTCCCTTTGTCCCTGAGACCTGCATTCCCAGGATGTCCCTTCACGTGTTCTCGTGAGATAGAGTTTGTTATACCCCCCCTTCCCGTCTTCGTTGTGTCTGTCCTTGTGGTCAGACTCAGCGTCCATGTCATTGTAGACATCGTCTAAGAAATTCAACTTGCGTGATGTAGAGTCTGGGTTATGCTGTACATCAAGATCAATATCTACTAACTTGTATTTGTTTTCCCCTTTCCATAATCCTAGGCGTGCTGTGCCATGCCCTGCTGAGCTGTATGCATGTACCTCTGAGCTATCCGGTTCTGTTTGCCTCTCTCCCTCCCATCTTTTCCTCTCCCACTCTAGTGCAGCGTGATCGCCCGCTGCTCTTATTGCTCGCTCATCCTTCTCCCTCCATGCTCGTTCCCTTGCCAGCCTGTCTATATGCAACTTCCTCTGCTTCCTTTCTTCAAACTTGTTCTACCTCTTTCTCCTCACTCCCCTTTCTCTCCCACTTGTCCCTCTCTTTCTCCTTCCTTTCCTCTCTTTCCGTTCTATTCTAGCCCCCTTTTCCCTGTCTTGTTGTCCCTCCTCCTCCACTTGAGCCGCCCAGTCAGGTCTTCCGTGCTCCCTTTCCAAGCCCTCTATGGCTCTTGTTGCTCCTTCTGCTACCCCTGTTGTCTTCCTTTTAAGCTTCAGGAGTATTTGTGCTGCTATCCACTCCTCCATACCTATGCCCTCGAATTCTGCCTTTGCTTTCTGCAGCCCCTCCCCTATGCCTTGTTGCTGCTGGTGGGTTGCCCTGTACCTCGCTGGTTCTCCTCTTGAGTATATGGTGGTGGTTTATATGTTGGGTTTGAGTATCCCTCTGCCGCCCGTAGTTCCCTTAATGGATATATTACCTGGCCATCCTCTGTGTCATCGGATACTATGCTAAGAGGGGCAGGAGGAAGTGCAGAAGGGTCAGACCCCTCTTCCTTTGCCTCCTGCTGGTTCATCATCCATACCTGGTCTGCCGCCCCTCTTGAAATATGCGTCATAACTCAAATATGGCCATATGTTTTCCCAACTTCTTCCCCTTATAGGTGTCCTGTAAATGTGTCAATAGTGATTGCTGCATGTCCCTGGAGAAACTGCCGTTAGGCGGCCATGGCCATGTTACTTTCCCTTCGGTGCCCTTGGACCACTGTATGCTAAACTTAATGATCTTATCCTTATATGGTGGCAAGGCCTTACAAAGTTGTTGAATGGGGGTGGATCCCTGATCACTCCTTGATACATGGGGTATATTATGTGTTTACCTGACCTCTAATCAAGGTTTTCGATAATCGGCTGCCAAGGGAAAAAAGAGGTTAAACTGGAATGGATATATATATGTTCTTCAATGGCTATGAGCCTTGCCTGCTCTACACCTTACAAGGTGCACTCCACGTACAGCCCCTCCTTCACAATTGCTGCCGTCTTTAGCACCCCCCAAATCTTGCGCATGCACCTTCCGCGCACCACTACTTTTTCTCCTCTCTACCAATCCCAAGTCCACAACACTAGCTCCTCACTGTCAAAACTCTTCATCCTATGCACCGATCTACGGGGGACATCACCAGGCTAAAACTCGGACCGAATGGACAAACAATTTGCACAACCACAAATAATGACCCCTTGCTCCCTCTCCCACTGTAACGCTCACCTGATTCTCGCAGAGGCGCCGGTCTTGACTGGGTGACTACCGTATCTTCAAAGGTGATGTGTAGCACCCGGTTGGCTCTTTGGGCTGGACCTCTGTGCACTGTATGCCTGACGTGTAGAGTAAGATGTCTGCAGATAGAAAATATGGGGTTAATGAACTGGGGTTATTGGGGTGTCCCTATCTCTTTCCTCTTCTCCTCTCCTGTAGACCCCCAAAGGTTAACGCTCTCACCTTAGGTAAGTGAATGCCGAGCTCTCCATCTGCCTCGGGGCAGGGTGCTGTAACCAGTTTCTTCACTGGATAGGTAGCGCAGGCCTCTTGACTTCAGAGGACTGCTGTCCGTCGTTTACTGCACGAACGGTAAGTTTCGAGTCATTCAAATGTCTTTAAAGTCTTTAGTAATGATGTCTCTTGTTTTGCAGGGTTCCGGAGATGGCGGATGACGGGCTGAAGTGAGTTGAAGATGGAGCCCGTGTGATGAATAGAAGCGCCTGGAAGCACCTAAGTAAGCGCTTGTTGCCTGCTTCACGATGCGCTCTAACTGTCTTTTTATTTTGCAGGTACGAGTTCGGAGCGGCTGCAGGGTGCCGGAATACCCACTGGATTAGAGGTGGACAGGAGTAATGGCACGTGAGTATTAAAGTTCCCCAATGTCTTTAAACGCACCTTGTTTTGTCTTTCAGATGCGGGATGCAGCGCCGAAGGCCTCCGGAGCGTGCAAAGAGATGGTAAGCTTTTGTCTTTCAGATGCCGGAATGCAGTGTGAAGACCTCCGGAGCGCACGAAGAGTAGGTAAGCCTTTGCCTTTCAGATGCCGGAATGCTAACCTGTTCTTTCTTGTCTTTATAGGTGTTGCTGAAGACTGGATTCAGGATGGTAAGCCTTTTTCCTTAGGCCCAGGACCGGATGCAGAAGACACGATGAGCGTTCTGCTGCAGAGGTTGCAGAATAACGCAAAGCAAGATTCATCCACCGGGTGTGGTTTAAATAGCCTCCTGTAGTGCTTAGGTGTCTCCTTCCACAGCCACGCCTAAGTAAGAAAAGAGTTCCTGGTAAGAAAAGAGTTCCTGCCTTCCAGAATAGTTCCAGTGTTCTGAATCTAGGGAGTGGCTCCAGCCCCACCCAACAGGAAAAGTAGTTCCAAACAGAAGAGGATCCGAGGCTCAACTGGCAGGCAAGTAAGCAGCATGGTCTGCTGCAGGTAAGTCCACCCAAGCATTATGAGCCCGGCGCTTCCAGCGCTGGGACTGGGCATAATTATGAGCCTGGTGCCACTGGCGCCAGGACTGGGTCCAAAAGGTCCCAATTGGGACTGGTTGGCACTCTGAACCTGGGTTATGGATCTGCTTCCAAGGGAGTTGGGAAAACCCTGACCTTTTGGAAGCAGAGATCATGACAGTACCCCCCCTCAAGGCCCCTCCCAAACCGGGCTTCTCCGGGGGTTTTGGCTTGTCAGGAAATGTTCGGTGAAATCTTTTGATTAGGCGAGGAGCGTGGACATATTCAGCAGGTTCCCAGGATCTCTCTTGGGGGCCGTAGCCTTTCCAGTCAATTAGGTAGAATAGTTTAGATTTGGGGATCTTGGAGTCCAGAAAGCTTTTGACTTCAAACTCGAGTTCTCCATCAACTAGGATAGGTTTTGGAGATTTGGTTAGTCGGGTTTGAGGTTGCACGGGTTTTAATAGAGAGACGTGGAAGACCGGATGTATCTTCATGTGCGGGGGCAAGTCCAACTTGACCGCTACTGGGTTTACCATGGTAGTGATGGAATAGGGACCAAGGTATCTTGGGTTGAATGTGCGTGGCTCTTTTAGAGATAGATATTTGGTGGATAACCAGACTTGATCCCCTACTTGATAGTGAGGGGCTTCCTTCCGATGTTGATCTGCTCCTTTCTTGTATTGTTCTTTAGCCCTTTGAAGGTGAGAAACAGCTTCCTTAAAGGCTTGAGTGATTGTAGAATGCAGGTAGTCTACTGCTGGTGTTTCAAGATTTTGGAGGGGATCCAACTCCGTGGTTCGAGGGTGACTGCCGTACAAAAGAAAAAACGGGGTTTTCCCAGTTCCCGAATGGACAGAGTTATTGTAGGCATACTCGGCTATCCAAAGAATATCTTTCCAAGTTTTTTCAGTTTGTTGCAGCATGCAGCGTAAATACTGTTCCAGAGTTTGATTGGTCCTCTCGGTTTGTCCGTCGGTCTGAGGGTGGTGACTGGTCGATAGTCTCACATCAATTTGAGCCGACCGACAGCAACTTCGCCAAAAATGAGAAATAAATTGACTACCTCGATCCGAAATTAGAACCGAAGGAAAACCGTGCAGTCGGACGATGTTTTCGAGAAATTCTCGGGCCAGAGTTGCTGCTGTTGGCAAGCCTTTGAGCGGAATGAAATGCGCCATCTTGGAGAATAAGTCCACGATTACTAGAATTGTATTGTATCCGGAGCATGGAGGTAGATCGGTGATGAAGTCCATAGAAAGCGTATGCCAAGGGCGAGGTGGGATGTCAATAGGGCGTAAGAGGCCTGCTGGTCTTTCCTTTTGACTCTTATTTTGGGCGCATACTCCACAGGACATTATAAAGTCTTTGATATCTTTTTTCCAAGACGGCCACCAGAAGTAGCGCTTGATCTTTTCTGAGGTCTTGGCTATACCGGGATGACCTTCCATTAAAGAGTCGTGATAACAAGAGATTACTTTTTTCTGTAAATCTGTGCTGGGTAGGTATAATCGTTCTTGGAAATACAATAAGTTGTCCTTTACTGCAAAGTCCTTTCCCTGCAGATGCCAATTCTGTATGTCTGCTGGAGTTACAAGTTGCCTGGCTTTATCCTTAACTTCCTCTATGGATTCTCTGGCGATTACACCCAGAATTCTTTGTTCGGGAATGATTGGTACAGGTTTAGGGTTGATCAAGTGTTCTTCCACTCCCATCTGAGAAAGGGCATCGGCTTTACCGTTCTTTGTACCAGGTCGATAGGTAATTATGAAGTCAAACTCGGCAAAGAATAATGCCCAACGGAGTTGTCTAGAGGATTGGGCTTTTGCGGTTTTCAAATATTGCAGGTTTCGGTGATCCGTAATCACAGTAACGGTGTGTCGGGCCCCCAGCAGATAATGCCGCCAAGCCTTAAAGGCAGACTTGATAGCCAGAAGTTCCTTGTCAGTAATCGTGTAATTGACTTCAGGAGGCGAGAATTTGCGGGACCAAAATGCCACGGGATGCAACTGATTGGTTACCGGGTCCTTTTGTGATAGAACTGCCCCCATGGCAAGGCTTGAAGCATCAGTTTCCACGATGTAGGGGAGTTCGGGGCGAGGGTGTTTTAAGATTGGTGCAGAGATAAATTTAGTTTTCAAATCCTGGAAAGCTTGTTCCGCCTCGGTAGACCATTCAAAACGTTTGTTTTTCTTTAACAAGGCAGTGATGGGCTGGACTATTCGAGAGAACTCGGGGATAAACCTGCGGTAAAAGTTAGCGAAGCCTACCATGCTTTGCACACCTTTTACGGAGGATGGTGATGGCCATTTGAGAACTGCATCGACCTTCTTTGAATCCATACGCACTCCGCCAGGTGATAATATGAATCCCAAGAATTCAACTTCAGTCACGTTGAAAACACATTTTTCCAACTTAGCGAAAAGTTTGTGTTGACGCAATCTTTCGAGGACCATTTTCACGTGTTTCCGATGTTCAGATTCCGATGAAGAATAAACGAGAATGTCGTCGATGTAAACAACAACACACACATCTATGAGCTCTCTGAGGACATTGTTCATAAAATATTGAAAGGCGGCCGGGGCATTGCAAAGTCCGAAGGGCATGACCTGATATTCAAATAGCCCATACTTGGTGCGGAAGGCCGTCTTCCATTCATCGCCCTCTTTTACTCGTACCAAGTGGTAAGCTCCTCTAAGATCCAGCTTTGTATATATGCATGCTTTTCTGACTTGGTCCAGGAGTTCAGGGATCAAAGGTAACGGATATCTATTCTTAACGGTGATCTGGTTCAGGGAGCGATAATCGATACAAGTTCTAAGGTCTCCTTCCTTTTTTGGAACGAAGAACAAAGCTGAAGAGGCAGGGGACTTGGAAGGACGAATAAACCCATTTGCCAGGTATTGATCCAGGTATTGTCGAAGGTGGAGGTTCTCAGGCTCGGTGAGGGCATAAATTCTACTACAAGGAGGAGTAGATCCAGGTATCAGGTCTATCTGGCAGTCATAAGACCTATGAGGAGGTAGAGAGTTAGCCTGCTCCTTCCGGAAAACATCTTGGTATTCTAGGTATTCGGGAGGTAACTGGGGAGTCTCTGAAGAAATTGCTGCCAGTGCCACACCAGGTGGAGGGTGACAAGTAGAGACACATTCTGGAAACTGGACCGTTCTTGCTCGCCAATCGATCAGAGGATTGTGTTTCTCTAACCAAGGTATTCCTAGAATAATCTGGAACTGAGGGGCCTTGATCACATCGAACACGATCTTCTCATGGTGTCCATCTTGATTTACTAGCGTCACCTCTTGAGTGGTATGCGTTACTGGCCCGGAGGCTATCTCCGTACCATCCACCGTAGTAATGACGTCCTTTACAGCCTTGGGACAAAGAGTTAGATTCATCCTCAAAACCATTTCATGATCCACATAATTGCCGATGGAACCGCTGTCGACGTAAGCTTCAATTGCATGTAATCGATCCGGACTATCAGGGCTAATGAGGACCATAGGTATCACGAAATGCGAGGTCACGGAACTGGTTTTCACGCTCGGCAAGAGGACCTCTATTCTTGTCGGGCGAGGTCGTTTCCCTGCTCAGAGTTTGTAACTTTGGTAACTGCAGCTCCTACTGCCTTCTTGGCAGGTTTCACCGGACAGTCTCGAAGAAAGTGCCCTGAGTTTCCGCAATATAGGCATAATTGCAACTGTTTCCTCCTTTCCCGCTCCCTTTGTGTTAGAGGACCTTTCAGACCCCCTATTTGCATGGGTTCCCCGGAGTCTACTCCTTTGGAAGGAGTTGGCGGTTTGGAAAGCACTCGAGCATCAAACTTGGAACGATCGGCCTTCCTGTTCTGCAGCCTGTGATCTATTTGAACGACCAAGTCTATATAATCCGAACAGTCTTGTGGGGGATTCACTACTTGGGCTAAAACGTCTTTGAGCTCTCCACGTAGACCTCTATAAAACAGCATAATCCTTTTGTCCTCAGGCCATTGAGTTTCCACTATTAGTCTATTGAAAGATGCAATATAAGCCAAAAGGTCTTGATTACCCTGTCGCAACGAAAGAAGCTCATTGTCCAAGGCCTGCCCCTGTGAATGTCTTGCGAACAGTTTTTCCATACTAAGCTGAAAGGCTTGAAAATCATGGAGTACCGGATCATCTTGATTAACTAGAGGGATCGACCAGTCTGCCGCATTGCCACTAAGGTACGAAAGTACAAAAGCTACTTTAGCTTGATCAGTTGGAAAGGCTGCTGGCCGGCATAAGAAGTGCAACCGGCACTGATTGATAAATACTGAAAACCTCTTTGGGTCACCAGAAAATCGTTCGGGCGGAGCCAGAGGTACATTCCCAGGTAGGTTGATCTGCACTGGATTCATAGAGGCTGTTGAAGGAAGATTTGCCCCTGATGCGGGTAACGGGGTCTGTCCGGCTTGTGACTGTAGCACTTGTCTAGCAAGATTGTCTGTTCTCTCCTTGGAAATAATTAGTTCCCTTCTTAGAGCATTCGTTTCCTGACGAGCTGCATGCACTTCTGCCCTCAGTTCCCCAAGTAACCGGGCTAGGGGGTCAGTATCCGAGGTTTCCATAGCGCCTGGGCGAGAGTTTTGCGGTAGGCTTTGCGTTCTGTAACGCTCACCTGATTCTCGCAGAGGCGCCGGTCTTGACTGGGCGACTACCGTATCTTCAAAGGTGATGTGTAGCACCCGGTTGGCTCTTTGGGCTGGACCTCTGTGCACTGTATGCCTGACGTGTAGAGTAAGATGTCTGCAGATAGAAAATATGGGGTTAATGAACTGGGGTTATTGGGGTGTCCCTATCTCTTTCCTCTTCTCCTCTCCTGTAGACCCCCAAAGGTTAACGCTCTCACCTTAGGTAAGTGAATGCCGAGCTCTCCATCTGCCTCGGGGCAGGGTGCTGTAACCAGTTTCTTCACTGGATAGGTAGCGCAGGCCTCTTGACTTCAGAGGACTGCTGTCCGTCGTTTACTGCACGAACGGTAAGTTTCGAGTCATTCAAATGTCTTTAAAGTCTTTAGTAATGATGTCTCTTGTTTTGCAGGGTTCCGGCGATGGCGGATGACGGGCTGAAGTGAGTTGAAGATGGAGCCCGTGTGATGAATAGAAGCGCCTGGAAGCACCTAAGTAAGCGCTTGTTGCCTGCTTCACGATGCGCTCTAACTGTCTTTTTATTTTGCAGGTACGAGTTCGGAGCGGCTGCAGGGTGCCGGAATACCCACTGGATTAGAGGTGGACAGGAGTAATGGCACGTGAGTATTAAAGTTCCCCAATGTCTTTAAACGCACCTTGTTTTGTCTTTCAGATGCGGGATGCAGCGCCGAAGGCCTCCGGAGCGTGCGAAGAGATGGTAAGCTTTTGTCTTTCAGATGCCGGAATGCAGTGTGAAGACCTCCGGAGCGCACGAAGAGTAGGTAAGCCTTTGCCTTTCAGATGCCGGAATGCTAACCTGTTCTTTCTTGTCTTTATAGGTGTTGCTGAAGACTGGATTCAGGATGGTAAGCCTTTTTCCTTAGGCCCAGGTCCGGATGCAGAAGACACGATGAGCGTTCTGCTGCAGAGTTTGCAGAATAACGCAAAGCAAGATTCATCCACCGGGTGTGGTTTAAATAGCCTCCTGTAGTGCTTAGGTGTCTCCTTCCACAGCCACGCCTAAGTAAGAAAAGAGTTCCTGGTAAGAAAAGAGTTCCTGCCTTCCAGAAGAGTTCCAGTGTTCTGAATCTAGGGAGTGGCTCCAGCCCCACCCAACAGGAAAAGTAGTTCCAAACAGAAGAGGATCCGAGGCTCAACTGGCAGGCAAGTAAGCAGCATGGTCTGCTGCAGGTAAGTCCACCCAAGCATTATGAGCCCGGCACTTCCAGCGCTGGGACTGGGCATAATTATGAGCCTGGTGCCACTGGCGCCAGGACTGGGTCCAAAAGGTCCCAATTGGGACTGGTTGGCACTCGGAACCTGGGTTATGGATCTGCTTCCAAGGGAGTTGGGAAAACCCTGACCTTTTGGAAGCAGAGATCATGACACCCACACAACAATAAATTCCCCTGTAACGCCAAAGCTGTCTTCCTACCTCTCCAGGGCAGAGTATACTTCTATTTTCTTGTGACTAACTGCCCCGTTGCGTCGCCTAACATGTGAAATGCCTCTCTCCAGGAGACCTAACCAGTTAACACACCTTCTGCAATCTAGGATAGCTCCAGCTAACCCGTACAGGAATACCGTCATCTATACTCCGGCCTACAATGTCCAATTCACAGGTATCCAATATTTACATACTTCTATAATGCAAACCGTTCAAGTCTATATTATTGGTTGTTCATTAGAACCCTTTACCTCGAAGACCGAATGCTCTCTAAACATAGAAAAGGGACTACAACCTCTGCTCTGGTCCTTACTCAAATAACACTACTAACACTACTAAAACACACTATTAATACTGTCAACAATACCTCCCTCCTCACAACAATTACTCAACACCCTCCCTTATACCGGCATATGCTAATTGTCTGGACCAATACTTACGTTCCTTGCTCGGTGATGCTGCTCGGCTGCTGGATCCCCATCAACCACTCGCCTCTCCCTTCCGCTCTGCCTTGGACCCCTCACCGATTGCGAACAGGTTTATTTCAACAGCTCCTGATGACCTTTCTCTGGTTAGCGCTTTCCCGGTTCTTCTCGCAATACCTGCAAGGGTCCCACAGCCTTTCAGGTCTGGCAGAGAAGGAGGCAGGCTCTGGTCGAGCTGACACACCAAATCATCACCGCTGCTACCAACTTGTTAGGGGAGAACTCCCAGGCAAGCAGGGTGGTTTGCTAGAAGTTCACGGACACCAAGCTCATTGAAGGCCAAACTCCTTCGCCTTTCCCAAAAGGAACAAGTTCAGACAGGGTGGTGCATGTTCAACTGTGGTTTCTGACAGCCAACATACCATCAGGGATTAGCACGTGGATAGAAGTCGAGGCACAATCAGTGAACACTGGCTCGCAGGCCAGTTTTTAGGCAAATCCATGTCACAATGACGTCACGACCTGGGCCCTTCTCAAGCAAACCTATCATCAAATATAATCGGGTGCTGAGTGGTAGTCCTCCGATAGTGGTCCCTATAGAGGTTAGCTTACTGGCTCTTCCATGTCAGGTGTCTGGCCTGGATCAGCCACGAAAACTGTTATTTCTAAATTGTTTCAGTATGCGGACCAATGATTGGTTGGTGCCCCCCGTTACTTACCCCTAGGGTCATGAATTGTGATTGGTTGAGCCGCTAGCCGCCAGGCCTGGGACCCAAGTTGGTTATCAGCTCGGAGTGTACCTGTTCAAGGTAGCATGTGCAACTTTGTGTCCGCATTATACTCTTATGTGAACTACCATCGACTATGAGAGTGCTCCTTTCCCATCATGTAACTTCGGCTCTGGTTGTAACAACTTTGTTGCCAGCTGATGTTTAGCTTGTGAGATCTCTGCTCTTCTCAGCCATCAATTCTTGGCTTGTCATCAGCTCATCTGGACCACGTGTCCTGAGACCGCATTTGTGAGCTTCTGGAGCTCTGAATTAGTTTGAATTTAGGTGAATTATTCGGGTCTGCCGCGCTAGTGTTACTTCATTTCAGGAGGAAGAATGTTGTTTGTAACAATGAGACCTTGGCAATGGTCTTGTTCGACACATGGCAGTTCTCTGGTTCACGCTGTATTCAGCTCAGCCTTAGCTTTCTGAGATCATTGTGGCCTACTGTGACTTTCTGAGCCATAGTCTGGTGTCTACTGTATGTGCCTGTCCATGTTATCCATAGGTTAGTTGACCCCAGTGTTACTGTTCCTGTGATCTGTAGGGTTATTTGCATGTGGGCATCTGCAAGCAGTTACACAATATCTTCTTTGCTTCTTGCGGTTTCTGCGTTGCTGCGACAAGCTAATGGCAAAATAATAACTGTGCAGGCAGCATGGAAATGTTGCTGTCCTCTAGCTCATAGAACTGTATGCCTGTGTCTTAGTGTATTTGGGTGAGTGATTGTGTCCTAGTGTGGGGATGGCACGTGTGCTTCATATCTATGTGGCTATGTCATGTTGTCTCTAACGACTAGATGCATGGCTTCTTGGCGCTTCAGCCAAGACTGTCAATGGAGTTGTCTTTGGTTTCATCCTGCGTGTCTTCATCCACCTTGCATAATGTTGGCACTGCCATAGGGTTGTAAGGTTGACTGACAGGGTATCTTTCATTGTACTTGTCCATCGGCGGTGCAGTGGGGGTTGGTGCGCGCTCGTCCGACCGGCGGCCATGTTGTCTTTGGTTTTTCTTCTAGTTCGGGTGTTTTGCGGTTGGGGGAAAAGGACCTTCCTTCTTCAATCATCTTTGAGTTAAACAGAAATAAAGCTGAATCCGTGATTGTAGCTTTGCCCCCACATGGAATACTCTTTTGGGGAAATTCCCATGTATGATGTAATGTTTCCATACAGAGAGTCAATGGAGTAATTAAATGCCACTTGTGTTATGATTTACTCTGCACTGCAAATAAGGGCTACACTTCACTGGACATGTTTTACTTCTGGATTGGTGAGTGTTCCCCAACCCAGCTTCCCTATAAGTAGGGAATGATTAATATTCCAGTATTTGTTTGCTACCAATCAGACAGTAAAGGTAGAAGCAACCATCTACATTTTATTGGTTTTGGCCATGTGTCCTCATGCAGCCTCCATTGCCTGACACTCATCAGAGTCAAGTCCCTCTTGCTGACCTATGTCGCCTTGCCTAGCAGAGCTCTCCCGGTACTGATAAAAGTGGCCTGGCTCTCCCTTGCAGCGTCATCTGGTGGGGGCCCTTGGAAGAACAGTGATTGTTCAAATCTCTTAATGACAATTGCTATCTTCCCATCTTATCGTCAAGAAGATGCCAGTGTGTACAGGCTGCGTGAGTACCATGTGCTTCCCCGACCCTTCAATTGTGCCAGACCTCATATTCATCCTTTATTGCACATCCTTCATTTGGATGGGAAATTCATCATCAAAACTGATCAAAAAAGAGGCCGAAATATATTTCTAAAATATATACATGTGTAAGTTCATTAATAGGTCGTTTAAATACCTCTGACAAATCTGGGACCCCCTTCCCCATTACTCTGGAGTATTGTTGGAAAATGTTGAGAAAACATGTTTTTTGGTACATATTCCCACATGAAAGACAAGGCACACAGACACCAGCCGGTCTGATAGCACAGCGAGTAGAGCGCTCGCTTTGGACGCAGGTTCAAATCCTGGCACGGCCAAACTCAGCCTTTCATCCTTCCGAGGTGAATACATGAGCACCACAGACCATGGGTAATTATAAGCAGCGCTCAAATGCCTGAGGGTTCGTAGCACTATATAAATGCTACATTATTATTTGCATTATTTACCAGTTGCACCTGATTCTGAACATATCCTATCATCCTATCCTCCCTAACACACCCCACCCCTCCCTCTTCTCTTGCTGAGCCACATGAGTGCCTGGAGACTGCCTCCAGGCACTGGTAGGGGTGCGCTGTATAAATCAACATAACATAACCTACTCCTGACTTATTTTGCTAATATAACAGTGGGGTCATTTGCCAACAACAAATGTGTTAACATCATACATTTCTATACTTGTTCAGTAAAACTGGCATCCATGTGGTCATGTAGTTACAAAACTGCAACTAGGTCAGGTGCAGTTTTAGACATGAGCAGATTTTTTAAAGCTTTTATATTGGTGGCCTTAATTGCTCAGGAAAACCTAATGATACTGTACATTTTTAGTTTAGGCTATTACATGGTGCTGAAAGTGCTGCCTGTAATCTGAAACTATTCTAATAGGAAGTGAAGAAAGGAGAGAGAAATTAGATGTGAGGCGGGACACACAACCTGTGGTCGATGTTGGGTAATTTGCCCACCTATTGACTGCCTATCACTGTGATAGACCCTATGGTGAATCCCAGCCAATATATGTCCCTCCCCACCCAAAAGATATCCCCCTGGGAATCTCTTTGATTCTAGCTCTGTGCTTCCCAAGTAGCCGTTTGAAAGAAAGTGGCTCAATTGTAGCTATAAACCTGCTAAACCAGCTCCCAATGTAATGAAACTGTTTTAACCAGGTGTTCGTTAAGCACTTGACATATAAGCTGTATGTGTGTCCTTGCAACTGTTGCTTGCACTGAATTCCTGTTCAAACATAATAAGCATCGGCAAAACAAATCGCTTTGGCTTTTGTATAAGCAATAAATAGGTACTTATCAGGCCCTGCTATAATATGCCCAGGTATTGGCAACATTTGCCAATACCTGAGCTGTTGCCTTCCGATTGTCAGGTGAGAGCATTAGGGCAGTATCTGGAAAAAGCAGAAAACCTACACAAAAGCACAACCGTTGGCTTTGACAATGCTTGAATACACTTAATGTGGGGTTGAATGAATGAATGAATGGGTCATTTGTATAAACCTTAAAATGTGTCATAATGATCAGGCGTGTAAATAGGACTGTCCTGTACCCACATTTAGATCTGAAAACCTCCTGCAATTCACTGCTAGCAGCAGGTGCCCTGCCATTTCACAGTGCCACTTTCACCTGCACACAACTGGCACATGAGCGCATCCACAAAGGTCACACGATAGGAATAATACATATGTATTGTCAAGTTCGTCTACTGCAGACTTCCTTAAGTTTCTAGCCCATGGAGGGGAGCACTGGGCGCAGCCGAGCAATATCGTATATGTTTAAGGGTGGTCACTGACACTCTCATACGCACACTGCCCTTTGTGCAGTGTGTACAATGCAGTTATTCGTCCTCCAGGAGCCGCAGTATTCCACGTGGGTGGGTGCCCTTACATCCTGGAACTGCATAGTGTGTACACAATGATTTGCTATTGCAGGGAGGGCTTGCTGGCAGGTTCTCCTGTGGCCGAGGCCTGTAACCTCCGGAGCTCCAGATGTTCTGGACTGCAACTCCCATCAGCTCTAGCCAGCATACTCAATGGTGAGGGATCATGGGAGCCATAGCCCAGCCATCCAGAGAGCTGCAGTTTGCAGACCCCTGTCCTATGGGGTTGATTGGCATACTGGGCAATCCTGTAAACGCCATATGCGTTTGAAAGGCGGACACATTAGGTCCCAATCAATCCAGCATCGGGTGACTCAGGTGGGTGCTACAAGGTTTCCCAACGCTCAAAACGTTTGAACGGCTGGCAATAAACAACGCAGCCATTCTTACAGAAGAAATCCCTTAAAACCTACTGGCCATAATGATGCTAGGTGTGGTAATGTATCCCCTGAGATTTACTGACCACAGTGATGCTAGGTGTCCTAGTTTATCCCCTGAGATCGGCTGGCCCTAGGTATACTACGAGTTCTGTCTTATCCCCAGTGATCACCGGGACATAATGCTTCTAAGTGTCCTAGTTTATCTCCTTAGGTGTGCTGACCCTAACTATGCCAAAAGTGCTAGTTTATCCCCTGAGACCTACTGGCCATAATGATGCTGGATGTGCTTCTTTATCCTGTAAGATCAACTGGCCATAATGATGCTGGATGTGCTACTTTATCACGGGAGATCTACTAGCCATATTGATGCTAGATATGCCAGTTGATCCCCAGAGATCTACTGGACATAATGATGTTAGGTGACCTAGTGTATTCCCTGAGGTCTACTTGCCATAATGATGCTAGACGTGCTAGTTTATCCCTGAGATCTACTGGCCATAATGATGCTAGATGTGCTAGTTTAAAGCCTGAGATCTACTAACCATAATGATGCTAGGTTTCTTAGTTTATTCCCTGAGGTATACTGGCCATAATGATGCTAGGCGTGCTAGTTTATCCTTTAGATCTACTGGCCATAATGATGCTAGATGTGCTATTTTATGCTCTGAGATCTACTGGCCATAATGATGCTAGACATGCGAGTTTATCCCCTGAGATCTACTGGCCATAATATTGCCAGGTGATTTAGTTTAGCCCCGGATGTGTATTGATCATAATGATGCTAGTTGTCCTAGTTTAGACCCCGAGGTCTACTGGCCATATTGATGCTAGACGTGCTAGTTTATCCCCTTAGATCTACTGGCCGTAATGTTGCTAGATGTGCTATTTTATCCCCTAAGCTCTTCTGGCCATAATGATGTTAGATGTGCTAGTTAAGCCACTCATACCTACTGGCCATAATGATACCAGATGTGCTAGTTTTGCCCCTCAGATCTACTGGCCACAATGATGCTAGATGTGCTAGTTTATCCCCTGAGATCTACTGGCCATAATGATGCTGGGCGACCTAGTGTATCTCTTTTTATCAAGATCGTGTGGTCTTAACATTTAAAAGAATATACTGTGGCCCAGGTGGCCCCATGGAGGTATCACATTCTCGGTTTCTGGGTTTTTCCTGCATTCAGAGCTGTGCAGCCCTGAGAAATGCATGATCGGAGAATCCCTCGCAGACCTATTTGACAATGGCAAAGGGGATGCATAAAGCAATGTTCAATCTCCCAATGTGCGGAACAGTTCAATGCCAACAGACGGCGGCCATTATTAAATGTCCGGGCTTGGATTTACACCAGGTGATTTTAGCGGCCTATTAGTTTGCGCCGGGCTGCCTCACAGTTGACGACCGGCCATCGAATATATCACTTTTTATGTTTTCTCAGCAGTTTGTCCTTTCTTATCACAGGGAAACATTGGAGTTATATCCCTGTTCTAGGAAATTGCCCTGTGACTTACCAGAATGAAATATGGGGCGCTACCCGCCTGCGCCATCTTTTGAATGACAAGCAGGGGCTTGCGCTGGCAGAAGCCAACCCCTCCAATACATGCACATCTGTCTTCTGTTTTTTTTTTTTTCCAGGGGGGGTCATAACCTCTCAGTCTCTGGTGCATGGATTATCTTTACTCCTTTTATTTGGTGCTTAATCACCGAAACGCAGGCAATGACAGGCCACCTTAGAATTTAAATCTTTCGGTATGACTTCTTGTGCCATGGCAGCCAATTGGCCCCCATTGCATTGGAGTCACCATCAGCCATTCCTGATTTTATAGCCAACCTCACTTTGCATGCTGGGAGTTATAGGCCCATAAACACAACGCCCCCCTCCCTGGGTTTATTGCCTAATTAGCACACAGAGATCATTATTGACCTCCTCTCAGTCAATAATAATGTTCGGAGTGCAGTCAATAACTGCTAGTATTGATGCATTCCCGAACCTTCTGACTTTAAAAGCAGACAGGGAAACCATAGCACAATTTCCAGGCAAGATGTCTTTCAACAATACACTTCTGCAGTTCATATCCAATGCACACGCTTAAGAGTAGAAATTCATCTGGACACGATCGGCACCTTTTGGTCCTCAGGAGGAACGCCAAAAGGTTGCCGGTCACCAAACGAATGTATAATCTACCTATTCATACAGTGAGTGCTTACAACTTTCTTACGTGCCGGATGTGGCAAAGCTGAATAGATTTCTATTCCCTGAGGTCTATGAGGAGCAATGGTTTGAATATCGATAAACTTTCTCTCACATCGTATGAGGACTACTGACGTAACGTAGAAATGGAAGAACCATGTGTTCAAACAGAATGCACTAAATAAGGAATTGATGGATCAAATACTCAACAAAGAGTGAACCGATAGAAAGTTTCTCTGCACAGAAGTGAAATTACATGTACTAGCCTTGATGAAGCCCAGCTGGTCAACTCATCAAATATCAAGATTAAAGAAGCTAACTCCAGGCACCAGGTTAAATTGTTTTCCTCTAAATGTCTCTTGATTGTTTTTCAGTCATTACAAATAATTTCTCATTTGGTGGGCGCTTACTCCAAGGCTCGACACTTTTCTGTCTTTCAACAAGGCGCTTTCTCTTGAGGAGGACACAGTCTTTCACGGCAGCACCCAATTTACTGTAAAAAAAAAAAGAGAGAGCACCCTCATACATTGAGCAATGCTTTCACTTTCTTATATAGAATCGCTTGGAACGATTTTTGTAGCTTCAATTCCATAAAAGGGTTAAGATGTTCATTAAAATTAGGATTGGATTGTTTTATTTAACTTTGTCACCTATTGTGCCTAGATACCCTTGGGTCGTAGTACCTCGACAACTAATACAAACACAGATGTGATGGCCATGAGGCATTGGCGTAGGCTCAAGTGGATGGCCTTAGGGTGGTGGGCCATTATAGGCCCGCTACGCCTGCCTCCCAGGCTTTAGCGCTATATTAATGAGCCACTTTCTTTTTTTTTTCCTTTTTTAATGGAAAACAGAAGCTATAAATATTTGTGTTAAAATAACAATCACATTTCTGTATAGCGTTTCATGCCAGATTTCACTCGCCTCTAGTGGGTTTCCAGTTTGTGGTCTTGTTCCCTAATATAAAGGTATTCAGTGCGTTCCATGTCATTTCA